>NC_083871.1:13131716-13734722 GCF_032452875.1 Bos javanicus | reverse complement strand
AGCCATGTGAAAGTTCACGATCCCCCTGGAGGAGTACCACTGGGCTTCCTCTCTGTCGTTTCCAAAACCAGAGCCCAAAGAGACTTCAGCTTTTGGTGTGTCATTATATTTGTGTCCTGTGAAGATGTCTTACGGTAAGATACAAGATCAACAAGAGGGATGGGGCTCCCTGGCCATTTCCCCAGAGATCACACGGAAAGTAAACAAAAGACGTCACTCACCTTCAGACTGATGTGTGGCCAGAGGAGTCTGGGTCTCCTTGGAGTAGGACACTACCTCCCTGGGCAGGAAATCCACTTGGGTGATCTTCGACACGCCCAGCTTATGCAGTCTCCGTCTGGAAGTAACGAAGTACAAAGACTTAGAGACGGAAGGCATTCCTCGCAGAAGATCTATCAGGCATAAAACAAATGTCTAAAATAAATAAACCCCAAACATCCACAGCTTCTCAGCGCAAGGAGCAGCGTCGTGAAGTAGAACCGGGCCTGGCCTGGAAGTCTGGACACTTGGTTTTGGCCACTTTGCCTCTGTGTTGCTGGGTGGTGTTACGTGCCCCCTCAGACTGACCCTCAGCTTTTCTATCTGCAAAACTGGATCTTCTCCAGTTCAAACGAGGCCCTCCTTCCACTCTGAGCAAATCTGATTTTTCTCGGTTAAAGGAAGTTTTCATTTGTAATACAGTGTTCTAGTCTCTTAGGCAAGAGGGACAAAAGAAAACTAACACTTCTCAAATCTGAAGGGAAAAGAGAGGACTGCTGCGTGGAGAAAATATTCTCTACGATAGTAATGAGAGGATGATATTCCAAGGGGGAGCATAACAGCTCCCATTTCTCCAGAAAAGGAGCTAATACAGAGCAGTGCATGGATTTGTTTGAAGGCACGCTGACATGCCACAGAAGAGTGAACAGGGCATTGGGCTGAGAATGGTCCAGTTTTAGTTCAGAACTGCCAAATGAGCTGTGAGCATGTGACAAATCCTTTCTGAATATTTGTGGAGCATGTGAAGTGTTTTCAGATGTCTTTCACATACGTCAGCTGTCTTCACGACCCTTCTACGAAACGTCTGGGCATATTATCACCATCTCCATTTTATAGATGAGGAACGTGAGAGTCAGGAGGAGACATGCCCAAACATATGCGACTCATAAATGGCAGAACCGGGGCTAAAATGATGCTGGTCTGAGCCCTGGTGCAGTGCTGTTGCCACCAAGTCAAACTCCTAGCTGAGGCTCTTAACGGTCAGTTCTGAGTTACCCCTCGTATCCAAAGTGCCTCCTGCGTCACCCAGGAAACATCTCCTCGTGGGGGCAGTAGAGTCTCGTGGTTAAGCACACAGACTATCCCACCGCTTGACAGTTATGTGCGTGAGCTTGCATAAGTTACCCAATCTCTCTATGCCTCAGTTTCCTCATCTGTAAAATGGAGACATCACCATTGCTTAGCACTAGGATTATTACGGATAATGTATATGTGCCACATACCTACAATGCATATGCCACATATGTATTATATACACATACATACGTAACAATTTACACACATTTATATTTTAAAATAGTTTCTGAAACGTTATTTTAATACATAGATTAGTATCAGTATTGGACATGTTTTACTATATTGCTTTAACATTTCCAGGAAATAGAGTATATGTGTGTCTCTCTGATAGAGGAAGAAAAGTTACTTAACCATTTAGCCAAAAATCCATATTTCCTAGCTTTCTAGAATCAATAGCAGCTCACCTTATTCATATTATTTTTTGAATTATTACTAGCAATGGTACAGATTCACTGTATTTTTTCAGTAGATAGTAATAAACTGAAAGAAAATGCATACCATAGCTAGGAATTTCCATGTACAATTTCCCAAACACAAATTTCTTCTTTTTTATGAATTACTAAAATAATTGAGGTGAAACCTAAGATGAGCACATAGTAGACACAAATAAAGGCTAGTTTAGAGAAAAAGCCGCACTGGTCACCTTTGCAGCCCCACTGAGCACGACTGTAGCCCCACTAAGCTCCACACAGGCCTCGGCCACGTGGCCTCACTCACTCGGATGTCTGGACCACATAGTGTGCAGGAGGGTGAGGCTGGGGACCCAGCACTCCCTGGCAACCTTCTCATCCAGAACACACAAAATATACTGGAAACAAAATCACCAAGCAAGGTAAAAAGCTCAAGGTTTCAGAGTAAGAAATTCAGGTATTATTTTAAATCCTCCTTGGGTCAGAGAAGTGTGCTTTTCTTCCTGAAATGGGTCTTTCTTGCAGCATCTGAAGAAGAAAACAGAACTAGACACCACAGGACTGCCTGAGGCAAAGCCCCTCCTGCTGTTTAAGAGCCTAGAGCATCTTTCTGAGGCCCCAGAGAAGTCCATCTTCATCTAGGCAAAGAGATGGAAAGGAAACATGGGCTGGCAGTGTACCCTGACGCCTTTGAATCAGGGTCCCACCTGGCATGGAAAGGTCACCCTAGGGTTTAGACTTCCACGGGCATCTGTGAGGCCCAAAGGTCCCCACAAAATCCAAGAGGAGATACTTATACCTGCAGCCAGGAATTCCAGCGCATCTGGCTAATAAGACGCAAGCAAAAGCTGTAGGTCTGCCTTGTTGGGTATAGCCCAGCCATAGGCTCTGGGCAAGAAGCTGATCTGCAATTTGATAATCCACCATGGATTATCTGCAGCATATCATAATCGTTAAGTCACGTGTTCAGATAGAAACTGGGTTCAAATCCTCGCTTTGTCACTTACCAGCCAAATGGTGCATAAAAGCTCTAGACAAGTGACAAACCCCTCTAGGGCTCATGTTTCTCATCTATAAAATGGGTACATGTCACTGCATGATTGTGAAGATTAAATGTAGCTAATACTTGTAAAGGACTTAATTTAGTGCCTGGCACTTACATAGTAGGTGGCTTTACTTTTATTTTTCTGACTGATTATAATATGCTTTCTATTTCAAAAAACAGAGACTGCAGATTTATGAATGCTCAAAGTTGATTTTCTAAATAGAAGATTTGAAAATTATCTCTGACAGTAAAACATAAGCCTCACACTCTTTCTTTTCACAGGTACTTGGGTAGGTCTTGGCTACTTGAGAGAGTCCACTTGGTTTTCTTCTAACTAAAAGTTATCATTACCATGAAAACTGTTTTCAAAACAGCTTGAAACGGTATGAGTACCACACAACTGTTCCCAGCTCTAGCCATTCCTGAACATCTGGCCAGAAGGTGGCACCCTTCCGTGGCAAAGACCTTCCGCTTAGGAGTGTTCTTCAGCTGTGTCCGCACCTCTGGGTCTCTCCTGGGCCAGCCTTAGGGTCCGTATGTCTCAGCTGATGCAAAAGCTACCTGTGCATACAACCCTGTGATAGAGACTTTCAGCTTCCCTAAAATACTTCTACAATTCCATCCTCTGACAAAACTATCATATAACTATGTCTACAAGATGAAATATATAGTATTTTCCTTAAAATTACATATACAGTGCATTGTATGTCTTACTTTTGTTCAAAGTCTTACCAGCCCCTAATTCTTTTATTTCTAGGTACAAATTAAACTACTCAGCAAAGGAGGGGGTGGGGAACCACATTGTAGAATTAATGCTACTATAATTTCTTTCCTTCTAATTAGGCTCTAAGTTGCATGTGGGCTCTGGGAGACCTTTGCTGCTGTCCCTCCACCCCTCCTTCAAAGCTCATGCCTTTGCCCCCCACACTTCCACCAGAGCCCTGCTGCCTGTCAGTACCTTATTTTCATGTCTGACTTGACTGCAGACTTTCTTATTTATCCCTGGCTAATTTATCTCACTGCCCAGGGGCTTAGGTCCGTGTCAGATACAGAGCTGGCATGGAATAAATGTTTGAGGAAGAAAGAAGGAAGAAGAGACTAGAAAAAGGAGAAGGAAGGCATGATGTAAAAGGAAAACTGAGAATTCAATTAGCTAGGCTGTGGTGGACACGGCATTAATACTAAATTATAGGGTCCAGCAGCCTGTGTTTCAGTCACTCCGACACCCCTGCCAGTGATCACGATTCTGACTAAAGGCTGAGCAGCACTGATTCAGAAATATTAGAGTGTAGACACAGAGGCTTCATTGTTTCCAGATTCCCTTGGGGCTCTCCATCTTCAAGGATGAGGCTTCAGTCCCACAGAGCAGGGATGGGATCTCTGGACCAAGCTTGTCAAGTGCTCTGAGACAGGCAAAGGTGAGCAAAGATGAGTGAGGGGGCAAGAGGATAAGTGTCAGACGAAGGAGACGGCAGCACACGAAGCATGAAGTGCCTGATGCTGAGGCAGGAGCCCGCGGGCCTCTGGCCAGACCCCTGGCATTTGTCAAGTAAAGTAAAATGCAAGCTTTGCCCTCACCCAGACACTCCAAGGTCAAAGCTAGTGGTAAAAGCTGAGTTCTGCTAAAGCAAAGAGATAGGGTCATTCCTGAGGTCAAGGAAGACTTCCCTGTCTGCACACAGGAACAAAGGCTTCTTGGGGGTCATAAAGGGAGGGGGTCCCGCCCCATAATAAGTATGGACACGCACCCTCAGGCCTCTGCAGTGGGATCCATCCTAGCAAAACGTTGTGTATGCATCTTGGGGAGGATTCATGGACCAGTCAGGTGTGAAGAAAGAAACAAGATAATTGGCCAAAGGGAAGCAAAGACCTAGAAGGGCTTTCCTGTATGAGTGATTTATGTCGCCTCTATGCTGCTCCTCACCCAGGATGCCCCTGCTCCTCTGGGAGTGTGGTCTGCCTAGTGTCTGCCTGCGCTCCTCCTCATTAGAGAAGATGCCCACACCCTTTCCCTTGAGTGTGTATCTCTGCCCTGCTTCTGAGTGAGATAGCTGTTGTCCTGTGTGCTCTCCCATACACTGTGCTGTGTCTCTAGCAATAAACTTTGTACCTGCTTTTAGTTTTTGCCCCCTTGAAACATTCTTGCTTTCAAACAGGGGCAAGAGCCAGAGCTACTTCGCGTCTAGCTTCTAGCCCCTGGTGGTTGAGTGGCTAGGATTCTTGGTTTCCATCCAGGTTGTGCTGTGTTCGGCTGTGCTTAGACGCTCAGTTGTGTTCACCTCTTTCCAACCCCATGGACTGCAGCTCTCCAGGCTCCTCTGTCCATGGGGATTCTCCAGGCAAGAATCCTGGAGTGGGTTGCCATGCCCTCCTCCAGGGGATCTTCCCAACTCAGGGATTGAAGCCAGGTCTCCCACATTCCAGGCAGATTCTTGACCATCTGAGCCACCAAGGAACCCCTCCATCCAGGTTACCCAGGTTTAATTCCTGGGCAGAGAACTAAAAGATCTTTCTTCGTGACCACTCACCGCTCTCCCTCTAGGATCAACACAAGGGTCTACACTAGATCTAAAACTATGATGTCAGGCAGGGGATCCCAGAGACGCTGGGCAATGAAACCACAGATCCCTTACTCACTGACTTGGCCTGATCCTAAAGTGACATGGGCCCATACCTCCCTGGGCGAGGGCTGAACTCCCCACTGCCAACCCTGGAAACTTCCTCTCCAACTGGTCCTGTTGACTTGGCTGAGCAAGCTGGCTGAGCAAAGCCATACTGCACCAGAGTTGAAATGTTTCTTCAGAAAATAAAAATTGGGTCTTGACAAAGCATAAAAATGGAAACTATGTGAAGTTTGAGAAGATTATCTGCCAGGCCTGAGGGTGCTGAAATTTCCAGTCCACCACTAGCAGAGTCTAACCCACCCAGGTTTGTCCATTTGCCCTCAGGTGGCTCAATGGTAAAGAATCTGCCTACAGTGCAGGAGATGTGGGTTCAATCCCTGGGTCAGGAAGATCCCCTGGAAGAGGAAATGGCAACCCACTCCAGAATTCTTGCCTGGGAAATTCCATGGGCAGTGGAGCCCAACGGCCTACAGTCCATAGGGTCACAAAGAGTTGGACATGCCTGAACATGCATGCTTGCTTATCTTAGACATGTGCATCACAAGAGGAAAATGACTCCCTTGCCTAAATCATTGTGCCCATTTCCCTTTCTGGTTCACTTGTCTTGTCTTTGCCTATCCACCCACCATAAGGGTAGCATGACTTTCCTAGCTACTTGCAAAGTTTCATTATCCAAGCACGATGAAGCCCAAAGTGTGACTTTATCAGGGTCTATGATGTCTACGAAAGTAGAAGAAAGTTGGAGTTATGCAGACTTACTCCCAAAGAAAAGGCTGAGAAACAAGCACACAGCTATAAACTCTGTGGCTCTTCTCCCATTTCAAACATGAAGGAGAGTTTAAGAGAAACCTTACTGATATTTTAAAATGCAGTTAGTACTTTAGACGTTACTTTTAATAGTACAAAGAAGAAATACTTGCAAAGCACAGAGTTATCTACCAAAGTGGGATACCTTGGTTTTGTCCCTGTTTTTAAAAAGGCCTATATTCTGTTCAAAGCCATGAACAAGAGAACTTCAGCTTCTGAAGTCACTGCATCTGTGACCTGGAAGTATGGAGGCAGTTGTGCTGTGCTAAAAGTGTGGAAGTGCTAAAAAAAAAAAAAAAAAGATTTCCAAGAAACTACTGTCAAGGTGCCTCTAAGAATTAAATAGGAAAATTATTTTGACATGACACAGATGTGGGTGGTGGGGGCTGGTTTGGGATGGCATGGATCAAAAAGCACAGCTCTTTGATCAGAGAATTAAGATCAAGGCTGTCTTAATCTTTTTATTGAAATAAAATTTACATACTATAAATATTCCCTTTAAAGTATACAACTGAGTGGTTTTAGCATATTCAGAAACTTACATAACCTCACATGTGGACTTGCATAGACTTCTCCTTACCTCCCAGAGAAATCTTGTATTCACTGAAATACAGGAGTCTCCCCTCCTCCAGCCCCTGGAAACCACTAATCTACTTCTGTTTACTTTCATATAAATGGAATGTCACAGTATGTGGCCTTCTGTGTCTCATTTCTTTCACGTAGGTTAATGTAAATCAGTCCTAAAGGAAATGAACCCTGAATATTCATCGGAAGGACTGATGATGAAGCTGCAGTACTGTGGCCACCTGAAGCAGAGAGCTGACTCATTGGAAAAGACTCTGATGCTGGGGAAGACTGAAGGGAGGAGGAGAGGAGGGTGACAGAGGAGATGGTGGGATGGCATCACTGATTCAATGGACATGAGTCTGAGCAAACTCCAGGAGACAGTGAAAGACAGGGGAGCCTGGCGTGCTGCAGTCCCTGAGGTCGCAGAGAGTCAGACACGAAAGAGCAATGGAACAATAACAACGTTATCTCATGTATCAGAATGTCATCCCGTTTTGTTTATAAGCAATATCCCATTGTATGCATACACCACATTCATTTTAATCCACTCATCAGGTGGTGGACATTTGGGTTGCTTCCATTTCTATTATTAACTATGCTGCTATGAACATTTTTGTACAAGGTTTTGTGTAAGTGTATGGTTTCAATTCCCTTGAAAATGAATTTTCTTTGAATTGGTATGTATATGGAATTGTATGTATATGTATATGGTATATATGGAATTGCTATGTTATATGATAATTCCAAAGAGTCGAACATGACTGAGCGACTAACACTTTCACTTATAGTAACTCTATGTCTAAATTGTTGATGAACTGCCAAACTGTTTTCCAAAGTGGTTATACATTTTACATTCTCATTAGCAGTATACAAAGATTCCAATTTCTCTATATCCCTGTCAACCATTATTATTATCTGTCTTTTTCATTATAGCCATCCTAGTTTCTGTGAAGTAGTATCTCACTGGAGTTTTGCTTTTAATTTCCCTGATGGATAATAATGTTCAGCATTATTTCCATGTGCTTATTGACCATCGATATATCTTCTTTCAAGAAATGCCTATTTAAATTCTTATCCCATTTTAAAACTGGGTTGTCTTTTTATTGTGGAGTTGCAAAAGATTTTTATATATTCTGGATATTGCTCAAACTATTGCACAATTGCACTCATCTCACATGCTAATAAAGTAATGCTCAAAATTCTCCAAGCCAGGCTTCAACAGTATGTGAACCATGAACTTCCAGATGTTCAAGCTGGATTTAGAAAAGGCAGAGGAACCAGAGATCAAATTGTCAACATTCGTTGGATCATAGAAAAAGCAAGAGAATTCCAGAAAAACATCTACTTCTGCTTTATTGACTATGCCAAAGCCTTTGACTGTGTGGATCACAACAAACTGTGGAAAATTCTTAAGAAGATGGGAATACCAGACCACCTGACCTGCTTCTTGAGAAATCTGTATACAGGTCAGGAAGCAACAGTTAGAACTGGACATGGAACAACAGACTGGTTCCAAATTGGGAAAGGAGTATGTCAAGGCTGTATATTGTCACCCTGCTTATTTAACTTATATGCAGAGTACATCATGAGAAACACTGGGCTGGAAGAAGCACAAACTGGAATCAAGGTTGTTGGGAGAAATATCAATAAACTTAGATATGCAAATGACACCATCCTTATGGCAGAAAGTGAAGAGAAACTAAAAAGCCTCTTGATGAAAGTGAAAGAGGAAAGTGAAAAAGTTGGCTTAAAATTCAACATTCAGAAAACAAAGATCGTGGCATCTGGTCCCATCACTTCATGGAAGATAGATGGGGAAACAGTGGAAACAGAGACAGACTTTATTTTTGGGGCTCCAAAATCACTGCAGATGGTGATTGCAGCCATGAAATTAAAAGACGCTCGCTCCTTGGAAGAAAAGTTATCACCAACCTAGACAGTATATTAAAAAGCAGAGCCATTACTTTGTCAACAAAGGTCTGTCTAATCAAAGCTATGGTTTTTCCAGTAGTCATGTAAGGATGTGTGAGTTGGACTATAAAGAAGGCTGAGCACCAAAGAATTGATGCTTTTGAACTGTGGTGTTGGAGAAGACTCTTGAGAGTATCTTGGACAGCAAGGAGATCCAACCAGTCTATCCTAAAGGAAATCAGTCCTGAATATTCACTGAAAGGACTGATATTGAAGCTGAAACTCAGCTTTGGCCACCTGATGTGAAGAACTGAATCATTTGAAAAGACCCTGATGCTGGGAAAGGTTGAGGGTGGGAGAAGCAGATGACGGAGGATGGGATGATTGGATGTCATCACCGACTCAATGGACATGAGTTTGAGTAAACTCTGGGAGTTGGTGATGGCCAGGGAAGCCTGGCGTGCTGCAGTCCATGGGGTCGCAGAGCCAGACACAGCTGAGTGACTGAACTGAACTGTATGCCCTGTTGCTCAGTCATGACCAATCTTTTGTGACCCCCTGGTCTGCAGCCTGTCAGGCTCCTCTGTCCATGGGATTCTAAAGGCAAGAATACTGGAGTGGGTTGCCATTTCCTCCTCCAGGGGATCTTCCCGACCCAGGGATGGAACCCATGTCTTCTGCACCTCCTGCACTGGCAGATGGATTCTTGCAAGTGGTACCACCTGGGAAGCCCTTACCAGATGTATTATTTGTAAATATTTAATCCCATTCTGTGGGTTGCCTTCTCACTTTCCTAATGATGCCTTTTGAAGAACAAAAGTTTTAAATTGTAATGACGTTCATTTATTTTTCTCATTAGCTGCTAGTGCCTTTTGTGAATCTAAGAAACCACTGCCCAATCCAAGGTCACAAAGGCTTACAACTCTACTTTCTCCTAAGAGTTGTATAGTTTTAGCTCTCACATTTAGGTCTCTGGTGTGTTTTGAATCCATTTGGCATATATGTGAAGTAGGGGCTCAGCTTCATGCTTCTGGATATCTAGATTGGATATCCAGTTCTGGATATCCGGTTGACTCATGCTTAATTTTTCTTAATGCTCAGTGGCAAGATTGTACAGGGGAGCAGAGGAAGGTTTTGCCATGAATATTGATCCCTGTTGATGCCCATGGGCCTCAAGCACTGGCCAACTCTGACTATATGAGGACAAGATTCAAGAGGAGGGACTTCATCACCTGAGAGCTTTCCAGGGATCCTGAAGGCCTTCAGAACACTGAGCACATCATTCATCCCTATCATTAGCATCACCGAGTTCTTCCTGAATCAGTTAGATACAATTCAACTCTTTTTGATACTCTTATTTCAGACCAAGTAAATCAGATGCAGCAAACCTGATGTCCTGCATTTCATACTCAAGGTAAATGAAGGAAACTGCACTGATATTACAATACTATCTACTGGACTCAAAAAAGGGAACCCGGTAATATTGGAGATCTGGTTCCACACTGCTACAAGTATTAAGCAAGAAGGCTACTGTAGGAATTTCACAGATGATATCAGCTAATCTTCAAAGATGCACTTACATCAGAGTTGATGATTCAGTTTCTGACCCATCAGCAATACTGAAAGTAGACAAGACTCACATTAGTAGACTTTTTTTTTAATGTCACAGTACAAGAGGCTATGTGAAGGTACAGAAAAGCCACAGTAAGAATATACCAAGCATCTAAGAAACAGTTCAAACTTTACAAATTGTGAGTCACAGAAGACTCTCTATAATGGGCCTGCGAGTAGCAGTCTCAGAGTGTCCAGGGACTGGAAATTATAAAGTTGAGGATATACTGGTTAAAGCTGGTGGCAGGAGTGTGGGCAGCAGATAAAGTGGCAGAGTCTTGGATCGGAAGCCAGTGTGCAGCACTCAGCAGCCAGAAAATAAAAGGGGTCACTGTACTGACAGGCAGTCTCTGGAGCAGGGAAGAAACCTGGAAGTCAAGCACACAACTCAAGAGGATGTTCCCAGAGATAAGGAGCTATTTGGCCAGATGCCAAGGCAGATCAAGGCCAGGGAATGAAAGAACGTCTACACTGGTTCCAGACTCAACCCTGCTGGGTTTTCATCCATGCTTGTTTGCATGTGAGTGTTTCATCCCCAGCAGACACGAACGGTGCTGCCAGTGACCTTGTCTCCTAGTGCTCCTTGTAAAATTTCTTGAGGTTTCTCAAAAAAGAGGCCCTTAAGATAGTGAGAGTGATGATGGTGCCACTTTCTGCTTTGTCCAAAAATGGTATGTGGGCACCTACACTGTCCTTGACAACTGGCACAGGAACTCTTTAAGCCAACATCATTATCAGCAACCACACACCATTTCTGAGGCACAGAACCAGGCCAGCTCCTTGCAATACAGAGGACAAGGAGACTAAACAAACAACCCAAAAAACACATAAGAATGAAAGGTAACAGAATAAGAGCCAACATGAGCGACTGACATTATAAGTGGGACAGGAGAGTACAACAGGCAGATTACTATTCGTTTGGGTAAATGAAACAAGTTTCACTGAGAACTGAAGGCCTGATGTAAGTCTTGAAGGAGAGGTAAGAGTCAAGTAAAAAGGAATGAGGTGGTGTTCTAGGGAGCAGATCCCTAGAACAAGATCTAAAGACTGAATTCACATTTGACGCCTGGGAGACCAGGTTTTCAGAACAGAAGACTTAGTTGAGTAGCAGCAGAAGATAAATTTAGAGAGCAGCACTTCAGTTCAGTTCAGTTCAGTTACTCAGTTGTGTCCGACTCTTTGTGACTCCATCAACCGCAGCACGCCAGGCCTCCCTGTCTATCACCAACTCCTGGAGTTCACCCAAATTCATGTGCATCAAGTCGGTGATGCCATCCAGCCATCTCATCCTCTGTCATCCCCTTCTCCTCCTGCCCCCAATCCCTCCCAGCATCAGAGTCTTTTCCAATGAGTTAACTCTTTGCATGAGGTGGCCAAAGTATTGGAGTTTCAGCTTCAGCATCAGTCCCTCCAATGAACACCCAGGACTGATCTCCTTTAGGATGGACTGGTTGGATCTCCAAGGGACTCTCAAGAGTCTTCTCCAACACCACAGTTCAAAAGCATCAATTCTTCGGCACTCAGCTTTCTTCACAATCCAGCTCTCACATCCATATATGACCACTGGAAAAACCATAGCCTTGACTAGACGGACCTTTGTTGGCAAAGTGATGTCTCTGCTTTTCAGTATGCTATCTAGGTTGGTCAGAGAGTAGCACTAAGGCCAGATAATTTGCGGGCTTTAAATCTCAGGCTAAAGAACTTGAACTTTACATTGTAGACAATGAAGAATTATTGAAAGTTACTAAAAAATGACAGCTTCAAGGCGACATTTAAAAATGCAGCAACTATGTGAAGAGGGCTTCCCAAGTGGCGCAGTGGTCGAGAATCTGCCTGCCAATGCAGTAGACACAGGAGATGCAGGTTTAATCCCTGGGTTGGGAATATGCCCTCAAGGAGGAAATGGCAACCCACTCCAGTATTCTTGCCTGGGAAATCCCCTAGACAGAGGAGGCTGGTGGGCTACAGTCCAGAGGGTCATAAAGAGTCAGACAGGGCTGAGCACACATGTAACCTATGTGAAGAACAGAGTCTGAATCTCCCTCTTGGACAAATGAGCGACCAGGCTGGAGGGGGCGGTGGGGCTAGTAAGCTAAGTGTAAAGGAAAGGGGGATTGAAAAAGGACCTTCCAACAGACAATGGGTGGCTTCAGTAACCAGAGAGCCCAGATGAAGCATTAATTCAAAGGAGGGCAGCCAGAGGCGTGAATCCTGGAGCTGCAACCCTCAGTGTAGACAATGTGGAGATGAGGTCCAGGGTGATGAGAAAGCGCTGAGGGCTGCTGCCACTGGGAACAGGAAGGATAGGCTGTAGACGGTGATGCTGGAAAAGAATTAAGGCAATTCACTTGGTACAGAGGGTGAAAGAAAAGGAATAAACTGGAGACTATGTCAAGCCTTCACGCCTTATGGGAAGAAAGTAAGTAGTGCAACTGGAAGACACTGGGGAATCCAGAGAAAGATCTGCTTTGGGATACAAATGAGTACCTCAGTGGGTGAGTTTATGAGTGAGGAGTTTTCCAACTATCTGAAGCTTAAGACCAAAGCTATGAAAAAAAGAGAAAGGAGAAAATGTGGTCCTGGCAGCCACCCACCTAGAGGCACATAAGAAAATGCTGCATCCATAGGAGATAAGCGCCGAGAGCACTAAGAGCACAGAAACTCATGAAATATGAAAGAAGTTGTTAAAAATGACAAAAGGTCAGCTTGTTTTCCTAACACTGTGTACTGGTATCATAAGGTGCGTGACGTCTCCAGGACTTGCTCCGAGAGTTGTGAATGGGACTTCACACAGAGGGAAGGTGGAGATGGGGTACCCAGCATCGCGGCCCCCCACACGCAGTGCATCCTCTGTGTTCAGAGTGGGTGTTCTTCTCCCAGGGCTGGGAAGCAGCTCGATGGTTGACCTCAAGAAGGATCGGTTTCCGCTATCTATGTTCACATTCAAAAAATCATTCCAGGAAGTATTTAGTTCATTTCCATAATATTTGCTTCTTACTGTGCAGAGATATTGGCTTGGCAGCCAAATTATTTCTCCTCAACAGAAGCAAATGTCAAGTCTGGTTCAGTCAACAGGCACAGTTAAACGGTCTGCCTTCAACTTCACCACACAAGTAAACCTTGCAAATTCCCAGGATGGGAAAAAAGTCAAAATAGTCATGGTTATACAGAGCTTGGCAATACTGGTGGGAGTTGTGCTATCAAGTAGCCACTTTATAAAGGAAATTGAAAGTTTAGATTTATAAGATCAGAAGGTATGAAAATGTATTCTCTCCAATATTGCATATAAATGACAACAATGATATAAAAATTTTACAGACTGTCCTTTAATTGACTTAATATTTATGAACAACCTTCTGTAGAAGTTGTAATGTAAAGCTATTAAAATTATAGAAATCTTCAAGTCACTGAGTACCAAAGGGTAAGGATACATCCTTCCCAACTGACCATATTAATTTTTCTGAAACGGAATAAAAGAGGAATATTATTTTATGAAAATCCAGTTGTGAGCACAGAACAGAAAATATCCTATAATTGCTTACTCGGGGTTCTTGAGGGCAGAGAACAAAGACCAGCAGGTAACAACTTCTCAAGAAATGTTTGAGGACTTTGTAAACAAAGTACTTTTTCCCTCTCTTGTGCCAAAATTTTGACTGGATCTGTTAAAAATCAATTTATCAAAGTTTTTCATGGGTCAGAATTCGTTGTATATTTAAAGATTCTGAAATGCCTTTTACTATTACCTTTTGATACACACGCACACCCCTCCCAAGCTGCTGTTCCGTATTCCAGTTTCTCTAGAAAGTATGATTAGGTATTACTGAAAAGGCAGAGACTGTCAGCTGGATCAAGAATACAACCCATATCATTCTCAAGAAAATTCCAGGTACTGTCATGTGGGAAACCTTAAAAATTAATTCAGAGATTTAAACATAATGCAAAGTAATTTCTGACAAACTACGGAGAATAAGCCTAACGAGGGTACTTCATCAAAAGCTAATGAGGTTATTACTATTCTGCTAGGCAAATGAAAAGTAACTTTAAAACATGAAAAGATCTCTAGAACTGGCAGGTGACATCTTCTCAAACACCTCCCACCATCTTGAAGGATATGTGTTTTTCTGGTGCCGTTACAGAGCTGGTTTAAATTCTGTTCTTAACAGAGGGATCACTCTGTTTCACCACAGCAGTTTGAGATGGTGCCTGGTGGATTCCGGAGTAATATTCACTCTCTCTTTCAGCAGAAAAGAGAGGTGAAAGAGAAGGTTGAGAGAAGAGGTCACCACCTTCTAACAAAGTCTCCCAAGGACTGGAGGACTCTTTAAGTTCCTCTTTGAGGTAAGGAGCAACCAAATCCTTCACAGCCTCAGTTTTTTCTCATGTCACTTTGATTCCAAATATCTCAAAAATCCTACTAAGAGTTTAATCCACTAAGACACAGAGGAAATATAATTGTGAGGCTTCAATAAAATCAGAAGCCACTATATATTCCTATATATTAAGCCTAACAATATAGGGCAAAGGGCAACAAAACACCCTTGTTCCTCATCGATTTCTACTCCTCATTGAGAATCTCTGCCTCCCTCTCTCCACTGCACCCCTTATGTTGACGCAACACATCTCCCTAAAGACCATCAATCTCACGGTGGAATTTGACCTAAGGTCCCTTCATAAGACAACAAAGAGACATTTAAAACACAATCCCTCCCTCAAAGTTGTCCAAATTTCAATGCATTTACTCACCTGCCAGTCAGTATAAACTTTTAGATCCTATGATCTTTTAACTTACTCTTTTTATCCTATTATTTCGTTTTTTACTTTGACCATCTTCAATTCACTTAAATATTATAGTTATATTATAGTATTTATTATATTTTATATATTATATCACAATAATTTATATCATTAAAACATTAAATTATAATGTTTATATTATTAAAATATAATATTCATTATATTATATAATTATACTTTATTATAATTATAAATATATAATTATTATAATTGCCTACGAAATTTAAGTATTTGGGGTGCTTTCATAAGCAGTTACTTGGTAAAAAATAAAGAACTTTTCTTTATTCACAATTTTCTTGAAGCTATTTTTTTCTCCCTTATTCCTCTATTCTGGGACCTGTTTTGCTGATCACATAGTTAATATAACAGCATACAAAAGCGACACAATGTTGGTGCTTCTGGTCAAGATGACCAGATTTATCCTCCATCTGAAACAACTCCCGAAAAGGACAGAAATTTGAATGAAACAACAGTTTGCAAGATACTAGAGGTTAAGTGGAGAAGGCAATGGCACCCCACTCCAGTACTCTTGCCTGGAAAATCCCATGGATGGAGGAGCCTGGTAGGCTGCAGTCCATGGGGTCGCTAAGAATCGGACACGACTGAGCGACTTCACTTTCATGCATTGGAGAAGGAAATGGCAACCCACTCCAGTGTTCTTGCCTGGAGAATCCCAGGGACGGGAGAGCCTGGGGGGCTGCCGTCTACGGGGTCGCACAGAGTTGGACATGACTGAAGTGACTTAGCAGCAGCAGCAGAGGTTAAGCCATGAAGGAAAGGGACACATAAGAGCAGAGAAACATAAGACAAGTCCTATACTCCCTAAGTTTACTGAACTGATAGCTTTTAGGCTGTGTGTGGTGCAGCACGGAAGATCTCTCGAGGTTTCAGCTTAGTATCCTATGATCATGGGATACTAATGAAGAAATTACCTGAGGCCAAGGGAAAAACTACCTGGAGGAATTGGAGGTAATAGTTTCAGGCATGCACACAGGAACACAAATGTTCCTGTTTCCGCCCACCCAGGCAGGAAACCGTCAAGGTTGTATAGAATGCATATAAGGGATCTTGCCTCAATACCAAAATCAATTAGTCACAGACTGAGCACTGCTCCAGTCCCAACTAACAAACCATAAAAAGATTTGAAAGAATCAGAGTGTTTTCAAGTGAACTGACCATATCTCAGAACAAACCTCAAGATTTATAGGAATTCCAATATATCCAATACCTAGCCAACAGTCACAATGTCTGATATTAGTCAAAAATCAGCATACATACAAACAAGAAGGAAAACATAACTATAAGGTAGAGATAAGTCAATCAGTTGAAACTGACCCAGAACCAACAGATGATGGCATATTAAAACCACAATAAGATAAGCCAAAGATGTACATTATAAACACTAAAGCAACCACTAAAATAATAACATGAAGAAATATGGTTAACATCAAGAAGTAGTAAAATAGAATCATAAAAAATGCAATAATACAAAAGAAAGTTCAAAATAATATCAAGAAAGAAGAATATATAGGATCAGATCAGATCAGTCACTCAGTAGTGTCCAACTCTTTGCAACCCCATGAATCACAGCACGCCAGGCCTCCCTGTCCATCACCAACTCCCGGAGTTCACCGAGACTCACGTCCATCAAGCCAGTGATGCCATCCAGCCATCTCATCCTGTGTCGTCCCCTTCTCCTCCTGCCCCCAATCCCTCCCAGCATCAGAGTCTTTTCCAATGAGTCAACTCTTCGCATGAGGTGGCCAAAGTACTGGAGTTTCAGCTTTAGCATCATTCCTTCCAAAGAAATCCCAGGGCTGATCTCCTTCAGAATGGACTGGTTGGATCTCCTTACAGTCCAAGGGACTCTCAAGAGTCTTCTCCAACACAATTCAAAAGCATCAATTCTTCGGTGCCCAGCCTTCTTCACAGTCCAACTCTCACATCCATACATGACCACAGGAAAAACCATAGCCTTGACTAGACGAACCTTTGTTGGCAAAGTAATGTCTCTGCTTTTGAATATGCTGTCTAGGTTGTCCATAACTTTCCTTACAAGGAGTAAGCGTCTTTTAATTTCATGGCTGCAGTCACCATCTGCACTGATTTTGGAGCCCCAAAAAATAAAGTCTGACACTATTTCCACTGTTTCCCCATCTATTTCCCATGAAGTGGTGGAACCGGATGCCATGATCTTCGTTTTCTGAATGTTGAGCTTTAAGCCAACTTTTTCACTCTCCACTTTCACTTTCATCAAGAGGCTTTTGAGTTCCTCTTCACTTTCTGCCATAAGGGTGGTGTCATCTGCATATCTGAGGTTATTGATATTTCTCCCGGCAATCTTGATTCCAGCTTGTGTTTCTTCCAGTCCAGCGTTTCTCATGATGTACTGCATGTAAGTTAAATAAACAGGGTGACAATATACAGCCTTGATGAACTCCTTTTCCTATTTGGAACCAGTCTGAGAGCAGATATTAATATCACAGTGATTTAAATCTAACCATATCCATAGTCACATTAAATGTACATGATATAAATACTCCAACTAAAAGGCAGATATTATCACAACATAATAAAAATGCAAGATCCATTTATATGACACGTATAAGAAATGCACTTTCAATGTAAAGCAACAAACAGGTTAAAAAAGCAAAAGGATGAGAAAAGATAGACCATGTTAACATATGTCAGAAGGAAGCTAGGGTGGCCCTATTAACACCAGACAAAGCAGTTTTCAGAGCAAAATGTATTACTAGTGATAAAGAAGTTCATTTCATAATGATAAATGAATCAACTCATCAAAAGATATAAGCATCCCAAACATTTATGTACCTAATAACAAAATTTCAAAATACACGAAATAAGAGCTGATAGTATCGCGAAGAGAAACAGAAAAACTAAAAACTGTAGTTGGGAACGTCAACACTCTTCTCCTAATAATTGTTAGAAGCCGTAGACATAAAAGATATAAAAGACTGGAACATCATAATCATCCAACTTGATCTAATTGACAAATCTGGAATATTCTACCCAATAAGAACAGAATACACACCCTTTTCAAGGGTACACAGGACTTTTACTAAGACAGATTATGCAATGAGTCATAAGTCTTAAGGAGTTTAAAATGATACACAAATAATATACAAAGTATGTTCTCTAACCACAGTAGAAATAAGTTATAAATCAGTAACAGAAAGGTCTCTGAAAAATCTCCAAATATGTGTAATGTAAATGATACACTTCAAAACAACTCATCAGTTAAAGATGAAATAAAGAGAGAGATTGGAAAGTGTTTTTAACCAAATGAAAATGACAACAACTGTGTAAGAATCTGCAAGATGACATGAACTTAATGCTTAAGGGACATTTAACAGCATTAACTCCTATATTAGAAACAGCACTACACATCTATATTATTCTCAAGTCACTGACTTCTGCTTCCACTTAAAGAACTAAACAAAGCACATTAAATACAAATTAAGCAAATGAGAAGCAATAATTAATATCAGAGTAGAAATCAATCAAATAGAAGATAGAAAAACAAGAAATATCAATGAAACCAAATGCTGGTTATTTGAGAAGATCAATAAAACTGATGAACATCTAGCCATACTTATCAGAAGGAAAAAACACAAGACAAAAGTTGCCAATTATCAGGAAAGAGAGAGGTAATTACAGAGTTTGCAAATAATTAAAGGATGATGAAGGAATGTATACACAATTTTAGGCCAACACATTTGCCAACAGAGACAAAATGGCCATATTACTTCAAAGATCACAAACTGTCAAAGCTCATTCAAAAAAAAAAAAAATAGATAACCTCAATAGCTCCATTACTGCTCAAGTTATTAAATTTGTATTTTTAAACTTCCCAAAATAAAATTTCAAATTCAAACAGTCTCACAAGTGAATTACATTCTACCAACTATTTAAGAAATTACTACAAACTGATGTCACTAAAAAGCATGACTCATAAAAGAACAAAGTTGAAGGCTGGAATTTGTCAAATCAAAAAGGTTTCCATTCTTAAAGACACTATTAAGAGAATGAAAAAGGCAAGTGACAAACTGGGAGAAAATATTTACACATTGTGTTTCAGGTAAAGGATTGTATTCCAAATACATGAAACCTCTGTAATGTGAAAACCAACAACTCAATTCGTAAATAATAAGTTCAGAAAAATTTAAGCCCACATTTAACCAGAGAAGATATTCAAATAGCAAATATGCACACAAAAAGATAACCTAGCACCATTAGTCACTGGGAAAATTCAAACTAAAACCACAATGAGATACCATTATATTTCTTTAATAACAGTAAAAAAATAATTTTTCAAAAGTTGAAACCAAGCTTTGTCCAGAATGTGGAGGAACTGAGGCTCTCATACACTACTTGTGAGAACGTATTATGGCAAAACTCTTTTGAAAACAGTTTGGCAGTTTAAATATACATTCATTATATGCTTCAGCCATTCCACTTTGGTGATACTTATGCAAAAGAAATGCACACATATTGGCTAAAAATATTTGTACATAAATGTTCATAGCATTTTTATTTGTAATGGAAACAACCCAAATGCACATCAAAAGTGACCAAATAAATGAACTGCGATGTATCCATACAACACATTAGCCAGCAAATACAAGGAATGAATTACTGAGACACACCTACATGAATGAGTCTCCAGATAATAATTTTCACTTTTCCCTTTCATGCATTGGAGAAGGAAATGGCAACCCACTCCAAAATCCCAGGGACGGGGGAGCCTGGTGGGCTGCCGTCTATGGGGTCATACAGAGTTGGACACGACTGAAGCCACTTAACAGCAGCAGCTGTTTTTACTAGGCCACATTTACTGTGAAAGGGAATATCATTTACAATGATATTCTCAGAGATGTGAACTAAGGGACTGGGACATAACGCAGATCAGGTGTCTGGGGAGAGGGGGAGAAGCAGGTGCGAAGATGACAAAGGGGTGGGAAAAAACCTTTAGGGGCGATGACTCTGCTTATTACCTTGGTTGCAGTGACGACTTCACGAGTACGTATACATTAAAACCTGCCATTCTGAATACTTCAAATGTGTGTCATGTCTTTAATGTTAATTATACTTCAATAAAGCTGTTAAAAAAGAATCAGCTGACAGAGCCAGTTATGTGTTATGGTCAACTCTATGCGCAGAATCAAGAAGAGGAACTGAACGTGTCTTGACAAAACTCTTGTTGCCTGAGACATACTTCATAAAGGGCCTCCCTGGTGGCTCAGTGGTGAAGAATCCACCTGCCAACGCAGGAGACGCAAGAGATGTGGGTTCAATCCCTGGGTTGGGAAGAATCCCTGGAGAAGGAAATTGCACCCTACTCCAGTATTTTTGTCTGAGAAATGCCAGGGACAGAGGAGCCTGTGCAGGCTGCACAATCCATGGGGTCACAAAGGAGGTTGACACGACTTAGCAACTGAACAACAAACAATACTTCATAAAAACATGTGTGACAGGAAGACTGCCTGCACAGGACTATTTACAAGACAGAAAATTTCATTAAATCCGTATTTGAAATTGTAACGTGACTGAAACAACCTCCTCTCTCAAATATTCTTTGAACATTCCTTCCAAACTCGAAGACAAACCACAAAAAAGTCTCATTTCCCATTGTTCTCTGACTCACTGTGTCCACTCTGAAATAAAATATGGCTGGCAAGGTGGAAGTCACAGATATGCCATCTCCCTAGGATAATTTTTCATCTGCATAGTTAACTGAGTTTTTGCCTGGAAAACAGATAAAAATAGGAAAATTCCTAACTGTTCCACACCAGCACGTATAATTTACCAATGTCACAATCTGTCTAAAAAATCTGTTAAGTGCATACGGCAAAGTCTCTGCCAGTTCTAGCCTCCTTGTTATAAAAACCACAATGAAATATTGAAGAATTACTCTCTGAAATTCCCCTGAACAGTAATATATTATGTATTCATTGTTTTTCTGCTTGATTTAAGCCATATTTTTTTTTTTTGGTTATTTAAATAATACAAGTGGAAATAAAACATACAGTGAACTCTATAACTCAACAGCCAATAATTTAGTAGTGTCAAAAAAAACAGTGTATCAGTTACCCAAAATGTTAGGATATTTCTTTGGCTTAGCAGTGTTAAGAGTCTGCAGAAAACTTTTGCATGCATAAAGGGACACAGCAGATGGCATTTAACCTAACATAAAGATAGCCCTTCACCTTAACATGTCTACAGTAGGTACTAAAATTGATAGAAACTCACAGATACAAGCCCAGAAATCTCAGAAATTCAAATAAATAATAAATGCCCACATCAGGATTCATCAGGTTATATTTAGAAATAAAAAGTAATAGCTTTACAAAATATTGGAATAAAATCTGTTACTCACATATGGAGGTACCCAGTGGCATGTTGGTAAATGTTCAATAACTTGCTTGAGGGAAAGGGAATAAGCCCTGGTTTGAAGCATTTGTCAGCTTCTGTGGTGTAAACACCCCTACCATGGCTGATTTCAAGATGATCTGAACTCACCAAAGCAAGTTGAAAAGAAGCACATAGTCGGCGCTCCTAAGCTTGCACACAGCTAGGACCCACTGGAAACATCTCCTGCATGAATACAGCTAACTCTAACCCTGGAACAGAAGTAAACTAAGTTTCCAGGAATTGCCTGTGCATTTTATTCTTTGTGGAAGAATTTTCAATTTTGAGGCTACCTTTTACCATACATTTCCACCTGAAAAAAAAAATGATCTTTAGGATGCAGGAGACATTATCCATAATCAAATAATTTTGAGATTTCTTAATATCGAGGCATTCAACAAACCGTTATTTTTTTCTTTAACAGGAATCTTTATACCCTGGAACTGGATTCAAATTAAATGCCAATTGTGAGTTCCCAAAAAAGTGAAAGGGCAACAAACAAGACACATTTTCATACTGGTTCTAGACAAAGATTAACTTAAGGTAACTTGTCAGTCAAGGGGAAGATGGCGAGGATCAAGTTAAACATATCTGTCGTCACAGAACTTGTGCGCCCCACCTCGAAGCAGAGGCATGGTGATATGCTTGTAATTTTCACTTGGGGGAGGGCTGTTTTGCAATACTAGGAATTAAAAGAGGGGGGTCAAAAGCCATCTTTTTGTGGTGTTTTCCACAAAGAGAGACTTTCTTCAAAGCGTAACTGCAGAAGGCAAACTAACAGAAGGAAATAAACTTATCAAACGGGAAATTCAACAAAGGGGAAAAGGCAAGAGCAACAACGGCTCCGGCCTTTCAACACAACCGTAGCAAAGAAATAATAAAAGGAGTAACAAAAGAGCAGACATATACCCAAGTTCTGAGTCTGACTGCAGCTGCAGCACTGAGGGGTCTGTGTCCCACTGCAGGGTCCTAATCGCGCAGCACAAAGGAAGAAGAACACAGAGAATTAACAAAAGGGGAGGGAAACGAACCAAACCAAACCATGTCATTCATCAAGGCAACAGCATATACAATATGTACGCAGAACATCTCCCCTCTGTCACCCCCGCAGCCCCCAGGAGCCAGGAAGACCCCATGGATATCAAGGGACAAGAGAAAGAGAAGCCGTCCTTCCTTTGGAACAACTGCTTGATACTGGAAGCTACAGTTGTTTCCATGGAAGAAAACCCAGAGCTAAATATTCAACCATCCCCACACACCCCCTTTTCATTGTCGTTTCATTCTATACTGAAGCATGATTGACTGGAGCATGTAAACTGCTTCATATGAACCCCAGAGCCAAGCCACACCAGGGAGCAGCAAGCATTCCCCACAGTGATGGCGATCAACTGCAAGGGTTTGAATGGGCCAGAGTAGAAGCATCTGGGGAGGCTGGGCCAGGCAGAGCATGACTGCAGAGCCTGGAGAATAACTGGCTTCCTTGGGTCAGTGACTGCAATTACAGTGCATTAGATTTCGAGGCTCATGGGTGTTTTGGTGTTTCTTATGTATTACACCAAGATGGTCACAAATGGCAATATCATTTGTCTCGCAAGATGCCAGGAATGTCTTAATGTCTTCTAAGTACTTCACAAGAGCTAGCACAAAGTATCAATGGTTACCAAGGTTACCAATAGTTATCAACTTCCCTTGTTATCTCTCCACCACATAAAAGGAGCTCTTCCATGAACAGCGCACACAAGGACCTTTCTCGGGTAGGCCCTTTAAATTTCCTGCATGGTATATAGTTAACAGGTGAGTGAGGCTTAAGTACCTGGGAGGCAGCCAACGGACAGCGGGGACTTTGGGGTCAGGCACCTGAGATTCAAACCTTGCCTCTGTGACTTACCAGCTCTGTGATAGTGGACATGCTGCTTCAGTTCTCAACCCCTGCACCCTCGTGCTTACCCTGAGAGTGGTTCACGGACCAGGAGCATTGGCATCTCAGGGACTTGCTGGAAATGCCGAGACTCAGATCTCACCCAGACTCATTGACTCTGGACTACAGTTTAATAAGGCCCCAGGTCATCCGGGGGCATTTTGAAGTTTGAGAAGCCTGCTCAGTTTCATTGTCTGTAAGGATTTACCATGGTTTATGCGACAATTCATGACCTGGCCTGCAGCTCTCTCCCCAGTCCATCTCTAAGGGCTAGCCTCTCCCTCACTGTGTCCCCCTTGATGTTTTTTCCCCCAAAGAGCCATGTGGCTCATGCTTTTGCTTAGTTTCTGTCTCAGTTCAAATGTCACCTGCCCAGAGAGGCTTTCCTTCTCTCACCACCTCCCGCAAGCAGCACTTCCTTGCCACTCTTCATCCCGTTCTCTTATCCTGCTTTTTTCATAAGATATCTTTACCTATGGTTTTATTATACATCAGTGTATTTATGACTGTTTGCTGTTAAACTCTGGAATTAAGTCTCAAAATAGCAGGAAGAGCTACATCCCTAAATTATACGAATATGCCTAGGCCCATGCCTGGGATGCATGTTTATTTCTCTTGATTTTTTAATTGCAGGATAATTGCTTTATAATGTTGTATTGGCATACAAAAATGCAAATACAGCTGCCATACAACAATGCAAATCAGTTACAACTCTCTTTCTATATTCCCTCCCTCTGGAGCCTCTCTCCCGCCCTGTCCCCCCACCCCCATGCTACCCCTCTAGGTCATCACAGAGAGCCAGGCTGGGCTCCTTCTGTTATACAGCAGGTTTGCATTAGCTGCCTATTTCACATACGGTAGTGTGTGTGTGTGTGTATGTCAGTGCTCCTTTCTCAATTTGTCCCACAGTGCATGCTTATATAATACAATAATAGTTGAACAGATGGATGGATGGATTCTCTCTGGTTTTCTATAGGCATTGCATGCAATTACACCTATACAGCACAAAGTAAGTATTTGATAAACAGTAGCTGTTTTTACTAGGAGAAGGCAATGGCACCCCACTCCAGTACTCCTGCCGGGAAAATCCCATGGACGGAGGAGCCTGGTGGGCTGCAGTCCATGGAGGCGCTAAGGGTCAGACACAACTGAGCGACTTCACTTTCACTTCTCACTTTCACATTGGAGAAGGAAATGGCAACCCACTCCAGTGTTCTTGCCTGGAGAATCCCAGGGACGGGGGAGCCTGGTGGGCTGCCGTCTATGGGGTCGCACAGAGTCGGACACGACTGAAGCGACTTAGCAGCAGCAGCAGCTGTTTTTACTAGGCCACATTTACCGTGAACGTGAAATAGCTACTGTATCTACTACCAATGTTTCTTTGACACAACGCCCCATCTATATAATGGAACCCACCTAAGCACCCCCTGCAGAGGTATCAGAACGCAGTTTCTAAGCTCCTCTTGTAAGTTCCGGTTATGCTCATGTCCTCTGACCTAAAGGCACTGAAAGATGACAACTAAAGTCTGGTGAGAACACTAATTGGTCCCCGTTTCTGAGACCAGTGCTTCTCAAAGTTTACTGTCTGAGCCACCAAGGAAGCCCAGTGTTCCTTAAACTTTAATGCACAGATACCTGGGAATATCGTTTAAAATGCCCGTCTTGATTTAGTAGGTCTGGGGTGGCTTGAGATTCGGCATTTCTAACAGCTCCTAGCAGGGTAGATGCTGCTGGGCTGTGGACCACACTTCGAGTAGTAAGGTCTGGACTTAGATCAGTGGTTTTCAAACTCTGACATGGATCAGAATGACTGGGAGGGACTGTTAAAATACAGGTTTTCTGTATTTTATGTTAAAATACTGATCCTCAAGCCCAGAAATTCTGATTCGAGTAGTTCTGGGGTGGGGCTGAGAATCTGTATTTCTAACAAGTTCCCAGGGAATGCTCACAGCTGATCCTAGAACCACCATTAGAGAATAGCTAACTAGGCTAGACTATTGCTTCCACTAGCTGGCAGGCAGAAAGCATCACTGATCCTCAAATACATCAGCATCTAAACAAGTGATTCACACTCGCTGGCCTAACGCCCAGGCCACTTTTAAACCAATGAAATCAGAATGTTTGGGGTGGGACCCAGGCATCCAGATTTTTTGAAACTCTCTCATGTACTGCTGCTGCTGCTGCTAGTCGCTTCAGTCATGTCTGACTCTGTGCGACCCCATAGACGGCAGCCCACCAGGCTCCCCCATCCCTGGGATTCTCCAGACAAGAACACCCGAGTGGGTTGCCATTTCCTTCTCCAATGCATGAGAGTGAAAAGTGAAAGTGAAGTCGCTCAGTCGCTCTCCTGTACAGCCGGGGTGAAAACGGCTGCTGTGCACTCGTTCTCTGTCCAAGGAAAGCAGCTCTTTCTGGCCCTGGACACTAGTCCCATCATCCCTTTCAAATGATGGAAGTGACCGAATCCATTACAATGATTCACCCTTGCTGTTCACTTATCTCTGGGGTCCAAACCTTTTATCTTTACGGATACTTCCTTGGGTACAGACAGAGGAGTGGCCTCTGGCTCTGGCTGACTGTGAGAAGCATTCCCTCATAAGAGCTGGGATCAGCTCCTTTGCGCTCAGGTTTCTGATGGGACAATTTGGGGGCCTTTTTCTCTCTTCTCAGGCAAGGGAAGAGTATGGCAGCTCCCAGGTGGTCACAGCTGTTCTATTATTTACCTACAACTCACCTGAACAGATTGAACCCTTAAAGTAAGACTACTAGACCTGATCAGTTATATTTTAGATGCCAAGTCACCAATCTGTCACAGGAACAGCAAATGCCAGGCTGAGCAATTATACAAGCCTGAAGAAGTCTTCTCCTTGAAGACTGACTTCTGGGAAGTCAGACTTTAGCAGTGTCTTTAGAATTAGAACAAGTGAAAATGAATATTTAACTATTAAAGCTTCTCCCTGTCCTATGCCCATCATGTCCACATTTTATAACAGGACTAGACCACCACTCACTGCTGCCAGAGCCTCCACTTTCCCTAATTTCTTGGGATGACCAACAGAACCCGTTTTGCTGAATGTAATCTTTAATTGTGTCAATTAGATTTTGTCTACTGTTCCTGTCTGGGAAACCATCTTGGTTTTGTTTGCTCATTTTTAAGAGCTGTATTTGATCTGCTCTGATCATCTGTAGGTTGATTTCTTAGGTTAACTCTCTGAGGATCCACAGGAGGATTTTTTTCATAAGGAAGCTGCTACTTGCACAGATATTGATAACCTAGTGATTTCTAACCTAATGTGGCATCATCATGGCTCCATGGCCCTACGGTTGGACTGGCAGCTGGACAGACTTTAAGGTCACATTTCCCAACTTGTTTCAAACTTCTAGATACAGGATCTTCCCACACCATGGTAAATAATCACTCACTTATTGGATACTAAACATGTTGAACAGTGTAGCCTCTGGTATCTCATCTAAAAAGGCCTACCATATAACAGTTAATAATCTGTGGAACAACCTGTTTTTCAATATTTCTTATAAAGAAAAAGAATATGACAGACACCAAAATTATTCAAACTAGCAGTGAACCCATTAAGAGACAAACAGAAGTTTATATCACACCCTTTTACTATCCAGCTTCCTACAAAAGTCTCTCTTCATTGGCCCAATCTTATTCACTCAGTTTATTAGATAGAAGGAAGTAAAAATTCAAACAATGCAAAACAATCCCTGGCCCTCCATGGAAAGCATAACTTAGGAGTAAGAGATATGATGTCTGTGTTGTATAACCACACTCTCTGATTAGTGGTTAATTTCTTTCTGTTCAGAGCACGTTAGGAGTTTCCAGTGTTCTTCCCATTTTCTTAGACTCCAGAGTAGACAGTCTTAATATTTTTCCCTTAAAGAGCATCTTTGCTCTTACCTTTTTTTTTTTTGGTTTTGGTTATAAGAAAGAGTTGTCTGATAAATACTTGGAAGGCAGTCATTAAGAACCATCATTTGCCATTTTGATTCCACTTGTTTGACTTAGTATGAACAGAATGCTAGATTTCTAATTTAAAAAAATAGATATGCAGCAAGCAACAAGGATTTACTGTATAGCATAGGGAACTATAGTCAATATCTTGTAATAACCTATATTGGAAAATAATTTCAAAGATAATATATGTGTATATGTATAACTGAATCACAAAAAGAAGAATTATATTTTTTAAAATTTAGCAATGTTTATCTTTCTGCCACTTTTTCTAAATGTCCTATGGACATCTAATAACATATGAAATACAAAATTTTAAATATATTTGTGTAGGCTGTAAGATTAATATAAATAGAAATCTATCATATTTAAATTATTAATGACATCATTTAAGATGCTCCTATTCTTATTTTTCTGCACTTGATATTCTCAGAAAAATGTTACTATGTCTCATTGTGATTATATATTTTCTTTTCCCTTATATTTCCTCTGATTTTGCTTTCTGTATCTTTGTTTCTTTATTGTTAGGTGTCTAATGGTTTATGATGTCTCTCTTCTTAGTGAATTGTACCTTTTATCATTAAAAATACTCATCTTTGTTTCATTTAAAAATAAATAGATTTAATTTTAAAAATAAAATTTAATAAAAAATTTTTTTAAAAGAAAAAATCCATCATTTGCAATGCTAATATTCAACGTGGCTGAGGCACTCTCATCTACTGCCGGTGGCGTTTTAAATTAGTACAGTTCTTTGGGAAAGCAACACGCCAGCGTGGAGCAAGAATCACAAACACAGAATTACTCTGGAACTCGTTTCACTCCCAGGAACTCACCCTATGGAAATAAAACAGCACAAGGGGTAAATAACAAAAATGATGATGATGAAAATGACGACCACTAACCCATCACATCCCATGGCTTATTCTTGTTTCTCATACTTGATCTCTATGATTCTGGTGACTACTGGCTCCTTCATAAGCATGTTATTTCTTTTAGTGTTCCTGACCCTAAATGTTCTGGTGTCTTTTTCACTTCTCATTATACCTCTGGAAGGGTCCTTATTCTTTCCATCCCCATAAAGACAGACATTGCCCAACCAGAGTAATTTCTTCTCCCCTCACCTCTATAGCTACAGATGATCTCCAAGATGCCCACATATCTTCTTCAAAAGATAACCCTGAAGTCCTCATCATCCTTGAACTCAAAGTTCCTCCTTTCCACATGCTTTTTGGGCATATCCATCCGTAACACCAAAAGCATTTAACCTTTTCTTGTCTCGTCAGGCTTTTCTTTCCTTCTCTAGCACCACAATCCTCATTCACATTTTCTGTCCTTTTTATCAGATCTATGGCTCCCCCAAACACATCCTCAAATCTTGAAAGCATTATAAAAATGCAGTGGTCCAGACCTCAACTCAGATCTATGCCTTAGGTATCTGTATTTTTAGTAAGTTTCCAGGTAAATTCAATATTTTCCTGGCTCCAAATATAGGACTAGGAATCCAAGGCCATACTTGCCTCCCAGACTCTGATGTATTTTCAAACTCCTTCACACACATTCTATACCCCACACGTCTCCTCTCCCCCACCTCTCCCTCTATATGATCTGGAATGCCCTTTCTCCCATCTCTACTTGTCCAAAGCATAGCCACCATGTGAGACCCAACTCAAATGCCTTATTCTCTAAATATATTTGTCCTCAATAACCTCATTCACAAATAGCTTGTCTCTCTATGGGACTGCGCTTCTTATCCCACAGTTCTCTTTGCCAACCTGCAATCCACTTGACCTCAATAGTAGCCCTGCATCAAGCTTTAAAACCAAGTACAGATGGTCTGAAGGATATAAGGAGCACTGTTACCAAGCCCAGGGGCCTCAGCATCAAGACAAACACACTGTAAGTCCCACCTGCCTTTCTGCCCTGAGCCCAGTAACTGGTTTCTGCCTTGTTTCTGCTAGGAAATCCTTGCTTTGTATCTGAGTGCTCTGACCACTGCCAACAGCTCCCCTTGAGCAAAGGCCACTTCTGGCAACTAGCCCAGCAACCTTGCACTACCCAGCTTTTACCTGGGTCCTCATCTCTTCACTCACCCCGCACCCATCCCATTGAGGTTTCTGCAAACTGTGCATGTGCATAAGTGTGTATACACATGCACACACATACACACACACCCACACACCCCTACCTCAATAAATAAATTTACCAAGTACCTAATATCAAGACCAAATATCAAGACTCTAAGTAATGAATCACAAGCACTTGTCCCACAAGAATATACAAATTAACTGCACCTGGGAATAATGCTTTATGATATTACTGCTCACCTCTATGAGTACAAATATTCGAGAGCTGGAACTACATAGAAACATATCCTCAGACAGCTTCAAATTAAATATGTCATTTACTCGAAGTGGGATCTTTAGAAGAGAGAAGAGTTCCTTCATTGTTGTCTTCCTTGCAGGTCTAGCATTTATTGTGTTGTACGATAGATTCTTAACTGGTTACTGAATGAATGTGATCAACGAATGAACAAATGAATGGTCTTTACCTGCATTTTCTGCGGATAGGTGTTAAGTATGAGGGCAAGTTGGTTCCCTAAGAAACAGTTTTTACTTTCTTTATGTAAAAAAAATGAGAGCATACATCAGGGCATGTCTGCCTGATTTCCTTCATCGCTGCAAGCCACTTCTGAAGAACTCAGTCTGTGTGGCATGATGCCATCACATGGTTCCAGAAGAATTTTCAGACTCACTTCCATACTGAAGAAGGAAAGCTTATCTTGAAGAGGTAGAAAGATTGCTCAAGGGCAGGGTACTCTGACTCCCAGAGTTTTTCTGGACTCTTGCTTCACATGTCTTCTATATCAAACAAATCACTAGTCACTAAACCGACAAAGAAAAGTTTGGGCCAATGTGAGCATAGTGCCCAAGAGAAAATCCCGTCAGTGTCATCCCCAAACTGTTTCTCTAAGTGCCACTTCCAAAAGGAATACATTGAATAACAAAGACATTTAAATATCTATCATATCACTCAGCCTTTCAGAATCGTTAATGTGATGTCAATTAATTAAGAATGACATTTAAATAATGAGTTAATGTTTTGCTTTCCAGCCTCAATGATTTCCTTACTTTGGACTGGCAGTGATGATGATAAAGATTTTCTGATGTCAGAAATAAAACTGGAACAGTGCAACACATACTTATACCAAGCCTCTTTCTTAATTGACTGGGTGAGAATCTTCCCTCCACTGGCTAACAGCGAAGCCCTAACCAGGAGCTCTGACACAGGCCACTCTGAGTCACGCAGGAAGTCCATCTGCGCTGGATTCAGAGAAATGCAAGACTTCCCATCAGAAAAAAAGGATGTGTTTTCCCCAAATCTTCCATAAAGGACCTGCTATCCAGTAAGTTGTCTCTCTGGAAGAAAGCTCAGCAACTCTGCTAAAAATAGATGCTTACCCTGATACTATAACCATATGGTTATATACAGTACTCTCTGCCTGACAAGATAGCAACAATTTTTAACTAGTCAGTCCATGTGCTACATAAAGAAAAAAAATCCTATAGTACACAATTTATTTTAATTTGTAAAGACAGTGACTTTTAAATAGCCTTGAATCAGAGATTTTCAGTCTCCCTGAAGTCCAATTAGCTGGTAGCAAGCATCCTGCCAACTCCTCTTTACATAAAGATAATTTAATGAATTTTGTATATACAAAATCTTAATAGTCTTACTAAATTCCCCCCTAGGTTTGGCATTATTGAGTTGTACTTTTTCACCTTTACTAAAACCTCCTTAACATCTTGCCTTTAGCCTCTGAGTTACCAGAGCACCTTAAAAGATGAGGATGGTTTCACCAAAAAGAGGTAAAAATCCGTTGAGGTTCATAGAGTGCCAGAGAATCCAATGGAGTCCAATTGTGGATGCAGTTGAAAGTCCTGAGGATTTTGTGTTGGGCATTAAGCTCACGGAGCCCCTGAACACACTTTCCTCTCCTCAAATCACGAGAAAAAAGTGGTGACCAGGTGCGGCCAGTACAAGTTGACCATGAATAAATTATTCTAATTGCCATATTCATGAGTTCACTAGGCAATAAGTGGATCAGGGAAAGGTAGAGTTTATTAAATATCTGAATTTAAATATTATTTAGAAAATTAAATATCTGAATTTTACCCCAAGTATTTTTTCAATATAAAACAATATGAACTATATGGAAGCCTACCATTCAAATTGAATAGCAGAGTATCTGCAGACATCGGTTTCAGTTCTGGTCTGCTATGCACGTGACACTAGAAGCCCCAAAGAACCCTAATCCACTCCCTCTATACTTCTGTTCTCCTGTTAAGGGTTTCAGAAGACACTTCTGTTTCTGCTTCTCTAAGGTCCCCTTGGGAGAGGCCTCACCTCGGTACAGAAAATCAAGGATATAAGGGTTTTAGCTGATAGGTATTGACAGCTGGGAAAGAAGACAATTTTAATATAATGGGATTATGTTGGGAGCAACTGGGGAAATCTGAAGATGGTATATATAGTAGATAAGTTGAAAATGTACTGAAATGGAAAAATAGAAATACTTGACTAGAAATGCAAGTTCTTCAGTTTATACAGTATGACATCATTTATCATATATATGATGACATACATCTTGTGTGAAAGAATATACACTAAGGTATTAAGAATGCCAATGCATATTCTTCGTAGGAATGTAATTTTTTCTACTTTTGCTCATTTATCTTTTCTAATTGTATAAAATGACCTGATATTATTTCTATAATAAGAGATCATTAAAAATAAATGGGGGGGGGGTGCTTGAGTGTCCTTGACTGATTGGAAGGTAGAAAACTTAGTGATGGTATTTAGGCCATAGATGATCCAAAAGGAGGACAGAAATCAACTGAATTACTGTATTACTATCCATCCACCCAAGCCACTTGTCACAAAATTCAAACATCAGTCATCTTCTATCTAGTTAAGGAGGTTATGTAGTAAGAGACTGCACAATATGTTATCATATTGAGACATATTTTAACTTTGAAATCACTTTGAAAGTATTCCTTTTAAATCAAATTTTGGACAGTGTGTAGCCCATGCCCTGGTGTACAGTAAACTTGATGATGTCAATACTCTCCTAGTTTCCACAAGCCAATGCGTTCTCTAATTTAGCTTTGTCATTGGGAAGCCCAAGGAGTCTCAGCCAAACATGAGAACAGCCCTAAAGCAAAGTCCCTTGTAAGCCATCCATGTCCATAAGAATAAATGTGGGCTGAATTATTATCACTTAAATAGATTCATTTCTGGTCAAATATCTGAAGGTTAGGAATTAAGGATTAGGGTAAATCAAACAGTGATATTAAGTTGGTGCAAAAGTAATTGCGGCTTTGCATTGCTGAACTTTGCCATTTGATACTGGAGTACATCTTTAAATAAATATGGTTATGTTATATATCATTTTGGAGAAGGCAATGGCACCCCACTCCAGTACTCCTGCCTGGAAAATCCCATGGATGGAGGAGCCTGGTAGGCTGCAGTCCATGGGGTCGCTAAGAGTTGGACACGACTGAGTGACTTCACTTTCACTTTTCCCTTTCACGCATTGGAGAAGGAAATGGCGGCCCACTCCAGTGTTCTTGCCTGGAGAATCCCAGGGACGGGGGAGCCTGGTAGGCTGCCGTCTATGGGGTCACACAGAGTCGGACACGACTGAAGCGACTTAGCAGCAGCAGCAGCATATATCATTTTAATGAGCATTTTTTGCCTTATTTTTTTTTGCTAATGACTTACTACCTACTGTGTATTTTACATTTATTTTAGACTTACAGAAATCATGTTAGACAAAAAGCAAATTTGAGCGATGTTTTTATTTGAGTTCAAAATGGGTCATAAAGCAGCAGACACAACTCGCAACAGGAACACGTTCAGCGTGGGAACTACTAATGAATGCACAGTGCAGTGTGCATTCAAGAAGTGTTCAAGAAGTCTGGCAAAGGAGAGACAGCCTTGAAGATGAAGAGCGTAGTGGGTGGCCACTGGCAGTTGACAATGACCAACTGAGAGCCATCACCAAAGGTGATCCTCTTACAACTACATGAGAAGCTGCCAAAGAACTCAACACCAACCATTATATGGTCATTAGGCATTTGAAGCAAATTGGAAAGGTGAAAAAGCTGGCTAAGTGGGTGCCTCATGAGCTGACCAAGAATCAAAAAATCGTCGTTTTGAAGTGCTGTGTTCTCTTTTTCTATACAACAATGAACCATTTCTTGATTGGGTTGTGACATGTGATGAAAAGTGGATTTTATAATCGCAGATGTCCATCTCAGTGCTTGGACCAAGAAGAAGCTCCAAAGCACTTTTGAAAACCACACTTGGACCAAAACAAGGTCATGGTCACTGTTTGGTGGTCTGCTGCCCACCACTACAGCTTTCTGAATCCCAGCGAAATCGTTATATCTGAGAAGTGTGCTCAGCAAATCAATGAGATGTACCGAAAACTGCAATGCCTGCAGTTGACCTGTAACTGGTCAACAAAATGACCTGTAACTGGTCAACAAAAAGAGCCCAGTTTTTCTCCTTGACAATGCCTGACCACACATTGCATAACCAGTTTCAAAAGTTCAATGAATGGGGCTACGAGGTTTTGCCTCGTCCATCATATTCACCTGACCTCTCACCAACCAACAACCACTGCCTTGAAGCATCTCAAAAACCATTTTCAGGCAAAATGCTTCCACAGCAAGGAGGAAGAAAATGCTTTCCAAGAGTTCCTTGAATCCTGAAGCATGGGTTTTTATGCTACAGGAATAAACAAACATTTCTCATTGGCAAAAATGTATTGATTGTAATGGTTCCTATTTTGATTAATAAAAATGTGTTTGAGCCTAGTTCTAATGATTTAGAATTCATTGTCTGAAACCACAATTACTTCTTCATCAACCTAACAGTTAAAACTCACATATTCTTAATATATGTCAGACTCCTTTCCTGGTGCTTTACAGATACTATTTGTTTAATCACGATTACCTTATGGAGTAGGTTGTGTATCACACAGCGATTGCTGTTAGAGATGATGTAGGGCTGAGGTATAGATTGTGGAAACTTGTATTGACCTGCCCAGGTTCAAACCTAGCATTGTAGCTATGTCCTGCGTGAACCTGAGAAAATTATTTATTCTCTCTGTGCCTCCATGCCCTGTAAAAAGTAGGATGATACTTGATTCTTTCAATAAATGTTTAACACCTATCATATGGACACAACCACAAATATGACTTAGTCCCTTCTTGCAAGGAACCTATCATTTCCTGAGGAAGAGAGACATTATTCAACTAAACATAAATCATTCCTTAAGAGCTATAAAATGCTAATGCTTCACTCTCATGTATCAAAGATGTAAGCTCTTGCTTTGAAATTAATATTCTTTATCATATTGAGAAAAACATTTATATTCCTAGTTTACTAAGTTTTAAAATATGAGACTAGATATTTACATTTTGCAAGTACCATTTCAGTATATACTGCAATATTTACTTTTCCCTCTTTGACCTTTTTATATGCTGAATTAAGGTAGCATTTTTCTATATTAAAATATCCTTGAATTTTTGAATCCAACACAATTAAGCATAACATTGTATCCTTTTAATACTGTATTGGATTCCAGCTGCAAACAACATATTTAGGATTTTTTTCCATCTACATTTATATGTAAAACTAGTCTTTCAAATTTTGTATTAATAGGTTAATTTTTTGAAACCCAAGAGCTTATTCTTTGTTCAGTATGTTTAAACAAGCAATGATTAATTGACTCTACCAAAACTAATTACGAGAAAGAGAAAAGTACAACAAATGTAAATTGTAAATGAGAAGCAGGCTATAACTACAGAAGCAGAAATTGGAACACAAATTATGATACTATAAGTTTAAAAATTACACTAGTATAATTGAAAAAATGTTAAATACGTCTCCTCTCTATTCACTCAGTTTAGAAAATGTGCTTAACTGCTCTTAAAAATCAATAAAAGAAAATTTTGTTATATTTCATATGTTTAAAGCACTATTTAACCTTTTCTTTATAATAGGGCATATTAAGTATGCCAATTTCCAAATTAACCACTTACAGGGGTTATATAAGAAGTGTTTGCTAATTCTGGTTCTGCAAAGCAAACTGTAGTTTTGGTTTTAAAGTCTGGCAAGTGAATGGCAGAATTTACGTGCACCTTTAGGTAGGACCAGATGTGTTGCTTTGATTCCTAAGTTATCTTCTGCAAGATTTTCCATTTTTCAAAAAGTCCAAATTCTACACAAATATGCAAATTTATGGCTATAGAGTTATATTCTTAGGAATTACCAAGTGCTTTTCTCAGTCTCGTGTTTTACGAAGTGTTAGAGTTAACAGTAACTGCTTTCAAAGATGTTTCTTCTACAGAAAAAGACATTCCAAGTAGAATTTAAAAAACTGAAATATAACATTCTTCTGAAATTTTACTCGCATATATACTTTATGGAAACAAAAACATAAATTTGCATGGAATGTGCCTAAGTTCAAAACAAGGGCACAGTTTACTAAGCTATTCCTAATACCTTCTCAAGCCAAGCCTGTGCTCAGTTCTTCTGAAAAATCATTTCCTCAATGCCAGTTTCTTTGCATCACTATGAAACCTGCACTTAGCAAGGGATATACTCCTTGACTTCCAGTTGCCCACTCTTGCCAGAATGTTTCTATAGAGAACTGAAGCTAGTTGGAGTTTGTGGAGTTTGTGTGATGTGGAAGTAGATAGCACCTCTTCCAAAGTGGTTAATTTTAAAAAATCATGTAAGAAGGGGAAAGGAATGAGGTTCCCTCCAATTGAATAACTGCTGCTGTCCCCAGAGTGCTAGCAGCATCAGTCAACTTTCTCCAGAAGTTTTCAAAAGGGCTCGTCGACTATGAAGTCGGTAATAGTATTTAACACTGCCAGTGGAGCCCCTTGACATTAAGCATCACTGACACAATGCCATCGCTGTGCAGAAACAGGCAAAAATATTACCTTAATGATAGGCCAATGGACCCCCCTAAGGAACGTGATTATACTGTGCCAGCTCTTGTATAAATGTTAGATCTTACATGCTGTGTTATTATTACTTTTCCTCCCCCACCCTCAAAGACCTTTTGAAGTGTTCAAAGCAAAAGATGAGGAAAAGACGTGTGCTACTCCAAATCACAAAGGCGATTTGTTAACACAAACCAGCCTGGTGCCCGCAAAAGCCTCTATGTTCGCTCTTCTCAAATTGAAAGCAGTGTCCAACCTGTTTCAAAAGACCTATGAAGACAAAACACTCAAGTCTGAAATTCATGAACAGACAGGTATTGGTGAAATCATTTTAGTCTTATGTATTGATTTCAGAAAGCTAAAAATCCTACAACACAGGCTAACCCTATTCTCATTTCTCTGTTTTCCTCTACCAAAATTGCCGAGGCTTTTCTGAAAACAAAGGACCATCAGAAGATAATGCTCATAATAAGGTGTTAAGTGAACAGAGAAAAATGCAAAATTGTATACCTCTCCTCCAGGAATTCCCTCGTGGCTCAGCTGGTCAAGAATCTGCCTGCAATGTGGGACACCTGGGTTTGATTCCTGGGTTGGGAAGATCCCCTGGAGAAGGGAAAGGCTACCCACTCCAGTATTCTGGCCTGGAGAATTCCATGGACTGTATAAGTCCATAGGGTCGCAAAGAGTCGGACATGACTGAGCGACTTTCACTTCACTTCCTCCAGGAGCATATACAGTAGCAAGACATATACACAGGTAGATAAGAATCGAAAAGTACCCTGACAAGACAAAGGCTGATCTGTTAGAATGCTGGGGCTGTGGATGATTGCTTCTTTTATCGAAGCTTTATTAAAATGCTTTATGATTATTTCAAAAGTCAGAGAGGTCAGACATCACCAACTCATGAGCCAAATCTAGCCCACAACTCCTTTTAACAAAGTCATTAACACTTAATGTCTATGAGACTGTTGCATAAATATTTGCATTCTTAGCTTCTCATGAAAAATTGAAAAGTGTGGAAAAACTGGTCCATGTTCCCATCTGAGCTCAACAAGCCCAAGAGCTGTGAAGAGACCATCTGAGATTTATAAAGGGAGTGCTAGCTAACAAGCTGCCAAAGGCCCCACTCCCCACTCATCTCTATCGCCTGCCTATGGGCACCCACATGTGGGAATACTGCTGAGGACACCTGGATTAAGAACGTTTCCATGACCCCGTGCATATTAATGAGCCATCTCCTTTCTCCCGTCACATTGCTACATTTTGGACGTTCCCTCAGTGGTCAAATTAGAGAATGTCTATATCGGCCTTGAGAAGTTCGTTACATAATCTTGGAATATACCTAGTGTAATAAAAGTTTGGCAACTGACAAAAATGAAGCAGTTAATCCTGATGATTATAATAATTAATAATGATAATAAAAACACTTTGGGGACCGAGTTCTCAAATTTGTCAACTCTATTAAGCAAATAAACAAGACTTTTGAAAAAGTAAATTTAGGGTTACAACATCTCAGTGTTACAAAGATTCTCATGGAAACCAAAACCCAGGTAGAATAATGAGAAGCTAGATATATATTCCGTTTGTCTTTGGTCCTTCCCTACTTTCTTTTAAACTGAAGCCAATGGATATGCTTGTGCTTTGTCAAATAAGACACATGGTGTCAAATTAGCCTATTCACGAAAGAGTGATACTTATCACTTCAAGGGTTCAAAATCAATCCTATGTTACCAAAAATAGCAAGCCACCAAAATGTAAACATAAAAAAATGACTGATACGTTAAGAGGAGTGCACAGTTAACAACATGCAACGGAATGGTGTGGTTTTTCAGACTTTTGGTTTCTTGTCTTTTTTTAGGGGAGAGGGAGGGAGGTATTATTGACATCCCACCATGGCCTTTGTGAAGGGACAATTCTTACCTTGTCAATGGTCCCAGGTCGCCTGAGTCTTGGCTTCCAGCTTCACTGGGAGTGCTCACTGATTTCGAGGAGGGAGACATAGGGGTTGGGACTAAATAATGAAAATAACAGGTATCCCATGTTAAAAAATGCAGCGGCTGCACTGGGAAGAGCAGTGTCAGATAAATCAAAACAAACGGGCTCAAATTAAAGTGATTGTATGGCCAGGAGAGATTGAGATGGGATAAGGAAAAAAAAAAAAAAGGAAAGAAAAGAAAAGGAAAAGAGTCCAGTGAATTTTTCATACTTTGGAAATTAAAATTTGAAATGAATTTAGACAGAATTAACTTAGAGATTCTAAGGCCATGTCCACCTTAACAAAGTAAAATGGAGAATCAAAACAGTTACCTGGATAATTCAAGGCAAATCCCTCTCTAGCATGAACTATCCAGATAATTCTAATGCTCCACTTTATTTTGTTAGTATAGATGTGACCTATTCAAAATAAAACGAGGTGTCTATAAAACTTTAAATGATTATGAAATAAGTGATTCTGAGGAATTTTAGAAGGTCACAGGGAGTCAGAAAAGTCTGCTGCATGTTTTGCATTTCTTGGAGGAAAGTCTGTTGTCTGTGGAGTATAAGCTGCATTTGCTATGAGAGACTAAACGACAGTTAGAGAAAAGGGTAAATGTTGAACCCAATAATTTAAAAATCTCTTTCAAAACAAAGCACAATGCCAGGCTGCTTTATTTTTACACTTAATTAATAGTTGCATCCCTTGCACTGTTTACTGTGTTTGGGAATTGTGTTCTTTGCATCTGGCAGCTCTAGAAAGCACTGCCGTGTACACATAGGCAAACCGCCATTCTGGAGACAGGAGAAACAGGTTCAAAGAGCAAGGTCAGTGCAGACTGGAACTCTCAAAGCAAGGGTAATAAAAGAAAATAAATTAGAGGAAATGCAAATGGATTTTCCCCCTCTATCTTTCAGATACAAGCCAAACGTCCTTCAGATAGAAGCTGCACCAAATAGCCAAGGTGGCTCCAGGCCAGATGAGAACGGGATCTCAGTATCACTCTTGCCAGAGAAGCCATATGGGCAGCAAGAAACTTCAATACATAGTGTAGATTCCCATTTGGTTTCAATCATGGGCAATTTCCTTTTATTTATTTAATAAGGTAAAGGGTTTAACTATGTTGCCCAAATCCTATAACACAATGGCAGATCTGTCAAGAAACTAGGAATTTTCACGTGGTTCTACAATTAATTCACTGATTACCCTTTGCAGTAAGTCAGAGGGTAAGTCGGAGGGATGGATAAAAGTTGAAAACGGGCTCCACTTTTGCCAGAGCCCTTTGGCAGGGATGACAGGATAGTTCAGAATTTGGTCATGGTTTAGGGATATTTAAACTGTTTAGCTCTTAAGGTTTAATTGCTGGCTTTACGCAGGTTAGGGAAGAACAAATATTCTACGGTTGTGTTTAACCAGTGTTCACACTGCAGCAGAACTTCAAAGGCTATTTTGAGGCAAAAATATAATTGCCAAGGGTCTAACATGTATTACTTGTCAACTAAGTAATAAAAAGGTTTGTCAGCTCCTCATAGAAGACCCATCACTCAAATATCCTGTGGGTTACATCTCCCATACCACAAAGAAACTAACAAAATAATCAACGTCTTATTGGGGGTTATTATATCATTGTTAGACATATGATTTTACTTACTATTAGTACACACTGAGGTTGAGCATAAAATGTTTTTTCATGGTGTTTAGTTTAGTGTGTATGTACTGAATGATATCCAGAAACACTTAATAATTTATATGATTATATTTTGCCCTTTTACTTACTTATATTGATACACACACTTGCCATTTTATTGTTCATGGGATAATTTTTATTGTTAATTTAAGTAATTATGGAAATAAATGAAAATTTATGTTAATATAAAAGCCAATGATGGAATTAAACGATGAACGATTTATAAAAGGGGATCTGATACTATCTTTATTTATATGTATTATTTTTAAAGCTTTTATTTTACTATATTGGATATCATGTAGTTTTACAGACACCCTGGGATTACTCTGAAATGTATGGAAAGCAAATGGATAAAGAAAAATAAAATAACTTATCACATGAGTGATGTATAATGACAGAATAAACATATTATGTACCAAGTTACCTTCAACAAAAATAAAAGAAATAGTTCAACATCCAAATCCTGAATAAAATGAGATCATGGACAAGTAACCAGGTATGAATGAGTTGGAGGAAGGGTGTTGCAGTAAAGACGCCGATCAGCAATGAAACCAAGAGACACAACAGAGTCAAAGAAATTTAAACATGTTAATTAGCTGCTAATCTGCCACCATTTCAAGTTTTCCTATAAGTTCCCACCGAGCATTCTATTTTCATCATAGAATAACTCTGTGCCTGGGGTGGTTATGAAATTCATAACCAGATTCACAGTATTTAGGTTGGCAGAAAGAGGCTGGGATTCAGCAATGGAAATGAAGCTTTTCTTCTTCATCTTGTGATTTCTGGGATTTACCAGTGGTAACTCATTTAACAAGTATAAGACACTCTAACAGTAATGCAGTGGGTTAGGTTGACTGCAGCATCAGCCAGTAAGCAGCCAATTGCTAACCACTCTACAATCTGTCCTCCTATCTCCTTCCAGCCCCCTCAATTCCAAAAATAAATACACCTGAGCCATAAGCCAAAGCATTTCTTAAAACATAAAAACAAAAGGAGATGTAAAAGAATAGTAAACGCTGGACATGGTATATCCTACACAAGTCAAATCTGAGGCTATATTAAAACACAAAGCACTCTAAAGTACCTAGAGGGGGCTCTGGCGAGATCCCGATGCTTTGCAGCAGGGCCTCCGTCTCTCGGCGTTTGCGATCCAGGTCAGAGTCATCTGGAACGGGTTCTTTCTTCTGCTGCATGTCAGCCTACAAAAAGCAGATGCCAGTGAGAAAGTGAGTAACTGAGCTAAATGTATGCCTCTGGATGAAACGGAAAATGGCAAATGAATGGCAGCGAAGACCAGGCAAAAGCCCTAAATAGATATAAACGTGTGTATAAAGGATGAAAAAACATGTAACTGCTCCATTTAATAACTACTAACCCAGTACTTTCTCTTCGGGTTGAAGGCTTTTTCCTGCCTCTATCACATGTTAGAGGAGAGTTTTTCTCACTTGGTCTCAGAAGAAACCATCAAGACAAAATATTTCTAACTTGGATGTGGATTTAAACAAAAAAAAAATAAATCTGTCTAGTTATTTAGATACCCGTGTCCCTTCTGGGAAGACATATTATCAGTTCTTGATGAGTATGCATTTGTAATATTCATGCCTCACATTTGGGATTGTGCAAACAAGGAATTACTGGTGTCTGGCTGTAAGATTAGTTATGAAAATCTGTAACTGTAAAATACATTATTGTATCAGTATTCTAAGTTTACCATGGTTTCAATAAACCAGACTAAAATTTTTATTAAGGCATGTGAACAAGACTTATCTAAGTATTGTTACATAATTCTGATTTTCATAGGCTTCTGTTATACATATTAATGTAAAGGAGAAAATTATGCACATGGAAAAATATAGAACAAAAAGTCCTTCAGGAGAGATATACTCTTTCCCCAAGTGCTTTCTTGGGGAAGACACACTTTGTATGAGCTTCTGATGCCCAGTCTGTCTCTTTGAAATGAGGAAACTAGAATGCTTGGTGGGAAAGTTAAAGGAAAAGCAACAAGTCAAAATAGCAACAAGCCAAAATATGGGTTAAAGAAGGTTGGCGGTGGAATTCTGGGGCGAATTAAATGCTCCCGTTTCTTTCCTTTTCAGAACACAATTACTACTTAAGACAAGGCATTTGCCCCACATCTGAAACACGATCACATCCTATTTGATGTGCAGCTACTTCACAACAAGGCTTTGTGAGTTTCCAGGAGTGAGACTGTCTCAGAGTTTGTCAAAAGCCAATTATCCACTTATCAGACACACCTTCCTCTCCGGGGGCAAGCTGGGCTCCCTCACAGACACATTACCTCTTTCAGGAATACAAAGAACATTTCAAAGCAGAAAAGCATAATTTCCGTCGTGGCATATGCAACAGAAAGCGTTCATGCAACTTTGACTTACGCCCAGATGGTAACCCACACACCGACTAGAAACAGAATGCATCTTTGCACACAGTGAGGGCTCAGTGCTTCTGTTTTATTCACCTCGGGCTTAAAATACACTCAGGTATGTGATGTCTTTGTTGTTCAGTCACTAAGTCGTGTCTGACTCTTTGCAAACCCATGAGCTGCAGCACACCAGGCTTCCCTGTCCTTCATATTTTCTGGAATTTGTTCAAACTCATGTCCACTGAGTTGGTGATGCCATCCATCTCATCCTCTGTTACCCCCTTCTCCTCCTGCCCTCAATCTTTCCCAGCATCAGGGTCTTTTCCAATGAGTTGGCTCTCTGTCATCAGAGGGAAAACTGACATGATGGGGATCAATAAGGGCTAATGAGGATGTAGAAGATTCAGGCTCTCTCATGTATCCATGAGATTTCTGAAATGGCAGTTTAATCTTGGAAGATATGAAAGCTCACTTTCTTTCCCAATTTTAACATTTAAACTAGCAAGTTCCAAAGTTTATGCATACAACAGAGGCAAAGATGTGTGATGCTAAGTCACTTCAGCTGTGTCTAAGTCTTTGAGACGCTATGGTCTTTAGAGCCCGCCAGTCTCTTTGGTCCACGGGATTCTCCTGGCAAGAATACTGGAGAGGGTTGCCAGGCCCTCCTCTAGCGGATCTCCCTAACTCAGGGATCAAACCCGTGTCTCTTACGTCCCCTGCAATGGCAGGCTGTTTATTTACCATTACACCACCTGGGAAGCCCAGAGGCAAAGACAGAACTAAGATTTTAAAAAAGGACCTTGCAGAGTGATGATCTATATCAATGTTCCCCTGTCATAAATTTAAAAGAAGGATTGAAGGGAAAGTGGGGCAATGAAAGAAAAGGGAATCACCACTGTCACTACTGAAATATAAATTAAAAAAAAAACCAAGATAAGCAAAATTTGTCTCAGGAAGCCAAAATGGCATAGCATGGTTTTACAGTGAAGAGGTGAGCCATGACTGACTGGACTGTCAACTTCACTGAGAATAGATATGTGTTTATTTTGTTCACAACTATATCCTCACATCTAGATCCAGGCTTGCCACACAGTCGACGCTCAGTTTGAAAATGCTGAATGAATGAAACAACTGCCTTTGGTAACTGTTATGTTATAGACATCGAATCTAAGAATGATACACCATTCAGGAGCGTTTTCACCAGCTATACCTCATTCAGAAAGCTCCTTTCCCACACTACCATGAGAAGGCATCATCTGAACTCCCAGTGACCCAGTGCTCACAACAAAGCCATTTCTATATTCTAGCAATAGCAACAAAAACATTGAATCTTTCTTCATCCTTTCAACAAAAATTTATTTAAGGACAACAGGGTGCCAGGGATAATGAATGCGAGTTCCAATGAAGCTCATACAGAGTGAAATAGAAGAAGAACCATCAAATCTTTTCCTTTTGAATAAACTGAAGGCATATTATCTATAACTTTCTGTCATGTATGCCCTAGGCAGAAAAGCACAGAATTTGGTTTTTTTCTTTCATTCTAACTTTCATCATTAAGCATTCAAGAAACATATTAGAGTGGGCCTCCCTGGAGGCTCAGTGGTAAAGAATCTGACTGCCCAGCAGGAAGCATGGGTTCGATCCCTGGGTTGGGAAGATCCCCTGGAGAAGGAATGGCAACCCACATCAGTATTCCTGCCTGGGAAAGCCTATGGACAGAGGAACCTGGCGGGCTACAGTCCCTTGGGTTGCAAAAGAGCTGGACATGACTTAGCAACTGAACGAGAACAAGACACGTACCAGAGAGTAAACCTCGTGTCAACACGCATGGCCAGACAGTGTGCAAAAGCAGCACCCAGAACTCCATCTCCTAAGTGTCTCCCCCACAACACAAGGCACCGCCACAATGCATTCTCTGCCTTCTGCCTTTTTTTTACTTCTTAACGCAACAGACAATGCAATGACAGATGACATATATTAGTAAGGATAAACTGTCCATCTAGACATAGCAGAAGCTTAGGAAAGCTCTGACACTCAAAGTTGACCGGGAAAAATGCAAAGTTAGGTAACTGGGGCTTATTGGAAATAAAGCCAGTCCCTAACTGCTATCAATTAACACCTTACACTAAACAATGTGCTTCTTCATCCGAGACAGTTAGACCAAGTGCGCTAATCATGAAACCTTTGATATTTCCCATGCACATACTACAGAGTCCTCATACATTTTAATGACTCAATAAGGAGTTTTTGCATAGTAGTAATTTAAAATATGCTCCATGTCTCTCCCAGCAAATGGTATTTCTGTTTGTGAGAGTCATCAGAGTTGAGACCCAGAGAGGGGACCTGAAGAAAGAAAATTTGTCAGCTGAATGATTCGTCATTTTTCTAAAGACAGCTGCAGAGTTGTTAACACCCGAGGACAGGTCAGAAAACCTCGGTCCATCCTGTAGTTCATTGCTCAGTCGCTAAGTCTTGTCCAACTCTTTGCAACCCCATGGACTACAGCATGCCAGGCTTTCCTGTCCCTCACAATCTCCTGGCGTTTGCCCAAGTTATGTGCATTGAGTCAGTGATGCCATCCAACCATCTCATCTGACCTTGCGGCAATTCAGCAGAAGGCCAAGGACAGGACAAAATTTCAGGGTGGCCTCATTAAGCAGACCTCATTGCTTTAAAGCCAATTTCTCATGAAATTAGCTCTACATCTTAAATGGTGGCCACTATAATTATTTAAAAATCAGATTGCATCCATAATAGCACAACCAAGAAAGCAGTTGACATCCAAAGGCGCAGAGAGTGGTAATTTTATACATGAACACAGTTTCCTGGGTTCTGTGGAGACAATCAACCTGGGTGGTCCCAATTCACACTAGTTTTCAGTCATGGCAAATACACTGACACTCAGATTAGCAATTAAAGAGCACTTTGTTTCCTTTTTATTCTAAACATGTTTTATTCAAAATATAAGCCTAAGTAAAGCTGAAAAAAACAAACATAAGCTTAATGCATGCTAAGTCACTTCAGTCGTGTCCGACTCTTCACAACCCCGTGGACTGCAGCCTGCCAGGCTCCTCTGTCCACAGGACTCTCCAGGCAAGAATATTGGAGTGGGTTGCCATTTCCTCCTCCAACATAAGCTTAAGGCTATTTCTAACTGTCTACAAACAAGACAAAAACTAGAAAATCTTAAACTAGAGAGTCAATGACAACGACCCTTAACTGGAGCATCCCACAGATTCAGGATCCGAAGCTTCCAAGGAAATTCACAGAAAAAAAATGCAGGTGCTTGGAAAGAATGTCTGTGACCAGCATCTCAGACCCGCCCTACCCAGGTTAGCTGTTCATTCATTCACTCACTCCTTAGTTATATGAAAAGTGAAAATGTTAGTCACTCAGTTGTGTCCAATTCTTTGCAACTCCATGGACTGTAGCCCGCCAGGCTCCTCTCTCCATGAATTCTCCAGGCAGGAATACTAGAATGGGTAGCCATTCCCTTCTCCAGGGGATCTTCCCCAGGAATTGAACTTGGGTCTCCTGTATTGCAGGCAGATTCTTTTACTGTCTGAGCCACCAGGGAAGTGCCCCTCTATTGAAGACCTACTATGTGGCAGGATCTGTGCTGGACATTGACTCTGTGATGAAAAATACAACCCTGTCCCCCAAAGCTCGTGCTCAGTGAGGAAAAAAAAATACATGAATAGCTAAATGGTGCTAAATAATTTGGTAAGGTCAGGGATAGGGCATAGGACTAACTCAGTCATGGGTTAGAGAAAGGTATTAGAGAAGGCTTTCTAGAGGAAGAGACGTCCAGGCTGAGAACTGAAAGACATGTGGTTAACAGAGCAGCGGAAGCCAAGGCGAGAGAATATTCATGAACTCCTGTCAAGAGAGAGCCTGGCCCATGGGGTGAAATGTAAGAAGCCGAGCCTTGCTGGCTGGAATGTGGATTTAGGGAGAAAGGAAATTAAACGGAACAGGGAGAGCCATTGTGCCTGTCTGGGACCCCTGATCAGTGGGAGCTGGAGAAGGGGTGCTGAAAGCATGACCCCGGGTTTCTGATTTGGACAACTGGCTGGAATGGGGGGTCCTTCCTGACACTGGAGATAAAGTCGGATCACTTCTGAGGCTCAGCCCCTGGGGCCAAAGAGCATTTGAAAAAGAAAGATCAGAAGAGATTACTTCCAGGTTTCTTTCAACTACAAAATGCTGTCATCCCAGGAAACTAGGGGCCTTGGATTTTAAGACTCTGTGACAGTGGGTCATTTTTGAAAAATGGAGTCCCCAGCACTGATGCTGATGAATGTCTGCAGGTTCTGCTGGCCCGGTGTGAGGGCCATTTCAGGAGCAGAGTTTCAGCCGTTTCTTACCAAGCAGATCCTCTGTGTCTTCAGAGTCCTGCACCACCTCCTTGGATCCTCAAAGAACTCCGAGGAAGGACCCACTCTCCTCTCCATTTTACAGAGGGGAATCCAAGTGCAGAGGGATCCCAGACCCGTTCAAGGCCATCCTGCAAAGGGCGGAACCAGGTTTCCCAGCCACGTGAAGCTTGAAAGCCTCTGTGTTAACCCAGAGTTCTACTGCCTGCGTCTTATTAATACAACACTGGACTCCCTGAACAAACCAAGTCATCACAATCTGACCCAAGGAAAGATCTTTTGCAGGGGAGATGGACTTGAAGGGTCAGGGCTGAAAGCCAGGATAGACCTTCAGGATGATACAGTTCAATGATCCCCAAATCTGACCCTATTTAGATACTTCAAACCAGAAACTCTGGGGAGGGGAGACTGGGACTCTATTGCCATAGACTTCCCTGATGGCTCGGCAGGTAAAGAATCCACTTGCCAATGCAGGAGACACAGGAGATGCAGGCTTAATCCCCGGGTCGAGAAGATCCCCTGGAGGAGGAAATGGCAACCCACTCCAGAATTCTTGCCTGGAAAATCCGATGGACAGAGGAGGCTGGCAGGCTACAATCCCTGGGGTCGCCGAGAGCTGGACACAACCAAGTGACTCACATGGAGAAGGAAATGGCAACCCACTCCAGCGTTCTTGCCTGGAGAATCCCAGGGACAGAGGAGCCTGTTGGGCTGCCGTCTATGGGGTCGCACAGAGTCGGACACGACTGATGCGACTTAGCAGCAGCAGCAGAGTGACTCACATACGCACCTACCGTGGAGCAGAGTCAGGTTTCAACCACTCTGTCAGTTTAGCAACAAGGAGACTAAGGCTATGTAAAACTTTAATTCCAAAAGGAGGTGAAGACCCGGGAAGGCCCCAGGTCCAGGTGCTCTGCACACCATCACCCCCACAGTGTGCTGTCCCCAACCCGCCAAGGCTCTGTCTGTTGAATAAAAGCTAAATCCCCACCAGGCAAAGCTATGTGGTACAGGAACAGAAAGGGTGGCCTGTTTCCATCAGTCTTGTTTGCCTGTAATTTCCTCCCCCCAAATGTGTGAAATGACAAGGATGAAGCAGACAGCGTAATTTGGAGCCAGATTTCCCATACCACTTGGCATTTCGTGGTAATTCTATGGAATTCAAGTTGGATATTAGGATGTCAGTTTAAAAGGAAACCGATGATTAGTAAAGGATAACAGGTGCTTTAAAACTACAATAAGTGCTGACATTTGAAGGAAAGGGAGCATAACTTAATGCTTCTTTTGGCTTCACATGGAAATGAATAGCCGTTCCTTGTCAATTCTCACCTCTGCTTCACTCAAGACTGCATATATAACAGCAGAGATCTCTGAAGGCAAAACATTATGCTCACTGTCAAGGACAAATAAACGATGGCATCAATCAAAGCATAATGGCACCAAGAGAAGCAAGATGCCAGGAGGTCAGAGGGGGACACAATTATGTTTTACTTTGCTGGAAAATAATTGTTAGAGATTTTTTTTTGCCTCGGTCTCCCAGCCTTATAGTGTGAAACAGCACTTAGCTTCTAAGTCTTCAAAATACATTCTTTTTTCCCTTAAAATAAAAGTAGGGAAGCAGGTCTGATCTCTATACACATAGCACTACCACACTATACAAAGTTTCCTTCTTAGAAAGCTACCAAAAATATATGTGGCATCTGGTTTTTGTACAAGATGTGGGCTATTTCTACACCGCCACAACAAATCAGAGAATTAAAAATAAGCTATTTGTTGGATTGAGATAATAGGAAAGACACACGATATAGCAGAAAAGCATTTAGTTGGGAACTAAGAGTCCCAGATTCCATTCCTACCCTGTTGGTGGAAATGTAAGTAGGTGCAGCCGCCATGGAAAACAATAAGGAGGTTCCTCAGAAAACTACAAATAGAATTCACCACATGATCCAGCAATCCCACTCCTGGGAAAATATTTGGGCAAAACTATAATTCAAAAAGATGCATGCACCCCTATGTTCAGAGTAGCGCTATTCAAATAGCCAAGACATGGGAACAACTAAACATCCATCACCAGAGGAATGAAGAGAGAAGATGTGATCCACACACACAATGACTCCTGCTCCATCACTGAAAAGAGTGAAACACCGCCATCTGCAGCAACACGTGTGGGCCTCACGTGTTGATCACACTCATCATCGCCGAGATGATCACACCCGATGAAGTCGGTCAGAAAGAGAACGACAAATGCCGTATGATACCACTTCATGTGGAACCTAAAGTATGGCACAAAGGAACGTGTCTACAAAACAGAAACAAATCCACAGACACAGAGATCCGACTTCTAGCTGCCAAGGGGAGAGCGGGAGGGAGAGGGATGGACTGGGAGTTTGGGATTGGTAGATGCAAATGATTACATTTAGAATGGATAAACAACAAGGTCCTAATGATTAGCACAGGGAACTATATTGCAGATCCTGTGATAAATCATAATGGAAAAGAATATAAAAAAGAATGTGTGTTTGTGTATACCTGAGCTGTACAGCAGAGATTGGCAAAATTATAAATCAACTATGCTTCAACAAAGGAGTTTAAAAAAAAAATATTTTACAAGAGGAAAAGAACATACATCACAATTTCTTTAGAAATAATAGTGAAAGAAATTAAGAAAAAGAAAGGGTGGCTTTTCTATTATAGTATGCTTATTAAATGGTCTAAAGATTTAATAAAAAAAAAAAAAAGAGAGTCTGTATTCCAGGTCTGACAGGCAGAAAAGCTGCACTTCACCTCTGGGCTTCTGTTGTGTTGTTGGTATAAAGAGGGGCCTGAATGGAGGTCAGTAAAATCTCTGCTGGATGTAACGTATCATACAGCAGTATCTACTATACTATCTACTCCCTCATCAAAGGAGAAAAATGCAGCTTTCCCTTTACCAATTCCATCATACTTACCTACTCTGAAAAATACATACACTGAGGAAATAATGGCAATTCACTAGCATCCTTTTCTATTTTCCTCCTAAAATGTTCAGGTTGGGTAGTTTTTTTAAAAGCCTTTGCTCGACACTAACGTTTATTAAGTAGTAACTACGTCCCAGGTTACTGGGACAGAGTTGCTAAGAAGACATCAGAGGATGAGATGGCTGGATGATGTCACCGACGCAATGGACATGAACTTGGGCACACTTCAGGAGATACTGAGGGACAGGGAGGCCTGGCATGCTGCAGTCCCTGGGGTCGCAAAGAGTCAGACAGGACTGAACAACAACATATCCCAGATATTGCTAAGTGCTTTATAAGATCAACTTTTTTCATCCTCATGACTGAACAAAATAAACACACCGCTATTTCCCTGTTAAGCACAGGGAACTGAGACCCGGAAAGGTGAAGGAATTTCTAACAGTAGAGCTATCGCAGATCACTTTCAGGGTTCTGTTCAAGTCTGGGGTAAACCTGGGGTTTGGGGGTCTCTGGACCAAATGCTATTGACCATTTATGTGGTGCCTGACCAGTACACAATAGATGGCAATGACCTTACTGTTCTAAGTATGTAAATATCACTCATTTTATGCAGGTATTGTACATGCATTCTTTCACAGGGTCCTCTTCATCCATCTGACCAGCCCCTCGGAACTGAGTGGTTTTCCTTTTCCCTGATCACAGCACAGCTCCCAGGACTTACCTCTTTCTTCTTCCTCTCCTCTTCCTTCCGTTTCTTCTCTTCTCTTATCTGTGCTAAGCGCTGTTTTTTGCGCTCTAGCTCAGCTTTTAAGTCACTTTTGTCAGACATGTTGGTTTCCTTGGAGCAAAAGAAGAAAAAAAGTGAATATACACAAATAACTTTTCTGTATGATCACTGCAGAAATCGTTCAAAAGGCAATCAAACTTGAAAACAGGACTTCTGGGTAGTAACCGATTGTATACCTTACCCTCTGTTGAAAAATCAAATAAATTAAGTTAGATCTGATCTCCCCCTATATAAAATCTTCCCTTTTCATGGGGAAGACTATTCTATAATAGCAGCTTAATTCAGAATAACACATTTTCCTGTACAAGTTTCTTAACAAGTAAACAACAAGAGACTCAAAGAAGAACCATCATCATGACTTCCAATTTAGATGATAATGGACCAATTCATCCTCACACCGAGAAAAGAAAATGGGCTGTCATAAACTCTTAGAGACATGCCTTGCTCAAATTTCTACGCACTCAATAAACATTCCTCCACCAAGCTTGGGCACATGGAGATTTCATTTTGCCTAATATTATATGCATTAGGGAAGACAGCCACTGAAGACCTAACATGTTCATCTTTTCCCGTAAAACTCCTCCTGAACTGTCACAATTAATCTCATCTCCAGTACAACCCTATTTCTATAAAACTTTCATTTGCATACTGAATGCAATTCTGCTTATTCTGGCACTTTTCCTTTTCACAGCAAAAAATGCTTGCGAGCACATGAATTAGGAGATAACACTATGACAAGTTCTTGGGAAAATTGATCTGAACAAGAGTTTTCATGTTAACGGTGAGGATGATCCTAGGGGCGATGGTGCCAGAAATGTCAAGTAAAATGAATTTGGAGAAGACTGTCACCAATTATCCATCATTCATATTTGTCTCTTTTCTGCGCCCAATTGGAAACTAAGAAAATGGAAGCACCGAGAAATGAAGAACCTTTTGCGACCCAAACTCCTAAAATAAATTTTTTTAAAAACGAATCATAAATGTCACAAGTATCAATTTGCATACTACTTGTATGCAACTATGATGAAACACACATATAGTATACTTATAAATAGATGACAAAGTGAGGGATGGAAAAAAAACGCCCTAAAAGGTACACAGTGGGGCTTCCCTGGTGGCTCAGCGGTAAAGACTCTGCCTGCCAATGCAGGAGACATGGGTTCAATCCCTGATCCGGGAAGACTCCACAGGCCTAGGTGCAGCTTGGTCGTGTCAGAACTACTGAGCCTGTGCTCTAGAGCTGGAGAGCTGCAACTACAGAACCCACACACTGCAACCATTGAAGCCTGCGTGCCCAAGGGCCTGTGCTCTGCAGCAAGAGAAGCCACTCCAATGAGAATCCTGCACACAATAGCTACAGAGTAGCCCACGTTCCTAGCAACTTAAGAAAAGCCCGCGCCAAGAAAGCCCAGCACAGTCAAAGTTAAACAAATAAATAAACTTTATATATACATATATTTTTATATATGTGTGTGTGTGCATTATATGTACATATAAAACACAAGCAAAAAAAAAAAAAAAAAAACCACAAGCAGTGAAAAATCCTGGAGCTTCCTGTCACTCTTTAGAAGGTAATCAAGAATCTGCAGTCACCCTTAGGCACGTTCAGATGAAATACACACTGGGAGTGTCCTGTGTTCCTCCTGTCCCACCACACACATTTTTTCTTATAATATGATGGCAAAGATTTGCAGAAATAATAATAACCATCATCATGATAATCAATCTCTGCTATTTTCAACACATGCTCATTGAATAGTTAACCTGTGCTAGGCATTCTCTGCAGAGCCAGATTCTTCCCTTCAAGGACTGCACATCTCAGCTCTGTGAGCATGCGGTGTGGCTGGAAATGCTCCCTGAGAGCTCGGTGCACTGATCACTGAGTGCCAGACGCTTCACATGTATTATCATGTTTAATCACAATCATCCAAGGAGACCAATATTATTACGAGTGCCTTTTTCACAATTCAGATAAAGGAGATTCAGCAAGACCTAACCCTGTATAGTCCATACATTTGTTGTTGTTCAGTTGCTAAGTTGTGTCTGACTCTTGGAGACCCTTACTATCTCTTGGAGTTTGCCCGAGTTCAAGTTAAAGTCCATACACAGAAGGACCTCAGTTTAAGCATGTTCATGCTCTGAACTCCACTCTGCTGATCGCCAATGGATGCAGAACAAGACATAGATCTGGTGGAGTAGATGAGGAGAGCTTTGAGTAGTGGAATTTGAACTGGATATGGAATGAGGTCAGGGACTAGCACAGGAAGGGGAGACCGAGATCTGGAAAGACCTGCAGAAGACAGAACCAGCAGGCTCTGCATGAGAGGTGCAGATGAATTCAAGTCAAGAAATACAAGCTTTAGTCAGTAAGAACAGACCTGTGGAGGCAAGTGGCAAAGACCTGAAAAAACAGCAAAGTGGGCTCACTAGGTGTAATAAGGTTTGGGAAACCAACAGGCGTATGAAAAAGAAAAGTGGCAAAATGAAAGCAGGATATAAATTTTCTTATGCCTATTCTTATCCCTTGAAAGTGAAAGATGCTTGCTCCTTGAAAAAAAATTTATGACAAACTTTGACAGCGTATTAAAAAGCAGAAACATCACTTTGCCAACAAAGATCTGTATAGTCAAAGCTATGGTTTTTCCGGTAGTCATGTACGGATGTGAGAGCTGGACCATAAAGAAGGCTGAGTGTCGAAGAACTGATGCTTTCCAATTGTGGTGTTGGAGAAGACTCTTGAGAGTCCCTTGGACAGCAAGGATATCAAACCAGTCAATCCTAAAGGAAATCAACCCTAAATATTCATTGGAAGGACTGATGCTGAAGCTCCAACAGTTGGGCCATCTGATGTGAAAAACCCACACATTGGAAAAGACCCTGATGCTGGGAAAGATTTAGGGTGGGAGAAGAAGGGGGCAACAGAGGATGAGATGGTTGGATGGCATCGCTGACTCAGTGGACATGAGTCTGAGCAAGCTCCAGGAGGTAGTGAAGGATAGGTATATAACCTGAGGAAACAAAGCAGTGACTGACGCCAGCAGGCAGGAAACGTTCTGCCTGAAGGAAGAAGGTCTTTCTGGTTCCAAACTGATGGCTGACTTGGAAGAACACGGACTCAAGCAGTTAGAGCTGATTTTTTTTCCCCCCAGAGAAAAGCCATAGAACTGATAAAAGTAACAGTTACCACTAAAATACCGTTTGCCAATAATTTTCAATACCAAAAATGCTGACAAGAGAAAATGAGAACCTGCTCCCAGAAGCCACCTGAGAACTTACAGATATTCTTCCTCAATGGGGGCCAATGCGATTTACGATTGTCACTTTTCTGTCAGAAGTGAAATGTCTTATCAGAAAAACCACAGTTACAGCAACAGTCGTGTCATCCTATGCTGAAAACAGCCAGTGGCAACGTCTCAGAAGCACCCTAAGTTCCCCTCTCTCCACATTCCCTTTTCTCTGCCTTTCCCAGCCTGTCAAAAGTATCAGCATGACTTCAGGCATATATCACGGCCCTTAAGGCGCAAACTTTGTAATAGGAACATCCTGTATTTGTTGCGATTTTCCTGAGAAGGACTTCATTCAATAGTGGGATGTAAACTGTATTCTCTATGTAAGAAGGGTTAAGGTCTTCTTAACACTGATACGGAGAAGGCAATGGCACCCCACTCCAGTACTTTTGCCTGGAAAATCCCATGGACAGAGGAGCCTGGTAGGCTGCAGTCCATGGGGTCGCTAGAGTCGGACACGAGTGAGCGACTTCACTTTCACTTTTAACTTTCATGCACTGGAGAAGGAAATGGCAACCCACTCCAGTGTTCTTGCCTGGAGAATCCCAGGGATGGGGGAGCCTGGTGGGCTGCTGTCTATGGGGTCGCACAGAGTCAGACACGACTGAAGTGACTTAGCAGCAGCAGCAACGCTGATAATGTCTGATAATGGTGGTCATTTAAGTTGCTGTTACCAGCCACAAAGCCAATATTTAAAAAGTATAACAACAAAAACACCAAGGGAATTTTAAAAGAATTATACTACATACTACATAGTATACTGTTACAGTATAGTATGTAGCCAACTACATAGCGATGTTTCCAACAACACTTCACTTTTTAAAGGCAGGAGAAGCACAGTGTTAAAAGACAGAGGTAGAATACCTTCCACTTATCGATTTTTGGATCTATTCCAAACTAGACACTTAAGCACTGACCCCTGGGAGAATAAGAAATCTCAAGAGAACACCTCATTGAGGCTTTAGAAAGTGCACAGAAATGAATGGACCTTTACACAGAGTGAAATGGCTTAAACAGTGGCACGAAATGCAGCGTCAGCACTGAACTTCATAGGCTTCCCCGGGGGGCTTGCCAGTCTCATCCACTAAAAACTCCCTGCACATTAAACAAAGCAAATCGAGGAGCAAGGCACAGGGGACACGAGTTATAGAGCTTCCTGGGGCTAATGCAGGTCACTGCAAAGGCAAGTTTGACGCTCTCAGTTTAAGAAAATAAGAGTCAGAGCTACCTGCTGCTAATCATTGCTCACTTACTTCACACACATAGAAAAGCCAGTTTCTTTCACTTACAAAGGGCAAGGAGTCAAGTAGATAAATCAAACCCACCCCAAGGTGTATGTCTCCTTCTGGTCTCGTCATCCCCCCGTTCTCCTACCCACCAGCCAACTACAGCGCGACTCCATCCTGGCTTAGGAACACTCACGGCAGCCCCTCCCCAGCTCCAGCCACGCGGAGTCAGCTGATTACTGCGCCCCAGCTCCCCTCCTAGCAAAGCCCGTGTTCTGCATTTGCTTGCCATCAGTGACACACCTTTCGCCCACGTTCTCTCATTTGCATTTGCTCCATTCATCTTCCTACCCCCTCTGCATCTTAGCGTTTGGTCTGCTGGAGGGTCTCCAGTTTTACTATCACTGGTATTCACTATCACTTCATCTCTGGTATTTCTTTTCTCATCTGCCAAATTACTCCTACCTGACAACAGGCACCTCAAAGTTCAAATCAGCTACTCTGTTTTCACTCTGGATTCCATACCCAATTCCCAACCTCTGTAACTTTTTCAAATTTCAACTCCCTCCTTCCGATTTCTCTCTTGTCTCCTGGTTCAGCCTTTATCCCCTTGTTTCACTATGACATCTCCATCTAGCCTCCCAGATACCTCTGTTCTCACAACTTGGGTTTCCACCCATCTTTCAGCTCAGTAAACTGCCATCCTTACCTTTCAAGTAGCTGAATCAATATAAGAGCTTAAAACTATACCTGGCAAAATATTAAACATGCAAGAAAAGTTGTTTCTCTTCTTCCTCCTCCTCCTTTTTCTACTATTATCAATAGTATTTCTATTTTTTACCATGCAAACTCTTTCAGTCAGTTCAGTTCAGTCACTCAGTCGTATCTGACTCTTTGCGACCCCATGAATCGCAGCACGCCAGGCCTCCCTGTCCATCACCAACTCCCGGAGTTCACCCAGACTCACGTCCATCGAGTCAGTGATGTCATCTAGCCATCTCATCCTCTGTCGTCCCCTTCTCCTCCTGCCCCCAATCCATCCCAGCATCAGGGTCTTTTCCAATGAGTCAACTCTTCGCATGAGGTGGCCAAAGTACTGGAGTTTCAGCTTTAGTATCAGTCCTTCCAAAGAACACCCAGGGCTGATCTCCTTTAGAATGGACTGGTTGGATCTCCTTGCAGTCCAAGGGGCTCTCAAGAGTCTTCTCCAACACCACAGTTCAAAAGCATCAATTCTTTGGCGCTCAGCCTTCTTCACAGTCCAACTCTCACATCCATAGCCTTGACTAGACATGAACTCTTTACCCCATCACTAACTTTACATTAATTCAATAACTAAAAACATCAAAGTTCACTGCAAATGATCTAAATCTAAAAAACCTGGGAGGGGGAGGAATCCCCTGGTGGGTGCAGTGGTTAGGACTCCATACCCGCACTGCTGGGGGCCATGGTTCAATCCCTGGATGGAGAACTAAAGATCCCATAAGCCATGCTGCATGGCCAAAACAAAAAATTAAAACTTTAACAAAAAAAAAAAGAGAGAGAGAGAGAGAGAGCCCAAATCAAGCTTACAGAAAGAGAACAGACTAATGGCTCCCAGAGCTGGGGATAAGGGTGAGTGAAGTGAGTGAAGTGAGTGAAGGTATAGACTTCCAGTGAGAAAACAAACAAATCATGGGGATGTAACGAGCAGCACCGTGACTATGGTTAACAATACTTTTAAAGTTATTAAGAGAGGAGATCTTAGAAGTTCTCAACCCAAGGAAAAAATTGATGTTAACTATGTATGGTGACAGATGTTAAACTAGACTTACTGTGGCGAATATCACAAAATTTCGTATTGTGAAACTGCACACATTTCACAAATATCTACAAAAAGCGAATCATTATGTCTTACACCTGAAACTAACATATGCTATGCTATGCTAAGTCACTTCAGTCGTGTTCGACTCTGTGCGACCCCATAGACGGCAGCCCACCAGGCTCCCCGTCCCTGGGATTCTCCAGGCAAGAACACTAGAGTGGGTTGCCATTTCCTTGTTCAATGCATGAAAGTGAAAAGTGAAAGTGAAGTCACTCAGTCGTGTCTAACCCTCATCGACCCCATGGACTAAAGCCTTCCAGGCTCCTTCATCCATGGGATTTTCCAGGCAAGAGTACTGGAGTGGGGTGTCATAATGTATGTCAATTACACCATCAATAAAAATAAGTATTAAAAAGTTAACAGTCAGAAATGCACTAAAGGTACAGTATGCTTCTCAACCTAAATGGATTATAAGACGGAAGACGTGGTTAAAGAGCTGTGACTCAAAGGAAAAATATGTTTTAAACAACTAACTGTGGTCACATAATCTAACTAGTAAAATTCCTCTCGCTTTTTCTGTTGAACGTAGATAGGGATTACACATCAAGCTGTCCCAGGTGGGCACCCTGTCCTATCTCACCCACTTCCCCCAGAGGACAGAGTGGCGCATGGAGAAATGATTCCTTCTCTGGTTAAGAAGTTAATTACAGGGAGGGTCACTCCTGTTGCATCGTCGTAAAATTGTCTCACCGTCCTAAGTTTCAAGGAAGAAAGAACGGAGGGAGAAAGAAAGGAAGAAAACATGAGAAAAAAACATAGACCCCCAGTTAGGGGAAAACCAAAGTCATCTCCCCACCTGGCGTTGTCTTCCCAGTTAACCCTGTTTCGCCGTCATATTTCTTACTCCACACACATGCATACAGAAAGGAAAATGTTCGACTTTTCTTGAACCCAACAATGAGACCCGTCCCCTTCATTTCCACTCCTGCCCATATGGTCATGAGATGGTGTGGTCCTGTTTAGAACCAAGCATCTCAGAGAGGAGAAGCACAGGGTCTAGCTCTGTTTACACAGCTGCCAAGCAACAGAACCTCCCGAGGCTTAGCTTTTGAACTGTTTAGATCTCTATTTCCTTTTGGTTGTCTAAGTTGGCAGCAGTTTGAGATTCCATTTCTAATGCTGGCATATGCAAATGTATTTTTAAGCTTAAAGTCAGAATCCTAGGAGGTTTAAATCATTGCCCAGCTGTTGCCAGACTCACTGAAAAAAACTACCTGGAAATAAATTCTCTTTTCCTGCCTGAAAACAATTGCTCTTGTTAGCTCTTCACTATCAGCTATTGAACTTTTCATCTGCCACTTGGTACACATAAGAAATTTGATCTTTTGCAACCTCGATTCACCTGCCTGACTTCTTATACAATGCAGCTATCTCCTTCCTCTCGGATGGGAGGCCAAGGGCTGAATGGAACCACAAGCATTTTTACAGCTATACCCCACAGTCAACAAAACAGGGTGAGAGAAATCCTAGAGGAAGTCTGCTGGTGAAAGAGGAGGGAGGGCTATATGCTAAACTGTACAGCCATCAGTATACTAGGAAAATGAACATTTTAATAAAATCCATCTCATAGAGGGAGGGGTGCCCAGAGCTGGTCTACTTAGAGATGAGTTCTCAAATGTTTGGTCTCAGTAGCCCTTGAGACTAGTAAAAATTATCAGTGACTTCAAAGAGCTTTTGTTATGTGGGTTACACCTATTAACATCACCCACGTTAAAAATAAAAACTGACAAAACTTTAAATACCGAATAATTAATTCTGTAATAACACCAAGCTTTTTTACTTAACATAAAACTTTTAGGGAAAAACAGCTATACTTTCCAAGACAAAAAAAATACTGTAAGAGGGTATTTCTTTTATATTTTCACTTGTCTTTTTAATATCTAGCTTAAAAAAAGTCAACTGGATTCCTACAGCTATTTGTGCATTCAATCTGTTGTGATACACTATTTTGGTTGTGAAGAAAATCTGATCTCACATAACTGTGTATTCTGGAAAATACACAGGAGTATCTGAATAGCCTCTTGAAGTAATTTTGGATATTCTTTGATATTACACCAAAAATCAACAAATGGCAGTTCCCCAAAGTTCATTTCCAATCTGAATATGAGCCACACCTACCAGTGAACTTTTTATACTCTGTTACATTAAAATCCACTGTTCTATTTTAAACTTTAAATTTACTTTATACACGAATGATTTTATAACATCATGCACTGGTTATTTAGAAATTATGCAGACTTCTCTCAAATATGGATACATTTCATTATACAACATCCAAAAATCACATTTGGTACCATCACTACCAAAATCTTCAGAAAGGTCTTTACATGTGGATGGTAAAGCTGTCCAGCTCACAGCGGCAGATACAAGTTTCCCAAAACTTTAATTTTGCTTGAAGCTCAAATTTTATCATGAACAACAAATATTGTCAATAGTGTTCTTGAAGTGACAAGCTCATGTCATTGATTTTTGAGAAAAGTTCTGCCAAATAACCAAGCCTAAACAACCATAGTTTGTCTATGAATCATAGTTCCAAGTAAAAAATAGTGTTTCTTGCAAAAAAGCAGCTCATTTAGCTCACAACTCGAACGCTGCACAAATCCTTTTCTCCAGACAGTCAGGGAACTTTGGTGAGCAACAGGGTGCCTTTCATGTACCCATCTGTCACACAGAAAAGATGTGTGCTTGAGCTTAAAGATTTAACGTAACCAGCATTGTTTTCTGCTTCATGAAGGACATTCTTAAGTGAAGTTGTTTGTCTTTTTAGCGGCAAGTGTGTGGCAGCGAGGTGTGCCAACACTGCCAGGAGTCTGCTGCCCTGTCTCAACTCATGCTGCTGCTGCTGCTGCTAAGTCGCTTCAGTCGTGTCCGACTCTGTGCGACCCCACAGACGGCAGCCCACCAGGCTCCCCCATCCCTGGGATTCTCCAGGCAAGAGCACTGGAGTGGGTTGCCATTTCCTCCTTCAATGCATGAAAGTGAAAAGTGAAAGTGAAGTCGCCCAGTAGTGCCCGACTCTTAGCGACCCCATGGACTGCAGCCTACCAGGCTCCTCCATCCATGGGATTTTCCAGGCAAAAGTACTGGAGTGGGCTACCACTGCCTTCTCTGCAACTCATGCTACCTTACCTGAAGTCTGCCCTGCCATTAATTTCACACCATCACTGCAAATGTCAATACACTGAAAACGACAAGTAACATTTCAGCGTTAGTATGAAAATGGTTTTGATCTTCTGGACACCTGAACGTATCTTGGGATTCCCAGAGATCCTCAAAGCACGGTCTGCCTTAACCTACTTCTGATAAGATGCAGTTGATTCTAGAAAGCCATCTATTTAAAATTCTGCTGAATTCATAGCAATAACCTAAACACGTCCAACTCTTTGCAACCCCATGGACGGTAGCCCACCAGGCTCCCCCATCCATGGCTTCTTCCAGGCAAGTATACTGGAGTGGGTTGCCATTTCCTTCTCCAGGGGATCTTCCTGACCCAGGGATTGAACCCGGGTCTCCTGCACTCAGGCAGACTCTTTACCACCTGAGCCACAGAAGTGAACTAAGATGGTTATTAATAAATATAGACTTCCCTGTTATGTGAAAAGTTTTTATTCCTTTAATTTTTCTGTGTTAACAATTAAAATTACACTTGCTTATTTTTAACATAAGAACTTTAACAATTATATAATCCAGTGCCAATATTTTACCCATAAACAGGGAAACTGAGCTGCATGTGTCTAAACGCACCACCAATAAGAGGATGAGTCAGAACTGGAATCACCAGATGTCTTTGTTCTTGATAACTTTTATTAAGTAATGCTTCCCTGTCCCGGTTTACTTATTCAGGATTTCACTCTCAGTCACAAGAAAGCTCTTAAACAAAAGGCACTCACAGCAGATCCTGATCTGTCTACTCCCAGCCCAATCGTGCAATCACTCCCTATCACCGCCTGGTGGCAGCAAACATAACCTGCATGAGAGAGCTGACTCGTAAAGGCTTTGCCTCAGAAATTCCCAGCCAGGTCTCCAAGCCAATACTGGGTAGTCCCAAGCACTGCAAGATTTTCACCTATTAATACACAGGAAGGATCGCCTTATGTCAATAGAGAACTATAGGTTTGGAGAGGAAATATCTTAGTACACACAAACAGTTAAAAATCTGTGATGATTTTTCAAGGCTTCTTCATTTTATTCATATTGGGTTGGTTCTTGACTATATTTCTGCAGTATGCCTTTAGAACCGCTCTTGTTGGGTTTATGGACTATATTTAAGATCGTTGTATCTGCATATTGTCTCTAGTCTTCCTTTCACCACTTTAAGATTCTGAGCTACCTAAATTGCGCTGCTTCGTCTGTAACTCGAGCATGGGCAATTGAAGCGCATTAAACAGGAGAGGTTCTCCAGTACTCAGCATTGAGGCCCATTATGCTAGAGAGAAAAATCAATCCAAAGGGGATCTGCCCTTTCATCTAGTTAACAGAATAGAGACGAGAGCTCTTCAATTTAAAAGACTCAAAACCCATTGTCATCTCTGCCAAAAAGTTCTGGAAATTTTCAAGTTACTTCTGATGGCTGCGGTACATTCTACCCATTGGAAGACTCAGCGTGCTTCATCTCTTTAGGAAAGGAACTGCTCTTCAATTAAGGGCATCATTCATTCAGTTTTTAGGGCCTCTTCTCTCGGGAAACACTCAGACGACATCAAGAGTCCTTAGGAAATAAGCATTTCAAGGACCATCCTTGAAAGAGGAGAAAACTAAAATGGGGCAGTTTGGACAACTGGAAAGCAGTATTTTGGTACTGGGTCCCGAAGACTCAGGGCAGAAAAGGGGCTGGAAAGTAGAATCGGAAGAAAGGAGATGGGAGCCATCTGGAGAAGACCACTAGAAGGAACACTAGAATGAAGAAAGGAGTGAGGCCTTATACAAAGACTCCTGCTGAAACACCTAACCTCAGGTCCAAACAGATAGGAAAGGTGTATCATCTGCCTTCACCAGGTATCAGTAAAGAAGCCAAACAAAGAAGCCTCAAGTACAAAGTCTATACTTTACATAAGACTGTGTAAACGTTTGGGGGAGAATGGATACATGTGTACCCATGGCTGAGTTCCTCTGCTGTGCCCCTGCAACTGTCACAAACACCCCTTAAGAAAGGCCTCCTACAGCCTCAAGCACGGGACAAGCATCGCTCTGGCGGCCCGTGGGCACCCTGCGCATGCGCATGGCTGGCGGCAACACGGACCACGCGGTCCACCTATGCGCACCTCTGTTCTGCTCACACGATGCTCTCCTGTTGCACCGACAGCTGCTCTGAAGGAGGGGCCACATCTAATCTATCTCTATGCTCCTAGTGCCCAGCAATGAGTGTTCAATACAAGTCCCTTGAACTGCTAAATAATCATTAGATAGAAGCGTGGAATTTTCCAGTTTCACTATCGGGAGTTTCTAATCATCAGTACACTGCGTGAGTGCACTAAGCCAGGGGTCCCCAACCTCTGGGATTTAATGCCTGATGATCTGAGATGGAGCTGATGTCATGATAGTAGAAATAAAGTGCACAATAAATGTAATTCACTTGAAGAATCCTCAAACCACCCCTCCCCAGGCCATGGAAAAATCATCTTCCATGAAACTGGTCCCTGGTACCAAAGTTTGTGGACAGCTGCACTAAGCTTTTCAGTGACACAACTCAGAAAAGTTCTTCCTTTTTCTGAAACAAATCTTTATTCCCCATGGGCGGCAGGGGTGGGGGCTGGGGGGGCAGGAATTGATTTTTTCATCCATTAGGACACATGTGCATCAAACACACAATCCAAGCATTGCCTCATCCACTCAACTATCTTTTCCTAAATCACATATACCCATTGATACCATGCTTTCCCACCTGGTTTACATTTTTTATCTCAATCTCTGTTTTTTGACTCTAAAAGGATTATTTAGCAAAATCCATTCACTTTATAACTCACAGTCTCCATTGCTTATCTCAGCCAAAATTTCAGCAATCTAGAAGCCCAAAAGGCCTTGAGGATAAATCATCATGCCAATAGCTGGGCTTTCTCATTAGAAGTGATGTAAAAATATCAGTGCTTTAAAACACAGTCATCCATTGTACCCGAAGCTGTTTACTCTGAGTTGCTAAGATGATAAATGAATGTGTCTAAAAATAAACGACTCTCAGGTAACCTGTGGGGCTGATCTTTAAAATAACTGATAGCAAGGAAATCTTCAGACATGACTAAGTTTAGCTTTGACTCGGAGTCCTTGACTACCCGTTCTATGAAGGGGCCAGATGATCTGTGCAGCAACGTTAAATTAAGACAGCCCTGCCCAACAGGGCTGCCTAACGAGGCTACTCTATTCTGATAGAGAATGCAGGCAAATCCAAACTACCCAGAGTCTTGCAACTCACAAATGAGAGCAAATTCAAACAATCATACTAAAAGAAGTAAAATCAAGACATACTAACAAAAATGAGAAGGAAGATTTTAATGCTTAAATAATAAAGTCAAAAATAGATTTTTCTCAACATGAATGTTCACAAAGTCAATTGGCTTTTAATCTTCTAAACATATAAGTTACTAGGATACATCTGTACATCTTAAAACCACTTCATTCAATATCCTCCCAAATTAACTACAAAACACTTACAAATTTGTAATTAAGCCTACCTAATTTTAAGGACCATTGATCTGGGTTGAAGTTATCATGATGCAGAAATTCACACTGAGAAGGACTCTGCTAGATAACACTCTATCCTCATATCAAAGCAAACAACTTGACCTGTGAAAGGCTAAGGTTCAAACCCAGTTTCCAGTCGCTCTTAATTACTGCCTACGCCCACAGCTTTCTGCAATTCTCATCTTTCCTCGCCTCATACTATTGGCCCTCTCACTTGCACTGTTTTATTCCATTTCCTTTATATTCTTTTTCTGCCATTGTTACCCACTTTATTTTAGTAGTTTTCCTTCTCATTTTTGTTCTACAGGAGACAAAGAGTAAGATAGCTGAGCAAAACACGGCTGGGATTTAATGCCTGATGATCTGAGATCAGGCCACTGAAGATCTTACTAATATGCATAGTCTGTGGCATGACTGTGCTCACGAGAAGGCAATAAGAAGGCTCCACAGAGCTGATGACTTAACAAATGATCCCAGAGGGAAATCAGACCCGAGGACCACAGAAGGTGAGGAATGCACCCCAGGCAGAGGACAGCATGGACAAGGGCGGGGAGACAGGGAAGAGAATGGCCAGCCTGTGCGACAAGTAACTGGATACAAACGGAACACTCAGTGCAAAAGAAGAGGAGGAGAATGAGGATGGATGTGCAGTCAGAGATGAGATCCCGAAGACCGAGTGACCAACCGTCCCAGTTTGCACAGAGACTGACAGAGTTCCCTGGATGCAGGGCTTTCAGGAAAGCCCCAGCAAACCTGGACAAGATGGTCACCCTACAACCAAAGATGTGCTCTGCCATACTTTGCTGCTACTGCTGCTAAGTCGCTTCAGTCGTGTCCAACTCTGTGTGACCCCATAGACGGCAGCCCACCAGGCTCCCCTGTCCCTGGGATTCTCTAGGCAAGAACACTGGAGTGGGTTGCCATTTCCTTCTCCAATGCATGAAAGGGAAAAGTGAAAGTGAAGTCGCTCAGTCAGGTCCGACTCTTGGCGACCCCATGGACTGCAGCCCACCAGGCTCCTCCGTCCATGGGATTTTCCAGGCAAGAGTACTGGAGTGGGTTGCCATTCCATACTTTAGTGAGATCTAAACTCTGTAGGCAGCAAGGAAATACCAAAGGATTCAAACAAGTGCAAGGCCAAGTGGTTTATCCTTAGCATGTAATACATACAGCCTTTTTTACTGAACATTTTAATTTATTTTTAATTGGAGGATCATTCTTCAGTGTTGTGTTGGTTTCTGCCATACATCAGCATGAATCAGCCATAGTTATATATGGCTATCCCCTCCCTATTGAACCTCCCTCCCACCTTCCACCCCATCCCACCCCTCTAGGTTGTCACAGAGCACCGGGTTTGGGCTCCCTGCGTCATACAGCAAACTCCCACTGGCTATCTGTTTTACACACAGGCTTTTTAAACATGGGTTGCAAACCACCAGTATGTAACAAAATCAAGTTCATTAGTAGTCACAGGGAGCGATGTTTGTTATTAACAGATGAAAACTGCTAAGAGGCACACGGCACACGGGAAGGATAGCTATGGTTTCACAGAACTTGGTTTTGGACACACGCACGTTCATTGTTATACAGACACAGCATCGTCTATTGTCAGTTGCAGGTAAATGAGATCCAAACATACTGGGCTACATCAACTGTAGAATTAATAAGCTTTCATTCATAAACTCGTGTCCACCTTTGTCTTTTCTCAGCCAACATTTTGCGCAGCATGCCACCCACGTGACACTTGCACAGAGTGCTGAGGGAACACAGAAAGCTGTTGGTTACCACAGGAGACTGACCCAGGCTCTGAATACCCTGAGGGCCAAGAGATTAATATCTGGGTGCACACGCAACCTGCAGTCCTTTGCAGGGCGCTGGTGAGGACGCACTGCCACAGAATGACCAAAGCCAGCTCAGCAACATCTAAGTTCCACCAGAGAAAGAAAGTGCAAAAGATAACAAAATAAACCCATGGATGTTTCAGGGCACAAACGCATCAAGATGGATGTACTTACAAAGATTAACTGGCTTTTCCGGTTACCCTAGTGTGCCCTTAAGAGTGCAGAAAATCAATACTGTCGGAAATGCGGGACCATGGCATATTTCCTGTGGGCCATGTCAGAGCAGATGCTGACTGAGCTCAGGATCTGGAGGTTTGCCATTTGTCTCATCAGCACAACCTTTATATTCCTTTCAGAAAGCAAATACCCATCTGAAAAGCTTGGCTGCAGAGTCCCCCAGCTTCGCCTGCACACAGCATGCTATACATGAATGGATAACACAGTGGTGTGAGGCAGGATTCAGAACAGATTTCTCAACCAGTTCTTAAAGGCTTAAACCCCTTCTGATACCCATGTGCATTTTTCAAATTCAAGATGTCTTTCTTTTTTTTTTTTTTAATTTAAGCTAGAGTCAGTTTCAACCATCTGTCTCTTTGAGTGAAAATAGGAGACAGGCTTATATATATGAGCTTCTGAAGAAAATCAATCTTGGCAGAAAAAAATTAAAGTGGAGGAAGAATTATATGGGCATTTTCAGGATCTTGCTAAGAAGTAACAAAATATTCAAAGTAAGGAGGAACTTACATGAACACATCCATCTCCTTTACTGCCTAGTAGGCTGCCCCCATTCCTGACCACTGCCTTACTGGACATCACTGCAATTAGACCTCTGCCACCCAATCACCGCCTTATAAGAGTAAAGCGGTGGTGATTGGGTGGAGCAGAGTGGAGACATAAAAGTGACTTCCTGGATTTGGGTGACAACATTTAGGGATATGGGAGATGATAATGGTAGGTAGTCTCCAAGAATTTGAAAATGACAGGAATAAGAGCATGACCACTTTCTGAAGTTAAACTAGACCTTATGTTAAATGACAGGACATCTCCCAAGTCAAAACTATGACACAAGGTGTGTGCATGCTTAAGTTGCTTCAATCGTGTCCAACTCTGAGACCCTATGGGCTGTAGCCCACCAGGCTCCTCTGTTCATGACACACAGTGCTAAAACATCAAAGCTAGGACTGACCAAAGGTAAAGGAAAACCACTGCCAAGATTAGCGGTAAACCACCATAAAGCTGCTATAATGAAAGGAGAATGAAGTCTCAAATGACAGGAAATGGGGTATGAAGTTTTCAGGTTTTCTCTGGTGTGTCCCAGGAAACAGCTGCCCTGACCAGCTGACGTCACTGTGCCTGTGCATCTGTTAGGAGGGTCACCACGATGGTGCCAGGTGGCTCCCCCGCAGCCCCGGTTATGACAGCTGCTCCCCCTGCTCTGGCTCCATGTACATCCAACCTTTAACGGTTGCACTCCAGGTAGAGGCAACTCCAGCCCTCCAGTTAGATCAGACCCAAAATCTTGGAGTCATCCTTGCTTTGTCTTTCTGTCAAAACCTACATCCGATTCATTAGCAAATTATCTGGACTCTACCTTCCAAGCATTTCCAGAACCTGTCTGCTTTTCCCCACCTCCCCTGCCATCATCCCCCATCATATTATTGCCAAAGCCTCCTTAACAGTCTCCCTGGGTCTACCCAGGGCCTATTCTCAGCTGCAACAGTAATTTATTAAAACACAAGTCAAATCATGTCATTTCTCTGCATAAAGCTCCATCTTCCACCAGCTTCCATCTCATAGATAGAGAAGCCCAAGTCCTGCATGGCTTCCATGACCGGACACAGTCCAGCCCCACAGCTTCAGGCATGCTTCCCTGCTGTTCTCCAAACACATCATGTACACTCCTGCCTCAAGGACTTTGCATCTACTATTCCTTCTGCCTAATACACTTTTTTTCCTCTAAAATTCTGAAAGATTTGCTTCTTGAAAACCGAGTTCAAAGTTCATCTCATGAGATCTTAACTCATCACTCTATTTAAAAGAGAAAACCACTTGCACCCCCCACCCCAACCCCGGCAGCACATGCATTCCCAAGTCTTTCCCACTGCTTTATTTTTTTATTATCTACATTACCACTTAACATATTCTGTAACACATTTAAATAGATTTCATTGTTTTCTCCTTCTCCTAGCTCCAATGAAGACAAAGATCTTGTCAGTATTATTCACTCAGGTGCTGCCAATACTTAGAATGGTGAATGGTACAGAGTAGATGTTGTAGACATTCAATAAATACTTATTAGATGAATGGGGCTTCCCTGGTGGTTCAGATGGTAAAGAATCCACCTGCAATGCGGGAGTCCTGGGTTCGATCCCTGGGTCAGGAAGATCCCCTGGAGGAGGGCGTGGCAACCCACTCCAGTATTCTTACCTGGAGAATCCCCAAAGAGTCAGACACAACTGAGTGACTAAGCACAGCACAGATGAATGAACAAATTTAGCTTCAAAAACTGCCTAAGTGAGCTTCTTCTCTTCCCACCCTCATTCTCCGTAAGAAGGGTCAAGGCTCCATTGGCTTTGGGATTCTCCTAGGTCTGCTCCCTGACCCTCCCTCTCAAAGGTATCCTTAATGGCCATATCATTGCCACACCTAGATTCCACCTCCCTTCCTGGTGCTTTTGAATGTATTGCATAATTACTACTTGATTTTTCAATGCCCATGTTACCTCTGGACTTAGCCTTCAGGACAAAATTTTAATGCCCACAGACTAGTACTGTTCCAATCACACCCAGTTGGGACCTCTTGAGACCAAGGGCCTGAGGACCCAAGTTCTCCGGAGACTGCAGAATACTAACCTATAAGCAAGGGTACAGTGAGCCCATAATAAGAAGTTAGATTCCTCCCCGCAAGTCAGTAAGTTGGCATTTATGTTTGCAGACTAGTATGTAACTTACACTTGACTGGGTTGTGTAAACTCATCACTAAGTTGCTAGAGAATTTTGGCTATGTAAGAACAATCTAATATCTCGACCTTCAAAACTAAGATTCAGACTTTACTCTCATCTGTCTGCCTAGCTGGTTTCTGGCTGGCCCTGACTACATCTCTGTCCCCACAGCTGCAACATGACAGCTGACTGCAGATCAGAGCAATGCCCACCAGCGCTGCCTGCACATGTTCCCAGCACACGAGTGTGCACCCATACACGTGTGCACACGCAGTCATCCGACCCCAAATTCCTTCGGCAGATCGGAGCATGTCTCTCTGGGCTCTAGTCCCTGCTGCACAGTGACCCTCTGCAGGAAGTCAGTCAAGGGCAGAGGGCAGGAAGGGGGGTGATTAACCGGATCAAAGGGGATGGGAGAATCCTTTGGGTATCCAAGCAGGATCCCATACATTTGTAGAGGAGGGAGGAGCACACCGCTCAACCGAAATTTCTAGTTTGTTAAGAGCCAGGAAACCCAAGTAGTTGGCTCCACAAAACGCTAAATGTATCTTTATGTTAATACAACTTATTGGGACTTACTGAAGTCCTATACAGTACAAAGTGCTGCTCTGGGTGCTGTAGGGGCTTACACAAATGATTATGAGGAAAGTGGCCAAAAGACTCCCAGTTACAAGAGAAGCGAGTGTTGGGGGTGTAATGTACAATATGACGACTACGGTCAACACTTGTTATTCAGTCTCTAAGCTGTGCTGGACTCTTTGCAACCCCATAGACTGCAGCCCTCAAGGCTCCTCTGGTCTCCACTGTCTCCCAGCGTTTGCTCAAACTATAGTTAACACTGCTATACAGGAAAGTTGCTAAGCGAGTAGATCCTAAAAGCTCTCATCACAAGGAGAAATTTATTTTTTTTTCTTTTTGTTGTACCCATGAGGTGATGGATGTTAACTAAAGTTATTGCAATCATTTTACAATATATGTAAATCAAACCATCATGCTGTATCCTTTTAACTTAAACAGTGATGTATGTCAATTATTCTCAATAAAACTGGGGGGAAAAAAAATCCCAGAGGGGAACACTGGGCTAAGCTGTGAGGCTGACACTCTCCCTGCTGGGAGTGTTTGGACAGGTTATACCAATACTCACCACATAGCTCTCCTTTCTCTAAACCTTCATGTCTAACGAAGCACACAACTGATATTTTAGCTGTACCAATCTATTGGAAAAAGTTAAAATAGAGCCTTTTGCCCTGGAAAACTACCCTTAGCTTTTGAGACAATTTGTCCATCTCTTAATGTATTGATATAAGAGGTTAACAATGAAAACAGTCTTATTTCCAGATTCTCAGTGGATTTATTAATATAGTGCCCTTGTTGAGTAATAATGAAAGTAACATATTCCTAACTGAGCTCTTTCTATGTGCCAGGCAGTGCTATAAGTCTTTTCCATGTGTTAACTCATTTAATCTTTTTAGCACGCCAACTGGAAGAGGCAGGATGCCTATCCAGGAAGTTTAGTTTTAGACTTGCTTAAGCACCAGCAGTCAACTTTCCTTAGCTGCCATTACACTAATACGAGAAGGAAGAAAACAAGTTATGAATGTATCTTTTTCTATAATAAATACAGAATATTATAATTTCCTGCTTATAATTTCTATAAGCAGGAACAATCTTTTTTGAATGCTTGTTGACAATCTGTCCCTTAGTCCAAACCAAAGTCCTGGAGAGAGAGACGTCGGCTGTTGTGATGACAGCTGTGTCCCTGGTGTCTGGAATAGATTTATGAAGCACTCAAATACGTTAGCCATCCTTCTGACTCTTCCTATTTTCAATTTTATTTCTTTTCAGAGAAAAAGGGCAGGCTCATGATGTATACAATGAATTATAAGACAAACCTATCCATAAATATTTGTTGGATGAATAAATTACCTGAAAAAAAAAAATAGAGTCTGTCTCAAAAAGCCTGTAAATGGTAGGGTCTGAAAACGCTAGCTCCATGGCAAGGGAGAAGTGGGGCAAGTGTGTGATAAATGTTTAAGGCACAGAGGAGAGTTGCAGGAACCCAAGCTCACAGTGGGCTTCCTGAAGGAGGGGCCGTGAGAGCAGGACACGGAGACGTGGGTTGCCTGGGAACTGGGCAAGTGTTTCCTGTGGAAGGAGAGTGAGCATGAGTGAAATGACAGGAGGCAACTATGGAGAACAGTGTGGAGACTCCTTAAAAAGCCAGGAATAAGACTACCATATAACCCAGCAATCCCACTACTGGGCACATACCTGAGAAAACCATAATTGAGAAAAGACATGTGTACCCCAGTGTTCACCCTAGCTATCAATAGATACCTAGGAAGCAGCCTAGAGAGCTATTGACAGATGAATGCATAAAGTTATGGTACATATATGCAATGCAATACTTCTCAGCCATAAAAAGGAACGATTTTGAGTCGGTTGTAATGAGGTGGATGAACCTAGAGCCTGTTATCCAGAGTGAAGTGAGTCAGAAAGAGAAAGATATCATATATTAATGCATACACATGGAATCTAGGAAAATAGTACTGAGGAACCTATTTGCAGGGAAGGAATGGAGATGCAGACATGCAGAACGGACTTGTGGGCACAGCAGGGGAAGGAGAGGGTGGAACAAACTGAGAGAGGAGCATTGACATATATATTCATTACCACGTGTAAAACAGAAAGCTTAGTGGGACGCTGCCGTGTAGCACAGGGAGCTCAGCTTGATGCTCTGTGATGACCTAGGGGTGGGATTGGGGAGGGAGGCTCAAGAGGGAAGGGATATACACACACACACTTCGTAACTATGCATATATACGTATAGTCATGATTATTTGTGTTGCTGTATGGCAGAAACCAACACAGCATTGTAAAGCAATTTTCCTCCAATTCAAAAAAAGGGAATGACCACGGTGTGATGGGACATCATCTGGAAAGGTGTGTGTTTGGTACAAAACTCTCAGGTGTTCATGACCCAGGTCAACTGTTTCTGCCCTTTGGTCCTTCCTCACTTCCAAAGAAATTATTCATTTTTAAAAGACGTGAGGGTCTTGAAAAAAAAAAATCAAACATTTCCATGTTAAACCAATCCAACCTACTCAAATGTGCTAAGTAATGCAAACGAGAATTAACGCTTCCCTTATAATCACACCTCTGCTGTATGTAATGAAAAAGTGAGAAATACAGTGCCCGAAATAGGCACCTTAGCATTTGTGATACATGCTTTGAATAAGATCAGCATTCGATGGGTGGGGGGGGGCGGGAGGGCGGAACTAGTCCCCAAGAAATCTTGTAGTTTTCCATTCTTCAGGCTGCAAAGGGAATAAGGTAGTTGGGGTTTTCTGGCACATGCCTTTGCAATGACATATTAGTCTAGCCTCTGCAGCTGGCAGGATGGTTCAGACTTTGAACATCTTCAAGGTACATAAAGATTACTGAAAGAACAAACAAATGAACAAATAAGAGACTGAGCCCTCAGGGACGTGACGGTGAGGGCAGTTTAGAATGAGGTTGGATGCGACCATCGCTTGTTTGTTTTTAATGGTTGTCACAAGCTGTTAAATTTCTTTCAACCTGGCCTGACACTGCTATAGCATTCCCAGTGTCTGGCAGGAGCTTAAGGAATGTTTGTGGAATGAAGCAAGGAATGAACGGATGTTACGATTTGAACAGTTATGTGGGACAGGAAGGAGACAGAGACTGTCATATTTATTTTTCCAGTCTGGAACCTGTTCTCTTATTTGCGCACGCCCCAAGGGAATGGCAGAACCTGGCCAGAGAGGAGAGTGATGCCAGGCTCCATCAAATGTACAAAATCAGAGCTTCTTACATTTGGAGGAAAAAAAAAAAAATGTAGAGCTCACTAGAGGAATCTCTGGCCTGAGTTTTCATTATGTAATAATCCCTTCACAGAAAATCTGCCCTGGAGATGGTACGCTTAAATTCTCCTGGGCACTAGGAACTCACTAGCAGCCAGTCCAGTTTTCTGAAGAGCTTGAATCAGTCAAAGGTTCTCTCCAGGGGTTTCCCTGGTGGTCCAGTGGCTAAGAATCTGCCTTGCCATGCAGGGGACGCAGGGTGGATCTCTGGCCAGAGAACTAAGATCCCACATGCCCCGGGGCAACTAAGCCCATGGGCTACAACTAAGACCCAACACAGCCAAATAAATACACACATTTTTTTTAAGTTTCTCTCCAGGGAGAGGGAGACGGTGGGATGATTTGGGAGAATGGCATTGAAACATGTATAATATCATATAAGAAACGAATCGCCAGTCCAGGTTCAATGCAGGATACAGGATGCTTGGGGCTGGGGCACTGGGATGACCGAGAGGGATGGTATGGGGAGGGAGGTGGGTGGGGGGTGCAGGATGGGGAACACGTGTACACCCATGGCGGATTCATGTTGATGTATGGCAAAACCAATACAATATTGTAAAGTAATTAGCCTCCAATTAAAATAAATAAATTTAAATTTAAAAAAAGGTTTCTCTCCATTATATTGATATGAACTCCCCTTTTTTCCCTAGAAGTTTAGGCTACAATAGATAGGTGTCCTCAGACCTATTTACCAAAGACAGGGTCTCTAGGCCCACCCCTTCACCTGCTCACAGCCCACAAGCTTTCTGCAGCAGCATCTCAAATTCATCCACTTTGTATTCAAGGAGCAGCAAGGGAAGGGGAGAGGCAGGATGTGCACTGGCCAGGATGAGCCACACGCCTCCCATCCATCAGACCCAGCCTCTAGCTCATCAAGCTGAGTCGGGCCTGACTCTTTGCAGCTCCATGGACTGTAGCCTGCCAGGCTCCTCTGTCCGTGGAATTTTCCAGCCAAGAATATCGGAGTGGGTTGTCATTCCCTTCCCCAGGGATCCTCCCAAACACACAGACCTTTTAACTTTCTGAACTCAAAGAAGCAGAATGCCTCCAGGACTTTGCCACAGTGGACTTGTATCACATTTGAGTTGAATTTAACATGATTTTGGAGAGGTGCAGGTAATCACAGTGAGGGCCTGGAAATGTGTCCTCAGCAGACCTGAACCAAGACCACAACAGAGGCCACCTGGATTCCAGAGGTCTCTAGGCTAAGGCTGCCTCACAGGCCAGGGAAATGCTAACTGACCATCTGGCCCTTACACTGTACTCGCCCTGATCTACTGGCACAGAAAGAAAAGCTCAAGGTGCGCCTGACTCAGGAAGGCGAGACTTCCAGGATCCTAGGAGTTATCAAGCGTTCGTGTTGGGCCGAGACACTTAACAAGTGGCACACTTCAGGAAGTCAGTGTTTGTACTAAACACACCAGAACAGCCAAAGGGAAACATTTAAGCCCTGTAAAAAATGGAAAATTAAGTAGGATGTATTCGTTCAAATCTCACCACAACACTAGGAAGTGGGTACTATAATCGTCAGTTCTGTTGCAGAGGTGATGACAATAGAAACAGGGAGACAAAGTAACTCGTCCAGGTCACGGAGCTAGTAAGTGGTGACAGTGAGATTTGAATCCTGGCCCCAGAGGTAACGCTCTTATACTATCTATTAACCATTGTTACGATTAGTTTGAGGTCAAATTGAGCCCAAGAACAAGACAGGAAGAATGAAGGTAACACAGTAATACTAATGCTTTTGCCTGATTAAAAGAAGTGATTATTCACTTAATTATTAACAGCTTCCCTTGTTTGAACTCTCATTATACTTGCTATACTCCTATTAGGTATTTATCACCTTTTACCTCATACAATAACCATGTGCTACATGTGATAATAAGCAAGAGACTTGGGTTTGATATCTAGGTTGGGAAGATCCCTGGAGAAGGAAATAGCAACCAATTCCAGTATTTTTGCCCAGAGAATCCCAAGGCCAGAGGAACCTGGTGGGCTACAGTCCAAAGGGTCACAGAGTGGGACATGACTGAGCACACCATACACACACACATGTGATAACATAAAACTCTTTGTTACGGATATTAAACTTTGCTGCTGCTGCTAAGTCACTTCAGTCGTGTCCCACTCTGTGCGACCCCATAGACGGCAGCCCACCAGGCTTCCCCATCCCTGGGATTCTCCGGGCAAGAACACTGGAGTGGGTTGCCTTTTCCTTCTCCAATGCATGAAAGTGAAAAGTGAAAGTGAAGTCGCTACTTTCCTCTAATTAGACCTCAGTCCCTTGGGTCTATACCCTGTTCATCTTCATGTGCCCACAAAGCACTAAGTCTGGGTCACGGGTGGCATTCCATCAGGACTAAAGGATATTCCTGACTACAACTGAAAAACTACTGAAAGAAGATAATCTCTACCCCTACACATATTTTATTTATTATCAGTAACTGGATTTACTCATTTACTCATTCCAGGACCCTGTTATTACTGATGATGCTAAAACCATTCAAATGCACTTTATATTCTAAATGGGCATTCTTTCACATGTTCCTAAAGTAGGATGTTGAACCCACTACACGTGTGGCTGTGTCTCAGTGAGCTTCCTACTGCTACTGCTGCTGCTGCTAAGTCGCTTCAGTCATGTCTGTGAGACCCTAGAGACGGCAGCCCACCAGGCTCCCCTGTCCCTGGGATTCTCCAGGCAAGAACACTGGAGTGGGTTGCCATTTCCTTCTCTAATGCATGAAAGTGAAAAGTGAAAGTGAAGTCGCTCAGTTGTGTCCGACTCTTAGCGACCCCATGGACTGCAGCCCACCAGGCTCCTCCGTCCATGGGATTTTCCAGGCAAGAGTACTGGAGTGGGGTGCCAGTGCCTTCTCCAAGTGACCTTCCTAGGAAGGTCACTTGATTAGCAGCATGAGTAGGCAGAACTCAGGCAAGCCCCTCCCTTCCAGTCATCTGGATTAATTATAAACACTCCTGTTCCCCTCCTCCAGGACTATGCTGAACAACCCATTTGTCATCAAGCACAGCCAATGAATCCACTTTGCTAACGACACATTAGGGACTGGGGCACATTCATCAAGATGAAACCTCTGCCACTATCAGTCTCTGAGTGAATGTGGTCAGCAGAGCCCCTTACTGACCCCTACGAGACATGCACCAAGAGTGAGAGAAATCTTTCCTCATGCTACTCTGCTGAGGTTTGTGAGTTATTTCTTACTGAATGGTGATGCAGCCTAACCCTCGGCCTACACTGTACTCCAGTGATCCAGCATTCTGGTTACTTTTCCCCCTTTCTCAATTTGCTGTTGGCAACTTCCAGCACCTATCCTTCACCACCCTACCCAAGCCTGCAGTGGAGTGCCCTCTGAGAAGGGTATCACAAAGATGATCTCCTTGACCAAACCCTAGTTGGGTTCCTCGAGTGTTTTTCAACTAGGTCCTGTCCATGGGCATGTTCTCCAATTTTAGCAAGAGTCCTGATAAGTCAGTTTGGCCAGAGTGTCCCACCTTCCAGCTCTGATCAGCAATGCTGCTGCTGCTGCTGCTGCTGCTAAGTAGCTTCAGTAGTGTCCGACTCTTAGCGACCCCCATGGACTGCAGCCTACCAGGCCCCCTCATCCACGGGATTTTCCAGGTAAGAGTACTGGAGTGGGCTGCTGATCACCAATACCTGACTGATATCTGATTGGGTGCCTTATGCCCCACATCTCCCAAGGGATAGCCGATCACCTCGGCCTGCCTTTTATCAAGAATCCTATTAGGTGGGTTTAGCTTGAATCCCTACCATTATCCTGATATTTCCTTTTAGTAATTTTCCATACAGTGACCCCTATTCTACTTGTTCCTGTCGTTCAGTCACTAACTTTCTTCGATCCCATGAACTGCAGTGCGCCAGGCTCCCCTTTCCTTCACTATCTCCCGGGGCTTTGCTCAAATTCCTGTCTATTCAGTCAGTGATGCCATCCAACCATCTCATCCTCTGCTGCCCCATTCTCCTCTTGCCCTCAATCTTTCCCAGCATCTGGGTCTTTTCCAATGAGTCAGCTCTTTGCATAAGGAAGCCAAAGTATTGGAGCTCCAGCTTCAGCATCAGTCCTTCCAATTAATATTCAGGGTTGATTTCCTTTAGGATTGACTGTTATATGGCTATAAATTCCCACTTTTCCTTGTTGTATTCAAAGTTGGGCACGATCCTTCTCCCCTTTGCAAAACCCCATTGCAGTGGTCCTGATATTACCATGACGCATAGTCCCCCTGAATAAAGCTTGCCTTACTAGTTCTTTAACAAGTGTCATGAATACATTCTTCTTGGAACACATGTAAAGACTAAGAAAACACTAAATATGACTGTTAGCCATATGACTGCCAGAACATGTGTCCTAGGTAAAGCAACTTTCATTCTGAATTTTCCCCAGAGAATTTACAAAACACTTCTGTGCACTGCCCAGATCACCCTTCCCATTGTTCAGGAAGGCAACAGCGGTGCTGACAATGTTAACTGATAGTCACTCAGCTCTGTCTGACTCTTTGCAACCCAAGGGCTGCAGCCTGCCAAGCTCTTCTGTCCCTGGAATTCTCAGGCTACAGTGGGCGGCCATTTCCTCCTCCAGGGGGTCTTCCCAACCCAGGGGTCAAACTTGGGTCTCGTGGTGGATTTTTTTTACCATCTGAGCCACCTGGTGTTAAGGAGAGACAAGAGGCAAGAGGCCCCACCTGGAGTCATTTGTTCTAAGCCCATGTCATCACCAAACCAAAACTTGATACCTAAACTTAATTACTGGCTTAATAATAGCACTACCAAATAGGGCTGGGGCTTCCCAGCTGGCTCAGCAGAAAAGAATCCACTTGCTAATGCAGGAGATGCTGGTTCAACCCCTGTGTCAGGAAGTTCGCCATGGAGAAGGAAATGGCCACCCACTCCCATATTCTTGCCTGGGAAATCTCATGGACAGAGGAGCCTGGCAGGCTTCACTCAGTGGGGTCGCAAAAGAATCTGACACAACTTAGCAACTGAACAACTTAATTACAGCTTCAAACCCTCACAGGGCAGAATCTTAAACTGGTCAATCTAGAAATGCCTGATAAGCCCTAGATAGGTAAATAGGGGCAGCCAGATGCATGGATGGTTGAATAAAGCACATAAGATCTTTTAAAATTTACTCAGCTGAATTCTGTTTTTCAGCAATCTTGGTGGCAGTAGGGAGAGTCAGAGGAAACTTTTCATAGCGTTGGGGATGATGAGAAGCAAGGCACGGTAGCCACAAATCCTTCGCACTCTCTTGTCTTTCTCATCATCTCTGTGGTAAGTTCCTCTCAATTCTCAGCTCTGCTGTCTTTGTGCAGAGCTCCGAACCTAGCAGACTGTCTAGTCCAGGGCTTAATGGTTCACCTTGGGCTGGTAGACAGTTCCATCCCGAACACAAGCCCCTATCCTTGGTTCAATCCACAGTTCCCTGTTTGACTAAAATCCCTAGTTCCGTGTTGGGAACCGCTGGTGATTCACTCTGCAATTCCTCCTTTGTTTGGAATCCTGGTCTGCTGTCCCGTCTGTTGGGGTCAGCTGGTTCACTCCCCAGTTTCACACCAAGAACTGCCAGTCCACAAGGCAGGCCTCTGGTACTGCTGCCGTGTTAGTGTGCACAGGTTTGCTGGTAGTTCAAGGCTGCGCCTAATGGAATCTCAGAAACCCAAAGCTGCAAAACCAGTGAGCCTGGATTGAGATCATAAAAGCTGTTAGGCAGTGCTTCCTACCTATCTCTAAGACTCCCATACTAGATAAGGTGGTAGCAGGATGGTTAGGCTGACACTAAGTCACCCACCAAACTCCAGCAAATTTTCATCCATCAAGGTACCTTATAAAACACCATACAATCTCTGGCCTACCAGGACATCCTTCTTAAGTATTAATTTGGCTCCAAGAAACTTAAGGCCTAGCTTAAAACAAAAATGGGATGTTTAAGTTCCAAAGAGCTGAGTGGGCCATCATCTTCAGGCGCACCTGCTCGTATGTCTAAGAATCTAGTCCTGGGAAACATATACACCTGTAAAACCTGCAAAATCTTACCAAAACCAACCTAAAATCACAATGGCCATGAGAAGAAATATTCCAATTAGACAAGACTGTATTGGAGAAGGAAATGGCAACCCACTCCAGTATTCTTGCCTGGAGAATCCCAGGGACAGGGGAGCCTAGTGGGCTGCCGTCTATGGGGTCACACAGAGTCAGACATGACTGAAGCGACTTAGCAGCAGCAGCAGCAGTTCATTTAAGAAGTACATTTGAAAGCAAGTGCTCCCACATTAACAAACAGAATGTGAGACCTACTTCAATCAGTATGCAAAAGCTTCCAAAAAGCTGCCAGATTCCAAAATAACATCATTAAAAAATTCATTACAAAAGGCTAATAAAAAATTAAAGATGCAAGGGGTACCTAAATCAAAAGACAGTAAGACTGACATAACGCCCGCTGCTCCCCGCTAACTGGCTTGCCTGAGTACTCACGCTCTCTAAGTCTCTACCTGAACTGACTTTCCACTCTGGGAAGTTACCTTTTAAAATAAATCACCCCACCAAAGCTGCTGGAGATCCTCCTCAGGTACTTTTCACTCCTTGATCAAAGACCAAACTAAAGGACCACAGATAGAGAATTTCCTAAAACTGTGGAAGAGAACCAAAAGTTTTCTGAAGAATTTAAAGTCCTCATTGGAACCTATGACCAGGGCTGCCAGATCTTCCTGAGCTCATGCAACAGCTGGTAGGAGCTGGTGACGCCTAAAAACGATGCAAGAAGCGGAATGGTGGAACCTGCTGACAATATTTAAGATCCTCCATCTTTAACACGGTCCCCTTATGGAGCAGAAAAAGCCTGCAAAATGCAGCTGATCTTTTAAAAGCCATACCTAGAGTTTTCCTTGCCCACGATGATTGGTCAAACATGCAAACAAAAGAAAAATGAATCTGTAGCTGGCTGTGCCTGACTGTAAAACTTGTCTGGAAGTTCTCTTCCTAAGGCATCCTGGGTTCCACACAATAAATGACATCACCCAACCTGCTCTCACTGCCCAACTTGTAAACGGATTATCTCCTGAGATTAGTGGATTGATAAAAAGATAGATCACAACAAACTGTGGAAAATTCTTCAAGAGATGGGAATACCACACCACCTTATCTGCCTCCTGAGAAATCTGTATGCAGATCAAGAAGCAATAGCTAGAACCAGACATGGAATAACGGACTGGTTCCAAACTGGGGAAGGAGTACATCAAAGATGTATGTCACCCTGCTTATTTAACTTACATCCAGAGCACATCATGTGGAATGCCGGGCTGGAGGAAGCACAAGCTGGAATCAAGATTGCTGGGAGAAATATGAATAACCTCAGATATGCAGATGACACCACCCTTATGGCAGAAAGTGAAGAAGAACTAAAGAGCCTCTTGATGAAAGTGAAAGAGGAGAGTGAAAAGGCTGGCTTAAAACTCAACATTCAAAAAACTAAGATCACGGCATCTTGTCCCATCAATCCATGGCAAATAGATGGGGAAACAATGGAAACAGTGAGAGACTTTCTTTTCTTGGGCTCCAAAATCACTGCAGATGGTGATTGCAGCCATGAAATTAAAAGATGCTTGCTCCTTGGAAGAAAAGCTATGATCAACCTAGACAGCATATTAAAAAGCAAAGATATTACTCTGCTGACAAAGGTCCGTCTAATCAAGGCTATGGTTTTTCCAGCAGTCATGTATGGATGTGAGAGTTGGACTATATAAAGAAAGCTGAGCGCTGAAGAATTGATGCTTTTGAACTGTGATTTTGGAGAAGATGCTTGAGAATACCTTGGACTGCAAGGAGATCCAATCAGTCCATCCTAACAGAAATCAGTCCTGAATATTCATTGGAAGGAGTGATGCTAAAGCTGAAACTCCAATACTTTGGCCACCTGATGCGAAGAACTGACTCACTGGAAAAGACCTTGTTGCTGGGTAAGACTGAAGGCAGGAGGAGAAGAGGATGACAGAGGATGAGATGGTTGGATGGCATCACTGACTCGACAGACATGAGTCTGAGCAAGTTCTGGGAGTTGGTGATGGACAGGAAGCCTGGTTTGCTGCAGTCTACAAGGTCACAAAAAGTCGGACATGACTGAGTGACTGAACTAAACTCAAAAAGGCGGAAAACAGGATGGGAGGCCACTGGTTTGACTGAACTCATGACCAATGCTGAGCACTTTGAAAGGAGTTTGGAATAAGACAGTGAACAAAAGTCTGCCCAACTATTCGCCTTTACACTACAACAGATCCAAGACCAGTGACCAAAAATAATACCTGGGCCTCCCACAGTGCACCCTTCTAAAGAGTCTATTATCAAAACGCTGGTCTAGGATCCACATCTCAATTGTAATCACCAGGGGCACTGGAAAAAAGATTGCTCTCAAAAATTCCTTCAAGAGTTGACAGGACCACAAGGAATTCTCTGATAAGCTGCCACCAGTAATTCCTTTAAACAGCCAAGGGGAAACTAAAATTAAAATTAATGGAGGGACTTCCCTGGTGGTCCAGTGGTTAAGAAGCCACCTTCCAATGCAGGGGAAGGTTCGATCCCTGGTTGGGGAAATAAGATCCCACATGCCTTGGGGCAACTAAGCCCATGCGCTACAACTAGAGAAAGAGTGCGAGCCACAGCAAAGACCCAGTGCAGCCAAAATTAAATAAACAGTTTAAAAATATTAGAAGTAATGGGAAACCTTGCCAACTTGTGACAGATACCAGAGCTACAGTCTCTACTTTAAACCCCACTGTCATAGGACAACACATCCCTTGAGTGAAAAAGAAGTTCCCATAGTGGGTGTCTATTAAAATTCCTTCACAACCAGGAGAAATGACTCTGGGGTCTTTCACTGAGAAATTCTCCTTTCTTGCTACATGATACAGCTCCAGTCAATCTATTAGGATTCCCTGGTGGCTCAAATGGTAAAGAATCTGCCTGCAACGTGGGAGACCCAGATTCGATCCCTGGGTCAGGAAGGTTTCCTGGAGAAGGCGATGGCAACTCACTCCAGTATTCTTGCCTGGAGAATCCCACAGTCAGAGGCTACAGTCCTTGGGGTCGCAAAGGGTCAGACACGACTGAGCTACTAACACAGCTCCAAACCATCAGGTAGTGATCTCCTTTCTGAATTAAAAGGGCTAATACATTTTGCTTCTAGTGGACACCTCACCTTAGAATTTCCTGACCAAGCTGAACCTGATCCTTGATGTTCTTTACAGCCTGTCCTTGATATAGAAGAGAAAGGATTCCAGCAAAAGACCTCTAACTTAATCAAGGTGCCTGAAAATCTGTGGGCTACCTCTAACACTGACCCTGGAAGCATAAAAGGTGCAGAACCTGTAAAATTTTCATAGAGGAAACCAAACCTCTTCCTAAACTGTCTCAACAGCCATTAAAACCCGAGGTGATGCAAGGTCAATACCAATAATAGAAGACCAATTCCCTCGGGGCTAACCATTCCCTGTACCAGCCCCCGTAACACCCGGTCTTAACAGTCCCGAAACCCAGTGGGTGGGGATGGCAATTTGACTTGAGATGAACAAGATTCCCTACTTCCCAGCTGTTCCATACCCCAAAACCCTTTGTCACAAGCTTCATCAGACTCGAAATGGCTCACAGGTGTGGACCTCCGTCCAGTCCTCTGTCCATGCTGGGACACCAACAACGAGCGGCTATTCACCTTTACTTGGAACAAACAACAACACACCTGGGACAGGCAAACTTGGAGGGTTCAGTGAGACCCCTTCTTACTTTTCCAAATGCTCCACCAAAACTCAGGTACCCTCCATTTCCCCAGGAAATCAACCCTTCTACAGTAAGAATAGAGCCAAACTTTTGCTATTTTCAAGTACCAAAGAGGCATCCATCAAGAATCCCACTTATTTGCTATAACGGTTAGCTAAACAGGGACATAAAGTCTCCAAGGAAAAATTATAATTATCTTCAGACATTACTCAGGTCATAATCTAAGCACTGAAGGAATCCAGTGAGCTCCAAAAAACCAAGCTGCCCCAGATTCCCTAGGCCACATCTAAACAACAACCTTGTGGATCCATAGGCCTGGCTGGTTATTGCAGAGTACAGGTTCCTAATTTTTCCTCTATCGGCTTTCCCACTCTATGAACTCACTAAAAGCTCAATCGCTGAACCAGCTCCTGGGGAAGATAAACATGAGCAGGCCTTTATGAGACTAAACCAAGTGCTGCAAGAACTGCCTGCCCCAGGGCACCCAGCTTCAAAATCTTTCACCTTATCTGAACGTGAAACAGAGAGCCCAGCCCTGGGGATGCTCAAGCAAGAACATGAGAAGTACGGAAGTGAAGCGAAAGTCGCTTAGTCGTGTCCAGCTCTTTGCAACCCCATGGACTGCAGCCCGCCAGGCTCCTCTCCTCTGTCCATGGGATTCTCCAGGCAAGAATACTGGAGTGGGCTGCCATGCCCTTCTCCAGGGAAACTTCCAGACCCAGCGATTGAACCCATGTCTCTTACGTCTCCTGCACTGGCAGGCAGGTTCTTTACCACTAGTGGCACCTGGGAAGCCCTAGGAAATGACATTTACTTACAAACTCCACACGCTGCTCAAAATCTCAATTCGGAAGTAACTCAACATTTCTCTGCAAACATACTAACCTCTTTTGAGACGATTCTGCTTTCAGCACCTAAGTCTGCATCCAAAACAAAATAGTCTGCTATGTTACTGCCGCCGGAGAAGGCAACAGCACCCCACTCCAGTACTCCTGCCTGGAAAATCCCATGGACGGAGAAGCCTGGCGGGCTTCAGTCCATGGGGTCACCACGAGTCGGGCACAACTGAGCGACTTCACTTTCACTTTTCACTTTCATGCATTGGAGAAGGAAATGGCAACCCATTCCAGTATTCTTGCCTGGAGAATCCCAGGGACGGGGGAGCCTGGTGGGCTGCCATCTGTGGGGTCGCACAGAGTCGGACACGACTGAAGCGACTTAGCAGCAGTAGCAAGCAGCATGTTACTGCTGCTGCTGCTAAGTCGCTTCAGTCGCGTCCAACTCTGCTACCCTTGACCAAAGAAGGTGAGCCATTGACCTTTGTGACACTGTATCCTAATTCACAAAGTGCCCCTTTGACTAATCCTGATCTAATTTTGTCTGTTGATGGGTCACACTGTAAACAAAAAATGGAATTTCCAAGCTGGCTATGTTGTCATTACCCAATATGAATGTTTAAGAGGGGAAGTCTCCCATAAGCTAAATCAGCCCAACAAGCAGAGCTCCACACCCTGACCAAGAGCACGCCAGTTACCAGAAGGACAAACTGTTAGGATTTATACTGGCAGCTGGTATGCCTTTGGGATCAACTATAATTGGAATGTTAAGGAAGCAAAGGGTTTTTTTTTTCCTTTTTTTTTTTTTGTCTACCAGTCTCAGTGACTCAATTATGTCCAACTCTTTGTGACCCTATGGACGGTAACCCGCCAGGCTGCTCTGTCCATGGAATTCTCCAGGCAAGAATACCGGAGTGGATTGCCATCCCTTCTCCAGGGGATCTTCCTTACCCAGGGATCGAACCTGGGTCTTCTGCATTGCAGGCAGATTCTTTACCATTTGAGCCACCAGGGAAGCCCTTTAAGTCTACCAGGACCCCAGCAAAAACAGACAGCAGGTACAAAACCTTGTTGCTGCTACTCCCGTATCTGTTGAAACTGCTGTCATAACAACTGAGGCTCACACTATAAAGACTGAACCTGAGTTATCAGGGGATTGTGTCAGCTGACTTCTGTGAAAAGGCAGCAGCAACAGAATCTACAAAGGTTGTGGATCATGTGGATGAAGTCCATTCTGTTCCTGCAAAAAATAATTCCTTGTTGCCAGACTTTTGCCACCCTGATGTCCCTACAACAGGCAACTGCCTGCTTCTTAGGTTTTTTTTGTTTTTTTTTTTGATGTGGATCATTTTTAAAGTCTTTATTGAATTTGTTACCATATTGCTTCTTTTTTATGTTTTGCTCTTTTTGACCATGAGGCATGTGGGATCTTAGTGACCAGGAATCGAACCCCCTCCTCCTACATTGGAAGGCGAAGTCTTAACCACTGGACCACAGCCTGCTACTGAGTCAGAGAAATCATGATCTGCAAATGGCAGCTGTCAATTCAATGAGCAGTCAGGGCTACTGCGGAACCCAGGAGAGTGCTTGGTTCTTCCGGGATCCCCAGCAAACTCCATTTTTCAGGTTTTGCCTTCCTTCATCCACTGTAGTGTGATTAAAGTGAATCAAATCAGGAAATAAAGATTGATAGTGTTAGGTAGTTAGAATAGAAAAAAGGAGTCCAAAATGGCAGTGGCTAAAAGACAAAACAGGGAAAAGCCTGCAAAAATAGAACAAAGGAAGGTCCAAGGACCAGAGTGAGGATTCAGGTAAACAAGCAGCACTCCTGGCTAGCCCCGTTTACACAGGGCAAGCCCAGGAGGAGAAAAAAACATACAAAAAGAGGAGCCAAAATTGGGCCAGGGCCTCTCTTCTCTTCACATCTTTTGGGTCGGCATTCCCTCACACCTCGAGGATGTATTTTCCTTTACTTTCTAAATAAAACTGAGCTGTAACACGGAGCTGAAACTCCGGCCCGTCCGAGGGCTGTAACGCTGGTCCATCCATCACTTCATATTTCTGTTGCGACGAGACAGAACCAAGGAAATTACACACTCCCCCGACAGTAGGAGGCCTTCTATAAAATCGCAAAAACAGTTCACCACCAATGCCTGACCTGCCAGCTCCCCAAACCTGGGAAACAATGTTTGTTCTCAGAGGCCTCAAACCTCCCTCTGAACCCTCTGAATACCTGCAGCTGGACTACATTCAACTGCCACTTAGTGGGGCTATCAATATGTTCTTACCATATGTATGTTTTCTGGATGGGCTGGAGACTTCTGCTGCAAGGTTGATGCTTTCGTTACAGGGAGCAGCTTGACTCCATGTTGGATCTGTTTCCTTAACCTTTGCTTCCCATTGCTTTTGTTCACTAAAAGGATACTGTGTCCATACATAATGACCTGCCTGGGGGAACCCTGCCCCTCTGCCCAAATGTTAAACCAAGGAGCCTTTGTTCAGGACTCTGTCCACTTATAGGTGACTACAAGAAGGAAGAAATTAATCCATTGCCTCCCGTGGCTTGCCATTACAGGAGATTTTGCAAGATTAATGGCCTTTTCACTTTGATTTCTCACCACCTGCCCACCTCTATCTCTGTTCTATAAAAGAACCTGGCATCCAGACCTGGATACAATGGTTATTTTGAGACGTTAGTCTGCCATTTTATTGGTCAGTTGTCTTTCCAAATAAAGTCACATTCCTCACCTCAACGCCTCGTCTCGGATATACTGGCCTGTTGTACAGCTTGCTTGTAGGCAAACTTTGCCATCCTGACATCCTTACAACAAACAGCCTGTTTCTGTGTCAGAGAAATCATGATGGGCAAACAGCAGCTGTCAATTCAATGACCAGTCAGGGCTCTCAGGAATCCAGGATGCCGGGTTCCCCACCGCCTGCCCACCATGATTTCTGACTCAGACGCAGGCCGCTGTCTATTGTAAGGACATTGGGACGGCAAGAGTCTGGCAGCAAGACTGCAGGTGACTGGTGGGAACTGCATTCCCACTTGGGGTGAACTTTCCACAGCCATCATTGCCTGAGGCAACCACTTCACTGGGCAAATCGTATAAAGCTTTAACAAAACCCTGGAAACTTGAAACTGTCCTTGTCACCCTCAACCATCAGGCAAGATGGCTAGATCAATACGGATCCTCAAGGTTAAAAATCTCTAAACCTGCTCAAATTATGAGCCCCCCTTGGCCTGAGGTAGTGCCTCTGCTTCTGTTGACTATTCCCTGGACCTCCTCTCCTATACCTGTGTTATAACCCGACTTTTCTATCCACTTTAAAATCTTCAACTTGGTGGCCTTCAAATTTTAATAATTCATGTTTCTTGATTTTAAGAAACAAGGGGCTCTCGAGGGAAATGAGTACAATTCCTCCCTTTAAAGTTCATGGCAAAAGATATGGGGTTTCATCCTTGTTTGATGTGCCAATTACTTTTCAACAGTATTTGAAAAATATTAAAAAGCCTAAAAGACAAAGCAAGGAAATCTGTATTCAAAACCCCAAACCTGGCCTTTACAATGCCTCTGGGTGGTCCATATTTGCATTGGGAGATTTGGTTTGGCATTTTAACCAAGGTAAATAGATTCTCACTCTCCTCTGAGCCTGAAAACATTCAAAGAGAGAGGATCCTCTTTCGGTAATCTACACCTTCTGAAAGTGAACAAAGTCACACTTTTTAAGGAAACAAGCAGAGAAGTTTTCTGTTATTCTTTCTCCCACAAAATACATACCAGTTCCCACAATGCTTTGCTCTTCTGATACTAATGGGGTGGATGGTGAAACAGGAGACTCATTTCAGTTTTAAAAGGGGACACTGTCAAAACACACATTCCCCACAGGGCCTTCTACCCTTTCAGCCACTCAAACCCACCACCTACTAACACCAACTCCTAAAATCCCACAAGCTGAATCCAAAACAGAGTACTGTGATCATCCCCTCCATGTGGGCCCACTGCAGCATTCAAACACTTGGTCAACTGCTAAAGGCTTCCATATGTGCCTTGCAGGATCTAAACCACTTTCAAAAGGAGAGGACTTCATTCCATTTCAATTACTAAAATCTTCAGCTTGTCAAACAAAGAAACAGGTACTATTTCAAGTTGGGAGTGGAAAAATCCATACCCAATGAGAGAAACTGATGTCGGCAAAGCATATAAAATAGTGTGCCATCATTTATTCATTAGCACTATTTAAAATACATGTGATACTCTTGGCTTCACTCTACATATTAACATAAAATAGAAATCTGACAAATGAATAAAAATTCCTCCTTTCTCACGAGAAAGGAGCCAAAGGACTGCTCTGCTCAGAGGAGAGTGTCAGATCAAAGCCAGATCAAAGGGATTAGACCAAGGGACCCACAGAGGAAAACACAAGACTCAAACCACCCTATCCATCACTTCTAGAAAATGACAGGCTGTCTTCCTCAAGGCTGTCATTCCCCCAGCAGAAATGTTTAACGGGATACTGGTTCAGGAAGGTAAAGCTTCTAGAATTTGAGGCATTACCAAGACCATGTTCATACTGGGCCCAGCTGTGCAATAGAAACTACATTTTAGGAAGTGAATGTTTTACTAAACACACTACAAATAATCCAAGGGGAAAGAATTAAATCTTATAATAAAAGGAAAATTAAGTGGGATTTATTCTGGCTAATATTTCAGGTCAATAAAGCTTGTTGAGAGCCACTGTGTGTAAAAACCCTCTGCTGAAATATACAAAGGATGCCTCAGGGAGCCTAGAGTCTAGAAATGGAAGGAGGCAGATACATGTTTCATTTTTAAAAAGCATACCTTTGGTTCAAAGCAGAGCAAGATCACACAAGTCCCTGAAAAAAGAAGGCCAGAGAGTGATATCATGGCTGTTGAATAACAAAAAGCATCCTCCATACATTGAGAATGTGCCACATACTGCACCTAGGGCTTTCATTATCTGCACGCCTTACAATAATTTTGCAAGCCAGGTATTGATAGTCCCATTTCACAGATGGAGAAACTGAGGCTCTCAGAGGCAGTCAACGGAATATCATGCTTCTTCTTTTCTTTCCGTTATGCTGCCTCTTAGATGTTATGTATGCTCTTCTTCCCTTGTAGAAGGATAAAGAAATGAACTTAGCTTAGGGGAGGGAAGATTTCAGCAGAAAAACAGAGCATCTAAACTAGGGCTTCTCAGGCTTGGCTGTTCTGTGCATTGTACGCTGGCCAGGAGCCACCCTGACTTCTTCCTACTACAGATGCCAGCAGCCACCCTCTCTCCCCAAAGGTGAAAGCCAAATTGCCCAAATGTCCCTCGGGAAGGACAGTCACTCTTGGCTGAGAACCACTGATCTAAAGAAACACACTGGAGGGACGTCCCTGGTGGTCCGGGGTTAAGATGTCACCTTCCAATGCAGGGGGTGCAGGTTCCATTCATGGTCGGGGAGCTAAAATCCCACCTGCTTCATGGCCAAAAAACCAAAGCATAACACAGAAGCAATATGGCAACAAATTCAATACAGACTCTAAAAATGGCCCATATCAAAAAAAATACATAAAAAGTAAAATATAAATACAGGGGAAAGGGCAGATCTCTTCCTATAAATGACTCAATAAAGGAAAGACGACTATTCACACAGCCACCGGCCTAAGGGCGAGAGACAGGAACAGCGGCTCTGCAGTTCCTTCCAGCCCTGCCACTTTGAGCTTGAGCCACACAGACAGAGCCCATGGACCTGACTCCCAGCACTGGCCCCGCAGTGACCTGTACCACACAGCACCTGTGCTAAATAAATATGTGCTCTTCAAACTGACATCATGTGCCCTGGCATCCATGAGGCTTTCTACAGAGTGTGCAGGAAAGGAGAGAGCTAATAACATTGCTATCTCCAGATCTCGACCTTCTGTCTGCAGGCTTTCCAAACACTGACCGGCCAGAGAACACACCTGCGGTCGAAGAGTCATTCAAGGTCTCCTCTCCCACCTCCATTACCAGGGGTAAAAAAGGAAACCCAAATCTCACTGTGATGCTTGACCACAAGGTATAAAAGCACACTTCTGTAGAAGAGCTTCTTCGGGTACTTTTTAAAAGAGGTTGGAATAGCATTTAGATTTTACTTGGGATTCAAAGAATGATGTCATCGTTTTATTTGTAAAGGTCAAGGTTTACAATATTCTGGAAATGACATTCACAGTGATTCTTTACATTTGCAACAAAAATGTTAGATGCCAACCTAAAATGTGTGGAGGTGGGGGAGCAGTAACATTTTTAAAAACCTTTATAGACGTTATAGGAGAGAAAGAAGGCTGGAGCGTAATGAAGCACGCTGGTGGTGTCTGTTCCCCAGACAACCTGTTGGTCAAAGGCAGTCATCCTCTCCAGTGTCTGCGGCTCAGTTTTATCACAAAGAATGCCACTGGGGGACCTCCTGGTAGTCCAGGGGCTGACGTTCAACTCTCCCCATGTAGGGGACCCGGGTCATTCCCTGGTCCCACGTGCCACAACCGAGACTTGGTGCAGCCAGATAAGGTAAAAATAAATACATAAATCAAAAGAATGCCCTTGGCTCTAACATAAATTTCTGCTTTCACATGCTTACCACACTAACGTCATTAGCTGCTCTGTACCCCAAAATGAAACGATGGGGAAGGACTGCAGGATTGACAGGAACTGAAAATTAGAGGGCGTGTAGGTCACCTGGTGAGCAGAGGTCTTCCCAGGATTAAGGACCCAGTTAGGGTTCTAGATCACAACGAAGCTGCTAGATCATGTAGGCCCCAGAACACTACACTGCTTCAAACACTTTTGCTTCCAACTCAAGTTTGAAGTAAGTTCATTTTTGCAACAAAAAAAGTCTCGCAGCTAGGCTTCCCAGGTGGCTCAGCCAGAACAAATCCACCTGCCAATGCAGGAGACACTCAGGAGACATGAGTTCCATCTGTGGGTTCTGAAAGATTCCCTGGAGTAGGAAAAGGCCACCCAGTCCAGTATTCTTGCCTGGAGAATCCTGTGGACAGAGGAGCCTGGTGGGCTATAGCCCACAGCATTGCAAAGAGTCGGACACAACTTGAGTGATGGAGTGCACATGCAAAGTCTTGCAGCTGCCTGGGAAAAATCAACCAATCCACTCTCTGGGCTGTCTTTGCCTGAGACTGTTATTCATTTGGTGCTCAGCAAGATACCTGGACACCATATTGAGAATCAAACGCCTGGGGCATGCGCACACCTCAAGGAGATGTGCTTATCCTCTGCCCTGCCGAGTCTAATTCTCTTGTTCCCCTCTAGTAACACATCCAGGCTTTTCCTATCAGCATGTGAGAGTGTTCTTGAGGAACTCTGTCCTGCCACAGTAAAAAGCTACCCTAAATAGTACTTTCTTAGTATCCCACATAGAGAAACAATGAACTATGTTGGGAAGAGGATGAACTGGCTTTGGAACCTGACCAACCTACATTTGAAATCCAGTCTTTCTACTAACTGGCCTGCTGTGGCCTTGATCAAGTGGCTTAATGTTTCCAGTCACCCAATTCCTTGTTTGCCAAGTGAAGATAGAAATGCCAGCCTTACAGGAAGTTGGGAAGAGTCGATGGACTGTGAATGTGCAAGGGAAGTGCTGAGTGAGTGGCAAGCAGGGCAAGGGCTTCGAGAGACCCTGGAGCCCTCACCTGGTTGCAGCGTGCATCGGTGGGTGTTGCCCCTGCAGCGGGCACTCTAGCATGCCTCTGTAGTGAAATGCCAGCAGTGTCCTGAGAGCCAAGAACATTCCTTCTTGGCTGGCTCTGACAGGATAGTTTTGCCTTGTTTTCAACACACTTCAGCAGAACAGCCTCCACTCCTCCCCCTTTCTAAACAGTGCACTAGAACCAGCAATTCTTAATCTCGTTAGTCACAAATACCCACTTTTCCCTGGAACACTGCCTTTAGCACAAATGCATAAAATTTTGCATCAATTATATTGGGTTCAATGACCACCTGGAAACTCATATGCCTGCCCTCCATGGTGACTGCTTCAGAAGCCCCCTCTAAACAAAGACTCGGAGATGTTTTATAAACACGTGGCACCCGGGCAGCGGGGTCTATGTTACAATGCAAACTTCACACTGACAGTCTGTTGCCAGCGTTCCTGCAGAGAAAAAGCAAAGGAAACAAGTCTGGGGTACCAATGAAGAGTTCCCAGTCAAGAGGACTCTTTTTTTTAATGTGGACCCAGGGAATGGTTTATAAATTTCAAAGAAAGACAGTAGGACTTACTTTAGTCAATTCTCAAAAGAAGTGAGCTCCAGAAGTTCTCTATCCCAACAAAGTTCCCAAAACAACTATTTTCTCACATTTTCTAGGGCATGTAGAAGACGCAAACATTGCTAGGAAAAGGGATCTCTGATCAAGGAAACAACTATTTATATGGTATTTGAGACCCACAAAGTATTATGGGGAATTAGCTAGTTTCATTAAGGAGACAGAGCAAAGGCAATTATCTGACGTGAAAAGAGCTATGGTCCTGCGCTGGTTTTGCCTTATCATCTGCCTGGCAAAGAGGCATACCAATAGCTTGGCAAAAAAACACAGCTACACTTAAGGCGTAAAAGAAATAGCAATGGCTCACAGGGAAAATGGGCAACAAACCCAAAAGAACAGACAAGCTCAACTTTTTTATTTCTCACAGAGAATGCTGGCTAAAATGGATAAGTTCTAGTTTTAGAGTCAAACAGAAGGGATTTGAATCCTACCTCTGCTGTGTATCAACTCACTTAACTCAGTTTTATCATTTGTAAAACACAAATAATGTCTACTTCACAAGATTAATATAGGGATTAAAATGAGATAACAGAAGAGCTGGAGTTCAATATATAAAAAATAACCAATATAAACTGTCCTCTAGAAGACTAGAGTCAGACTGCCTAGGTTCAAATCCTGGCTCTATAACTTCTCAGCTGAGCAATTTTCAGTACGTTACTTGACATCCTTGTGTCTTAGTTCCCTTGTCTGCCAAATAGAATTACAAATAAATCTACTTTAGCAGATGTGTGAGGATTAAATATGTTCATACATGAGAAGTAGTTTAAAATGCAATACCTGGTCAAGTACTCAATACATTTTCGTAAATATATGGGGAGTGAAATACATTTAACTCAACACATTTACTAAATACACTAAATATATTTAGTGATATACATTTAGGGCAATACATTTAGGGAATGTATTAAGCACTGCTAAAATGCTCAGTATTATTTTATTATACATAAAAGTATTATCAACAACTTTTGTTTTCTTTGATGGCGCAAAGCACGTGAAAGAATGAATAAGAATATACTTAAGTTTGCAATGCATGTGTGTGACCTTTACATTTGATGCTATTAAGTAACAGACAAAGTGATACACTCAATCTGGGAGAGTGAATGGCCCCTTGAGGTAACTGGGTTTGTTGTTGTTTTTTTTTTGCTGTGCCCCATGGCATGTGGGATCCTTGTTCCCCAACCAGGGATCCAACCAAGGCCCCCTGCATTGGAAGCACAGAGTCTTAACCACTGGACTGCCAGTAAAGTCGTTTTTTTTTGTTTTGTTTTGTTTTGTTTTTAGGTAACTGTTGATAAAGCCTGTGCACACTTGTCTGTGCTAAGAGATGTGGCTGGGTTTAAAAACTTGGCATGGATTTTACCAGACTGTTCTACGTGACTTTCTGAGTGTGAACAGAGCAGCACCCAGGCTTCATCTCCAAGAACTGCTTGACTCAACACAAGGGAAAGGCTCATTTATTAAATGCAGACTCTGGAAGGAGTGTTTGAAGAAGTAGGAGGGGTGGGGAAAAAAGGTTCATAGAGCCCTCTCTTAGACATAAAACATGGTGACAGAAACACCCGGTGACTTCCTCTTACCATCTCAGTTCATTAGAAACAAGGGGCCGGGGACCACTGCTGTAAGAGCTCTTCCCCATTTTCCTGTGGGTTACATTTATTTTCTCTGCCCATATCCCTAGTGGAGATTATTCTTAACAACACAGACCTGTAACACCACAAAAGCCTCAGGACATATTTCCAGCAGGAGAGGAGGAAAGGCTGGGTGTTGGGAGAGGCTGAGCCATCCCTCTGCCTCCAGGGAACCGAGGAGCAGAAGCTCAGCAACCTTGAGGTCCAAGGAGAGCAAGCAGGTGCATCAGTGCCTGATGCCCCAGACAAGAAAGAGAGAGAAGATATCCTGGGCCAAGAAGTTGCTCCAGAGCTGATCCGGCTGAAGAAAGCCTGCACATTATTTACAAATACCAATCATGGTGCTGGAAGATTTTTTAAAAGACATGGCTCTTGGAGCACTGGATCCTCAAACCTCAAGAAACATTGGGAAGTTGGTCCCTACGAAGAGAACAAATGATCACTTGGTGACAGGAGTGTATGATTTTATTTTACTAAGAAACATAGTCAGAAGAGCAGAGTTTGGGTCCATTTTCTTCCATGCCAAAACTTTTGGTGAAAATCTGGCATTCTAAATAATCAGAGGAATTATGAATCACATTCCCACTGGTACCCTCAGGTTGCAACTTGCACTGAATGCAAATTTCAAATTTATTAATACTGTGCAACGTATTTCTCTGTCATTTCCAGGATGAAAATGTGTACATAAGCAATCACCCTTTTCTCTGTTAATATTAGCCATATGCTGCCTTCTGCAGCTACCATGCCTTAATGTTAGTAATATTTTCTGCTCATCTGGAATATTTGGAAGCAATTTTGCACAACCCTTAACTACAGCAAGTCTACAGCCCAATTGAGAGGCATTCCAGGCAAGAAAATGGCTGGCTACTTGTTCTGCCCCTTACCTAGATGTGGGAGAGTCCAGGATAACGAATATATTCCATCTCCTGTATTTGGTTGAGTTCTTTAATTTCCTAAGTAATTTCCTGTCCTGATCCCGGGTTTCTGTTCACCCTTGTTATAAGTCATGAGACTCCCGCACTCTCAGTTCCCATCAGTGCCGCCAGGATCACTGCCCTTGCGATGACGACGCACGGATTTTTAAGGCCAGAGCGCTGCGGGAGCAGGGGAAGGAGGGCCACGCGGCCCCAAAGGTGTTTACGAAAACATATCCCCCAGCCACACTTTTTTGTGTGTGCAGCCATGAGAGAAACGGGCACCTTCTTGCGCGAGTGTTTCATTAATGCCTTGCTGGAAGTGCATTCCCTTCCTTCCACTTGGCGGGTAGCAACAGCATCTAAGAGCTTTGCAGACAGCTGAAAATGTACTCAAAACAGCATCCCGCCCTACCTCCCTCTGCAGCCTCCCCCTCCCCGTCAGCTGGTGGCCCAGGGGGGTGCGGATTTCACTGCTGCTAGCCGTCAGCTCCCCGGGAGAAAAACCGAGGCGGGGCGCCCCGGGACGCCCCTCCCAGGGCACAAGGTGGGCGACAAGGTGATGACACCACGACTCACTCTTTCTCCTCTGCGCTCGCCTCCTCGCTCGGCCGGGAGAGCGGCAGCACGGGGCTGCCGCGGGGGTTGGGGAGGGGTGGGGGTAGGCTCTGGCCGCTTTCGGGCGCCGCGGAGCACGCAGGAGTCCGGGGAGGGGGCCGAGGCCAAGGTCCGGCTGCGGCTGCAGCGCCGCACCGCTGCCGGGCGGCTGCGAAAGCCGAGGACCCCCGGGGGCGGCGGTCCGGGGAGCGCGACCCCCCGCCCCGCTCCCGTTTACCTGCACGCGGGCGGCGGCTGCACTGGGCTAGCGAGCGCGGCGGCGGCGGCGCCCGAGCGTTTCCCGAGGGCGGCGGGCCGGGCGCGCGCAGGATGTGCTGTCTCACGCTGCGCCGGCCCTCGGCTCGCGCTCCTCGGGCACCCGGCACTTCCTCCCGCTCCCGAGCGTGACACTGACAGCTCCCCGCGCGCACCCAGGCAGGGCTCGCCCCGCCCCCGGCCCACGCCCTCCGCGCTCCTCCCCCCGGAGGGTCCTCCGCACCCGGGCCCGCAGGGAGCTGCTGGCGCCGGCCAGAGGCTCAGAGCGGCCAAGGACCTGGGACCCCTAGGCCACCGCTAGGACTCACCTACGAGGCTGCCATCGAAGAGCGTCGGTGTTTGGGGCGCTCCTGTCCGCCAGCCAACATGGAACAACTTTCACTCGCTGAGAACTACTTTAGGTTATTTAAATAGAAACAGAGAGAGCTCAGATCCATCTGCTACACCCTAAAACTTACAGATTTAGTCTTAGTTTTGCCCAGAAGAGGAAACACATATTCAGCTTGGCAACATTGTTTCATAAAGTCTTAGCTTTTAAAACTCTGGGTAACAAAATACCCTGCATATGCTAAGTGAAATAAGTCAGATAAAGACAAATCACTTGTATCTGGAATCTTAAAAAATACAAGGAACTACTGAATATAACAAAAAAGAAGCAGAATCACAAATACAGAGAATAAGTTAGTGGTTACCAGTGGGAGGGGTGGGAGAGGCATTAGAGGGGTAGGAGGTTAAGACAAGAATATAGCAAATACCTTTAAACATTGTGAAATCACTGCATAGTACACCTGTAACATATAATGTGTAAGCAAGCAGAACCAAATGGGGCCTTCACAGGGATAGACCCTTCACCGGTATCCTCTGCTTTAGCTCCTCTGAGCGTGCCTAGATAACAGCATCTGATGCACATTTCCTGAGTTTTTACAGAGACTTAAAATACCCCCAGGTGGAAGATGTTAACTAGTTAACTATTCAAAAGACGGAGAGCATGAAGCTCCCTAAACCTACTGGAGCCTAGGGACAACCCCTAAACCTAAGGATAACCCCTGACACGCCCTGTTACCTCACCATTAACCAATCAGAGAATTGTGCACAAGCTGATCACCTTACCCTGGGGCTTGCCTCCCTCACCTTGCCTTTAAAACTACTCTGCTGGACCCCATTGTGGATTTCAGGCTTTTTGAGCACTGGCTGTCCCAAACCCCTTGTATGGTGCCTTCGAATAAATGCTGCACTTTCCCCATCACAGCCAGGTGTCAGTCGGTTGGCTCTATTGTGAGCAGGCAAGCAAACCCAAGTTTGGTTCAGTAACAAATATATATCAACTATACTTCAATTAAAAAAAAAAAAAAGAACACATGAAAAAGGAAAAAAAATGAATAAGTATCTGAGTAACCATTCTTGGACTCCCCCAAAGCTGCCATCCATAACAGACGAGTTTTAAGACTCAGAAACGGAGTTTGGGATTCTAATCAATGCAGGTTTGGCCCCATTTTTACATAAGCTTTTCATTATGTTTCTTAGATATCTGTGGGGTCTTTGTACACATTAGAATGAGAGTGGAGAGCTAGGACTGTATCTTATTCACAGCAGTATCTCCAAACACTACAATAGTGTTTGATGAATAACAGATGCTCAATAAATATTCATGATTTACTTAATTGACAAGTACTACAGTATTTGCAAAATAAATATCAGACCTATATATAAAACAGCTTTCCTTAATCCAATTTTTGCCTTCCTAGCAAATTATTGCAAGCACAAATATGTCTTAAAAAGAGAGTTAGAGTATCTTTAGTTAAGAAAAAATTGAAGGTATTCCAGGAGAAAAATTCTATGAAACAAATACTTGCTACTGCCATGTATTAGATATTTAATGAATGTCAAACTCAACATGTATTATCCTTTAAAATTTTTCAATAACACTATGTACCAGATACAATGACACGCCTGTAGAAAACAAATTTGAGTTTCAGAAGTTAACTACCTTGCCCACATTCCACAGCTACTGAGTGACTGACCTGACATTGGAATCCTTGTTCACCTAATGTCACAGCTTATCCATTCCCACTTGGGGTTACTGTCTTTCCAGTATGAGGATTGTTGAAATGTCCACTATTTGCAAAGCCCTGTGTTAGAAGTTTCAGATGGCCCAAAATTGAGGACAATGTAATCCCTTTTCACAAGTAAGGTTAAAATCCAGTTGAAAGTGGAAAAAAACAGTCAAGTGTTAGGTGCTCAGTCGTGTCCAACTTTTGCGACCCCATGGACTGTAGCCCGCCAGGCTCCTCTGTCCATGGGATTTTCCAGGCAAGAATACTGGAGTGGGTTGCCATTTCCTCCTCCAGGGGATCTTCCCAACCCAGGGATTAAACCCAGCATCCCTTGGGTCTCCTGCATTGGCAGGCAGGTTCTTTACCATTATGCCACCTGGGAAGCCCAACGTAAATTGATAATTAAAGTCAAATAATAAGGAATTGGCCAAAGTAGTACAATGTTCGGAGAAGGCAATGGCACCCCACTCCAGTACTCTTGCCTGGAAAATCCCATGGATGGAGGAGCCTGGTGGGCTGCAGTCCATGGGGTCGCTAAGAGTCGGATACGACTGAGCGACTTCACTTTCACTTTTCACTTTCATGCATTGGAGAAGGAAATGGCAACCCACTCCAGTGTTCTTGCCTGGAGAATCCCAGGGACGGGGGAGCCTGGTGGGCTGCCGTCTATGGGGTCGCACAGAGTCGGACACGACTGAAGCGACTTAGCAGCAGCAGCAGCAGTACAATGTGGGCTCTCAAATAAGAGCCCAACTGGTATGAGTGAGGGAGATGGTAGGAGGAAATTAGGATTATGAATATGGATAATGTCAGAAATGATAGGCAAAGTGCTTCAAAGTATAAATGAAGAACAGAGAACATTTTCAGGCATAAACCAAGCTCCAAAGAAGAGGAAGCACTATGTGTACTTAACAAATGTCGAGTGAGCCAGCTTTGTGGAGCACAACAGATTCTTAGGGGAGCAGCTGTGGACCTTAAGGGATGCTGAAGAGCAGACAATGGAGTACCACCGTTACAGACATTTGAGCAGGAAATGACACTTGGGAAAAATCATCTGAGGGTATCTAAGTGAAGGGGACTGGAACAGGCAAAGGCTAAGGAAGCCAATCCCCAGTTCATTGTAAGAATCCAGGCCAGGATTGTTGTTTAGTCTCAAAGTCGTGTTTAACTTTTTTTGCAACCCCATGGACTGTAGCCCACCAGCCTCCTCTGTCCATCAGATTTCCCAGGTAAGAATACTGAATTGGGTTGCCATCTCCTTCTCCAGGAGATCTTCCTGACTCAGGGATCAAACCCACGTTTCCTGCATTGGCAGGCAGATTCTTTACCATTCAGCCACCAAGGAAGCCCAGGCCAGCATTAAGAAGGCCTAAATTTGTCAATGGTATTCATCATGAATAACTTGAAATACATTCTTGGCACAAATTAAACCCTCAATAAAGAGCAGTTGTAATTATTTTAATTATCATGTACTCAGGCATAGTACAGATACTGGGTGTGGGGCTGGAAATGAATAAGAAATAAATGGTCTCTATATTCCAGAGACTCAAAATCTAAAGAAAAGACACTATTGGTTGTAATACCGGGGAGACTAAGAAAAGCAGGATGTTTAAAGCATTTGTCATGAGAGATTGAGAAGGAGAAAATGCATTCCAGTTGAGAACTCTCGAGAAGTAGAAGGTCTTGTCAAAGAGGTTCTGGGTGTCTTTGTTTAGTTAGATGCACATTTTCACATATGGTGATATGCGCTTGAGAATGAGGTTAGGAAACCAGCAGAGAAAGAGGCAGAAACCTTATGTATATTAATAGATCTTACATTTTTAGAGCACTCTAGGTTTACAAAAAAATGTGCTGAAAGTACAGAGTGTTTCCTACATACTCCCTACAAATTATAAACTAACCCATTTCACTTCTTAATCTAGCTATTGCTTCAAAATTTGAAAGAAGGTCTTTAAGAACAGATTAAATGACCATCACAATGGTAAAGAATCTGCCTGCAATGCAGGAGACCTGGGTTTGATACCGGGGTTGGGAAAATCTCCTGGAGAAGGGAATGGCAACCCACTCTACTATTCTTGCCTGGAGAATTCCATTGACAGAGGAGGCTGGTGGGCTCCATGGGCTTGCAAAGAGTCAGACACGACTGAGTGACTAACACAGACACACACACCATACTGGGCAAATTGCTAACTTGCTATAGCCACTCAGAGGTGCTTTAGGGCCTCCAGAGAGATAGGAGTGTGCCTAAGCTCCCCTGTTCTGGAATTAGACTGGGTGTGGAACTTAAATCTACCATTTACTGTTTTTGTCTATTTGTGCATGTTATTAATACTAGACTCCTCTAAGACCCAAGTTTCCTAGAAGCCTAAAAGGGGCAATAATATTACTTGTCATTCTATGATATTTCCATGAGTTAATCCATGTGAAGCAATTGATACAGTCCCTAAACATATGATTTTTGTTGTTTAGCTGCTGAGTTATGTCCAACTCTTGTAACCCATGGACTGTAGCCCGCCAGGCTCCTCTGTTCACGGGATTTCCCATGCAAGAATACTGGAGTGGGTTGCCATTTCCTTCTCCAAGAAAAACGTTCAATAAATCTTAGCTATAGTTTGCTATAATTAATCCAGCCTTCATGAAAAATACCAAAGGTAGAGCTTTGTACTCTCTAACTTCAATATTCAATCTTGACATTACCAGACTCGAGGGACCCCTCAGACCCTGGGGTCATGACTAGCCTTCAAGACTGGCGTTTGAGCGCCTGCCATCCATTAGCACTGACTACAGGCAGGGCCCCACCGTACTCCATATGCCCTCTCGTCTGCCAGAAAATCTCCTCTGGAAATTATTCCTCAGTTAATTATATTTTCATTGCAAGAAATAAACTGAATATTCACCTCAGTGGTCCAAAGGCTCTGAAACCACAGAAAAGAAAGGTGACCACCAGAATCAGCTATTAAAAATGAAAAGTGCCCCCCTCTAAAAAAATGCTTGAAAATGTTTAGGATGACGTGGGCTCTACATCATGCTCCGAATAAAAATCTGTGAGGAAACTAAAGCACTGCCCAATGTTATACACAGTTTTGTATGGGATGTGTATCAGGTAGGATACATTTTAGGTATTTTTAGGTAGGCTATGTTTTAAGTATTTTCTATAGAAAATCATATTTTTCTATGATTGATGTTGGTCTGTTTGTGCCAGATGAAAATAACAATAGATGTCCCCAAACAGGTGCATTATTAGTGTTTGAAGGCTTATTAGAAATTAAAGAGTGACTTCTGGGGAAGTTAAGGATTCCAACGTCTACTTTTTTTTCTTCTGGACACTTTTCATTAAGGGACATGGCCTATGTTTTTATATAGTAATTGCAAAGACTCTGCAATAAATAAATACAGACATAAATTTGCCTTAATTTTGGACACATGACTTCAAAGGTGTCTGCTATCTAGCTTCAGATTTCTCTAAATGCTTTGTGAATAACTTCCAAGTGCAGCACATTACACTCTATACTAAATGATTACCTGTATTTGTGATATAATTGTGTTTAATCACCCGTATTTCCCGCCTTCACCTTTGCCATCATGTGTCTCTGCCCCCCCAACTCCCCACCCTTTCTCTTTTCATTTCCTTCCTTCAGCTTTTCTTTTCAGGATGATGCTAAGCCAGAATGCATACGATATGTTTTTCATGATCAATAATAAAATGCAAACATGAAAATATCTATACAGCAAAAATAGAAGTCTTTGGATCTCAAAAGAATCATTTTAAGCACTTAAATGTATACAGAAAAATACAGTGATTATAAAACATAAATTATTTCTGTCACTTTAAATTCCATTCCATCAGGGTCCAAATATAGATCTTCATTTTTTCCAGCTGTGAAATCAGTATCTATATCCTTATGTTCTACCTCGTTACATGTTATTTCAAATTTCTATTTCTAGGAATCAAATAAACCTACCTCGCCAAAAGAAATTAAACCACTTTTTTCTGTAAATTACGTCTTTAGATTAGTTTCTAGAAACATGTCTTCATAGTTCTTGTAATTGCTCCTTGCAAAAATTGAGCCTAATAGATCTCCCAACACTCTAAAAGAGTCATCTGTATTTTTTAAAAAAATAAATAATTACACATGCATAATAAATGCAATGTATCAATATACATTGATACTCTATATGTACCTTTAACCAGCAAATCTGAGCATTTTTTATGATGCTTCATTATTTGTTATCTCTCATGTGCCAACTCCGAATGTCATTTGACTATTTGAGAAGTGAAATCTAAATATTTTCAGAATTTGTATTTCAGAATACAAATTTTGTATATTACATTTCTCACTCTTCCTTCATATGCTTACTTCATTACAGCATTATACTTTAAGAAGAATTATAAAGCACAACTTATAAAATGAAATTTTATAGTATCAAAGGCATGTATAACTCAGAAATAGTACATTGAAGTCAAGAACACAGGCTCTGGAGTCAGGCACACCTGGGTTAAAACTAGTGCAAATGATGCACTCACTACCTGTGTGATTCTGTGCAAATGGATTAAACTCTTTAAGCCTCAACATCTTCACCTGTAAAACGGGCATAATAGTGCCCATTTCTTAAAATTTTCATAAGAATTGAATGAGATACTGTTTATAAAGAATTTAGTAATCACCAAGTAAACACTAAATTAATGTTAGACATTGTTATTATTATGTGGGTGAGCATAGAAAAAAAGATTGAAAGTTTACACAAAAATGTTAACAATGGCTATTCTGGGTGACAAGATTATGGAATTTTTTTCCTTGGAGTTTATGCTTACTTTCTAAACGCTCTATGATGAATATGCTTTATGTGTTCCACCAAGCCTGTTAGATATCAAGGATAGGCTAGTAACAGCACTAAATCACTTAAAAGCAATAAAGATTTATGTTATAACCTGCTTCCTTTTGAAATTCCCAAAGATACTCCTTTCACTTTTCACTTTCCTGCATTGGAGAAGGAAATGGCAACCCACTCCAGTGTTCTTGCCTGGAGAATCTCAGGGACGGGGGAGCCTGGTGGGCTGCCATCTATGGGGTCGCACAGAGTCGGACACGACTGAAGCGACTTAGCAGCAGCAAAGATACTCCATGTCTTATCACTTGGCAGTGTTTGCAAGCTGTGCATGTGTGCTCAGTCATGTCCAACTCCCTGCAACCCTATGGACTGTAGCCCGCCAGGCTCCTCTGTCCATGGGATTTTCCAGGCAAGAATACTGCAGTGGGTTGCCATTTCCTTCTCCAGGCGATCTTCCCAACCCAGGGATCAAACTCACATCTCCTGCATCTCCTGCATGGGCAGATGGATTCTTTACCACTTGAGGCAGTGGTTACGATATACAATTTAGTTGTTAGAAACAATAAGCTGTGGATACACAGAAGGGCTGCACCATTTTGCTAGAAATGGAGTCAGGCTAAGGATGGAGCGAGGATGAAAGAAAATGACTGAGCCCTCTTACTTCCTGTATAAGTACTTACTGTCATGTATTTCTCTTCCTGCACACACTTCTAGCACTTGCCACTCAGGTGGTTATTTGTGATGCTCTGGCTCCATTGAGAAGCAATGAACCCTAAAGGAATCCTTCCCAAGGGACCTTATAATGATATGCTACCATCTTCTCTGGAACTACCAGTATACACTGCCTTTGTCTGTCTCCAGGGAGATGTCCCATATGGTAGGGATGACAAGACAGAGCCCTGTGACCAGCGGTGCCCTTGTGACCTTCACGTCCTTACTCTCCTACATTTAAGTATTCAGATTAAATTCTTTGCAGAGGGCATGTTGGAGGAGGTCATCGAGAGGACATGACTGCCTGTTGACAGGAGAGCTGGAGCCAGGCAATCTGGCAATGGTAGGTTCCTCCCTCCTCTCTTGTCCTTGGACTGTACCCTCTGTTCAGTGCTCCCACAGCCTTGAGAGAGCAATGTATCGGTGAGGCCCCTGGGACTGAATACGTGACTGAACCCAGTTAAGGGCTCTATACCAACTTGAAGGATTCTGCCTGGTGGATGCGGAGGTCTACGCTGTCTTGCAATCGCCAAGACAAGCTCCCTATGTAAGTTCCCGTACTTATTAAAACTACCACTGCCAGTCTGGAGTGGCTGATTTCTTTGATCTGTCCTTGCCCTCTGTGTTAGAGGATCAGTTTGAAAACAGAGGCTAATATAATTCACATTATTGGCCAGATGATTTCTAGCCTAACAGAAAAATATAACTTTAATTAGCATATAAGATAGCAAAAGAAAGAGATCATCTCCCATTTAAGAAGTTTTTAATGTGAAAAACAGTTAACACATTTGAAAACCTTTACGTTCTCCTATAAGAACAAGATCTTAAGGTTCACTTGAAGCATTTCTGTTTTGGAAGATTTCCAAACTGATATTTTAAAGTGAATTCTCTATTATTCAAATATACATGCATGTGTGTTCAAATTTTGAATAGCCTGAAGCTGATAAAGGATGATTCATAAATATTTTAAAAAGTTAGCTGTATGTACATTTGGCATTAGGTCTTGGGGTCATTTTTTTGGCTTTACTTTTCTCACTTTGTATGAAGCAATTTAACAACAGTAGTGAATAAATTTTTTTCAGTATATTATAAAAATTCAACTTCAACTTATAATCTTTTGAAAGTGAAATTATATTTAACAGTCTCTTTTCAAAATATTTTTTCTTATGAAGGTATTCTTACCATATGGATGAAAAATGATAGAAGATAAGATATCATAAGCTGCCTAAAACTATAGTATGTCTTTTGGTACTTTGACTTTCTTAATATTACATCATCATTTTTAAGTCAAACTTTCCCCCTCACTAAAGGCTCAGGTTGATGGAGATAAATTGCTGAACTGTTCAAATAGTTTCATAACATTCTAACTTGTCAAATAGGAATAATGTCACATAAGAGCATGTTAAGCGGGGTGATTAGCCATTATAAGAGTGAAAATCTGCTTTTCTTTACAGTCAAAGAAATACAATTATAAATAAATATGTGCATTTTTTTAATATGTGCATTTTAAGAAAAATATTTTGAAACATTTCAGGTCAATAAATTAATAGGCATCCAAGTTATGTTCAACAAAGCTAACAAGAATATATTTCATGTTTCATCTCTATGGTGGAGTGGGAAAAAGAGAGACAGAAAGATTTCCCCAAAAGTTGGAAATTTGGTAGAGATTTCAAAGAATCCTAAGTAAAGAAAACAAAAGGAAAAATAGAGACAGGGAGTCAGTAAACTCTGAGACTAGCCCTCGGGTAAGGTAAAGTGCCCTGTCACTTATTATTTCAAACACTTTTGTATGTTGGATCAATGCTAATTGGCTTATTTATTTAAAAATGTTCCCCTATCCTTTGGGCTTCTCTGGTAGTGCAGAGGGTAAAGCATCTGCCTACAATGCAGGAGACCTGCGTTCGATCCCTGGGTTGGGAAGATCCCCTGGAGAAGGAAATGGCAAGCCACTCCAGTGTTTTTCCCTGGAGAATTCTATGGACAGAGGAGCCTGATGGGCTACAGTCCATGAGGCTGCCAAGAGTCGAATGTGACTGAGTGACTAACATTTTCACTTTCTATCTTTAGTGGCCCTTTGAATTTCACAGCTCTTTAGGTTTCCTTTTTTTTTTTTCCTATGTGAAAGCCAACATAAACATCTCATACCACAGTGTCTAAGGTCAGAATCAGAATCTACATTTTGAGCCATTTTCCTCAAATCAGATACAGATGTTTGTTCTACAAATATTCTATCAGGCATTCATTTATGGATGAACATTATTTAAGGAGGAAAAAAACTGAGGAAATCAGTATTGTAATCACTTTTCATAAGTTGCCAACTATTCTGTAAACATTTGGCTATCCTATAAATGAGCATGCCATTTGTGGCAGGAGAAGGAAGCAAGGTGGACCATTTTTATTGGTTGAAACATCATCATCAAACCAGTATCCGTGGGTTTTCTGCTTTATTGCTACAATCCATTCATATACCTCAAATGTTGGAGAAATGAGGCAGTTTTTGAAAGACTAAACAGGCAGTCAGGCTTGGCTTTAATAAATGACAATTTGCTCCTCTTGTCAACATGCACTATTCTATTATGATAGCTGACATTCAACAAATATTTTCCAAGCACTTACTATGTGCTGGGCACCAGCGATACAGCTTCCTACTGTGTGCTAGGCTCTTCACCATGTGTTAGATTTCATCATCACTATCCCCATGGAGGACGCTTGGGGAAACAGACTCAAAGCGGTTAAGTAACTTGCTCAAATTCTCACAGCATGTAAAGAGTAAAACCAAGACCCTAAATCAGGATGTTTGATGTTAGAACCCGAGTGCTTCACTTGCAATACAGTCTCCATGTATCTTACTTGGGGCTTTAATTAGCACTGCTATGCCTAGATTTTGTACACAGACTCCTTAAAATTAGAATTTGGGCCAGGGTGTCTAATCAGATAAATATTCCTTTGACCTTGGACAGCTACTGAAGTTCTCTGTGCCTCAGTTTCTTCATCAATCAAATGGGGAAATTAACAGTACCTAATCCACTGGGCAGCCCTGAGAATTAAGTGAGTTAACATGTATGAAGCATTAGGCAAATGTCACACTTATAGTGAGCTCTATTGTTAAATCTTGTAAACTCTTTATTATCTAGAATTGTGTTCTTAGAGATTTTCATTTCTATGTGGATATTTAGTTTTTGTCTTGCCTTTAATTCTCTATTTCTGATGTTGGGGGATGGTAAGACAAAACAGAAGCAGCTGTTCAGCTGTTAATGTTAGAAGAAGAAAGCTCCACAGAAAGGCAATGAGAAAACATAATGATATCAAGAGATACCAAAAGAGAGAAAAAAAAAGGAAAAATATTCCGTGTCAGAAGGGGAGTGTCTAAGAGCTACCCTAGAATTACACACACATATTCGTGCACATCCTTATAATTGTCTCTACAGAATTCAGGACTCGGGGAGCTGGTGGTATAAATTAGCCCGTTAAATCCAAGACAATAAATATGAGGGGCTGGGTAAAATGAGCAGAGGAGAGTAATACAATCACACCCTCAGAGGCCTCCCCTGCCCTGATTCCCAGGGTTCTGCTTCCTGCCACCTGCTCCTGTCCCTGAGGCGGCCTGTTAGGGCTGTGGCTAGCTGGGCCTCTGACCTCCCAGGACCACATCTAAACACCTTGTGCAGTCACCCTCCCCACCTCTGACTCCACCCCTTGCTGCGCACTGGCTCTTTGAAGGCTTTAATCAGGCACCAATGGTGAAGTTTTTATTCCTGCCAATGATGGTGTTCAAAACCATGGGACATCCTCTGAATCCTAAACATGGTCAGCCCTCCAAACGATTTTTATGGACTCTTTTGTAGCAGTGAGTGGGAAGGAAGAAAAGCATATCAATTTTATATCTGCCGATTGCACAGTGCTGGTTATGAATGATTAGCCATTGCAAAGCCAGTGGAGAAGGTACTCAGAGTCTCTAAAAGCAGTGGAAATTAACCATTAAATATGACCTCTTAGGACTTCCCTGGTGGCTTAGATGGTAAAGTGTCTGCCTACAATGCAGGAGACCCGGGTTCGATTCCTGGGTGGGGAAGATCCCCTGGAGAAGGCAATGGCACCCCACTCCAGTACTCTCGCCTGGAAAATCCCATAGACGGAGGAGCCTGGTGGGCTACAGTCCATGGGGTTGCAAAGAATCGGACACGACTGAGCGACTTCTCCTTAGGACAGGGCTACTTTTCACTTCACTCTACACTTATTTTTTCAGTTTTCATTTGTGTGATAAGCTTTGACTTTGTTTTTATGAAAACTTTTGATCTTTCCCTTTAAGATTCTTAAATATAGGGGCCTTTCCTTTCCAGGTATATTTGTGTATCCCCGACACATATATGCCCTTGGTAAGGGCAGATAGAAAGATAATGACACTCTAATACACATAGTTGAGCAAATTTTTGAAATCTTGGTCAGGTCACTTCCTCACTGACGACACTATATTTCTTTTCTCACTTTCAGGGCCAGGCTATATAATCTTTTAAAGAATTTAAGTATAGTTGATATACAATGTTGTGTTAGTTTCTGGTGTATAGCAAAGTGATTCAGTTTTATATATAATTGAATATATATATAACTTTTCATATATATAGAGAGAGTAGAATTTCTTCTACTATGCAATAGGACCTTATTGTTTATCTACTTTAAATATACTAGTGTGTATCTATGAATCCAAGTTCCTAATTTATCCCTCCCCCAAGTTATAAAATTTGATGGTTCTATGATTTGATAAGAATTATTCTCAAGGTTCACAGGGGTGCTAATCACCTCTACTCAGTTTTTTGTTTTAAAAACAAATTGCCATGTCTTTGTTAAATTGAAAAAAACTATATAGTCAATCATTTAGGTTACTAATTTACAAAATACAAAAGCAGAGGGAAGTAAAATTCTCACCTGCCATGGTACTCTACTTTTTATTAAAATCTGTGTTATAAGCTTGATCACAGGCTGAGGCAGTAAAACCAAACGGTTCCAAAGTACTGTGGTTTAAAGATAATGGAGGTGTATTCATCTCACACTAAATCCAGAGAGCACATTATATGCAGAGAGCACTCCAGGCTGAGAGCCATAGGTAGCTCTGTTCAAGGTGCTCACTCAGAGACTCGGGTTCTCTGCACCCTGTTGCTTTGATCAGAACAGGTCTTCGTCCGCGAGTGGAAGCTGAGTCATGGGTGAGAGGCATATGCCTTGCAGGAAGTGAGAAAGGGACCTACAAATCCACTGTCCTGTGGCTCAGATGTTGAAACAGCACCAGTCACCGCTCACACACTTCACTGGCAAGAATTGAGTCATGTGACCTCATTGAGCTAAAAGAGCAGCTGGGAAATGTAGTCTTTAAAGTCCCTGGAGCCCATCCACAAGTCTGTTGTATAGAGAAGGGAGACTGGAGTTAGGGGGACAATCAGCTGTCTCTGTCACACCCTCTTAACTACTAATTCTAGACTTTGGTAAATTTCTACTATGGGATATTTTTAAATATGCAAAAATAGAATCAAATAACTATTTTGGAAGAAATAATAATACCAAGGGTAAAATGTAGGCCTACAGGAGGTGTGTTGTTGTTGTTCAGTCGCCAAGTCGTGTCTGACTCTTCATGACCCCATGGACTACAGCAAACCAGGCTCTCTGTCCTCCACTATCTCCCAGAATTTGCTCAAACTCATGTCCACTGAGTCAGCGATGCCATCCAACCATCTCATCCTCTGCCGCCTCCTTCTCCTTTTGCCTTTGATCTTTCCCAGGGTTGCATATCGTATACTGGAGGTATTTAAACAGACAATTTTATATACTCTCAAGGGTATGTGTATTCTGTATCTGCTGTCGGATATCTGGCAATTACTCCAACACAGTTTCCTTAATAGTGGAAGTAAAAGTCAGTTATTAAACAGCTTTGCTGTTTGGTTGTCAAACACACACATAGTTTGTAAAGAAAAATTCTGTATTTCAGATTAGGGCTGTATCTTTCAACAGCACATGAATCCAGATGAGTACGGGGATTTGGAAGTGGCTCCTTGACGCTCCTCTATTTGTCTTCACAGTCACTTTGTGTATTTGTGACCTCTTATCTAGGCTGACAGGGGCTTTCCTCATGGCTCAGCAGTGAAGAATCCACTCGACAATGCTGGAGATGTGGGTTCGATCCCTGGGTCGGAAAGATTCTCTGGAGAAGGAAACAGCAGCCCACTCTAGGACTTGCCTGAACGGAGAGAATCTCATGAATGGAGAGAATCTCCCGAACAGAGAGGAGCCTGGTGGGCTACAGTCCATGAGGTTGCAAACAATCAGACATGACTGAGCAACTAAAGAACCCAAGCCCAAGTAATCCTTAGAGAAAATATGACTCCTTCTATACTCTCTCAATCAGTAAGTAGTTATTTTTCCCCTTTTGACACCCTTTCCCAGAATCTGGTTCCTTTAGCAAAGCAGAATGCCAAGTATTTGGGTTCATTTCAGATCCACTCTGGATGAGGTGATGCTGAGTGAAGAATTGCAGATGGAGTGCATGTCAAAACTCAATCCACTCAAACTGCCACTCTGACGTCTTCTTAGTATAACTCTTGTTCATGATTTTGCTTTTAAAAAAGTTTCCCTCTCTTTCTCTGTGTTAGGCCCTATTCAAGATTTAGAGACTTCCCAGGTGGGAAGACTTACGAGGTGGCTCAGTGGTAAAGAATCCAGCAGGAGATGAGTGTTTGATCCCTGGTCCAGGATGATCCCCTGGAGAAGGAAATGGAAACCCACTCCAGTATTTTTGCCCAGGAAATGCCATGGAAAGCGGAGCCTGATGGGCTACAGTCCATGGGGTTGCAAGAGAGTCAGACTTGACTTAGCAACTAAACAACAACAACAAGGTCTAGAAATAGGTGAGGGAGGGGTTGACCGTGACCTCGGGAGGCATACCCCGCTTATCCCAGGTCAGATGAGGTCTGGACTAGCTTTCTTTTTACTTCCTACAGGGAGTTGTCCTTTATCCTCAGTTTCAGAATCTAACGTCCCGTCCATCTCCAGCAGGCACCACCTGTTTCTGTGTGCTTTTCTGCAGCACACTGACGAGGCCCAGCAAGTTTAAATTTTACCAGTCCCCAGTGCAGATCTGTGGAAGAGGCGGGGCCTCCCCTTCTTGTTGGGGCAATAGTTCTACTGTCCTCAGCCAAGGTTGATGGTTCACGGCCCCGGCTTCACCTTCATCTTGCTCCTCATAACCATTCCTCTTCTAACTTCTCATAGAGGTGAAGGGCTCCTCTTTGGCCTCACTGAGAGTTTATTAACTCGGTCTTGGATGTTGGTGTCAGAGTCCTGAGGCAGGTATCTTCCCTATCAGCTCCCTCAGGGGTAAGAAGCTTCTAAGTAACAGACTGCACTTCAGCCTTTACCTAGTATTAATAACACAGATTCTAATTAGTTTACTATCATACCAGGGCTGTCTCCTAGCAGTCAGGTCTGCCTACTTGAGGTCTTGGCACTTTTCCCAGGTGACCAACTATTTGTTATACAGTCCTATAGCAACAGGCATCCTCTAAGCCTCCTGGAGCTTTCTTTTAATTTATTATAGTTATGTACAGGAATGAAATTATTATTTTGTTCTCTTGCATTAACAGAGTTTAAAGGAAAGTTGGTGCAACTTTTAAAAAATTTAAAGGAAACTAGCTTCTTAATAGCAATGCTTTAATGAACTAAGAACTATACTTATGAGTTTGTCTCTTTCTGGATGAAGAGTTACTATGGATTTTTGGACTTTGAGACTATTTTTGGATGATGAAGGCTAGACTTAGATTGTTTGATAATCCATACATTGGAAGATGGTCTAAAATATTTCAGTCCTTCAAAAATGTATTGAGATTTGTTTTGTGGCCCAGAATATTGTCTACCTTTTTTTTTTTAAGTTTATTTATTTGCCACTGGGTCTTAGTTATCATGAAATTAAAAGACGCTTGCTCCTTGGAAGAAAATTTATGACCAACCTAGACAGTATATCAAAAAGCAGAGATACTACTTTGCCAACAAAGGTCTGTCTAGTCAAGGCGGACTAGTGGTCATGTGTGGATGTGAGAGTTGGACTATAAAGAAAGCTGAGCGCCGAAGAATTGATGCTTTTGAACTGTGGTGTTGGAGAAGACTCTTGAGAGTCCCTTGGACTGCAAGGAGATCCAACCAGTCCATTCTGAAGGAGATCAGCCCTGGGATTTCTTTGGAAGCAATGATGCTAAAGTGGAAGCTCCAGTACTTTGGCCACCTCATGTGAAGAGTTGACTCATTTGAAAAGAGCCCAGTGCTGGGAAAGATTGAAGGTGGGAGGAGAAGGGGATGACAGAGGATGAGATGGTTGGATGGCATCACTGACTCAATGGACATGAGTTTGAGTGAACTCCAGGAGTTGGTGATGGACAGGGAGGCCTGGCGTGCTGCAGTCCATGGCGTTGCAAAGAGTCGGACATGACTGAGCGACTGAACTGAATTGGGTCTTAGTTGTAGCGTACGGGATCTGGTTCCCTGACCAGGGATTGAACCAGGGCCCCCTGCACTGAGAGTGTGGAGTCTTAGCCACTGGACCACCAAGGAAATCCCGCATATGACCTACCTTTGTGAATTCTACCTGCACTTGAAAATATTGCATCTTTTGCCATTGCTGGTTGGTGGGTAGTATAATTGCCCATTAGTATAAGTTGGGTGTTAGTATGGTCCATGCCTTCTACAGCTTGTTTCTTGATTAAGGGTAAGAGTAATGACTTACAGGCTCTTGACGTATCATAGCTAACACCAGAAGTCTCAAGAAATTAAGATAAAAACTTGTAAAATAAACCCAAAGAAGACAAGGAAATAATAATAAAATAAGGTAGCAAATAATGAAGTAAACAACAAGCCTCTGATACTGAAAAATCACCAAAAGAAAAAGTTTGTCGAATATTGATAAATACCTAACAATGCTAATCAAGAAGACAGAATGCCTAAATAAAAGAATATCAGTACTGAAAAAAGTGAATCTCATGAAGATGTTAAGATATTATCCACAATTTTATGCACACAAATATGAGAATGTAGATGCTATGGATAAATTTCTAGAAAATACCACAAAAATCTACACTAGAAATAGATACCTAAATAGTCCTATAGTCAAATATTCACAATTTCTACAATGTCGACTGATGATAAAGAAACTAAATCATTAATAAAAATCCTTCCCTCCAAAAAAATTCCAGGCTCTGATAGATGTGCAAACATGTTATCTTTTTTTTTGACAAGTAAGCGAGAAATAGCACCAATCTTTCACTACCTTTTCCAGTGAAGTGCAATTACAAGAGGAAGATGCATGTGGGGTATCGGGCAGTCACCAGGGTGGCGGGAACAGGTATTTGCCAGTGATCTTCGCCCGGCACTTAAATCCCATTCATATTGTTTAAAACAAAAAGAACTCACAACACATGAGTGTTTTAAGAGATAGAGACTTTATCCCATTATGAAAATGACAGAATATCAGAGGTTTCCTTCCTTACCTGGGATTTCGAATGCAGAGGAAGATATGAGCATTAGAGATGATTCACGGTGGTGGAGTCAGCAAGGGCTCAGTCACTGCACTGGGACCCAGGGGTATAACCTTGGATGTGCTGTCTGCTTTCCAGTCTTGCTTGAATCCTGCTTGTTATCTGAGCCAAAGTCTCTAACTTTCTGTCAAATCTGTGAGCTATGTAACAGTGTTGTATTCCTTTTCTCTTCAGTTTATCCACAGTCCAGAGGTACAATCCAGGCATCTCCTAAGCACCCTGAGGAGATACTGCTGAGAAAGCATCAGGGCTACCCACAGTCCACTCATGAAGCATTCCAGTACCTTCTAAAAACCCTCATCAGTGTTCATTTCTGCCATTCCCAGAGTTGGGTTCTGGCCTTTAGAGAAGATTTATCCTTTTCCTATTTAAAGACTCCACTACTTCTGTCACCTTGAATTTTTTTGCCGGCCTCTTGGTCACACTTCTACTCTTACATGGGATGACTGTCAAAGTCTTAGGTTACTTAATTCGTGGCTGATGATAGATAGTACAGTCTTCAGGACACACGTTTTTAGCATCCCAAATGGCAATACAGAGAGAATCAGAGATCTGAGCCTCACAGTGGCATGCATGCCAAGTCAATTCAGTTGTGTCTGACTCTTTACGACCCCATGGACTGTAGTCCACCAGGCTCCTCTGTCCATGGGATTCTCCAGGCAACAATATTGGAGTAGAGTGCCACTTTTTTCTCCAGGGGATCTTCCCAACCCAGGGATCAAACCCCTGTCTCCTGCATTATAGGTGTATTTTTTACCACTGAGCCACAGGGGAAGCCCCCAAAGGCTGGCTTGTTGCAGAGGAATAGAGCATCTCTATTTCTGTTTCTCAACTTTGATCAGTCATATGAGCAAAAGTTCAGTTGCTAGAGTTGCTATCCATTGCTGTCTATTCATGCCCAATTTAGCATTGGCAAGGACATTAGCAGTGGTTTGATATGCATCCATACTATAAAAGGTATTGCAATTCATACAAACCTTAAAAGTTAACTGCCATCTACTTCTTCACATCCAAGAATTTTAATTTATGAGTAAGGTAACAAATATAATTGTCTGGCTGGATCAACCTAGCTCATTCTTTGGTTTTCTCTACTTGAGGTTACTGTGTTATAATACCACTTCCAGATTTTTAAGTTGGCATCGATGTGAAATATTATTAGGGTTGAGAAAATTCAATATATAACACAAATGCTCAGAATGGCTACTCTCAGGCCTCTTCCCACCTGTTACTGAAGGATCCAGAGGCTCTCAATATTCTGAACTCAAATGTTCCCTGGCTCTGAGCTCATCCCCTATTGGGAAAGAATTGTGTTCCTTATATATCACAAAGTTGCAACAGCATCAATGCTTATCAAGATCAGTTCCAACACGCCTCCTTCAAGAGGCTACATGATCAGCCTCCTCCAAAGTCCTTCTGAGAACATCAGAAGTTTCAAATAGTTTCTATCCCGTTCTTCCTGTAGAAAGGTTGTTGAGCCTTAGAATTACATTGACTCACTCTCTTAAGACTGGAAAGTTCTACCAGACATGATATTTCTCTTCTCATTAGTCTCTGAATTCATGAGAATCTGACAATAAACTCCAGTAAAACCACAGATCCCAGCCAGTCAGTCTATGACTCTCTGAATTTAAAGTACAATTAGCTGGTTAAGCTTTTGTGTGTGCCTGGGTGCTAAGTCGCTTCAGTTATGTCTGACTCTGCGACTCTGTGGACCGTCGCCCACCAGGCTCCTCTGTCCATGGGATTTTCCAGGCAAGAATACTAGAGTGGGTTACCACTCCCTGCTCCAGGGGATCTTCCTGACCCAGGGATTGAACCTGCGTCTCTTACGTCTCCTGCGTTGGCAGGCGGGTTCTTTACCACTAGCACCACGTGGGAATCCCTGTTGGGGTAACAGTACCTACCAAATCCTCATTTCTCCAGAGTCCATGCATACTACAATGATTAACTCTACCTAAAAGATTACAAGACCTGATTTTCCTATCTTTAAGAATTTAAAAATATGATCTCTTAAATCATCTATCTCAGGATGATTTTTCTAAAATATATTTCCTATTGTGTTGCCGTTATAAATTCATATACCTTTTCTCCTGGATTGCAGGGTTATCTTTAATAATTCCCTGCCTTCTTTGGGCCCCAAAGAACTGCCAAAGACAAAACGAACTAAACTAATGTCTAAAGGTCCTACACAGCGTCACCATCCCTACCTACCTCCTATGTGACTAGGAGCACTGGTATCCAGAATGGGCTCTGAGATTATGCTAGCAGCAAAAAGAGACTAACACTGAATAGCATCTGTGTCAGCCTGGTTTACCAGAAAGAAGGAAAAAAACAGAGCCTGAGAAAAAGGCTTATTGGAGAGTATGATCCAGGGGGCTAGAGTGAGAGTCAATGCTCACAAAGCAGGAAAAACTAGAAAAAAAGATGCATTCAGAGCAGCCAGAAAAGAGTCTAAACCAGCAGATACCTTGATTTTGGTCTTGTGGAATCCAGAATGGAGAAACTCATGAAGCCAAACCAGACTTGTGACCTACAGATCAAGACCAAAATTTGTGTTAAGTCACTAGAAACCTATATGCAGGTCAGGAAGTAACAGTTAGAACTGGACATGGAACAACAGACTGGTTCCAAATAGGAAAAGGAGTACGTCAAGGCTGTATATTGTCACCCTGCTTATTTAACTTCTATGCAGAGTACATCATGAGAAACACTGGGCTGAAAGAAATACAAGCTGGAATCAAGATTGCCAGGAGAAATATCAATAACCTCAGATATGCAGATGACACCACCCTTACGGCAGAAAGTGAAGAGGAACTAAAAAGCCTCTTGATGAAAGTGAGAGGAGGGTGAAAAAGTTGGCTTAAAGCTCAACATTCAGAAAACGAAGATCATGGCATCTGGTCCCATCACTTCATGGCAAATAGATGGGGAAACAGTGTCAGAATTTATTTTTGGGGGCTCCAAAATCACTGCAGATGGTGATTGCAGCCATGAAATTAAAAGACGCTTACTCCTTGGAAGGAAAGTTATGACCAACCAAGATAGTATACTGAACAGCAGGGATATTACTTTGCCAACAAAGGTCTGTCTAGTCAAGGCTATGGTTTTTCCAGTGGTCATGTATGGATGTGAGAGTTGGACTGTGAAGAAAGCTGAGTGCCAAAGAATTGATGCTTTTGAACTGTGGTATTGGAGGAGACTCTTGAGAGTCCTTTGGACTGCAAGGAGATCCAACCAATCCATCCTAAAGGAGATCAGTCCTGGGTGTTCATTGGAAGGACTGATGTTGAAGCTGAAACTCCAATACTTTGGCCACCTCATGTGAAGAGTTGACTCATTGGAAAAGACCCTGATGCTGGGACGAATTGGGGGCAGGAGGAGAAGGGGACGATAGATGATGAGATGTCTGGATGGCATCACTGACTCGATGGCCATGAGTTTGAGTGAACTCCAGGAGTTGGTGATGGACAGGGAGGCCTGGCGTGCTGTGATTCATGGGGTCACCAAGAGTGGGACACGACTGAGTGACTGAACTGAACTGAACTGAAGTCACTAGATGGCTTCCCTGGTGGCTCAGATGGTAAAGAATCTGCCTAAAATGCAGGAGACCAAGGTTGGTTCCCTGGATTGGGAAGATCCCCTGCAGAAGGAATTGGCTACCCACTCTGGTATTCTTGCCTGGAGAACACCATGGACAGAGGAGCCTGGTGTGGAGTTGCAAAGAGTTGGCCACGGTTGAGCAACTCTCAGTCAAATAACACTTTCATTTTTTTAAGTCATTAAGCTTGTGGCAATTTGTTTCAACAGCAATAGAAAATGAATACAGTCTGCTACCTAAAATGCAACTCAGGACTATATGCCTAGGGAAAGAAAGAACCCTTTATCCACTGACTCTCATCTCGTAATAGTGAATTATGAGTTATCCATGCATGAAGGACCAGCAGTTTCCCACCACCTGCCTGCAGCACAGCATCAGTAAAAAGTTCCTGGGCAGGAACTGGTTCGGTGCGACGGGCAGGCTCAAGTCAAGGTGCTGCCAGGCTGCACACATAAAGTGGCCAGTATCAAAGTTGGACTCATGCTTACACCATAAAAATGAAGACCAAAGGGGAGGAAGAGGAACAGCTTTCTTTTTCTGGGCCCCCAATTTATATTATATCCAGCTGTGATTCTAATGTATACAAAGGTACTATATGGGCTTCCCTGTTGGCTCAGATGGTAAAGAGTCTGTCCTGCAATACAGGAGACCGAGATACAATCCCTGGGTCAGGAAGATCTCCTGGAGAAGGCCATGGAAGCCCACTTCAGTATTCTTGCCTGGAGAATACCATGGACAGAGGAGCCTGGTGGGCTACAGTCCATGGGGCTGCACACGAGTGAGTGACTGACACTTTCACTTTTCACTATATGTGCAAGCAGAAGTCCCACTTAGGTGGCATAGGGGGCATCATGAAGGCAAGGGTTCACGGTGCTTGAAGGGTCATGGTTATGGTCTGAATGCTTGTGTCCCTCCAAAATGCACACGTTGAAATCCTAACCCCCAACATGATGGTGTTAGCAGGTGGGGCCTTAGGCAATGATTAGGTCATGAGGGTGCAGGTCTTCCTGAGTGGGATTAGTGTCCTTTAAAAGACCCCTCTGGAAACTCTCTCACTTCTTCCGTCACAAGAGTAGGTGGCGAGAAGAAAGTGTGCGTGAACCGGGAGGCCAGCTCACGCCAGCACCACACTGTCCACCCCTTGTCCTTGACTTTTCGGCCTCCAGAGCTGTGAAAGATAAATCTTTATTGTTGAAACCGCCAGTCTACAGTATTTTTGTTACAGTGGCCTGAACAGACTGTGATAGTCATCAAGACAGACACCAGAGTCCTTAAAGCGGATAGTGGGACGCAGCTGAGCAGAAGCCCGAGCCGCACAGCGACACCGTTTAGGCCCCAGCACGGCCTAGAGGGCAGGGGTAGCGATGTGAGCGGAGTGTCCTCAGTGAGAGGAGCCGCTGCAGTCTGGCAGGCATTTTCCACCAGCATCCATATCTTTTTTTGATGTGTTATAAGGTCAGACAGATTTTCCTGGGCCTTCTGAGGCATTTTTGTTTCTTGTTCTTCTTTTCCGAACCCCAGGATGCCACTTTGAATCTGAAGAGAAAGGTCCTCATTTCCCTCCTCTGCTTTGGCACACCTGTGCCCATTGATGTGCAGACTGCGTGCTGGTCCTGAGCGCTGGGAGCCTCCAGTCCACAGGGGCATCGCCTCTCCTGTGTGGTGGTGGCCGGTTCTTCATTGCTTCCCCTTTGTAGCCTGCCCTCGTCTAGAGACTCAGTGACTCCAAGCCTCCAAGTATGGTGGCCCCCTTTGTCTCTTTCTGTGCTATCCTGGGTCCACCACTTGGTACCCAGGAAATCTCAGGCCAATCACCTGACCTTTCCTTGCTTCTGTCTCTTCATCTATAACATGACAACCAAAACACAATTTGTAGATGCTGTGGTTTGGCTTAAATGGGTTAAGAGAAGTAAACGGTTGGAAACAGTGCCAGACCTAGAGTAAGTGTTTGCTATTAATATAATGACAACAACAATAACAGTAATGCTATTGTTATTATTACTATTACTATTAGATGACAAAAGGTCGGATCAGCCTAAAATATAGGGAATTTATTAAATTGTAATACAGCCATTAAATGGAACATCCTATAGTTGTTTAAAAGTGAACAAGACTTATTCGATGTATTAATCTGGAGAAGTTACAGAACAGCTTATATAATATTTGTGTAAAACAAAATGGTAAAGTAATATATACTTGTATTTGTTTGCATATGTGTAAAATTGTGTGAGGGATATATACAAGAAGCTAATAATAGTAGTTTTTCTATCTGGGGCATAAAAATTTGGCAGATGGGTGACAGTGGTGGGAGATAGATTTTTCACTGTACATTTTTATACTTTTCAGTTTAAGAACTTGCAAACTTATTTAGTTCAGTTCAGTTCAGTCACTCAGTCGTGTCCAACTCTTTGCGACTCCATGAATCGCAGCACGCCAGGCCTCCCTGTCCATCACCAACTCCCGGAGTTCACCCCGACTCACGTCCATTGCGTCAGTGATGCCATCCAGCCATCTCATCCTCTGTCGTCCCCTTCTCTTGCCCCCAGTCCCTCCCAGCATCAGAGTCTTTTCCAATGAGTCAACTCTTCGCATGAGGTGGCCAAAGTACTGGAGTTTCAGCTTTAGCATCATTCCTTCCAAAGAAATCCCAGGGCTGATCTCCTTCACAATGGACTGGTTGGATCTTCTTGCAGTCCAAGGGACTCTCAAGAGTCTTCTCCAACACCACAGTTCAAAACCATCAATTCTTCGGTGCTCTGCTTTCTTCACAGTCCAACTCTCACATCCATACATGTCCACTGGAAAAACCATAGCCTTGACTAGATGGACCTTTGTTGGCTAAGTAATGTCTCTGCTTTTGAACATGCTATCTAGTTTGGTCATAACTTTTTTCCCAAGGAGTAAGCGTCTTTTAATTTCATGGCTGCAATCACCATCTGCTATGATTATGGAGCCCCCAAAAATAAAGTCTGACACTGTTTCCCCATCTGTTTCCCATGAAGTGATGGGACCAAATGCCATGATCTTCGTTTTCTGAATGTTGAGTTTTAAGCCAACTTTTTCACTTTCCTCTTTCACCTTCATCAAGAGGCTTTTTAGTTCCTCTTCACTTTCTGCCATAAGGGTGGTGTCATCTGCATATCTGAGGTTATTGATATTTCTCCTGGCAATCTTGATTCCAGCTTGTGCTTCTTCCAGCCCAGCGTTTCTCATGATGTACTCTGCATATAAGTTAAATAAGCAGAATGACAATATACAGCCTTGATGTACTCCTTTCCCAATTTGAAACAAGCCTGTTGTTCCATGTCCGGTTCTAATTGTTGCTTCTTGACCTGCATACAGATTTCTCAGGAGGCAGGTAAGGTGGTCTGACATTCCCTTCTCTTGTAGAATTTTCCAGTTTGTTGTGATCCACACAGTCAAAGGCTTTGCCATAGTCAATAAAGCAGAAATAGATGTTTTTCTGGAACTCTCTTGCTTTTTCTATGATCCAGTGGATGTTGGCAATTTGATCTCTGGTTCCTCTGCCTTTTCTAAAACCAGCTTGAACATCTGGAAGTTCACGGTTCACATATTGCTGAAGCCTAGCTTGGAGAATTTTGAGCATTACTTTACTAGCGTGTGAGATGACTGCAATTGCGCAGTAGTTTGAGCATTCTTTGGCACTGCCTTTCTTTGGGATTGGAATGAAAACTGCCCTTTTCCAGTCCTGTGGCCACTGCTGAGTTTTCCAAATTTGCTGGCAAATTGAGTGCAGCACTTTCACAGCATCATCTTTCAGGATTTGAAAGAGCTCAACTGGAATTTCATCACCTCCACTAGCTTTGTTCGTAGTGATGCTTTCTAAGGCCCACTTGACTTCACATTCCAGGATGTCTGGCTCTAGGTCAGTGATCACACCATTGTGATTATCTTGGTCTTGAAGATCTTTTTGTACAGTTCTTCTGTGTATTCTTGCCACCTCTTCTTAATATCTTCTGCTTCTGTTAGGTCCATACCATTTCTGTCCTTTATCGAGCCCATCTTTGCAAACCTATTATCTATTCACAAATACAAGCAATATCTTTAAAATAAAAATATAAAAGAGAGAACAACCAATCCATTGGAGCTGGGGAACTCTAAATCTATGGATAAGAGTCATGATCCTGAAATCTAGGCTGCATAAATTTCATGATCAGTTTTTTGACTTCTTCAAAAATTTCTGATCAATTCCAATACTGAGAGGGGAATTCTAAGAACTCAAAAGACCTATCTGGTGGCAAGGGCGACACCTGCAGGAGAAGCTGAGAATCTGTCAAATTATTTATTTTTGCCGAGCAGAAGAGCACTAACCAGGGGTATGGTTTATTAAGGTGGGTGATGGTGCATTTCTCATCTGACGTGTTAAAGAAACTTGCATAAGTACCGATGGAAATACTGCAGACAAAGGCATTTTTATATAAGGAATCCAGGAAAGTCACTCCCCACTCACTAGCTGTCATCCAGCAAAGGCATTTAACAGCCTCAGAGGCATGGTTCTTTAAGGTGTAAAATAAGGAAAATGAGGCTCAATTTTCAGAGTTGTATGGATTTGAAATAAGGTATGTAAAGTTCATTGTTCAGCTCCTGGCACATTCTAAGTGTTCAATAGCTAGTAGCTATTGGTATTGTTAATGGTCACTGTCCACTGGACCAAATCCTTCAGTCAAATACCCAGCTTGCTGCAAATCAGTGCCTTTAGGACCTTCCAAATGAACCCAGTCGCACTAAGTACAAGATTCCTGAGGTTATACTGCAGAGCCACACAGCAGGGTCCTCTGAGCAGTGACGAGAAGCCTAAGCAGGGCCTTTCCCCTGTAGCATGTGGCCTCAGTGTCCTTGCTCCAAGATTCCCCGACCCAGCAACTCCCAGCCAGTGCCTCCTTCCCTCACTCCTGACTTATTCAGAGCAATGTATCTCTCTCACTCTACACTTCTGTCAAATAAAAAAAAAATGGACTTCAGGAAGCAGACGATTCGAAGACTATTGCAACAGCGAGAAGGAGATGTTGCAATAGGGAGAACAAGAGCTCCTGACCCTAAGATCTATGAGCATCTCAGTGGTCAGGGAGTAAGACGGCCTATTGTGTGGGGAGGCGTAAACAAGGCCAGAAGGAACAGGAGCTGGGGGAGTAGATGAGCAGGCGGGGTGACCAGTTACACGGGTGATGTCATTAAGGAGGAATTATTCCTCGTTCCAGGCTTCCCAGGTGGTGCTAGTGGTAAAGAGCCCGCCTGCCAATGCAGGAAGACTTAAGAGATGTGGGTTCAATCCCTGGGTGGGAAAGATCTCCTCGAGAAGAGCATGGAAACCCACTCTAATATTCATGCCTGCAGAATCCCACGGACAGAGAAGCTTGATGGGCTACAATCCATGGGGTCACAAAAAGTCAGACACAACTGAAGCAACTTAGCACAAACAATCCACATTCCAATGCTGGCTTAACCCCAGGGGGAGGCGCCAATTTACAGGGCTCCAGGGAAGGAGAGAAGTCTAACTAAAGTTTGGTAGAAGTAAGTTACTGGGCATTTTATTCAGATTTTTTTTAGTGGGGACAAATAGTTCAGCAACCTTTTACGACAAAGAATGGATCTGGCTTTATCCTAAGTCAACAAGGTGGGTCTGTGTCTGTGCTCAGTCAAGTCTGACTCTTTGTGACCCCATGGACTGTAGCCCGCCAGGCTCCTCTGACCATGGAATTTTCCAGGCAAGAATCCTGGAGTGGGTTGCCATTTCCTCCTCTACAGGATCTTCCTGACCCAGGGATCCAACCCATGTCTCCTACATCTCCTGCATTGGCAGGCAGATTCTTTACCACTACACCACTTGGGAAGCCCGTTGTAGGAATTAAACCTAACAAAAGTGTTGGAAGTGAGGAAGTGAAAGTCTGGAAGCATGCCTGGAGCAGAGATGGGGAAGCCAAGCCCTGGAACTTTAGAGAAAGTGAAGCCAGGCATGTCCAACCAGTAGAGTGGGCTCAGGAGGAGGCTATGGGAAGCTATTCCCTCTGCATAACTTCCTCCCTGTGGATCCACAGTCAAGCATCTTCTGAACAGCTCAGAGCTGATATTAGACATCAGGGCCAGAGAGCAGAAAGACTAGATGGACAGGGAGCTTTGACCCACAGTTCATCACCATATTTGACCACAGTGACCTTCAGAGGATTGGCTGCCGTTTTGCTTTTGCTTTCCAAATCTTATGCAAGTTCTTTATGGACAACTCTAACCTGGATTGGAAAAAAAGGCACAGTCCAGCACAGCACCCTACCCAACCTCTTTAAATAAATGAGTATATATGCATACTCATTCTTTGTAGAAATGGAACCACATACTGTTTGCCAAGTGTAGTGACTTTCACTTGTCACTTCATAGTCTTTTGAGGTCAATTAGTACATATTACACAGTACTCCAATCCAGTTCTTTTTAGTTTCTGCATACTCTTGAGGAGATTTTTTAAAACCACTGGCGGCATCCCTTAGTGGTCCAGGAAAATTAACTAGTGTGTCAGAGCACCATCAGGGCTTCCCAGGTGGCTCAGTGTGAAGAATTAGTCTGCCAATGCAGAAGACACAGGAGATGCGGGTTCGATCCCTCAGCTGGACGGATCCCCTGAGGAAATGGCAACTCACTCCAGTATTCTTGCCTGGAAAATCCCATGGACAGGGGAGCCTGGTCGGGGGCGGAGAGCCAAGAGTCTGAACAACCGAACCACTGAGCATGCATGCAAAGCACCATTAAGAAGCATAGCGTAGAATAGAATAGAGAATATACAAATGCATCATCTTCTCTAGAGATAATTACTGCTTTGGGAAATGCTTATTTCCATTAAATATGTGTATGTGCTGTGGGCACAACCTGAAATACACAGAATTCTTTGGGTAAGAGTGCTTAAGAAAAACACTGCCTTAGAATTTTGCTTTTCTTTCTTTTCTTCCTTCTTCCACCACCCCTCTATTTTTTGTTTGATTGTTTATTTTGACCAGTAACCTTAGTTTGGAAAAGAATAGGGTGATATCTGGGGCTAAGAGTTTTTGAAATGGAGTGAGGGAGAATTAAATCCACCTTTTAAACAATTGTATTATGGTTAGAGACAGCATCTTACCTATTCCCAGTACAAAGTTGCTGGTGAGCATTAGAAGGTTCTTCTTCAGGAACCTGAATAAGAAAAGACGGATATAATTAGGAAATCAAGTGATGTTGCCTCAAAAGTGCAAAAGAACTTCAGTTTCGGAACTTCCACTGCTGCTGCTAAGTCGCTTCAGTTGTGTCCGACTCTGTGCGACCCCATAGACGGCAGCCCACCAGGCTCCCCGTCCCTGGGATTCTCCAGGCAACAACACTGGAGTGGGTTGCCATTGCCTTCTCCAATGCATGAAAGTGAAAAGTGAAAGTGAAGTCGCTCAGTCGTGTCCGACTCTTCTCGACCCCATGGACTGCAGCCCACTAGGCTCCTCCATCCATGGGATTTTCCAGGCAAGAGTACTGGAGTGGGGTGCCATTGCCTTACCAACAGTAAAATATGCGCTTTATTTGTTTGACAACAGAGCCCTCTAGCGAGCTCAGATTAGAACTGCAGCTAAACCTTTAAAACTTTTTTTTTAATGTATTTTAAGAACTGACTGGATGATATCATAAACTTTTAGAACACAAAAAGAATCTAGAGATCATTTAATTTCATATACTTGGATCCTCCCAAGACTTATTACTCAACTTTTATATGCCAAGAATTTTTATAAATAATATCTAATTTTGTTTCGCAATAATTCTGTGAGGTAAATATTACCACTTTCATTGTTTTTTAAATTTATTTTTAAGTTTATTTAAAATTTTATTTTATTCTTTATGGAGGTATGCTTGACAAATAAAAATTGTGTATATTTAGATCGTACATTGTGAGAGTTGGACCATAAAGAAGGCTGAATGCCGAAAATTGATGCTTTCAAATTGTGGTGCTAGAGAAGACTCTTGAGAGTCCCTTGGACTGCAAGGAGACCAAACCAGTCAATCCTAAAGGAAATCAACCCTGAATATTCATTGGAAAAACTGATGCTGAAGCTCCAACACTTTGGTCACTTGATGTGAAGAGCCAACTCATTGGAAAAGACCCTGATGCTGGGAGATTGAGGGCAGGAGGAAAAGAGGGCAACAGAGGATGAGATGGTTGGGATGCCATCATGGACTCAACGGACTGAGTTTGAGCAAATTCGGGGAGATAGTGAAGGACAGGGAAAGCCTGACGTGCTGCAGTTACGGGGTCACAAAGAGTCAGACATGACTTAGCGAATGAACAACAACACTATATATTGTGATTTTTTTTTTACAGTGTATCAAAGTATAGCTGATTTGCAATGTTGTGGAACTTTCATTTCATAAATTAAGAAACAAAGACTCAGAAGTAAAGTGACGTGTCTAAAAGCAGAAAGCGGCAGAGCCCAATCTAAAATTCAGGACGCTAGATTTTCAGGCCAGCAGTTTTTCTAATATACCACAATATCAAAATAGTATATACTTTTTAAGTGGCGAGGACATAGCATTTAGTTCATTTTCTTCATTTCTAAATGGAATAAAAGAGACACAAAAAGGAGAGCAAATTGTCCAGGGTCACTTAGCTAGTAACAAGCAGAGCCAACTGGTTTTCAGTCTCCAGCTGTTTGATATTATACCACACAGACTAAACACATCCCGCCTGCGTGGTACATTGTTTCTGCCGTGTCTGTGTCTGTGTGATCTTATGGACTGTAGCCGGGCAGGCCATGGGATTCTCCAGGCAGGAAAACGGGAGTGGGTTGCCATGCCCTCCTCCAGGGCATCTTCCCTACCCAAGGATTGAACCTGGGTCTCTCACCCCTCCTGCACTGGCAGGTGGGTTTTGTACCACCAGCGCCATCTGAAAAACTGAGATTGAAAGTGAAAGTCACTCGGTTGTGTCCGACTGTTTGTGACCCTGTGGACTATACAGTCCATGGAATTCTCCAGGCCAGAATACTGGAGTGGGTAGCTGTTCCCTTCTCCAGGGGATCTTCCCAACCTAGGGATTGAACCTAGTTCTCTCACATTGCAGGCAGATTCTTTACCAGCTGAGCCACCTGGGAAGCCCTAAATATATCCTACTTAATAATAATGTGGAATGACTTATTTTAGCACAATGGCAGAATAGTTTTTAAAAATTACTTAGGAAAAAGCTCTAAAAATTCTAGATCAGTTATTTAAAAATGAATATTTCGTTCAGGAGAGTTAATTTCCTGAAGTTGAAAGTTGAAAATCTTTAAACGAAGGCAGGAAAGTATCAGAAAATTTCAGAGGACACAAAGGAGTGGAGAGGGTAACTAAGAAGGTGAGGAATTCAGAGACTGCAGCCTGCTTACAGGGCATCTCAGAGCTAAGGAGACCCCCGGCTTTCCATCCAGTGGTCTCACAGGACATCAGAGCAAGAAGCAAACCTTCAGGACTTCCGAAGATGGATTTTCAGACAGGATCCCACTGCATGAAGCTGGGACCCAAGGAAGTAAACTCCCAGTTGGAAGGGTGAATGAAAAATCCAAGTCACTCCACAGATGGAAAACATGAAACAGTTTGCCTGTCTCAGACTTGGTGCGAGGTTGTGGGAAAGGAGGAATGCCTCTCAAGAGAATTCTTTGTGTGTACTTTTTAAAAAAGTTAGGTTTATGAAGGCTTAATTTCTGTGAAGTAAAATTCACCATTTTTAGTATGCAGTTCTAAGAATTTTGATCAAGGCCTACACTCTTGTAATCATCACCTTAATCAAGTTGTAGAACAGTTTCATCAACCCCTCAAATTTCCTTCTGTTGCTTTCTAGTCAACCTTACTTTCTCACCTCCAGCCTGGGCAACCACGGATTTTTCTGCCTCCAGGGTTTCATCTTTTCCTGAATGTCATGTAAATGGAATCATTTTTGAGTTAGCTTCTTTCATTTCTCTTAATGCTCACATCATAATTGTTCATTTTCATTGCTAGATAGGATCCTGTTGCACAGATATAACATGATTTGGCTATGCAATCACAGTGGAAGGATATTTAGGTTGCCTCCACTTTGGGTGATTATAAATAAACACTATAAATATTCAAAGCTTAATTTTTGTGTGAATGTAGAAGTAGGACTGTGGGGTTATGTGATAAGGGTGTTAAACTCTGTAAAACAGCACTAAAATGTTTTCCAGAGTGGTTATGGCATTTTGCATTCTCACCAACAATGATATGAGTTCAAGTTGTTCTCTCTCCTCCTCAATACTGGGAGTATTTTTATTACAAATTCAATTTCACTACTAGTGATCAGTCTGTTCAAATTGTTTGTTTCTTCCTGATTCTTTTGCTAAAAGAAAATAACTATCAGCCCATAATTTTATATCTAGCAAATACCTATCAAGATAAAAGGTGAATTAGAGACATTCTTGGATTAAAAAAAAAAAGAATTTGTTGTCAGCAGACCTAGTCTAAAAGAACTACTATTGAAACATGTATATTACCATATGCAAAATAGATGACCAGAGCAAGTTCGATGCCTGAAGCAGGGCACTCAAAGCTGGTGCTCTGGGACAACCCAGAGGAATGGGGTGGGGAAAGAGGTGGGAGGGGGCTTCAGGATGGGAGACACATGTGCACCCACGGCTGATCCATGTCAATGTATGGCAAAAACCACCACAATATTGTAAAGTAATTAGCCTCCAATTAACTTTTTTTTTAAAAAGGGTATAAATTTTGATTATCTGGAAAAAATTAAATGAAATACTAGAAGATGCCAGATTTGTGGTTCTAAAATACAGATAAAAGGAATCAAGTATTTCTATTAAAAGAATTACCATATGTAAAATAGATAGCTAATGGGAATTTGCTGTATGTCTCAGGAAACTCAAACAGGGGCTCTGTATCAACCTAGAGGGATGGGAAGGGGAGGGAGATGGGAGGGAGGTTCAAGAGGGAGGGGACATATGTGCACCTACAGCTGATTCATGTTGATGTTTGACAGAAAACAAGAAAATTCTGTAAAGCAATTATCTTTCAATTAAAAAATAAAAAAAGAAATTGCTACAACAGGAAGAAAATAGTAATACAAAAACCCGAGAACATCAGTAATAAAGAACAATGAAATGGGTAAATACAAGAAAATATCAATCTATGAGTCTTTAAAATTATTAATATTAGATAATTGAAAGAAAAATGATAATGTTGTCTTATATATATATACTTAGATAACACAGTAAGAGATTGGATAAAAACTATGACTAAACTACGTGCTATTAATAGGAAGCTCATTTTAAATATTAATATAATGATATGTAGTTAGGTTAAAAGTCTTTAAGTTGAAAATAGGCAATACGGGCTCTGTCATAACTTTTCAACTTTGCTATTGTAGCCTGAAAGCAGTCATAAGCAATGCATAAGCAACTTGGCATGTTTTTATGAAAGTTTATTTCCAAACCTGACAATGGGTTGCATTTGTCACACAGGTCATACTCTCTAGAATCCCAGTCTACATTAAAAACAAAACCCAAAACACTCCATAGGCATACTAGGGGTAAGGGACCCACCCGCCAATGCACAAGACGTAAGAGGGGCAGGTTCGATCCTTGGGTTGGCAAAATCCCCTGGAGGAGGAAAGGACAACCCACTCTAGTATTCCTGACTGGAAAAGTCCATGGACAGAGGAGCCTGGTGGGCAACAGTCCACAGGGTCACAAAGAGTCAGACATGACTGACGTGACTTAGCACAGCACAACACAGAAATGAGTTTAGCAGGATCCATGGATATAACGTCAATACCCAAAACTCAATCATATTTCTATATATTGGTAATTCATTAATTGGAAACCAAAATTAAAAATGCAAAACCTATATAATCTCACAGAAAAATGAAACACCAGGCACAAGTCTCACAAAAAGACTTATAAGACTGTGTGCTACAAAGCTGGGCTTCCCAGGTGGCGCCATGGTGAAGAATCGGCCTGCCAATGCAGGAGACGCTAGTTCAATCCCTGGGTCAGGAAGATCCCCTGGAGCAGGAAATGGCAACCCACTCCAGTATTCTTGCCTGGAGAATCCCATAGACAGAGGACTCTGACGGGCTACAGTCCATGGGGTCGCAGAGTCGGACACAACTGAGCACAGTCTTCTGATATGCAGCAAAGTACAAAATGTTGATAAAATAAAAGAAGCACCAGTAAAATGAAGAGAAACACTTTGCTCAATGTAGTGAAGATGTCAGTTATATCCCTAAATTTATCTGCAGGTTTGGTGCAATTCATATAAAAATTGTTATAGTCTTTGTAAGGATATGTGTGTGTGGTAAGTCACTTCAGTCATGTCCAACTGTTTGGGACCCCATGGACTGTAGCCCACCAGGCTCCTCTGGGAGCCTTCAGGCAAGGAATCCTTCAGGCAGGAATACTGGAGTGGGTTGCCATTTTTAATTCATGTTAATATAAAATTCATATGGAAAGGTAAATAAACTGGAGTTGGCTGCTTTTGAAAAAGAAGAATAAATTTACAGAAATCAGAATACTTTGATTTAAGACTTACTGTATGACTGCATAATAAAGACAGGTTTATAGAAGTATAAACACTTAGATTCAGTTCAGTTCAGCTGCTTGGTCATGTCCAACTCTTGGCGACCCCATGGACTGCAGCATGCCAGGCCACCCTGTCCATCACCAACTCCCGGAGTTTACTCAAACTCATGTCCATTGAGTTAGTGATGCCATCCAACCATCTCATCCTCTGTCGTCCCCTTCTCCTCCTGCCCCTAATCTTGCCCAGCATCAGGGTCTTTTCAAATGAGTCAGCTCTTTGCATCAGGTGGCCAAAGTATTGGAGATTCAGATTCAACATCAGTCCTTCTAATGAATATTCAGGACTGACTTCCTTTAGAATGGACTGGTTGGATCTCCTTGCTGTCCAAGGGACTCTCGAGTCTTCTCCAACACCACAGTTCAAAAGCATCAATTCTTCTGTGCTCAGCTTTGTTTATAGTCCAACTCTCACATCCATACACATCTACTGGAAAAACCATAGCCTTGATGAGACAGACCTTTGTTGGCAAAGTAATGTTTCTGCTTTTTAATAGGCTATTTAGGTTGGTCATAACTTCTCCCAAAGAGTAGCATCTTTTAATTTCATGACTGCAGTGATTTTGGAGTCCCCCAGAATAAACTCTGACACTATTTCCACTGTTTCCCCGTCTATTTCCCATGAAGTGATGGGACCGACCAGATGCCATGATCTTTGTTTCCTGAATGTTGAGCTTTAAGCCAACTTTTTCACTCTCCACTTTCACCTTCATCAAGAGGCTTTTTAGTTCCTCTTCACTTTCTGCCATAAGGGTGGTGTCAATCTGCATATCTGAGGTTATTGATATTTCTCCCAGCAATCTTGATTCCAGTTTGTGCTTCTTCCAGCCCAGCGTTTCTCATGAAGTGCTCTGCATATAAGTTAAATAAGCAGGGTGACAATATACAGCCTTGACGTACTCCTTTTCCTATTTGGAACCAGTTTGTTGTTCCATGTTCAGTTCTAACTGTTGCTTTCTGACCTGCATATAGGTTTCTCAAGAGGCATGTCAGGTGGTCTGGTATTCCCATCTCTTTCAGAATTTCCCACAGTTTATTGTGATCCACACAGTCAAAGGCTTTGGCATAGTCAATAAAGCAGAAATAGATGTTTTTCTGGAACTCTCTTGCTTTTTCTATGATCCAGTGGATGTTGGCAATTTGATCTCTGGTTCCTCTGCCTTTTCTAAAACCAGCTTGAACATCTGGAAGTTCACGGTTCACATATTGCTGAAGCCTAGCTTGGAGAATTTTGAGCATTACTTTACTAGCGTGTGAGATGACTGCAATTGCGCAGTAGTTTGAGCATTCTTTGGCACTGCCTTTCTTTGGGATTGGAATGAAAACTGCCCTTTTCCAGTCCTGTGGCCACTGCTGAGTTTTCCAAATTTGCTGGCAAATTGAGTGCAGCACTTTCACAGCATCATCTTTCAGGATTTGAAAGAGCTCAACTGGAATTTCATCACCTCCACTAGCTTTGTTCGTAGTGATGCTTTCTAAGGCCCACTTGACTTCACATTCCAGGATGTCTGGCTCTAGGTCAGTGATCACACCATTGTGATTATCTTGGTCTTGAAGATCTTTTTTGTACAGTTCTTCTGTGTATTCTTGCCATCTCTTCTTAATATCTTCTGCTTCTGTTAGGTCCATACTATTTCTGCCCTTTATCGAGCCCATCTTTATGCTTAATGTTCCCTTGGTATCTCTAATTTTCTTGAAGATATCTCTAGTCTTTCCCATTCTGTTGCTTCCCTCTATTTCTTTGCATTGATCGCTGAAGAAGGCTTTCTTATCTCTTCTTGCTATTCTTTGGAACTCTGCATTCAGATGCTTATATCTTTCCTTTTCTCCTTTACTTTTCGCTTCTCTTCTTTTCACAGCTATTTGTAAGGCCTCCCCAGACAGCCATTTTGCTTTTTTTGCATTTCTTTTCCACAGGGATGGTCTTGATCCCTGTCTTCTGTACAATGTCATGAACCTCTGTCCATAGTTCATCAGGCACTCTATCTATCAGATATAGGCCCTTAAATCTATTTCCCACTTCCACTGTATAATCATAAGGGATTTGATTCAGGTCATACTTGAATGATCTAGTGGTTTTCCCTACTGTCTTCAATTTAAGTCTGAATTTGGCAATAAGGAGTTCATGGTCTGAGCCACAGTCAGCTCCTGGTCTTGTTTTTGCTGACTGTATAGAGCTTCTCCATCTTTGGCTGCAAAGAATATAATCAATCTGATTTCGGTGTTGACCATCTGGTGATGTCCATGTGTAGAGTCTTCTCTTGTGTTGTTGGAAGAGGGTGTTTGCTATGACCAGTGCATTTTCTTGGCAAAACTCTATTAGTCTTTGCCCTGCTTCATTCTGTATTCCAAGGCCAAATTTGCCTGTTACTCCAGGTGTTTCTTGACTTCCTATTTTTGCATTCCAGTCCCCTATAGTGAAAAGGACATCTCTTTGGGGTGTTAGTTCTAAAAGGTCTTGTAGGTCTTCATAGAACCGTTCCACTTTAGCTTCTTCAGCGTTACTGGTTGGGGCATAGACTTGGATTACTGTGATATTGAATGGTTTGCCTTGGAAATGAACAGAGATCATTCTGTCGTTTTTGAGATTGCATCCAAATCCTGCATTTTGGACTCTTTTGTTGACCATGATGGCTACTCCATTTCTTCTGAGGGATTCCTGCCCGCAGTAGTAGATATAATGGTCACCTGAGTTAAATTCACCCATTCCAGTCCATTTTAGTTTGCTGATTCCTAGAATGTCAACGTTCACTCTTGCCATCTCTTGTTTGACCACTTCCAATTTGCCTTGATTCATGGACCTGACATTCCAGGTTCCTATGCGATATTGCTCTTTACAGCATCGGACCTTGCTTTTATCACCAGTCACATCCACAACTAGGTATTGTTTTTGCTTTGGCTCCATCCCTTCATTCTTTCTGGAGTTACTTCTCTACTGATCTCCAGTAGCATATTGGGCACCTACTGACCTGGGGAGTTCCTCTTTCAGTATCCTATCATTTTGCCTTTTCATACTGTTCATGGGGTTCTCAAGGCAAGAATACTGAAGTGGTTTGCCATTCCCTTCTCCAGTGGACCACATTCTGTCAGATCTCTCCACCATGACCCGCCCGTCTTGGGTGGCCCCACAGGCATGGCTTAGTTTCATTGAGTTAGACAAGGCTATGGTCCTAGTGTGATTAGATTGACTAGTTTTCTGTGAATATGGTTTCAGTGTGTTTGCCCTCTGATGCCCTCTTGCAACACCTACCATCTTATTTGGGTTTCTCTTACCTTGGACGTGAGGTATCTCTTCACAGCTGCTCCTGCAAAGCACAGCCACTGCTCCTTACCTTGGACAAGGGATATCTCCTCACCGCTGCCCCTCCTGATCTTGAACATGGAATAGCTCCTCTAGGCCCTCCTGCACCCGCGCAGCCACCGCTCCTTGGACGTGGGGTTGCTCCTCCCGGCAGCCGCCCCTGACCTCGGATGCGGGGTAGGTCCTCTAGGCCGTTCCTGTGCTATTGCAGCCTGGCACTCTCGGCCGCTGCCCTTGACCTCGGACGTGCCGTAACTCCTCTTGGCCGCCACCCCTCGGGCATGGGGTCCTCCCGGCTTCTGCCCCTGATCTCAGACGTGGGGTGGCTCCTCTCGGCCACGCTATGTGCACTGGTCGCAGCTGCCCTTGGTATCTCTAATTTTCTTGAAGCGATCTCTAGTCTTTCCTGTTCTATTGTTTTTCTCTATTCCTTTGCACTGATCACGGAGGAAGGCTGTCTTATCTCTCCTTGCTATTCTTTGGAACTCTGCATTCAAATAGGTATATCTTCCCTCTTCTCCTTTGCTTTTCACTTCTCTTCTTTTCACTGCTATTTGTAAGGCCTTCTCAGACAGCAGTTTTGCCTTTTTTGCATTTCTTTTTCTTGGGGATGGTCTTGCTCCCTGTCTCCTGTACAGTGTCATGAACCTCCATCCATTGTTCATCAGGCTATCAGTCTACCAGATCTAGCCCCTTAAATCTATTTCTCACTTCCACTGTATAATCATTAGGCATTTGATTGAGGTCATACTTGAATGGTCTAGTGGTTTTCCCTACTTTTTTAATTTAAGTCTGAATTTGGCAATAAGGAGTTCATGGTCTGAGCCACAGTCAGCTCCTGGTCTTGTTTTTGTTGACTGTATAGAGCTTCTCCATCTTTGGCTGCATAGAATATAATCAATATGCTTTCGGTGTTGACCATCTGGTGATGTCCATGTGTAGAGTCTTCTCTTGTGTTGTTGGAAGAGGGTGTTTGCTATGACCAGTGCATTTTCTTGGCAAAACTCTATTAGCCTTTGGCCTGCTTCATTCTGTATTCCAAGGCCAAATTTGCCTGTTACTCCACGTGTTTCTTAACTTCCTGCTTTTGCATTCCAGTTCCCTATAATGAAAATGACATCTTTTTTTGGGTGTTAGTTCTAGAACACCTTGTAGGTCTTCATAGAACTCTTTAACTTCAGGTTCTTCAGCATTACTGGTTGGGGCATAGACTTGGATTACTGCTATACTGAATGTTTTGCCTTGGAAATGAACAGAGATCATTCTGTCATTCTGTCGTTTTTGGGATTGCATCCAAGTACTGCATTTCAGACTCTTTTGTTGACCATGATGGCTACTCCATTTCTTCTAAGGAATTCTTGCCCCCAGTAGTAGATATAAGTCATCAGAGTTAAATTCACCCATTCCAGTCCATTTTAATTCACTGATTCCTAAAATGTTGACTTTCACCTCTGCCATTTCCTGTTTGACCACTTCCAATTTGCCTTGATTCATGGACCTAACATTCCAGGTTCCTATGCAATATTGCTCTTTACAGCATCGGACCTTGCTTCCATCACTAGTTACATCCACAACTGGGTGTTTTTTTACTTTGACTCCATCTCTTCATTCTTTCTGGAGTTGTTTCTCCATTGATCTCCAGTAGCATATTGGGCACCTACCAATCTGGGGAGTTTATCTTTCAGTGTCCTATCTTTTTGCCTTTTTCATACTGTTCATGGGGTTCTCAACGCAGGCATACTAAAGTGCTTTGCTATTCAGTAGACCACATTTTGCCAGAACTCTCCACCATGACCCATCCATCTTAGGTGGCCTTACACGGCATGGCTCATAATTTCATTGAGTTAGACAAGGCTGTGGTCCATGTGATCAGATTGGTTAGTTTCCTGTGATTTTGGTTTTCAGTCTGTCTTCCCTCTGATGGAGAAGGATAAGAGGCTTATGGAAGGCTCCTGGTGGGAGAAACTGACTGAGGGGGGAAACTGGGTCTTGTTCTGATGGGCAGGGCCATGCTCAGTAAGTCTTTAATCCAATTTTCTGTTGATGGGTGGAGCCGTGTTCCCTACCTGCTCTTTACCTGGGGCCAAACTATGGTGGCTTCCCTGGTGGCTCAGAGGTTAAAGCCTCTGTATACAATGCAGGAGACCTGGGTTTGATCCCTGGGTTGGGAAGATCCCCTGGAGAAGGAAATGGCAACCTGCATCAGTATTCTTGCCTGGAGAATCTCATGGACGGAGGAGCCTGGTGGGCCCCAGTCCATGGGGTTGCAAAGAGTCAGACATGACTGAACGACTTCACTCACCCACTCACTCAAACTATGGTGGAGGGAATGAAGGTAACGGAGACCTCCTCAAAAGATCCCATGCATGTACTGCTACACTCAGTGCCCCCAACCCTACAACCCACCGACCCATGCCTCCGCCGGAGACTCCCGGACACCCACAAGCAAGTCCGGGGCAGTCTCCTGTGGGGTCACTGCTCCTTTCTTCTGGGTCCTGGTGCATAGGGTTTCTGTTGTGCACTCTGAGAGTCTATTTCCCAGTCCTGTGTAAGCTCTGGCAGCTCTATGGTGGGGTTAATGGCGACCTCCTCCAAGAGGGCTTATGCCATACCCAGGTCTGCTGCACCCAGAGCCCCTGTCCCTGCAGCAGACCACCACCGACCCGCACCTCCACAGCAGACGCTCAAACACAGTTCTGTCTCAGTCTCTGTGGGGTCCCTGGGTCCTGGTGCGCACACGGTTTGTTTGAGCCCTCTAAGCCTCTCTAGCAGGAATGGGGTTTGATTCTAAACACAAATTCACCCCTCCTAACATCTTGCCGGGGCTTCTCCTTTGCCCTTGTATGTGGGGTATTTCCTCAGTGCCAAATGTCTTATTGGGGTTTCTCTGACCTTGGATGTGGGTTATCTCCCCATGGCCGGTCCACTGAAGTGCAGCTGCATAGATTAGCGGACCAAAATAGAGAACACAGAAATAGACCTTCATGAGTATGGCTAACAGGTTTCTGACAAAGGTGAAAAACCATTGTGATGAAGGAAAAACCGAGTTTTTAACACATGATGCTGTAACAATTGACCCCTCATAGAAAGAAAAATGAACTCTGATGCAAACCTGATGCCTTATGCAAAAATTGACTCAAAATGAAACATAAGCCTACATGTGAAAAGTAAAACTGTAATGCTTTTAAGGAAAACCTTTAGAAAATATCTTTGTGACAGAAGGCTAAGTAAAGAGTTCTTAAATACGACACCAAAAGTATAATCCATAAAAGGAAAATTGATAAAGTGGACTTCACCAAAATTGAAAACCTTTGCTCTGTGAAAAACTCTGGTAAGAGGTTAGAAAGATAAGCCACAGATTGAGAAAGCATATTTGCATATCACATATCTGACTTGTATCCAAAAGATATAAAGAACTCTGCGTTTACCAGAAAAAACACAAACAACACAGTTAGCAAAGCAAAAGAATAAAATACCAAATCCAGTCTGAAACACTTAACCAAAAAGGGGATATAGGTGCACGTAAGCATATGAAGAGATGTTCGATGTCATCAACCACGCCGAGTAAAGAGAAACCAGTATGTAAGGGCTACATACAAGGGCTTCCCTGGTGGCTCAGAGGGTAAAGCATCTGCCTGCAATGCAGGAAACTCAGGTTTGATTCCTGGGTTGGGAAGATCCCCTGGAGAAGGAAATAGCAACCCACTCCAGTATTCTTGCCTGGAAAATCCCATGGATGGAGAAGCCTGGTAGGCTACAGTCCATGGGGTCGCAAAGAGTCGGACACGACTGAGCAACTTCACTTCACTTCACATACAATGCAGTTCCATTTATACAATTTTGAAATAAAATCATAGAGACAGAGAATAGATGAGTGACTGTCAGAAGGTAGGGAAGGGTATGAAAGTGTACGGAAGGTATGAAAGTGTAGCACAGTGGGGACCTTTGTATGACGGAACAATTCCATATCTTGATTGTTAGGGCAGCCGCATGAGTCTATAAAAGTGATAAAATTTCATAGAACTATACACACCCAGAAAAAAAAAATCAGTGCATGTAAAGGGTAAAGCAATCCAGATAAGGTCTGTGTTTAGTCAGTATTATTGTGCCAATATTAATTTCCTAGTTTTCACATGGTACAAAGTTACTACTGGGGGAAGTTGGGTGATGGGGATACAGGACCTTTCTGTACTATTTTTGCAACTTCTCATGAGTCTATAATTTTTTCAAAACATTATCAGAAAGAAACCACTGAGACGCCATGACTACTGCCACCTCAACAACAATTTTATGTCAATGAATTTGAAAACATAGATGAAATGGGCACATTTCTAGAAAAAGTTCCCATATTAAAAGCACTGAATAAATTCTATGAAACTTATAAGAATACACTTGATCCCAGGGAATAAAAACGTAACATTTCACAGCTCAATGTGAATAATGACAATGGTACCAATTTTGCCTCTCCAATAGAATTATATGTACAGCTAAACTGATTTTATCTTCTCCAGTATCTTTTAATTTCTTAATTACGTCTGTTCCAATAATTCATTCAGAGTTTGGTAATAAGGGGTAAGTCATAAATTCCAATAGGGCAACTAGCTGATTTTAGATCCCATTTTACCAAATTCCTATTGGTCAGCTTCTTCCAAACATTTATTTGTTTGTTTTTTGCCTGTGCTGGGTCTTCATTGCTGCATGGGCTCTTCTCTAGTTGCGACGAGAGGGGGCTACTCTCTAATTGTGCTGTACAGGCTTCCCACTGCAGCGGCTTCTCTTACAGCAGAGCAGGGGCTCTGGGGCACTCAGGCTTCAGAAGTTGCAGCTCCTGGGCTCCAGACCACAAGCTCAGTAGTTGTGACCCAGGGGCTTAGTTGTCCTGCAGCATGTGGGATCTTCTCAGACCACAGATCAAACTGGCATCCCCTGCGTTGCAAGGCAGATTCTTGGAACACCAGAGAAGCCTGGACCACTAGAGAAGCCCTTCTTCCAAAGCTTTTAAATCTTATCTTTGCCTTTATGTATACTTTGCCATTTTTCCTGAAATGTTGATATTTGTCATCCTGTACCTAGTAAACCTAGCATTTTTAGTTCAATTACATATTAAAAGATTATACAGGAAAAAACTGTCTAATCTGGGAAGATAAAACAATGCAAAGCATCTGGTTTGGAGCTCTAGGCTTGCTCTTTATCCTGGGTCTGAGCTTTTCTCTGGTCTCTGATTGTGATAGCTCATTTTTCTCTTCCTTGTTGGAATGGTAGAGCCTCTTTGGTTTGGTAATGCATAACAGCCACTTGTCCTTCTGTGGTCTATTATTCTGCCTCAGGGGTTGCCTGTACGTAAGGTAGATATAATGCTTTTCATGTCCATACTAAAGTGTGCAGCAGGTGTGGGGGAGAGGGTCTTTCTATTCTTGCTTTTGTCTTGTTTTTTTCCCAGTAGATTTCTTATATGCATTTTTCCTTCTACTTCCCTAAATCTGCTCTGGTTTGTAGTAATGTCCATATCTTTAGTGGCGTAACTATGTCCTAACCGTGCTCATCTCAACTGGGATGTCATCACACCCAGCTGTACTTTCACTGTGGTTGTTATTTAGTTACTCAGTCATATCCCACTTTTTTGCGACCTCATGGACTAGCCTGCCAAGCTCCTCTGCCCATGGGATTTTCCAGGCAAGATTACTGGAGTGGGTTGACATTTTCTACCCAGGGATCTTCCCGACCCAGGGATCAAACCCACGGCTCCTGCATTGCAGGCAGATTCTCTTCCTAATCAAGTCATCTGATGGGAAGCCCCACTTTTAGTTTCTCCCATAACTGTAATTATTTGCTGAGAAGGTCTTGCCTTAAAAATGATCTACTCTTCATTTCATCTATGCTTATCTGAGCAACAATTTATATATGTGTTTTATGCCCATTCTGCCCTAGTTTCTAGATGGACTTCTCTGATGGCTCAGATGGTAAAGAATCTGCCTGCAATGCAGGAGACCCTGGAGTAGGAAATGGCAACCTACTCCAGTATTCTTGCCTGGAGAATTCCTTGGACAGAGGACCCTAATGGGCTATAGCTCACGGGGTCACAAAGAGTCGGATATGACTGAGCAACTAATACTTTCATCCTAATTTCATCAGTATAGTTTTGCTTTTCTATAATCTTTCCCCATTTAGCTCTTAAACTGCTGTTTAGGGCTGGCCATCTAATTATCCATCCTGTAAATATCCATTCCAGTCATGACCATCTCTGGCTTGTGACTTTTATGGAGTCTGACTGTCAACTGTCTCTTTGTTCTTAACTTTAGCAGTATCAAGGAACATGACATCCATATATTTTATGGATAGGTTTATGATTTAGGTTTGCGATTCACTAGTCTGACTTCTGAATTCTTTAGCGATATTTTACCATTTAATAGCAATACTATATATTACTATTATATTTGTTATATTATGTTTTCATTTTTCTGTCAGTTCAGTTCAGTTGCTGAGCTGTGTCTGACTCTGTGACCCCATGGACCGCAGCACACCAGGCTTCCCTGTACATCACCAACTCCTGAAGCTTACTCAAATTCATGATCATCAAATTGGTGATGCCATTTTTCTATGGTTGAGTTTGTGTCCACAAAAGCACAGATTTTTCAGTAATCATGACTAGTCACTCTCTGTAATTCCTGCCATCCAGTTGTTGAAATTCCCCATTAGAGTGTCATCTGACCAGCTCAGAACCCCGTGGATCATTAGCTTCACCACAATATTTATGACATGCAGCACCATATGTTTGGAAACACAATTCTTTCTACCCTTGTTTTTACTTAATTATTTCTGAATCCCGCACTACTTTTGATTACAATCATCATACACTTTACTGTCTAGTTTTCTCTTCTCTAGCTGCTCTAAACCTCATGAGAACAGGGAATCAACCCTTTCTATTTTAGGTTTAAACATAACTCCATATTTATTTTCTTTAAATAATCATTCCTGCCTAGTTTGTTACCCTAGTAAATATTCTTTTACTGAATCACAAAGCCTATAACATACATTCACGGTTTAAAATAAGTCATGAATTTCTCTCAGCTCTTGTCTCAAATTCTGTTTTGCTTGAGCCTTACACACATATAGGACCACTCTAAAAAATGCGATGCTATGCATATAGACATAAGGTCAACAAGAGAGTCAGAAGAACCTTTGTGTCCTGAGGGTGAGCAAAGGTCAGGCTCCAGTTTCATTATGGTCTTGGAAGAGAAAATGTCATGTCATTATGTGGATAAATATGTGCTGGTGTCAGTTAGGTTAAAAAAAGTGTGTAAACATAATTCGTAGTGTTTTTCTAGAAAAATGAAACAGACACAGCAAGAGTTTAAAAAATGACCACACATCAAGAGTACAGTAGCAGTGAGGAGATGGGGCGATGTGGGTTTGATATTAAGAAACTCAAGAAAGCTAAATCGTGCTTGGTGTGATGTGCTTGCTTATGGAAAGCTGAGAAAAGGTGAATATGCATCAAGGTTGGGGTGGGTTGAAACATGGTGAGCCTTAAAGGGAGACCAGCCTTGTGAGTGCAATAATACTGAAGGATATATAATAATAGAATGCAAGAATACACTGGCCACTGAGAACTCTGTGGTGGGCCCATAGTCAGCATACTGCATGCACTCTTTCTAATATTACACTTAACTCTGCAGAAGGGGGCAGGTTTGTGCATGTAAAGAAACTAAATATGTGAAGAAGCTAATGCTCAGAGAGGCTGCAGTTCATGTACCGAAGGCAACACACAGAAAATATGAAGCCAAGTGTATGAGGCTCTGCAACCTATATTTATCTCATCACTCTGACTTCCCATCTGGTGTGACCTGTGTAAGTATGTCTTTGGAATAATTCCATTGGTTACTATTAAAACTTTTCTGTTTAGCTGTTCCATTGGTGATTCAAAATTCCTTCTTTCCAATGTATGCCTTTCAGAGAAAACTGAAATCAACAAACCAAAATCCTCAGTTTGTCCTGTGGGTGCCACCAATAGAATGTGCTGTGTTCAGTCACTCTGTTGTGTCCGACTCTTGGTGACCCCATGGACTGTAACCCAACAGGCTCCTCTTGTCCATGGGATTCTCCAGATAAGAATACTGGTGGGTTGCCACACCCTCCTCTAGGGGAATTTTCCCAACCCAGGGATAGAACCCAGGTCTCCCACGTTGCAGGTGAGTTCTTTACTGTCTGAGCCACCAGGGAAGCCCATGCATACTGGAGTGGGTAGCCTATCCCTTCTCCAGGGGATCTTCCTGACCCAGGAATTGAACCAGGGTCTCCTGTATTGTAGGCAGATTCTTTACAAGCTGAGCTACCAGGGAAGCCCAACCACAAAATATCTCTTTCTTATTTGTCAGCTCTTATTTCCCAGGGCTGCGATAGATGACAAATTCTGGAAGACAGAAGCCAATTTATGTGACTGATGGTTCATGTTGGTAAACCCACCCATGTGTTTAGAGTTCTGTAATTCTAACATGCATTTTTCCTTGTTTTCTTGAAAGAGAATATTTTACATGAAGCCAAGATCAGAAAGTGTAAAAAGGTATGCAAGAGTCTCCTTCCCAGTCCTGCCCCCATCTGCCTGGTTCTTATTCATGTGTGCTTGCTAAGTTGCTTCATTTGTGTCCAGCTCTGTGAGGCCCTATGGACTGTTTCCCTCCAGGCTTCTCTGTCCATGGGATTCTCCAGGCAAGAATACTGGAGTGGGTTGCCAAGCCCTCCTCCAGGGGATATTCCTGACCCAGGGACTGAATCCAGGTCTTCTGCATTGCAGGTAGATTCTTTACCAACTGAGCCACCAGGTAAGCCCTATAGCTACATTTAACATTTATTACAATACCTCCTGCAGAATAACTTGCACTTTTCTCTTTGGGCTGTGCTGGCATTTAACTCTCACTATGGATCTAGAAGTAAGTAAGAGATGGTAAGACTGGGCGGGGGAAGAACTGATTCCCCTTGTGAGGTGGTTGTTCTAAGTTAAGTCAACAAAGGAAGTTAATGAAAGGAAAGTCAAGACCCCTTCAGAAAGAGCTGGGCTGCTTAATCAGGCAAGCAAGATTCGGGGAGATTTCAGTGTTCAAAAATCTCGGTCTCATGTCTAGTTTTACAAATATTCCTATTCTAAGTCTCAGAATCCCACCCATACTCATTAACTAGTGCCCTAACTGGCATATGATAACCTAGAGAGACTGGACATTTGACCAGTACTATTTCTCTCTTACACCTGTAGTTAGTCTTTGGACCTAAATTTTGGTTGTGTGTGCCCTCTAGAAAATAATTTTTTTAAGGCCACCATTGAGGTTTTCTGATTCTCTTCCCATTCCACAACTTGAAGTTTCAAGTCTCTAGGCTTAAAAAATTTCCCCACTTTTGTAAGCTCTCCAAGCTGTCAGGAGTATCCAGGCCACTAATTATAATCACCATTGTTGCCAGAGCAATTACGCACTTTAGTCATTTGATCTTGTCTTGCCATTCACTTGTACTGCATCCCACAACAGTGCTATCTTGAATAACCATGATATTGCTCCATATCAGGGATACTATTATCCTACTTCCCCCTGGGAGAGCGTATCTGTGAGCTTATCAAAGGTATGGGCAATGGAATCTCAGAATCCCATTTGGAGGGTTTGTTTCCTTGAGCCATTTTTTATACCACTTACTGTATCAGTGAAGTCTGTCACAGGAGACAAGTAGCATATTCAAGGGATTTAACTGAAGAGAATTTGATGAAGGAAACATTTTAAGAGAGATGATGTATTAGTTAGGGTTCTCCAGAGGAACTATATATATATATACATATATATATACACATACATACATATCGGCTGCTGCTAAGTTGCTTCAGTCGTGTCCGACTCTGTGCGACCCCACAGAAGGCAGCCCACCAGGCTCCCCCGTCCCTGAGATTCTCCAGGCAAGAACACTGGAGTAGGTTGCCATTTCCTTCTCCAAACATATCTATATACATACATATCTATATACATACATACATATCTATATCTATCTATCTATCTATATGGACTTCTCTGGTGGCTCAGCAGTAAAGAATCCACCTGCCTTGAGACCCAGGTTGGATCCTGGGTTGGGAAGATCCCCTGGAGGAGAGCATGGCAACCCACTCCAGTTTTCCCTGCTGGAGAATCCCATGGACAGAGGAGACTGCCAGGCTACAGTCCACAGAGTGGCAAAGAGTCAGACAAGACTGAAGCAATGTAGCACACATGCAAGCATATACACATATACTCGTATACATGTATGCGAAGAACTTTAATCCCACAGCTTGTCCAAACGTGTGCTATCAAAAGCTTGTGTTTTTGACGATATAGTAGGTGAAAAGCACATCTCTGTGTAGTTGTTGTATTTCTTTTGTAAATGAAGGGATGTAACATTTTCACAGAAGTTCATTAAGAACTCAATTTCAAGTGGTAGAAAACTCAATCTGGTTTAAGCAACAGAGAAGAAATAAGACTCACATAAAAGAAAAGTGAGTTGGTATATCTAGAGACATGTCTTGATGCAAGGACTCAAAAGATATCATCAAGGCTGACCTACCTCCCCCTCTGGGCCCCCCCTGTCTTTTCTCTCTCAGTCTCTCTGGCTCTGGCTCTCTGAATTTTCCAGTTGCTTGGCTCTGTTCTGAGACTGTCTCCTCGTAGTGGCCCCAGGCAGCACCAGGTTTTCATCCTCAAGCTTCAAGTTCAGCAAAAAGACTAGGTCTGACTCTCGTTGGTTCCAGTTTTATTATACGCCTGTCCTTAACCATCACTGTAGACATAGAGGTCCTGCTTCTTTGCCCAGGCCCGAGTCACAGGACCATACACACTTCTATCCATGCGTGTATCTTCCAAGACGTCCATATTGAAATCATGCAACTCTGCTACTCACAATAAAAGCTATGCTCATCCTCATCTTAGGAGGTGAGGTAGACAACCCCAAGCTCATAAGCAAACTAGGTACTTTGCCACCCTAGAATCTCTAGGTTTTGAGGATTATTCTTGGTCGAGTCCTAATGTGGTTTTCCGGAGTCCAGCAAATTATGATTAAAAGAAAACTCTAATTCGCGTTATACACTTATAGGAAGAGATAATGAAAATCAAAGTAAAACCTTCGCTTGGAAAAAGAGGAGAGTGGAAAACTGCCCACAGTGGGCCCTGACCTGGAACACGTACTGAGACCCCCGGTCCTAGTGAGCTGAGTCCGTTAGTCATTCAATGCTGCCACCCCGGAAGGCTCTCTCTCCTTCTTATCTTCCATGGCCCCGTTTGAGGTGGTAACCTTAGGTGATGCACCCCTTCTACGGTTGCATTTGTCTGGCATCTCATTTCCTGAAAGAGTAGGTTCGAGGGCCTGGAACCTTGGAATGACCTTGGACCTTGAACAATGGCAAGCTACTCTTTGTTGGGCTTAAGGTTTTTCTGGCTATCAATCGCGCTTAAAACGTTAGGAGGCAACAACCTCGTCAGCTAAGTATTATTATTCTCATTTCATAAGTGTGAATTCTACTGCTCAGAAATGTGAAGCCCTTTTGCCTGAAGCCACACAGCTGGGGTGTGACAAAGCCAATATTTGTAACAGAGGAGCCTACCTTCTTCCCTCGTTTTCATCCTGCTTCCCTGTGTACCTCATATTAAAATAGTTTTGTTTGTAATACCTCTATCACTATTAGCACAACTTTCATATCTAGCAACTCTAGTGGGAAATTCATTCTCACTGCGCTTCCTCCATGCCCGGCTAAATGTCTGTCAGTCAGAACGAAAAGCAGAAGAGAAGTTCGCAGCTTGTCCTGTAGGTGTCGCCCTCATCCATAGACTATGTCTCCCCAGTTTCGCCGCATGGCTCTCCCACGGTGGCCAGGGACTCAGACGTTCTAGAAGGATACAAGAAGCCGCATCTGATTTATGTAGCTTGGTGCCAGCATCCAGAATATGTTTCTGTTGTTTTGTATGTAGCTCCTGTATGTCCTCTAGTTAGGACTTTTTCTGTTTTAAATTTATTTGATTTTTGAACAGGTAAGTCCGTGGGGTCACAGTGTCGGACGCGACTGAGCGACTGAACTGAACTGACTGAATATATTTATAATGGCCCAAAAGCAAACAAAAAAAGTGCAAAAGAATGTAGTGGGAAAAACTTCTGTTTCATCAAATCCATACCAAAAGTTACTAGTTACTAGCTTATTTTGTACTTCTAGAATAAATTTTATTCATATATAAGAAAATATATTTTTAAACTACCTTTTTTATTTTGTGTGATAGCACACTGTAATTTTTTTATCCATCTTGATTGTTCCATTAACACTAGATCTTAGAAATCTTATATATCAATACATAAAATTTCCTCTCTTTTTTTTTTAATCCTCAAAGTATTCTCACAACATGGAAGCAGCTACATTTATCCACTCAGGTCTCTAGCGATGAGTACGTATGTGGATTTTCTGCCAATAAAAATAATGCTAAAATAAGTAGCTTTGCAGAACTTCATTTTGCATGTGTGTGAATATATATGAAAGTATTGAGAATACACGCATCTGCAAAGTTTATTGACATTTTCAAATCGCCCTCTACAGGGCTCACACCAGCTTATGTGCCCGCCAGCCATGTATGAAATTGTCTATTTCCCACAGCTTGGCCAGCTCAATGTGTTTTGGATTTTTTCTAATCAATCTGAGAGTGAGAAAAAAAAAGGTTCCTCAGTTTTATTTTTTGTGTTTTTATTATAAGTGAGTGACTTCAGATTTTTCTGATTGCAAGTGGTAGAAAGCCCAGCTCCCATGGCCTGAGAAAGATGTTTGCTTTCTCTAGACTAACCATACTGGAGGTGGATGTAGCTTTTCCAGTGAGCCTTAATCCAAAGGCAACGTCCCAAGGCCTGTGATTTCTCTCTCACTCTTTTCCTCTGTCTTGCTCACTGACTCCCTTGCTTTCCCCTCCTTTTCTGTTCCACTTCCTTTCTGTCTTGGGCCTCTTCTCTAACAGGCTCTGATTGGACAGGACTGAGTCATGTGACAGAACCCGAATCCCCCACAAATTCCATGGATTGAGTGGGGATGCTGGCTCTTCCATGAAAGGTCAGAGCGTTATGTGGAGACGGATGCTTAGGCACTGGCTGGGGAACACTGCACGTCTGTGTTGTCATCCACCCCTTTAACAGCTCAACATCCACATACTTTTTATTCACACACACACCTTAAAAAATATCCATGCTGTAGCTGTAATGAAGCCATAATTACATGCTATAAAATTGCACTCACCCCTTTCCCAGAGGGAGACAGCACAGCGACTCTTGTGGCTCCTGCTCCAAGGTCAAGATTTCTAGGTGATATACAATCTTCTTGGTCAGTGCTTGATGGGGCTCCGCCTAGCCCAGTAATCTGTGGTTCCTAAAAAACCGAAAGGCATGCATGGAAGAACAGAATCAAAACAGAATGTCCATCCGGTAAGGGAAATGGCACAAAGTGGTCTCTGGTCCGGCTCTCACAGGACAGGAGGGCAAGGTTTCCCTGACCTGGAGGTAGTGAGCTCCTTAGCCAACCTGGCTGCTCTGCTCTGCTCTCTGGAGTCATCACCTTTGTCTTGTGAGCTGGAGATTTGGGAGGAGGAGGAGGACCCTTCTGATGAGCAGCTCTCTTCCTCTTAGAATGGATTTCATGTATTTAGGACTGTCTGGTCCCATCACTTCATGGCAGATAGATGGGGAAACAGTGGAAACAGTGTCAGCTTTGGGCTCCAAAATCACTGCATATGGTGACTGCAGCCATGAATTTAAAAGATGCTTCCTCCTTGGAAGGAAAGTTATGACCAACCTAGATAGCATATTGAAAAGCAGAGCCATTACTTTGCCAACAAAGGTCCGTCTAGTCAAGGCTATGGTTTTTCCAGTGGTCATGTATGGATGTGAGAGTTGGACTGTGAAGAAAGCTGAGAGCTGAAGAATTGATGCTTTTGAACTGTGGTGTTGGAGAAGACTCTTGAGAGTCCCTTGGGCTGCAAAGAGATCCAACCGGTCCATCCTAAAGGAGATCAGTCCTGGGTGTTCATTGGAAGGACTGATGCTGAAGCTGAAACTCCAATACTTTGGCCAGCTGATGCGAAGAGTTGACTCATTGGAAAAGACCCTGATGCTGGGAGGGATTGGGGGCAGGAGGAGAAGGGGACGACAGAGGATGAGATGGCTGGATGGCATCACTGACTTGATGGACATGAGTTTGAGTGAATTCTGGGAGTTGGTGATGGACAGGGAGGCCTGGCGTGCTGTGATTCATGGGGTTGCAAAGAGTCAGAGATGACTGAGCAACTGAACTGAACTGAACTGAAAGATTAAATAATCACAGGCTGTTGTTTGCCAGATTTGGAGTTTCTCTAGAAAAATACATCTCTTAAGACATTGGGAGGCTCCTGAGCATATATCCAGAAAAAAACGATAGTTCAAAAAGACACATGTCCCCTCTGTATTCATAGCAGCACTATGTACAATAGCCGAGACAAGGAAACAAGCTAAATGTCCATCAACAGATGTTGTCTAAAGAAGATGTGGTATAGATACACCATGGAATACTACTCAGTCATACAAAAGAATGAAGTAAGTCAGCAAATTGGATGGACCTAGAGATTATCATACTAAGCGAAGTAAGCCAGAGAAAGACAAACACCATATGATATCACTTACAGGTGGGATCTAAACTATGACACAAATAAACGTTTCTACAAAACAGAAAGAGACTCACGGATATAGAGGACAGATTCGTGGTTGCCAAGGGGGCGAGGCGATGGGGGGAATGGATCGAGGGTTTCAGATTAACAGATACAGACTATTAAGTGTAGTGGAGATAAACAAGGTCCTGTGTAGCACTATATTCAGTATCCTGTAACACACCAGAACAGAAAAGAATGTGAAAAAAAGATGCTCATAACGGAATCACTTTTGCTGTACAGAAAAAACTAACACGATATAGCAAATCAACTATACTTCAATAAAATAAATTTAAAAAACACTGTGAGGCATTAGTCTGTGATACATACATGGATGTGTGTGTGTTAGTCAGTCAGTCATATCCGACTCTGTGCGACCCTATGGACTGTAGCTGACCAAGTTTCTCTGTCCATGGGATTCTCCAGGCAAGAATACTGGAGTGGGTTGCCATTCCCTTCTCCGGGGATCTTCCCAACCCAGGGATTGAACCTGGGTCTCCTGCATCGCAGGTGAATATTTTACTGTCTGAGCCACCAGGGAAGCTCCCCCACCCCAATTTCCAGATTCTATAAAAGTTTAGCTTTTGAGAAGTAAACTGAGGAACACCAATCCCCATGTATATATATACACACACACACACACATATGTATGGCATATTTCTTGTTTTACAGAATAGATACTGTGGATCTGAGATAGTAAGTGCCTTTACCTGTAGCCCTGCAGCTGGGAGGAACAAACAGTGAGTGAGAAAGCCACTATCTGTAATGAGTCCAAAGGTCTAAGCTTTCAATATGCTTGTATGAAAAATTAGGTTCACAATAACTAGCAGCTCTAATGGGAAAAATCACCCTCCTCCCCTGTGCCCTGGTCAGCTACTTCTGACGTTCCCTCCCTCCCCACCCTCCTCATTCCAGAAAAGCACAAAGAAAACAAACTGCAATATTCTTCTTGTCCTCTAGGTGGCACTGTTAACCACAGGATGCTGCTTTCCAGCCCTGCAACTTGATCTCTTCAGGCTGGAAAGAATCAGATATTCTAGAAGATGGAGTCCAGTCTACACACAATTCAGTCTAAGGACCCCCGCTCACAGGTTTAGAGTTCTATATCTCCAACATGTAAGTTAGGGTTCTTTTCTCCTAAAATTTTATTTACCTCATTTTTTAATAGCTTGTACATTTATAGGTTTCAAACATTTAGATGTACAAAAAAATCCTATTTGAAAATAAACTCCTTATCCATCTATGTAGCATTTATGATAGCATTCTTTTTTCTGTCTATTCTTCTAGAGATTTTAATATATATGCAACCAAATATAAACACATTCTTTCCCCCACCCATTTTTAATGCCAGTTATTCACATTCATTCTTCTGTTTCTTTGTTTTCTTTTTATTTTACACAGCTACATATTATGGAGTGCTTTTCATAAGCGGTTCCTAAAGAAATTTATTCCTTTTAAGAGATTTAGCATCCTCCAATGTGTGGATGAAACGGATTCTCCCTGGAGGAACATTTAGTTTAATTCCTATTGTTTGCTGTTATTCAATGCTGCACTGAATAACCTTGTCCCTGCCTCATTTTGTGTGGGAGGCTATATATCTGTGGGACAAGTTATACAATAGCATAATTACTGGGTCAAAGGATATATGTATTTGCAGTTTAACAAATATGCCTTTTACCTGCTTTAGGGAAGATTAAACTCACATTCTCACTAGTACAATAATATATTTCCTCTCAGTTTAACCAAAATAATATGTGATCGACTTAACTTTTATATTTTGTCAATACAATAGATGGAAATGCTATCTCATTTTAAATTCATAAATTTATAATGGAGTGAGGTTGAGCAGCTTTTAATAGGCAGCCTTAGGAATGATTAGGGGTCTTTCAGTTACAAGCAAAACAAAAACGTAAGCCCCTCCATCTGGCTTTAGAGAAAGGAACTCACTGTCTTTACAACTGAAAAGTCGGGGGTAAACTCAGAGGTCCCAGTGTGCCTGGAAACAAAGGGCCCAAACGTCGCCCTCACCTGCTTCCTCTCTCTCACTCTTCCCCTTTTCTCTATCTCCTCTCTCCAGCCACCCTTCCTTTGCTGGCCAGGGAGGCTCCAGAACTGCATCCTCATCTCTTCTCCTGTGGGCTGCATTCATTTAGCATCTAACCTCCTGTGGTTGCAAGTTCAGAGGCCTGGGGTTGTCAGAAGCATTGAGCAACCACAGACCATCTTGGGGGGCAGCACTCTTTAAGTGACACAAATTCACTTAAAATGTTAGTAAGCAACAACATGACAAGATGGAAATCGACATTTTACAAGTGAATAAACTATGTCTTTAAAGATATAAAAGATACAGCTCTTTGCCTAGAGCTACACAGTGAATGATAGGGACAGCATTAGCATCCAGGTGCATCTGACAGTAAATGCCCAGGGATTAGCAGAATGCTTTTGTTCAGGAGCTGCAATGGAAAAATCAATCACCACCTCGATCCAGGCCCGTCCACTGACTCAGAATAAACAAAAAAAGAAAGAAAAACGAAATGAAAAATTCTGGATGTGTCCTGTAGGTGCCACCGTTGCCATGGGCTATCTCTTTTCAGCTGTGTAGCACGGATCTCTTTAAGGCTGAAATTCTAGAAGATGGAAGAAAACTGCTCTTTATATTTATGCAACTGACATTTTGCCCTGGAATCTCACATATAATTTAGAATTCTGGATCTCGGCTATGTTGTTATTGTGTCTTTCTTTCTAAAAAGTATGCACTGAAAATATTTGTGAAGAGTTTATGTAGTTCCAAAAAAATTTAAATACAGTAAAATAAGATGTATACAATGAAAAAAAAAATCTCTTTCCCCATCTTATCCCTTAAATTCCATGTTCCACTGCCCCTTCCCCATGGATAACTACATTTTTATTTTTCCTGAGACAACCATGTACATACAAGCAAATACGAAAATATATTTTCTTTCTTCTCTGTTTATATATGTATTATACAAATATTAGCATTTAAAATTTTTCTCTTAATGTATGCTGAAGATACGTTCATATTAGCCAAGAGGAAATTCTTTTACAACTTTATCTATTCCCCTGTATGATTGTTCCATATTTTTCATTTATCCAGACCCTATTGATGGACATTTATATTGATGTTTTCCTATTACAAACAATGCAGTAATGAACAAAAGCTTCTTCATTGTAAATTTATAAAAATAGTTGTAGAATAAATCCTAGAAGTGAAATTGTTGAGTTAAAAGGTAAGTGTATTTGTAATTTCAGTGAACATTTCCAAATTACCTTCACTTGATGGTATCATTTCAGTACTCCCACTAACAGTCTGGGAATTCCTTTTCTCCATAAATTGGACAATTCCAGTGAATTATCCAGATATTGGGCATTTGCAGATCTGATAGGTGAAAACTGGTATATTTGTGCAGTTGTATTTCTTCTATTTCAAGTAAGATTAAGCAATTTTTCATTGATGAAGACCCTGTGTGTTTAGTTGAGGTTTTTTTTTTTAACTTTTAGAAAAATGTGAGGTTTAGAAATCCCAACTCATAGAAACTGAAACAAGAGGAAGAAATTTGTATTCACATGGCTGGACATGGATGTTCTTGGATTTCAAGATCTCTCACTCTCTGCCCTCAATTCAGTTCAGTCACTCAGTCATGTCCGACTCTTTGCGACCCCATGGACAGCAGCATACCAGCTTTTCCTGTCCATTACAAACTCCTAGAGCTTGCTCAAACTCATGTCCATCGAGTTGGTGGTGGACCATCTCATCCTGTGTTGTCCCTTTCTCCTCCTGGCTTGAATCAGCTGACTCAGAAATGAGTCAGCTCTTTGCATCAGGTGGCCAAAGTATTGGAGCTTCAACTTCAGCATCAGTCCTTCCAATGAATATTCAGGACTGATTTCCTTTAGGATTGACTGGCTTGATCTCCTTGCAGTCCAAAGAACTCTCAAGAGTTTCTCCAACACCACAGTTCAAAAGTACCAGTTCTTCAGTGCACAGCTTTCTTCATGCTCCAACTCTCACATCCATACGTGACTACTGGAAAAAACCGTAGCTTTGATTAGATCAACCTTTGTGGGTAAAATAATGTCTCTGCTTTTTAATATGCTGTCTAGGTTGGTCATAGCTTTTCTTCCAAGGAGCAAGCGTCTTTTAATTTCATGACTACAGTCACCATCTGCAGTGATTTTGGAGCCCAGGAAAATTAACTCTGTCACTGTTTCCATTGTTTCCCCATCTATTTGCCATCAAGTGATGGGACCAGATGCCATGATCTTCATTTTTTGAATGTTGAGTTTTAAGCCAGCTTTATCACTCTCCTCTTTCACCTTCATCAAGAGGCTCTTTAGTTCCTCTTCACTTTCTGCCATCAGGGTGGTGTCATTTGCATATCTGAAATTATTGATATTTCTCCTGGAACTCTTGATTCCAGCCTCTACTTCACCCACCTGGCATTTCACATGATGTACTCTGCATAACAGTTAAATAAGCAGGGTGACAATATATAGCCTTGCCATATTCCATTCCCAATTTTGAAACAGTCCCTAAGTTCTATGTCCAGTTTTAACTGTTGCTTTTTAATTGCATACAGATTTCTCAGGAGACAGGAAAGGTGGTATTCCCATCTCTTTAAGAATTTCCCACAGTTTGTTGTGATCCACACAGTCAAAAGTTTCGGCATAGTCAATAAAGCAGAAGTAGATATTTTTCTGGAACTCTCTTGCTTTTTCTAAATCCAACAGGTGTTGGTAATTTGATATCTGGTTCCTCTGCCTTTTCTAAATCAAGCTTGAACGTCTGGAAGTTCTTAGTTCATGTATTGCTGAAGCCTGGTTTGGAGAATTTTGAGCACTACTTTGCTAGTGTGGGAGATAAGTGCAATTGTGCGGTAGTTTGAACATTCTTTGGCATTGCCTTTCTTTGGGATTGGAATGAAAACTGACCTTTTCCAGTCCTGTGGCACTGCTGAGTTTTCCAAATTTGCTGACATATTGACTGCAGCACTTTCACAGCATCATCTTTTAGGATTTGAAATAGCTCAACTGGAATTCCATCACCTCCACTAGCTTTGTTCGTAGTGATGCTTCCTAAGGCCCACTTGACTTCACATTCCAGGATGTCTGGCTCTAGGTGAGTGATCACACCATCGTGGTTATCTGGGTCGTGAAGATCTTTTTTGTATAGTTCTTCGTATTCTTGCCACCTCTTTTTAATATCTTCTGCTTCTGTTAGGTCCATATCATTTCTGTCCTTTATTGAGCCCATCTTTGCATGAAATGTTCCCTTGGTATCTCTAATTTTCTTGAAGAGCTCTCTAGTCTTTCCCATTCTATTGTTTTTCTCTATTTGTTTGCATTGATCATTTAGGAAGGCTTTCTTATCTCCTCTTGCTATTCTTTGGAACTCTGCATTCAGATGGAGGTATCTTCCCTTTTTTTTTTTTTTTTTTTTGTCAGTTATGCTTTTTTTTATTTTATTTTATTTTTAAACTTTACATAATTGTATTAGTTTTGCCAAATATCAAAATGAATTCGCCACAGGTATACATGTGTTCCCCATCCTGAACCCTCCTCCCTCCTCCCTCTCCTTTGCTTTTCATTTCTCTTCTTTTCCCAGCTATTTGTAAGGCCTGCTCAGACAGCCATTTTGCCCTTTTGCATTTCGTTTTCTTGGGGATGGTCTTGATCATCACCTCCTGTACAATGTCACCTCTGTCCACAGTTCTTCAGATACTCTATCAGATCTAATCCCTTGAATCTATGTATCACTTCCATGTATAATAGCAAGCAATTTGATTTAGGTCAAACCTGCATGGTCTATCAGTTTTCCCTATTTTCTTCAATTTCAGTCTGAATTTTCAATAAGGAGGTCATGATTTGAGCCACAGTCAGCTCCTGGTCTGTTTTTGCTGACTGTATAGAGCTTCTCCATCTTTGGTTGCAAAGAATATAATCAATCCGATTTTGGTGTTGACCATCTGGTGATGTCTATGTGTAGAGTCGTCTCTTGTGTTGTTCGAAGAGAGTGTTTGCTAACTTCTCTCTATTTTAGATGGGCTTCTTTCCTGTGGTGACCCCCGGCACTTCCATGCTTATAACCTCACAGCTCCAAGTTGAGAAAAAATTTCTGGACTACACCATCTTATCATTAAGCTGAACTGGATTATATGTTCATATTTGAGGTGTAAAGATATAGGGCTTGGATGGTCCAGGTCTGAGTTGAATTTTTCTTTTTGAGCTAAAGATAGCATCAACTTGATGGCTGTTGCTCACACTATGTGGATTGAGGTTTAGGGTTAAGGTTCAGAGATCAGTGTTATGACTTTCTTGAGGAAAACTAAAGTTGCATAATACACAGGAAAATGAATAAGTAGTGCAATGCATACACAGCATCCATACTCATCTTTCTTTCCATGTATACATCTTAAGAAATGCTCCTATGTACAGCAAAATTTAAAAACCACTCTCTCTTTCTGGAGGAAGGCAATCTAGCATTCAAGTCTGGGATAATTAAGTGATACGCATTCTTGGTCAGATCTAGGCTTGGATTCTCCCAAGTAGAGGCATTATAGTAATTTGTAATAAATAGTTGTATTTACTATACATAAAATATTATAGCAATTTATAGTAAATCCTAACATCAGTCGCCCTCAAGGAATACCCAGACTGTTCTCTGACAGAGAAAGAACACTATAATTATGATAAAAACTCCATTCCAGATGCAGAAAATGGGACACACAATGGTGATAACAGATAACAATGGTGATAATCACCCAAACGGTGTCTTAGATGGCCTTAATGAGGTGTTCTGGCCATTCTGGCTCTTTTCTCTAGAAAGCCTTTATTTGCTATGGTTTTTGTCGAGCTCAGTTCCTACTGAAGTGAGTTTGGGAGACCCGAGACTGTTTCAGAGGTTAGCCATCACTGACCGATAGTAGCCATGAGCTGTAAAAAGCAGCAGATTTGTAAGGAGGGTAATATTATCTGTGTTTCACAAGTGAGGGAACTAGGGCTTGAAGAGGTTAGGGACTTTTGGTATGAGTGACACGGAGAGGTCAGAATCCAGGGATATTCCTTTCTCCAGAACACTGGCATTTCCATCTGCTATCTGTCTATAAAGTGGCTTTGTTTGCAGTGTTTACACCAGTAATCATCAAAACTTTCATTTCTAGCAAGAGCAAAGGGAAATCCTTGGTCACTATCCCCAAGCATATGTTGTAAACTGTTCAGCCTGTAAAGGGAGAACAAACCAACATGATTCTCTGGCCCTGTAGGGGCGACCTTAGTCAAGGAATGTTTCTTTGGGGCACGGCAGCCCCCATCTTTCAGAACTGCACCAGACTGGAAATTCTAGAAAGTGGAGGAAGTCTGACAGGTCAATGAACATCGTCAATGGTTAGTGCCAGAATCTACACATGTCCTTGTTTTGATGAATTAGTTCAGTTCAGTCGCTCAGTTGTGTCCGACTCTTTGCGACCCCATGAACCACAGCATGCCAGGCCTCCGAATTAGTTAGGATGTTATTATTTTCTTTACAATGAAGTTATAAAGTTTTGAATAAGTAATATATTTATATAACTCCAAAATAAAAAGATAAAGGGATATTCAGGAAAAAGAATTCTCCCTTCTAATCTTATCCCCCATCTACTAAATTCCCATGCCTGTTTCTCAAATATGGCATGAGTCTTTAGTTTCTTGCATATCCTTCCAGAGATTTACATATGTATGAATATATATTCTTCCATTTTTATAGAAGTCATAGTCCAGGGTCAATGCACGATACTGGATGCTTGGGGCTGGTGCACTGGGACGACCCAGAGGGATGGTATGGGGAGGGAGGAGGGAGGAGGGTTCAGGATGGGGAACACATGTATACCTGTGGCAGATTCATTTTGATATATGGCAAAACCAATACAATATTATAAAGGTAAATAAAATAAAATAAAATAAAAAGAAGTGATAGCATAAAATTGATTGGCAAGACAACATATCCTAGAAATATAACATGTCAAAATAAAAATTCCAGAATTTTTAAAAGCATCTTTATAGTGTTCTACCATATGGATGTACTATACTTCGTTTAACCTCTTAATAGGTTTATTCCTATTACGCAGGAGGTTGATTCATGCATCTTATCATTACAAATAATACTATAATTAATATCTTGATACATAAGGTGTTTTTCAGACATGTAAATACATTTGTAGAATAAATTGTTAGAAGTGGATTTGCTGGTGCAAAAGTTCACACATTTTTAATTTTAACAAATAGTCCCACATTGTCCTTTGTACACATCACAACCACCTTACATTTCATCACTAATATATGAGGTTGCCCCACTTCCTCACAGCAGGTCCAACGTAGCATGTTATTGAATGCTTCAATTTTCTAATCTGAAAGGTGAAAATTTATATCCCTATTCATTTCAATTTGTTTCTCTTGTTCGAGTATGATTGAACAACCTTCTATAAGTTTAAGAGACAACTGAAAAAAGCTAGCTTTTTCTATTGAAAGCATCAGAAAACCAAATATCACTTGGCTAAAAGAAAAACAAAATGATTTCCTTTTTATAAGGCCATGTAGATATGTCTACATGTATTCATGTATAATGTGAATTTAACTCAGATGACCATTATATCTACTACTGTGGGCAAGAATCCCTTAGAAAAAATGGAGTAGCCATCAAAGTCAACAAAAGAGTCTGGAATGCAGTACTTGGATGCAATATTAAGAATGACAGAATGATCTCTGTTCGTTTCCAAGGCAAACCATTCAATATCACAGTACTCCAAGTCTATGCCCCAACCAGTAATGCTGAAGAAGCTGAAAAAAGGTTATATGAAAACCTACAAGACCTTCTAGAACTAACACCCACAAAGATGTCCTTTTCATTATAGGGGACTGGAATGCAAAAGTGGGAAGTCAAGAGATACCTGGAGTAACTGGCAAATTTGGCCTTGGAGTACAAAATGAAGCAGGGCAAAGGCTAACAGAGTTTTGCCAAGAGAACACACTGGTCATAGCAAACATCCTCTTCCAACAACACAAGAGAAGACCCTACACATGAACATCACCAGATGGTCAACACCGAAATCAGATTGATTATATTCTTTGCAACCAAAGATGGAGAAGCTCTATACAGTCAGCAAAAACAAGACTGGGAGCTGACTGTGGCTCATATTATGAACTCCTTATTACCAAATTCAGACTTAAATTGAAGAAAGTAGAGAAAACCACTAGACCATTCAGGTATGACCTAAATCAAATCCCTTATGATTATACAGTGGAAGTGAGAAATAGATTCAAGGGATTAGATCTGATAGACAGAGTGCCTGAAGAAATATGGATGGAGGTTTGTGACATTGTACAGGAGGCAGTGATCAAGACCATCCCCAAGAAAAAGGAATGCAAAATGGTTGTCTGACGAGGCCTTACAAATAGCTGAGAAAAGAAGAGAAGCTAGAGGCAAAGAAGAAAAGGTAGATATACCAATTTGAATGCAGAGTTCCAAAGAATAGCAAGGAGAGATAAGAAAGCCTTCCTCAGTGATCAATGCAAAGAGATAGAGGAAAACAATAGAATGGGAAAGACTAGAGATCTCTTCAAGAAAATTAGAGATACAAAGGGAATATTTCATGCAAAGATGGGCTGAATAAAGGACAGAAAAGGTAGGGACCTAACAGAAGCAGAAGATATTAAGAAAAGGTGGCAAGAATGCACAGAAAAACTATACAAAAAAGATCTTCATGACCCAGATAATCACGATGCTGTGATCACTGACCTAGAGCCAGACAACCTGGAATGTGAAGTCAAGTGGGCCTTAGGAAGCATCACTACGAACAAAGCTGGTGGAGGTGATGGAATTCCAGTTGCTGCTGGTGCTGCTTCTAAGTCGCTTCAGTCATGTCCAACTCTGTGTGACCCATAGACAGCAGCCCATCAGGCTCCTCTATCCCTGGGATTCTCCAGGCAAGAATACTGGAGTGGGTTGACATTTCCTTCTCTAATGCATGAAAGTGAAAAGTGAAAGTGAAGTCGCTTCAGTCGTATCTGACCCCATGGACTGTAGCCTATGAGGTTCCTCCATCCATGGGATTTTCCAGGCAAGAGTACTGGAGTGGGTTGCCATTTCCTTCTCCAGGAATTCCAGTTGAGCTATTTCAAATCCTAAAAGATGATGCTATGAAAGTGCTGCATTCAATATGCCAGCAAATTTGGAAAACTCAGCAGTGGCCGCAGGACATGAAAAGGTCAGTTTTCATTCCAATCCCAAAGAAAGGCAATGCCAAAGAATTCTCAAACTACCACACAATTGCACTCATCTCACATGTTAGTAAAGTAATGTTCAAAATTCTCCAAGCCAGGCTTCAGCAATACATGAACCGTGAACTTCCAGATGTTCAAGCTGGTTTTAGAAAAGGCAGAGGAGCCAGAGATCAAATTGCCAACATCTGCTGGATCATTGAAAAGGCAAGAGAGTTCCAGAAAAACATCTATTTCTGCTTTATTGACTATGCCAAAGCCTTTAAATTCTGAAAGAGATGGGAATACCAGACTACCTGACCTGCCTCTTGAGAAACCTGTATGCAGGTCGGGAAGCAACAGTTAGAACTGGATATGGAACAACAGACTGGTTCCAAATAGGAAAAGGAGTCCGTCAAGGCTGTATGTAGTCACCCTGCTTATTTAACTTATATGCAGAGTAGATCATGAGAAATGCTGGGTTGGAAGAAGCACAAGCTGGAATCAAGATTGCCGGGAGAAATATCAATAACCTCAGATATGCAGATGACACCACCCTTATGGCAGAAAATGAAGAAGAACTAAAGAGCCTCTTGATGAAAGTGAAAGAGGAGAGTGGAAAAGTTGGCTTAAAGCTCAACATTCAGGAAACTAAGATCATGGCATCCGGTCCCATCACTTCATGGGAAATAGATGGGGAAACAGTGGAAATAGTGTCAGACTTTATTTTGGGGGGCTCCAAAATCACTGCAGATGGTGATTGCAGCCATGAAAATAAAAGACACTTACTCCTGGTAAGGAAAGTTATGACCAACCTAGACAGCATATTAAAAAGCAGAGACATTACTTTGTCAACAAAGGTCCATCTAGTTAAGGCTATGGTTTTTCCAATAGTCATGTATGGATGTGAAAGTTGGACCATAAAGAAAGCTGAGCACCGAAGAACTGATGCTTTTGAACTGTGGTATTGGAGAAGACTCTTGAGAGTCCCTTGGACTGCAAGGAGATCCAACCATTCCATCCTAAAAATAAGTCCTGGGTGTTCATTGGAAGGACTGATGTTGAAGCTGAAACTCCAAACTTTGGCCACCTGATGCAAAGGCCTGACTCATTTGAAAAGACCTTGATGCTGGGAAAGATTGAGGGCGGGAGGAGAAGGGGACGACAGAGGATAAGATGGTTGGATGACAACACCAACTCAATGGACATGGATTTGGTTGGACTCTGGGAGTTGGTGATGGACAGGGAGGCCTGGCATGCTGTGGTTCATGGGGTCGCAAAGAGTTGGGCATGACTGAGTGACTGAACTGAACTGAATTATAGTTTCTTCACAAATCGTCTTTGTTTAGAAGTTATCACTGGTGACTGCAGCCATGAAATTAAAAGACACTCCTTGGAAGAAAAGCTATGACAAAACTACACAGTGTATTAAAAAATAGAGACATCATTGCTGATTAAAGTCTGCATAGTCTAAGCTATGTTTTTCCAGTAGTCATGTATGAATGTAAGAGTTGGACCATGAAGAAGGCTGAGCAGCAGAGTTGATACTTTCGAATTGTGGTGTAAGAGAAGACACTTGAGAGTCCCTTGGACAGTTAGGATGTCAAACCAGTCAATGAAAGGAAATCAATGCTGAATATTCATTGGAAGGAGTGATGGTGAAGCTGAAGTTTCAATACTTTGGCACTTAAGACCCTGCTGCTGGGAAAGATTGACGGCAGGAGGAAAGGGGGGGGGGCGGTGACAGAGATTAAGATGATTGGATGACATCACTAAGTCAATGGACATGAGTTAAAGTAAATCCTGGGAGATGGTGAAGGACAGGGAAGCCTGGTTGCTTCAGTCCATGGGGTCACAAAGAGTTGGATATGACTCTGCGACTGAACAACAAATGTTAGTGTGGGAAGAGCACCCGAGATTTGGAATTAGCAAACCTTGCTCACACATGGCCTCAGTCACACTTTTTTCTGTGATGCTTGATAAATTATCAAAGCTCTCTGAGCCCATGAATAAAATAACTAAGAACCTATTTTCATCCCATAAATATTGAGTCCACAATGTAAGCTCTATGACATTTGGAACACAGAAGGTAGGAAATAATATTTGGTGTAGAATCAACTATACCTTAGACATATAAAAGCTTACAGAAAAAAGTGGCTATCAAGACTGAGTTCCCTGCAGCCAGGGAAGTCTAGGAACTATTTGTTCCATCAGATAAGAAATCAGGACATTTTAGTACAGTTAGGGTGGGTACAGAGAAGAACCCGAATGTGGGAAAGTACAAACAATTCCCTATCCGAGCACAATAGCATAGGGGCCTCCCAGGTGGCTTAGTGATCAAGAATCCACCTGCCAGTTCGGGAGATGTGGGTTCAATCCCTGGGTCAGGAAGATCCCCTGGGGAAGGAAATGGCTGCCCACTCCAGGAAACTTGCCTGGGAAATCCCATGGACAGAGGAGCCTGGTGGGCTATAGTACATGGGGTCACAAAGAGTCTGACACAACTTAGCGACTAAACAATATATAGTAGCATAAAGGTGGAAAGGAATAATGAACCATGAGTTCAGAGAGGAAGCCTGGGGCATATCATGAAGGAACTGGTGGTCCCGGCAAAGACATTTGGCTTTCATCCCAAAGCAAAGGGGAACCCCTGAAGGGTTTTAAGCAAAGAAGTGTCATGATTAGGTGTGTGTTTCAAAATATTCTCTCCAGCTGCTGTGCTGAGAAAGATCGGAAGGGAGCAAGACTCTGTAGAGAAACCAGTATAGGCAAACAATGGCAGAGGAGATGGCAGTGGAGATAGAAAGATAGGAATAACTGTGAGAGACATTACAATCGAGAAACTAAGTGTTAACAATTGATTATAGAGTCACTGAGAGAATGAGGGGAGTAGGAGAGGAAGCTGAAATTTCTAATTCTTACAACTTTTCACACACAGTAAATGCAGGAAGAAGAGCAGGTGTATTTAGGGGAGGGCAAAGAAATAGTGAAAAAAATTACATATGATAGATAATCATAAGCTATCGATGTCATATCTATTTCAGCTGTCCAACTGGCTGTTATATTGAAACTCAAGAGAGAGATCTAAGAGAAATGAGTTTGAAAGTCATCAGCATGTAGATGCTTACTGAAACCAGGAGTAGATGAGATTGGTCTTGGTGAATGAGCAAAGCAGAAAATGATCGTCTAGAATCAACAGTGTCTTTAGGCCCAGTGCAACACTTCAGGCAGTGTCTGTGAACCATGGCTACATGCTAGAGTCATCGGGAAGCTTGTAAAGAATAGTGATTCCAGGATGTTACACCAGACCAATTAACTCAGAATCTCCTGTCTGGGCACCGACATTCTTTCAAAGCTTCCCAGGTGACTGCAATATACAGCTATGATTGAGAACTCTTCCATGCTGGAATGTGCCCAGTAACTATATGCTAAGTGAATAAACAAATAGGTGAACAAATATGAGATTGCACAGAGACTCCAAAAACAGAAAAAGTGATGGGAATACTGATAGCAAGCAGTGTAACAGAAAATAAAGATGTGAGAAAACAGAGTACAGTCAGTGGTAAAGAATCCGCCTGCAATGCAGGACACCAAGGAGATGTAGGTTCAATCCCTGGGTCGGGAAGGTCCCCTGGAGAAGGAAAAGGCAAGCCGCTCCAGTACTCTTGCCTGAAAAATCCCATGGACAGAGGAGCCTGGTGGGCTACAGTCCAAGGGGTCTCGAAGAGTCAGATATGACTGAGTGTGCACATACACACACAAAGGGGAAAAAAACACATTTAGCAGGAAGAGAATCATTAGAGTCTGGAAGACAATGTAGGTAATTTAATCACAAATAGTTTTCAGAAACATGGGAAAAGGAATTTGCTGGCAACATGAAATCAGACTCTTAAGTACCTGACCAACCTGAGAAAAATAGGTAGAGAGAAAACCAGTGCATTGAAACCCAACAAAGCTTCAGTGTACCAGTCCTTTTCAATCACTTGGAGGAAAAATGATGTGTTCAGTACGTCCTCCTTCTCCATGTTTGAACCTTTAAGCAGGGTATTTGGATTCACAGACTGAACCCAACTCAGATTGTTTCCCCTTCCAGCACACTGCTGTACTTCTTAAATGACACCAGGCTTCCAAGCAAGATTGATTGTAAACTTGAAAAGGTTACATGTGATGTAATGAATAACACATGCTATTCCCTCAAGCGCATCTCTGGAATGACACACACCAAGGATCCTGCAAGCTTTCGTAGTTTAGAAAAGATTGGGAAGAGATCTCACAGACAAGTGCCAAAAGAGAATTTCCTATTATGCTCACTTAATAAACTGCTCTATCTTGAATTCATTCACTCAATGAATACTTAATGAAGACTTAAAAACTGTTTTTGGAGTTCTATAAATGTTTGTCGACAAATGGGGAGATGAATGGATATAATGTGCCAATCAAAGTTTGAGGGGCTATGAGAAAAATAAAATAACTCAAAGATGGGAACTGATCCTAATAGAGACTGCAAAACCTCTTTTGAGAAAACATGGTAAGTGCTATCCAATTGTTACACATTTTACTAGGAGAATACAGAATACAAGGGAAGAAAGGATTATTTCCAATTGGAGTGCTAGGAAAGAACTTTTGCCAGAAGTTGTGTTTAAGCTGAACCTTGAAAAATCTAGATGTGCAGATTTTGGGAAAAGAGATTTGAGGTAAAGAAAGAGGTGGGCTGTGTTGATGTGTGGAAGATGGAGAACAGTTAAACGTGAACAAGATCTGAAGTTTATGAAGGACAATTATAAGGCAACAATGTTGAAAAGGTATATTGAGAGTTTGCATGGAGATCTTTTAAAGTTTTTAATGACTGAGCACAGGATAGTTAACTGCTAATATTTGTTGAATGTCTTCTATGGTCCAGGCACATTGTAATTACATAAATTACTTTAATGAAGGTTTATAATAACCTCCTTTGTAGGTTCATGAAGTCCTTCTTAACAAAATATAATTGATGCTGGGAAAAACCAATTAAAAGATCTCAGTTGAAATGGAATTTATGTTTTCATGGTAAATTATAGGGGAAAAATGATTAGAATATTAACTTAAAAATGATTAACATTATGACAGATGTTTATCTTTTGTTAAAAACACATATACATTATAATTGCAACTTTACACTAATTCTTAAAACTAAGAAAGAGTAATTCAAATACATTTTAGGGGCAGAGGCATATTTTTCCAAGAAAATTACATGACTGCATAATATAATATTCTTCAGTTTATATTTTCAGCATGATTGTAAAGAGGGTTGGTTTTTGCAAAATTATTTGAGTTTTTCATGAATTTCCTTAGAACTTTGATATCAAAGCTATTTTTCTGTGAAATACCTATCATATTATTGTGCTTATTAATTTGTTTTGTGTGTGTGGAGTGTTAATATGTTTAACTCTGCCAAATATAATATTTGTTGGTAGCTCTGTGTGTAATTCAAATATTTCTCCAGTTTCATTGACTTCGTGACATCTTGCATCATTTGCATCATTTGTATTTTTATTTGATACTCATTTGCATTATAATTCCTAATGGTCATTACCATTATCTGAATGTGCAGAAGTTTTGTACTCTCGGTGAGAGTTGACCTGCATTGATGGGAAGGGCCAAGGTCTTGAGTGGGGAGGTCAACTGAAGAGGTAACTCACTAGTCAATATTTTCATATTATGACATGCTTTATTTTCCTATAAAATCTTGGATAGTAAATGCCAAGATAATGAGATCTTCCTGTGTTTTATGATTTCTATTTTACCGACGAGAAAACTGAGGCTCAATGAAAGTCATTGTCCCCATAGCCACACAGCTCATGAATGATAAAACCAGAATTTGAAGGCAGTCTAATTTGAGAGTTGAATCATTTGTGTAGGTGTGGGCCAGGTGCTTTTAGTTGTCAATTAGAGATAAGTCACTACCAGAAATTTATAAAGCATGGAAAGCTTATATTTCCTGTGTTGCCTAACTTGTGTTTTTTCCCCTACCTTCTAAAATTACACAGACTGATCTTAATTTTCAGTCTTTTCCCCCTAATATATATAATTAATGCATTAAAAATTGTGTTAATCCCAACACACAAATTTTGATATGACAGTCTCTTCACTGACCCATAAATTATTTAGAAGTATGTTTTTAAATTTCATAATATCATCTTTTGGCTATTTACTTTTCATTTTGCTGCACTGAGATTTAAAAATAATACCTGCATGATGTAGGGAATCTAGATCCACTGGTGTTTGTAAAGTTTTGTTTTGAAACCATTATGCTGTCAGTTTTTGTAAATGATGTATAAGTATTTAAAAAGTGTGTGTGCTCTTTCACTGTTTGATGTAGAATTCTATATAAGTCTGTTAGAGCACACTTAAATTTCTTGAAACATATACTAAATCTTTGCATTTTTTATTTGCTTGATTCACGAATTACAGAAAGAAATGTACTAAGGTCTTGCAATATGATTATGCACACGTCAACTTTTTGTTGTAGCTTTGTCAATTGTGTTTGTTGTTGTTGTAACCACTAAGTCATGTTTGACTCTTTGTGACCCCATGGGCTGTAGCATGCCAGACTCCTCTGTCCTTGACTATCTCCCAAAGTGTGCTCAAAGTCATGTCCACTGAGTCAGTGATGCTATCTAATCATCTCACTCCCTGCCACCCACTTCGTATTTTGTCATCAATTATTTTTAAGTTTAGTATTTTTATTTCTTGGTGTTTTTGTTCCTCATCACTATATAGTGTGCTTTTTCATCTGATAAAAAAACACATTTTAAATTTCACTTAAAAACTATCTTGTCAGATATGTTACAGTGATACCAACTTTCTTTTCATTAGCATGTTCCTAGAATGACTTTTTTATCCTCTTAATTTCAGCTCTTTGTGTCATATTTTACATGCATCTCATAAGCAATGGAGTTGATTTTTATAAAATCTATTGTCTTCTGTGCTTCCCAGGTGGTTCAGATGGTAAAGAATCTGCTTGCAAAGCAGGAGACCTAGGTTTGATCCCTGAGTTTGGAAGATCCCCTGGAGAAGGAAATGGCAACCCACTTCAGTATTCTTGCCTAGAGAATTCTATGGACAGAGGAGCTTGGCAGGCTATAGTCCATGGGGTCACAAAGAGTCGGACACGACTAAGCAACTGAAACTTTCACTTTTCACTCTTTTAACTGGTGAATTTAATTTATTTACATTTATTTTGAGTATGGATACAAATGGGTATTATACATGGTTATTTCTACCATATGCATTCTACTTAGCTTACTTTTTTGTTTCTTCTTATTCTTTTCAGGATTCTAGTTAACTAATAGGTTGTTTTGTTTTGCTTTTATCACTGCCCATGGTTTAAAACTCATAGATTCTATTTCTCATCCTTTAGTGATACTTTTAAACTATTAACATGAATTATTTACATAGCAGTACCTAAATCCCAGCAATATTTACTCTCTTCTGAAAATTAAAATGGTCTTACATGCTTTACCTTCAAGCTTGTTTTTTGTTTCTTATAGTTTTCTAGTATTTCTGTTTTGTTTTATATCCTTAAATTTGTTACTATTGTCATTGCTGATGCTCAGATATATCCACATGTCTATGAATGTGCTTTTTATCACTGTATCTTTTATCCCACTCCTTCTGTATAAATTCTGTTATTTTCTTTATAAAAAATTATAATACATTGTTAATAATATATTGACACTTTTTGTGTGTAATTTTTGTGCCTTTCTTGGTTGTGTCTTCTGTTTATTGTTGCTTTTAAGATTTTAGGTTCGATAGCTTCACTGTGATGGATTTAGGTGTGGAGTTCTTTTTTATTTAAGGTTTTTGGAAGTCATGCAGTTCTTGATTCTATGGATTCATGTATTTTATCATTTCTGGAAAATTCTCAAGACTTTCAAGAAAGCTTCTTCCCCTTTTTCCGTATTCTATCCTTCTGGAACTCCTCATAGCTGTGTGGGGACCTTTGTTTCCTTTTCCTTCTCATAATTTCCCAGTGCTACAAGTCCTTCTGATATACTCAGTTAGACCTGCCAGTTCACCAGTTCTTCAAATGTCTAATCTGTTTATTTCATTAGTTTTAAACACCATGTTTTTCTTTCTTATTCTTTTACCTAACATAATTACTATTTTTCATATTCTCTTGTCCTCTTTTAGAATTTCAATTTTTTCATGTCTTAATTATTTTAAACATAATTTATATGCTTCAGATTATCATTCCATTATCTCAACTTTTGGGGTGATAATTCTGCTATTTTTGTTCACTCTCACTCTCCTTGTGTGTTTTGTAATTTTTTTTATCATGAGCTCTCTTCTTCAGCATGAATATTTTTTTCCTATAAGAATTTCATATAGTGGGAGCATTTCTTTAGAGTGTTTGGTTTGGGGAAGGAACTTGGGGTACTTTTGATCCAAAGCCAATTTTATATTAATTCCTCAGCCTGGGGTGAGGGTTTAACCTTCTTGAGTAGGTTAAATTGAAACCTAAATCTATTTGAGACACAGGTCTGTGGTTATCAAATTATCAGATATAACGCTTTTGTTTTGATTTCTCCACACAGAACTGAAAGAGATGGGAATACCAGACCACCTGACCTGCCTCTTGAGAAACCTGTATGCAGGTCAGGAAGCAACAGCTAGAACTGGACATGGAACAACAGACTGGTTTGAAACAGGAAAAGGAGTACGTCAAGGCTGTATATTGAAACCCTGCTTATTTAACTTCTATGCAGAGTACATCATGAGAAACGCTGGGCTGGAAGAAGCACAAGCTGGAATCAAGATTGCCGGGCGAAATATCAATAACCTCAGATATGCAGATGACACCACCCCTATGGCAGAAAGTGAAGAGGAACTAAAAAGCCTCTTGATGAAAGTGAAAGAGGAGAGTGAAAAGTTGGCTTAAAGCTCAACATTCAGAAAACGAAGATCATGGCATCTGGTCCCATCACTTCAGGCAAATAGATGGGGAAACAATGGAAACAGTGTCAGACTTTATTTTTTGGGGCTCCAAAATCACTGCAGATGGTGATTGCAGCCATGAAATTAAAAGATGCTTACTCCTTAGAAGGAAAGTTATGGCCAACCTAGACAGCATATTAAAAAGCAGAGATATTACTTGGTCAACAAAGGTCCATCTAGTCAGGGCTATGGTTTTTCCGGTAGTCGTGTATGGATGTGAGAGTTGGACTATAAAGAAAGCTAAGTGCCAAAGAATTGATGCTTTTGAACTGTGGTGTTGGAGAAGACTCTTGAGAGTCCCTTGGACTTCAAGGAGATCCAACCAGTCCATGCTAAAGGAGATCAGTTCTAGGTGTTCATTGGAAGGACTGATGTTGAAGCTGAAACTCCAATACTTTCGCCACCTGATGCGAAGGGCTGACTCATTTGAAGAGATCCTGATGCTGGGAAAGATTGAAGGCAGGAGGAGAAGGGGATGACAGAGGATGAGCTGGCTGGAGGGCATCACCGACTCAATGGACATGAGTTTGGGTAAACTCCAGGAGTTGGTTATGGACATGGAGGCCTGGTGTGCTGAGTTTCATGGGATCACAAACAGACAGACATGACTGAACGACTGAACTGAACTGAACTGAACCCAGGACCAAGGTAGAAACACATAAATGTATCTATTTTCTTCCTTTGCTAGGGAACAAGTGCATTTCTTGGTTCCCCACTTCACAGATGGTGCAGTCTTTTCAGGGTATCAGGTTTAGGTGGGAAGTAATTCCAATTTTTTTTTTATCATTTGAGTCCTGTATTAATTCACTTAGGCTGCCATGGACTGGGGGGCTTAAACACCGGAAATTTATTTTTTTCAGAGTTGGGGTGACTGGAAGTACAAGACCAGGGTGTCAGCAGGTCACGTTCTGGTGAGAATTCCCTTCCTGGTTTACAGATGGCCACCTTCTTTCTGTGTCCTCATATGATGGAGAGGAAGGAGAGAGAGAAAAAGTGAGCTATCTCTCTGGTGTCTCTTCTTAAAAGAGAAAAATAATTGTATATTTTTATGCACTATTGTATATTAATGCATATAGGTGGAATCTAGACAAACGACATAGATGATCTTATTTGCAGAGCAGAAATAGAGACACAGACTAGAGAACAAATGTATGGATACCAAAGAGGGATGGGAGGAGGTGGGAAGAATTGGGAGATTGGGATTGACACATATACACTATTGATACTATGTATAAAATAGATAATTAATGAGAACATACTGCATAGATCAGGGAACTCTACTTAATGCACTGTAGTGACCTGAATGAGAAGGAACTCCAAAAAAGAGGGGATATATGTATGTATATGGCTGATTCATTTTGCTATGCAGTAGAACGTAACACCACATTTAAAGCAACTACACTTGAATAAAGATTAATTAAAAACTTAATTTTTGCAAAGGGCACTAATCTGATTAAACTAACGTCCCACCCTTCTGACTTCATCTAACCAAGCATGCATGCATGCTAAGTCGCTTCAGTCATGTCTGACTCTTTGCAACCATGTGGACTGTAGCCCTCCAGATTCCTCTGTCCATGGGATTTTCCAGGCAACAATACCGGAATGGGTGGCCATGCCCTCCTCCAGGGGATCTTCCCAACCCAGGGATTGAACCCACATTTCTTACATCTGCTGCATTGGCAGGCGGGTTTTTTAGTCCTAGCACCACCTGGGAAGCCCTACCATAAACACCTCCAAATACCCCATCTCCAAATACCATCTTACTGGGGAGCTAGCTGGTGGTGGTTTAGTCGCTCAGTCATGTCCGACTCTTGCGACTCCATGGACTGTAGCCCACCAGGCTCCTCTGTCCATGGGATTTTCCAGGCAAGAATACTGGAGTGGGTTGTCATTTCCTTCTCCAGGGGATCTTCCTGACTCAGGAATCGAACCCAGGTCTCCTGCTTTGCAGGCTGATTTTGGGGAGTTAGGGCTCCAATATGTGAATTTGAGGGAGACACAAACATTCAATCCTTTGTCTGCTGTCCCCATGTGGATATTAAAGCCCAACTTCCAGTTTACCAAGAGCAAGGCTCTCACTCATCCCACACCCTGTGGCAGCACCAGCTCACACAGCTCCTTAGTGCTCTAGTCTTCTGTTTCCACTACAGATCTGGAGCCTAGGGATTTTATCTGCTCTTTTTGAATCCACTCTCTAACACGTCTAGGGTTTTTCAGGTTTTCTAGTGTTACCTTATTGTCAGAAGCAGAAGTCTCTCACCGCGTTTTTTCCTTTCATTTACGTAATCTAAATAAGTTGTCTGAATTTCCATTCCTTCCCTTTTAAAAAAAGGATGATGTACACAAGTATTATTTTCATTCATCTCATACAGTAATTCTGAGAAAGAGCAATTAGAGATAGCAATATGTTGCAAATTAAAAATGTTAAATATAGCAAAAGCAAATAGAGATTCTCTAATAATGCATTTTAATTATAATGCACTGATATTACACATTTTATCTGAGGATATTAAACTGTATTATAACTACATTATAATTCCTTGAAGAGACCATGAATGTTTCCAACCCAACAAACCACAGAGCAATAAAGGACCATCTGAGATTTGATTGTAAATTTAGTATTATTGACTCCCATTTTAAAGATTATAAGTACTATTTCTAGAATGTTATCCTACTGGTAAAGAGCAGGGCATCTTTCTCAGGACATGAGTTGAATAATTATAGTGATTTATTTCAAAGAGGAATCCTGTAGGGGGAACAGTTCTGGCAAAAGTGAGAAGGAGTTAAATACACAAATAATCGTGACTGGGAGCAGTGTGAACATAGAGCATTGGAGGCCCTGGAGTTTCTTTATTGTCTTGCTATATTCCAATGGTTCTGGGACAGATAATATTCTCCTGTGCCTTCCTTTTTACCTCTAGAAATAAAGAAAAACAAGATTCATTGAAAAAAAAATTGTTATTAACCATGAGGTCAAACCTACTGTGGTTAGTACCTGGAGAGGATAGAGAATGGGAAAACTGACCTAACCTTCTTCATAATTTCCAAAGGTAGAGTCTGTCTGGGGGTTTAGATCCAGGGTTAGGTTAATCTTTCCAAGAATAGGGCTAATATTATGGAATCAAACTGATTTCTATGATATCCTCCAGAACAGAAATTAGTGCAAACTCCAGACAGATCTTCTGTTGGAAACAAGTAAGGCTCACCATTAAGGATTAATTCACAAAACTGTCTGGGAAAGAAACTGATAACCAAATACTAGTGCCTGCTTATGAAAGCCCTCTGGCATTCTCCTTGCTGGTTTTTAAGGGATTTAACTCCATTCTAAGTACTTATGGTTGATATTCAGCCAACGTCGCTCAGTCGTGTCTGACTCTTTGAGACCCCATGGACTGGGACTGTAGCCCACCAGGCTCCTCCCTCCATGGGATTCTCCAGGCAAGAGTACTGGAGTGGGTTGCCATTTCCTTCTTCAGGGGATCTTCCCTACCCAGGGATCGAACCCTGGTCTCCCGCATTGTAGGCAGATACTTTAACCTCTGAGCTACCAGGAAAGCCCAACATAAGGCCACCAGTTGCTAAAATATGAAGACTTCTACACTAGTGGATGTGCTGCCCTGGTGGCTCAGATGGTAAAGAATCTGCCTGCAATGTGGAAGACCTGGGTTCAGTTTCTGGGTTGGGAAGACTCCCTGGAGAAGGGAAAGGCAACCCACTCCAGTTTTCTTGCCTGGAGAACTCCATGGACAGAGGAGCCTCGGGGGCTACAGTCCATGGGGTCGCAAAGAGTTAGACACGACTGAGCAACTCACATACACACACATACTCACGCTAGTGGGTAAAATGCAGCTGTCCTGAGGGTCCAAAGGGCCCTGGTCACTTAGCCCCTCTTTTGTTTCCCCACACTTTGCAACCCACATCTCCCCCTCTTCACAGGAAAGATTTGCTCCTGGTATGTCGCCCCAGGGCCCTCTGCAAGCCCTAGAGCCAGAGTCTGTTCTAAATAAATGGTCCTGTATTGTGGATTAAATGTTTTGCATGTTCTCCTCTCCTGAGCCTGCAGGCCTGAATTGAACTAGAGCCTCCAGGTTCCAACCTTTACCGCTTTCAATGTACATATTTTAACAATCTGACTTTATGGGTTTCCAGACTTTGGCTTAACAGGCCGTTTGACTTCCCATCTTCCTGACCACTTTGGAGGCATGGTCTCAATACCAGTGGAACTAGAGGTTTGGTCTTCTCCAATGGCTCGGTGGTAAAGAATTCGCCTGCCAATTCAGGAGACTAAGAGATGATTCAGGTTGCATCTCTGGGTCAGAAAGATTCTTTGGAGGAGGAAATGGCAACCTGCTTCAGTATTCTTCCTGGGGAAAATTCCATGTACAGAGGAGCTGGGCAGTCCATGGTGTCACAAAGAGTTGGAAACGACCGAACACACATACACTAGACTTTTAGATTTCACAGATTAAATAAATATATAATTTATATATTTTGCAGACTGATACAATCTTATCAAATTTTGTTTCACCAAGACTATTAATTAAAAAAAAAAATCTGCTACAATTATGCTATTTAAGAAAGAGAAGGACAAATTCAGAACAATTCCCACTAAAGAATTTATCTAAATCAAACCCCTATGATTATACAGTGGAAGTGAAAAATAGATTCAAGGGATTAGGTCTAATAGACGGAGTGCCTGAAGAACTATGGACAGAAGTTCATGACATAGTATAGGAAGCAGTGATCAAGATCATATCCATGAAAAAGAAATGCAAAATAGCAAAATGATTGTCTAATGAGGCCTTACAAATAGCTGAGAAAAGAAGAGAAGCCAAAGGCAAAGGAGAAAAGGGAAGATATACCCACCTGAATGCAGAGTTCCAAAGAATAGCGATGAGAGATAAGAAAGCCTTCCAAACTGATCAGTGCAAACAAATAGAGAAAAACAATAGAATCAGTTCAGTTCAGTTGCTCAGTCATGTCCGACTCTTTGCAACCACATGGACTGTAACCCATCAGGCCTCCCTGTCCATTGCCAACTCCCGGAGTTTATGCAAACTTATGTCCACTGAGTCAGTGATGCCATCCAACCATCTCATCCTCTGTCATCTCCATGTCCTCCTGCCTTCAATCTTTCCCAGCATCACAGTCTTTTCAAATGAGTCAGCTCTTCACATCAGGTTGCCAAAGTATTGGAGTTTCAGCTTCAGCATCAGTCCTTCCAATGAATATTCAGGACTGATTTCCTTTAGGATTGATGGGTTTGATCTCCTTGCAGTCCAAGGGACTCTCAAGAGTATACTCCAACACCACAGTTCAAGAGTATCAATTCTTCAGCACTCAACTTTCTTTATGGTTCAACTCTCACATCCATACACGGCTATTGGAAAATCCATAGCTTTGAATAGATGGGCCTTTGTTGACAAAGTAATGTCTCTGCTTTTTAATATGCTGTCTAGGTTGGTCATAACTTTCCTTCCAAGGAGCAAGTGTCTTTTAATTTCATGACTGCAGTCACCATCTGCAGTGATCTTGGAGCCCAGAAAAATAAAGTCAGCTACTGTTTCCCCATCTATTTGCCATGAAGTGATGGGATCGGGTGCCATGATCTTAGTTTTCTGAATGTTGAGCTTTAAGCCAACTTTTTCACTCTTCTCTTTCACTTTCATCAAGAGGCTCCTTAGTTCTTCTTCACTTTCTGCCATAAGGGTGGTGTCATTTGCATATCTGAGATTTTTGATATTTCTCCTGGTAATCTTGATTCCAGCTTGTGCTTCTTCCAGCCCAGCATTTCTCATGATGTACTCTGCATATAAGTTAAATAAGCAGGGTGACAGTAAACAATGAATGGGAAAGACTAGAGATCTCTTCAAGAAAATTAGAGATACCAAGAGAACATTTCATGCAAAGATGGGCCCAATAAAGGACAGAAATGGTCTGGATCTAGCAGAAGCTGAAGGTATTAAGAAGAAGTGGCAAGAATACACAGAAGTACAATACAAAAAAGATCTTCATAACCCAGAAAACCACGATGACGTGATCACTCACCCAGAGCCAGACATTCTGGAAGGCAAAGTCAAATGAGCCTTAGGAAGGAAGCATCACAACAAACAAAACTAGTGGGGGTGATGGAATTCCAGTGGAGCTATTTCAAATTCTAAAAGATGATGGAGTGAAAGTGCCGCTGTCAAAATGCCAGTAAATTTGGAAAACTCAGCAGTGGCCACAGGGCTGGAAAAGGTCAGCTTTCATGCCAATCCCAAAGAAAGTCAATGCTGAAGAATATTCAACCTACGTCACAATTGCACTCATCTCACATACTATCAAAGTAATACTCAAAATTCTCCAAGTGAGGCTTCAATAGTACATGAACCCTGAACTTCCAGATGTTCAAGCTGGATTTAGAAAAGGCAGAGGAACCAGAGATCAAATTGCCAACATCTGTTGGATCATCGAAAAAACAAGAGAATTCCAGAAAAATATCTACTTTTGCTTTATTGATTATGTCAAAGCCTTTGACTGTGTGGATCACAATAAACCATGGAAAATTCTTTAAGAGATGGGAATACCAGACCACCTTACCTGCCTCCTGAGAGATATGTATGCTGGTCAAGAAGCAACTGTTAGAACTGGACATGGAACAACAGACTGTTTCCAAATTGGGAAAGGAGTACGTCAAGGCTGTATATTGTCACCCTGCTAATTTAACTTATATGCAGATACATCACATGAAATGCTGGGCTGGATGAAGCAAAAGCTGGAATCAAGATTGCCAGGAGAAATATCAATATCCTCAGATAGGCAAATGGCATCACCCTTATGGCAGAAAGCAAAGAGGAACTAAAGAGCCTCTAGATTAAAGTGAAAGAGGGGACTGAAAAAGTTGGCTTAAAACTCACCATTCAGAAAATGAAGATCATGGCATCTAGTTCCTTCACTTCATGGCAAATAGATGGGGAAGCAATGGAAACAGTGACAGACTTTATTTTGGGGGACTCCAAAATCACTGCAGATGGTGACTGCAGTCATGAAATTAAAAGACGCTTGCTCCTTGGAAGAAAAGTTATGACCAACTTAGACAGCATATTTAAAAGCAGAGACATTACTTTGTCAACAAAGGTCCAGCTATTCAAAGCTATCGTTTTTCCAGTAGTCATGTATGGATGTGAGAGTTGAACCATAAGGAAAGTTGAGTGCTGAAGAATTGATACTCTTGAACTGTGGTGTTGGAGTATACTCTTGAGAGTCCCTTGGACTGCAAGGAGATCAAACCCATCAATCCTAAAGGAAATCAGTCCTGAATATTCATTGGAAGGACTGATGCTGAAGCTGAAACTCCAATACTTTGGCCACCTGATGGGAAGAGCTGAGTCATTTGAAAAGACTGTGATGCTGGGAAAGATTGAAGGCAGGAGGAGAAGGGGACAGCAGAGGTTTAGTTGGTTGGATAGCATCACTGACTTGAGGGACTCCTTGAGCAAGCTCCAGGAGTTGGTGATGCATAGGGAAGCCTGACGGCAGTCCATGGGGTTGCAAGGAGAAGTACACGACTGAGCGACTAAGCTGAATTGAGCTGAAAGAATTTATCCTATGAAAAACTCACTATGTCTTTCTCTTTCTCATTTCATGAAAGACCAGTAGCTAATCAACCGTGGACTGGTTGTAATCAGTGATATTTGCGAACCCGCACTAGACTCCTTTTACTAATGTTTCCAAGCTTAGCCCTAATGCAGCTCACCTGAGTCACGTGTTTTACTCATTCCGGTTATGGTTTGGTGTTCCTGACTCTGGACTGCAGCCTGCTTCTAAAACCTAAAGTATAAAATGAAGGTAGTCTTAGTATTAATTAAGTCCTATCCTTTCTTTCCAGGCTGCTGGGAATGAACAGGAGTCCTACAATTCTAACATTTAATCTGGTTCTCTTTCCTGAGGCTGGACAGAGTCCATTATTTTATAGCTTGTCCTTTCCTCCTTTCCACGGAACACATTGGTATTGTGTATTTATTTGCACGTGTATTATCCAACAGTATCGGCCCTTTCTTGGTAACATGAATTACTCCATTAACAGAATGCAAATTACAAATAAGTCAGGGCTTGACACCAGGCAAAATAGTCAATACATATCCTGTAGAAAACAGTTCTCTGGCTTTGAATAAAGAGTACTTGTAAGGACCTTTCATCTATATACTCAGTTACATCAAAGAATGAGTGCCTCCAAAGCATATTATAAAACCACAGAAAAAGAGTTTTATCTGACACTTGATAATTTTACTAAACAACAGAAAGACCATAATTGATGACACTATTAGAAAGCTGTTACAACATGAAACAAACATCATAAGATCGTGAAAAGACTCAGCTAATAATGTATTTGTGACATCAATAAAATTAGTTGTTTTTCATCAGTGTTGTGAAAGTTCTGATTTGTTTTAGCCTTGTGCATTATTCTATTATGGCATGATGATTCTCATTATGTTTCTCTAAGGCCTATCAACAGATAGAGTGTAGACTCTAATTATCTCTATATTTAGTCAAAATAGTCAGGCTTCATCTGTTTTCAGAACAGTTAATGTATTTGGCTCATTACTCTGGAAACACTGAGTACAATTTAGTTCCCTAAAAGCACATCCAGCATTAGCTTATGTAAGGAGCATTAAGGTCCTCTGTGTGATGATTTTATTCTTTTCCTATGGCAGTGAGTCAGGAAATAATAGCTATTATTTTTGATCACTTATAATGTACTGAGCACTGTGTTCACATTTTATATGCATTATTCATTTAGCTCTCCCAACAACAAACTATTATTCCCATCACACATATTTAGAAGCTCATCTAGAGTCATGCATTTAGGATGTGGCAGGTGCAGGACAGTCTGATTTCAAAGCCTGAGGTCTTAACCATCGTATTATAAAAAGTACTTAATTCCACAGATGCACACTTTATGTCTGATGTTTGTACAGACCGCATACAGTTAGGTCCTCAAAGAGGTGGGACCCAGTGCTTCAACTCTGATAGGAAGATGGCATTTATTTTTAATTTTTTTTCCAGGAGGGTTATTCCCCTGATCAACATCCTTGAATGAAGTTTATTGCTCTTGGATAAAAATTCCATCTGTAAGTTCCTGGACACTTGGACTCTCCTCCATTCCAGGCCCCTTCACTTAACTGGTTCAGCTACCCTAGCCTCCCATGGTTCTGCCATCTTTCCACACAATTTCCTCCCTCAGGACTTCCTCCCATCTTCCTTCTGATTGAGACATTCTCTCTGCCCCTACTCATACCCCCAGCCTCAGTTAAATGTCATTTCCAAAGAAGCTTTTCTGGACTTCCCAGGTTATGACAGGTTCTCCTGTACTCTTTTCCATAAGGCCCTTCATAGTCATCACCACACATTATAAATATATCCTTAACTTTGTGATTATTTCTTTCTTATTATTTTCCTTTATTTCCCCCAGTTCTATTGAGATACAATTGGCATACATCACTGTATAAGTTTAAGTTGAATGCCATAATGATCCGACTTACATACATCATGAAATGAATAACACAATAGGTTTAGTAAACATCCATCATCTCATATAGATTTAACATTAAAGAAATAAAAAATAAATTTTTCCTCATGATGAGAACTCTTAGGATTTACTCTCTTAGTAACTTTCATATGTAACATATAGCAGTATTAATTATCTTTATGAAGTTGTATATTACACCTCGAGTACTTACTTATGCTACACTCAAGTATACCAGGAAATTTGGAAAACTCAGCGGTGGTCACAGGACTGGAAAAGGTCAGTTTTCATTCCAATCCCAAAGAAGGGCAATGCCAAAGAATGTTCAAACTACCATACAATTGTGCTCATTTCACATGCTAGCAAGGTAGTGCTCAAAATCCTTCATGCTAGACTTCAACAGTATGTGAACCAAGAACTTCCAGATGTACAAGCTGGATTTAGAAAAGTCAGAGGAACCAAAGATCAAATTGCCAACACCTGTTGGATCATAGAAAAAGCAAGAGAATTCCAGAAAAATATTTACTTCTGCTTCATTGACTATGACAAAGTCTTTGACTGTGTAGATCACAACAAACTGTGGCAAGTGCTTAAAGAGATGGGAATACCAGACCACCTTATCTGTCTTCTGAGAAACCTGTATGCAGGTCAAAAATTAACAGTTAGAACCTTACATGGAACAATGGACTGGTTCAAAACTGGGAAAGGAGTACATCAAGGCTGTATTCTGTCACACTGCTTATTTAATTTATATGTAGAGTACATTATGAGAAATGCTGGGCTGGAAGAAGCACAAGCTGGAATCAAGATGGTCCAGAGAAATATTAACAACCTCAGATATGCAGATGATACCACTGTAATGGAAAAAAGTGAAGAGAAACTAAAGACCCTCTTGATGAAGGTGAAAGAGGAGAGTGAAAAAGCTAGCTTAAATCTCAGCATTCAAAAAACTAAGATCATGGCATCCGGTCCCATCACTCCATGGCAAATAGATGGAGAAACAATGGAAATTGAGAGACTTTATTTTCTTGGGCTCCAAAATCACTGCGGATGGTGACTGCAGCCATGAAATTAAAAGATGCTTGCTCCTTGGAAGGAAAGCAGTTACACACCTAGACAACATATTAAAAAGCAGAGCTATCACTTTGACCATAAATGTCTATATGGTCAAAGCTATGGTTTTTTTCAGTAGTGATAAAAATGGCTGAGCACTGAAGAATTGATGCTTTTGAATTATGGTGTTGGAGAAGACTCTTGATATTCCTTTGGACAGTGAGGAGATGAAAGCAGTCAATCCTAAAGGAAATCAACCCTGAATATTCACTGGAAGAACCGATGCTGGGGCTAAAGCTCCAATACTTTGACCACCTGATGTGAAGAACTGATTCACTGAAAAAAGTCCTGATGCTGGGAAGGATTGAAGGCAGAAGGAGAAGGGTTAGACAGAAGATGAGATGGTTGAATGGCATCATCGACTCAATGGACATGAGTTTGAGCAAACCCCAAGAGATAGTCAAGGACAAGAAAGACTGGTGTGCTGCAGTCCATGGGGTCACAAAGTGTTGAAGACAACTTAGCAATTGAACAACAGTAAGTACTTATAACTGGAAGTCTGTTACCTTTGACTACCTTCATCTAATTCTCCCCTCTCTAACTAAAATGTTAAGATTCAGTCATATCAGGGACTGTGTTGGTCTTGCTCGTTGCTATCCAGGCCCTAAAAATCCTGCCCCTACTCCCACAGTTGTTGCTTGGAAATTAAAAGATGCTTACTCCTTGGATGGAAAGTTATGACCAACCTAGACAGCATATTAAAAAGCACAGATAATACTTTGCCAACAAAGGTCTGTCTAGTCAAGGCTATGGTTTTTCCAGTGGTCATGTATGGATGTGAGAGTTGGACTATAAAGAAAACTGAGCACCGAAGAATTGATGCTTTTGAACTGTGGTGTTGGAGAAGACTCTTGAGAGTCCCTTGGACTGCAAGGAGATCCAACCAGTCCATCCTAAAGGAGATCAGTCCTGGGTGTTCATTGGAAGGACTGATGTTGAAGCTGAAACTCCAATATTTTGGCCACCTGATACGAAGAGCTGACTCATTTGAAAAGACCCTGATGTTGAGAAAGATTGAAGGCAGGAGGAGAAGGGGACAACAGAGGATAAGACAGTTGGATGGAGTCACTGACTCAATGGACATGAGTTTGAGTAAACTCTGGGAGTTGGTGATGGACAGGGAGGCCTGGTGTGCTGTGGTTCATGGGGTGACAGAGTCGGACACAACTGAGCAACTGACCTGAACTGACTGAATAAAAGAATTAATAAATGAATGAAAGAACAGTGGTGGATTTATGTACTTCCATTGTCTTTTAAAGAAGATACCAGTTAAAGTTAGTCTGTATCCCTAGAACTAAGCAAAGCTATATGATCCAAAGTTCTTGAGTTTATGCTTTTTGCTCTGGCACTAGACTGAATGTTTTAGCTCATTCCTGCCATTTCCCTGAAATTGCTATGCAAGAAAACAAAAATACGCATAGGACTAATTCTCAGGAAGTTGCTGTAGACCTTAAGCATGACGGAAAAAGAAAGACAGACTCTGCCTTATATTTTTAGAGATGGAAATAGGAAATGTCAGATTTCTTCAATACTGACCACAGTGGTTAAAGAAAGCATATGAAAAGTTAATTGTTAAAATGGTGATGAAGATATGTTTAAAAATTCTTAGACTAATTTATCCATCATTGTAAACAGCCAAAATAAAATACGTATTCAGTTCAGTTCAGTCACTCAGTCATGTCTGACTCTGCGACCCCATGAATCACAGCACACCAGGCCTCCCTGTCCATCACCAACTTCCAGAGTTCACTCAAACTCATGTCCATTGAGTTGGTGATGCCATCAAGCCATCTCATCCTCTGTCGTCCCCTTCTCCTCCTGCCCCCAATCCCTCCCAGCATCAGAGTCTTTTCCAATGAGTCAACGCTTCGCATGAGGTGGCCTAAGTACTGGAGTTTCAGCTTCAGCATCAGTCCTTCCAATGAACACCCAGGACTGATCTCCTTTAGAATGGACTGGTTGGATCTCATTGCTGTACAAGGAACTCTCAAGAGTCTTCTCCAACACCACAGTTCAAAAGCATCAATTCTTCGGCGCTCAGCTTTCTTCACAGTCCAACTCTCACATCCATACATGACCACTGGAAAAACCATAGCCTTGACTAGATGGACCTTTGTTGGCAAAGTAATGTCTCTGCTTTTGAATATGCTATCTAGGTTGGTCATAACTTTCCTTCCAAGGAGTCTTTTAAATTCATGGCTGCAATCACCATCTGCAGTGATTTTGGAGCCCCCAAAATAAAGTCTGACACCATTTCCACTGTATCCCCATCTATTTCCCATGAAGTGATGGGACCAGATGCCATGATCTTCATTTTCTGAATGTTGAACTTTAAGCCAACTTTTTCACTCTCTTCTTTCACTTTCATCAAGAGGCTTTTTAGTTCCTCTTCACTTTCTGCCATAAGGGTGGTGTCATCTGTATATCTGAGGTTATTGATATTTCTCCCGGCAATCTTGATTCCAGCTTGTGCTTCTTCCAGCCCAGCGTTTCTCATGATGTACTCTGCATATAAGTTAAATAAGCAGGGTGACAATATACAGTCTTGACGTACTCCTTTTCCTATTTGGAACCAGTCTGTTGTTCATGTCCAGTTCTAACTGTTGCTTGCTAACCTGCATATAGGTTTCTCAAGAGGCAGGTCAGGTGGTCTGGTATTCCCATCTCTTTCAGAATTTTCCACAGTTTATTGTGATCCACCCAGTCAAAGGCTTTGGCATAGTCAATAAAGCAGAAATAGATGTTTTTCTGGAACTCTCTTGCTTTTTCCATAATCCAGCAGATGTTGGCAATTTGATATCTGGTTGCAATACGTATAGGTAGGATTATATAACTATGTATGTAATTATAGAATCAATAGCATTTTTAGAGAATCTGATGGGAGCAAAAGGACCTTGGTGACTCTGAGGAATTCATTCTTTTTTTTTTTTTTTTTGAGTTATTTTTCCATTTATTTAGATCTTCCTTGATTTTTTTTATTTCTTTTTTTTTTCTAATTTTATTTTATTTTTAAACTTTACATAATTGTATTAGTTTTGCCAAATATCAAAATGAATCTGCCACAGGTATACATGGAATTCATTCTTAATGCTAAAATCTATCAGTGTTGATCTTTTTATATGCCTATTAAACATTAACTGTTATTTTATAGGAATACTTGGGTTGAAAAAGAACAGAAAGGAAGGGAGAAATACTTTGTTCAAATCTATTTCATAATGCACACTCCCATGAAAAATTAGCTTTTATTTTGATTACAGATAATTCATCCTCATTAGAAATTTTAGAAATCCTGAAAATTACGAACAAACCATTCAAATCCCAACAATTTCAAGAAAATCTTAGGTAACATATGGTGTATTTCTGTTCAGTCTTTTTGCTGAGTATCTTTGTAACATAGTTACAATAAATATGCATCATGAAAGACTGATTATAGTTTTTAAAGTTTATCTTTTATGATTTAAAATGGGAAATATGTCTGAAATTATAAAATATTTTGGAAAAATAGATAAAATATGGCACTACCCACATATGACTACTAACATTTTGGCATATGTTCTTACAATAATCTTCTAGGGTATTTTCTTAAGTTGTTATATGGAATATATTGATTTGTGCTTCCCTCATGGCTCAGCAGGTGAAGAACCTGCCTGCAATGCAGGAGATGAGGGCTTGATCTCTGGTTCTGGAAGATCCTATGGAGGAGGAAATGGCAACCCACTCCAGAGTTCTTGGCTGGAGAATCCCATGGACAGAGGAGTCTGACGGGCTGCGGGCCATAGGGTTGCAAAGAGTCAGAGATGACTGAAGCGACTGAGCTCACACACACATACATATATTGGTTTACAGCAGAGGTAATACAGATATTCACAGATCCTAGACTGTTGCAGGATAATTTCTAAGGACCAATAATGTGCTGCCTATTTCATTTTACCTTAGTCTATTCCTAAGGCTCAATAGAATAAAGCATTATACTGCACCATCCATTAAATTTGAAAACTCCTTTTATTGATTTTTTAATTGATTTTATTGATATGAGTGGGCTAATACTTAAGATCAGGTTGTCAAATCAGACTCATTTGAAGGATGCTTCTGCAATAACAAACTTTACTGATAGTTGGAGGATATGGGCAACCAAGAGGCATGGGCAGAGCAGACAGAAGTCTGGGGCACCAAAGGTGGCTTCGTGGGTCCTGTCACCCCACATCAGATATGTTCTCTCTGATCTAGAATAATAGATGACATTTCAGATAATGTTTTGCAGTTTACTTCACATAGCATGAAGCGTGCTTAAGTTATGAAATACCTTCATTTTATACTTCAGAAGAGTTATATAACTTATGTGAGATTCTTCAGGGAACCCTGCATCATAGATCTATAGATTCTGGGTTTATTTATTAAGTAACCCTTAGCAAGGACGTCGTGCTAAGGCATTCTGTGATAAGAGCCCTTCCCTTTAGTAAATATTATTAGTCTATTTATCTGGAGTTTCAGTTGACAAAGAGATTAGACTGGATTAACCTGCCTTTTTCTCTTCCCCAGTGTAGTTTCTCTTAACACCCGCAAAGAAAGTGAATGAATCTCTGACCAGCTGTTGAAATTCTTTCATTCTCAATAAGCAATAGGAAAAGAGAAAAAAATCCCTACAATCTAGCTTCTCATTTTCCACCCCTAAATCCTGTATGGACATGAGTTTTGGTGGATGCGTGGTCAGGGGTTCTGTTCTTCCAGTAGCTTTTTTTCCCCATGTCTGTTTTTGAAAAGCTCTTAGCCATTCCCCCTCCACATCCCCAAATGCCTCTAATCTGTTCTCTCTTTCCTGTCCCAATTGAAGCCCAATAAAAAGTATGTTAGAAACTCCCAGAAGATAACAGAAGAGAAAATGTAGATGACCTTGGGTATGGTGATGTCCTTTTAGATACAACACCAAAGATACAATTCATGAAAGAGACAATTGGTAAATTGGATTTCATTAAATTTAACGAAAAAGACACTTCTCTGCAAAAGATACTGCTAAGAAAATGAGAAGGCAATCTATAGACTGGGAGAAAGTATTTGTAAAATACATATTTGATGAAAGTGTTGGTTGCTCAGTCATGTCCGACTCAGGGACCCCATGGACTGTATGTAGCCTGCCAGGCTCCTCTGTCCATGGAAATCTCCAGGCAAGAGTATAGGAGTGGGTAGCCATTCCCTTCTCCAGGACATCTTCCCAACCCAGGGATCAAACCCAGGTCTCCTGCAATGCAGGCAGATTCTTTACCATCTGACAAAAGACTTATCCAAAATATATAAAGAACTCTTAAAACTCAACAATGAGAAAATGAACAACCTGATTTTAAAATGGGCAAAAAACCCAAACAGAGACCTCAACAAAGAAGATATTCAGATGACAAATACACATAATATACAGATACTCCATAGTATATGTCAAGTTCAGTTCAGTTCAGTCGCTCAGTCGTGTCCGACTCTTCGTAACCCCATGAATTGCAGCACGCGAGGCCTCCCTGTCTATCACCAACTCCCAGAGTTTACACAAACTCACGTCCATCAAGTCGGTGATGCCATCCAGCCATCTCATCCTCTGTTGTCCCCTTCCTCCTGCCCCCAATCCCTCCCAGCATCAGAGTCTTTTCCAATGAGTCAACACCTCACATGAGGTGGCCAAACTATTGGAGTTTCAGCTTCAGCATCAGTCCTTCCAATGAACACCCAGGACTAATCTCCTTTAGAATGGTCTGGTTGGATCTCCTTGCAATCCAAGGAACTCTCAAGAGTCTTCTCCAACACCACAGTTCAAAAGCATCAATTCTTCGGTGCTCAGCTTTCTTCACAGTCCAACTCTCACATCTATACATGACCACTGGAAAAACCATATCCTTGACTAGACGGACCTTTGTTGGCAAAGTAATATCTCTGCTTTTGAATATGCTATCTAGGTTGGTCATAACTTTTCTTCCAAGGAGTAAGCGTCTTTTAATTTCATGGCTGAAATCACCATCTGCAGTGATTTTGGAGCCCGGAAAAATAAAGTCTGACACTGTTTTCACTGTTTCCCCATCTATTTCCCACGAAGTGATGGGACCAGATGCCATGATTTTCGTTTTCCAAATGTTGAGTTTTAAGCCAACTTTTTCACTCTCCTCTTTCACTTTCATCAAGAGGCTCTTCAGCTCTTCTTCACTTTTGGTCATAAGGGTGGTGTCATCTGCATATCTGAGGTTATTGATATTTCTCCTGGCAATCTTGATTCCAGCTTGTGCTTCATCCAGCCCAGCATTCCACATGATGTACTCTGCATATAAGTTAAATAAGCAGGGTGACAATTTACAGCTTTGACATATTCCTTTCCTGATTTGGGACATGTCTGGTTCTAACTGTTGCTTCTTGACCTGCATACACATTTCTCAGGAGGCAGGTAAGGTGGTCTGGTATTCCCATCTCTTTCAGAATTTTCCACAGTTTATTGTGATCCGCACAGTCAAAGGCTTTGGCATAGTCAATAAAGCAGAAATAGATGTTTTTCTGGAACTCTCTTGCTTTTTCGATGATCCAGCGGATGTTGGCAATTTGATCTCTGGTTCCTCTGCCTTTTCTAAAACCAGCTTGAACATCAGGAAGTTCGTGGTTCACGTATGTCAAGAGGAGATTGAAAATTAAAACCGCAGTGTGATACTATTGCATTCCCATTAGAATGGCCAAAATCCAACACACATACACAAAACCTCCCATCTGGCTAGCACATGGAGCAAAAGAAACTCTTTATTTATTGCTGGTAGGAATTAATGGACTTTGGAAAACAGTTTCTCAAGTTTCTTTCTAAACTAAACATACTCTAAATATATACATTTATATAACTAAATATATAAACAGCAATCATGCTCCTTAATAATTACCTAAAAGAGGAGGAGATGGTTGGATAGCCTCACCAATGCAATGGACATGAACTTGGGCAGATTTCAGGAGCTGGTGAGGAACAGGGAGGCCTGGTGTGCTGTAGTCCATGGGGTCGCAAAAAGTCAACACGATTGGAGGACTGAAATAAAAAAGAGTTAAAAATTTATGTCCACACAAAACCTGCACGTGAATGTTTATAGCAGATTTATTCATAACTGCCAAGACTTGGAAGCAACCAAGATGTCCTTCAGTAGGTAAATGGATCAATATATGCTGATACATTCATACAATGGAATACTATTCAGCATTAAATAGAAATGAGTTTTATGCTGTGAGAAGATATGGAAGAAACTTAAATGCATATCACTAAATGAAAGAAGCCTATCTGCAAAGGCTCTGAACTATGATTCCAACTATATGACATTCTGAAAAAGGAAAAAATAAAAACACTATAGAGACAGTGAAAGGAGCGGTGGCTACCAGGGATTAGCAGGGAGAGGGGAATGAATAGGAATAGAATAGAGGAATTTTAAGGCCATGAAACTACTCTGTACAACTCTATAATGGTGAGTATATGTCATACATTTGCCAAAATCCATAGATGTACACCAAGAGTGAACCCTGATGTAAGCTATGGGTTTGAGTGATTATTTCATAGTTTGTGGAACTATGGACTCATCCTTCGTGTCCTGCAGTTCTGTGAGCTCTGAGAAGTGAGTGATGTCTTGTATCTGCCATGGACATAGCATACAGAATAGCTTCACTGTCCCCAAACCCACTATGCTCCACCTATTTATCTGTGGATAAATAAATGGTGGGGCTCGGGGGCCCCACCCCCGAGCCCCTGGCAACCCCTGATGTTTCTACTGTCTCTACAACTTTGCTTTCTCCTAAATATCATATTTCAGACTCACTTCCTTCATGCTGCAATATGCATTTGAAATTCTTTCATGTCTTTTCACTACACAAGAGCCCATTTCTTTTCAACCTTGAATAATATTCCAATGTGTGGAAATACCACATTTTTTCTGTTCACCTACTGAAAGACATCTTGTTCACCTCCTGAAGGACATCTTGTTCACCTCCAAGTTTTGGCAATTATAGATAAAGCTGCTGTAGACATTTGCATACAGCTTTTGTGTGGACATAAGTTTTCAACCCATTCAGGAAAATGCCTAGGAGTGCAATTGCTGGACTGTATGGTTAAGACTATGGTTAGCTTTGTGAGAAACTGTCAAACTGTCTTCAGAGTGGCTGTATTTTTCACATTCCTGCCAGCAATAAATGAGAGTTCCTGTTGCTCCACATCCGAGCCAATCAGCATTTAGTATTGTTAGACTGGAATTTTGCCCATTCTAATAGGTATAGAGTAGTATCTCATTGCTTTAATTTGCAAATTCTTAATAACATACAATGTTAAGCATCTCTTCACATATTTATTTAACACTTTTTATCTTCTTTGGTGAGGTTTCTCTTCAGATCTTTTTAATTGCATTATCTGTAGTTGAGTTTTAAGAGTGTCCATTTAGGAAAAATTCTTTGAAAAGTACAACTTTCCAAAACTCGACCAGGAAGAAATAGAAAATCTTAACAGACCCATCATAAGCACGGAAATTGAAACTGTAATCAAAAATCTTCCAGCAAACAAAAGCCCAGGTCCAGACGGATTCACAGCTGAATTCTACCAAAAATTTAGAGAAGAGCTAACACCTATCCTGCTCAAACTCTTCCAGAAAATTGCAGAGGAAGGTAAACTTCCAAACTCATTCTATGAGGCCACCATCACCCTAATACCAAAACCTGACAAAGATCCCACAAAAAAAGAAAACTACAGGCCAATATCACTGATGAACATAGATGCAAAAATCCTTAACAAAATTCTAGCAATCAGAATCTAACAACACATTAAAAAGATCATACACCATGACCAAGTGGGCTTTATCCCAGGGATGCATGGATTCTTCAATATCCACAAATCAATCAGTGTAATACACCACATTAACAAATTGAAAAATAAAAACCATATGATTATCTCAATAGATGCAGAGAAAGCCTTTGACAAAATTCAACACCCATTTATGATAAAAACTCTCCAGAAAGCAGGAATAGAAGGAACAAACCTCAACATAATAAAAGCTATATATGACAAACCCACAGCAAACATTATCCTCAATGGTGAAAAATTGAAAGCATTTCCTCTAAAGTCAGGAACAAGACAAGGGTGCCCACTTTCACCATTACTATTCAACATAGCTTTGGAAGTTTTGGCCACAGCAATCAGAGCAGAAAAAGAAATAAAAGGAATCCAAATTGGAAAAGAAGAAGTAAAACTCTCACTATTTGCAGATGACATGATCCTCTACATAGAAAACCCTAAAGACTCCACCAGAAAATTACTAGAACTAATCAATGACTATAGTAAAGTTGCAGGATATAAAATCAACACACAGAAATCCCTTGCATTCCTATATACTAATAATGAGAAAACAGAAAGAGAAATTAAGGAAATAATTCCATTCACCATTGCAACGGAAAGAATAAAATACTTAGGAATATATCTACTTAAAGAAACTAAAGACCTATATATAGAAAACTATAAAACACTGGTGAAAGAAATCAAAGAGGACACTAATAGATGGAGAAATATACCATGTTCATGGATTGGAAGAATCAATATAGTGAAAATGAGTATACTACCCAAAGCAATTTATAGATTCAATGCAATCCCTATCAAGCTACCAACAGTATTCTTCACAGAGCTAGAACAAATAATTTCACAATTTGTATGGAAATACAAAAAACCTCGAATAGCCAAAGCGATCTTGAGAAAGAAGAATGGAACTGGAGGAATCAACCTACCTGACTTCAGGCTCTACTACAAAGCCACAGTTATCAAGACAGTATGGTACTGGCACAAAGACAGAAATATAGATCAATGGAACAAAATAGAAAGCCCAGAGATAAATCCAGGCACATATGGACACCTTATCTTTGACAAAGGAGGCAAGAATATACAATGGATTAAAGATAATGTCTTTAACAAGTGGTGCTGGGAAAACTGGTCAACCACTTGTAAAAGAATGAAACTAGAACACTTTCTAACACCATACACAAAAATAAACTCAAAATGGATTAAAGATCTAAACATAAGACCAGAAACTATAAAACTCCTAGAGGAGAACATAGGCAAAACACTCTCTGACATACATCACAGCAGGATCCTCTATGACCCACCTCCCAGAATATCGGAAATAAAAGCAAAAATAAACAAATGGGACCTAATTAACCTTACAAGCTTCTGCACATCAAAGGAAACTATCAGCAAGGTGAAAAGACAGCCTTCAGAATGGGAGAAAATAATAGCAAATGAAGCAACTGACAAACAACTAATCTCAAAAATATACAAGCAACTCCTACAGCTCAACTCCAGAAAAATAAATGACCCAATCAAAAAATGGGCCAAAGAACTAAATAGACATTTCTCCAAAGAAGACATACAGATGGCTAACAAACACATGAAAAGATGCTCAACATCATTCATTATCAGAGAAATGCAAATCAAGACCACTATCAGGTACCATTTCACACCAGTCAGAATGGCTGCGATCCAAAAGTCTACAAATAATAAATGTTGGAGAGGGTGTGGAGAAAAGGGAACCCTCTTACACTGTTGGTGGGAATGCAAACTAGTACAGCCACTATGGAGAACAGTGTGGAGATTCCTTAAAAAACTGGAAATAGAACTGCCTTATGATCCAGCAATCCCACTGCTGGGCATACACACTGAGGAAACCAGAAGGGAAAGAGACACATGTACCCCAATGTTCATCACAGCACTGTTTATAATAGCCAGGACATGGAAGCAACCTAGATGTCCATCAGCAGATGAATGGATAAGAAAGTAGTGGTACATATACACAATGGAGTATTACTCAGCCATTAAAAAGAATTCATTTGAATCAGTTCTAATGAGGTGGATGAAACTGGAGCCTATTATACAGAGTGAAGTAAGCCAGAAGGAAAAACACCAATACAGTATACTAACGCATATATATGGAATTTAGAAAGATGATAACAATAACCCTGTGTATGAGACAGAAAAAGAGACACTGATGTATGGAACAGTCTTATGGACTCTGTGGGAGAGGGAGAGGGTGGGAAGATTTGGGAGAATGGCATTGAAACTTGTAAAATATCATGTATGAAACGAGATGCCAGTCCAGGTTCAATGCACTATACTGGATGCTTGGGGCTAGTGCACTGGGACAACCCAGAGGGATGGTATGGGGAGGGAGGAGGGAGGAGGATTCAGGATGGGGAGCACATGTATACCTGTGATGGATTCATTTTGATATTTGGCAAAACTAATACAATTATGTAAAGTTTAAAAATAAAATAAAAATTAAAAAAAAAGTTGAATATTAAAAAAAAAATCTCTTCTAATAAAAATTCAACTTTTAGCCAAAAAAAAAAAAAAAAAAAGAGTGTCCATTTAGTTGTTAATGTTATTGTAATTTCCATTTCTAAAGGTTATATTTTATTCTTTAAAAAATCTGCTATGTTAATTTTTAGTTTCCTATTCCCTGCAGGTGCTTGCAAGCTTTTCCTTTATTCATTTAAACCTATACAACATGATTACTGTAAATTATTTGCTAATAATTCTCATTTGCTATCTTAAGTCTCTGTTGCTGATGTTTTTTTTTCACTTTTCTCATGGATAATAACTTGCTTTTTTTAATATGCTTTGTGATTTTAGACTATGGGCTGCATATTATCCTTGAAACATTAGTTGGGAGAATCTGTGTAGCCTTGAAGGAAGGTACCTTCTTTCAGAAAGCATTTACACTTATTATAATTAGCAGTATTACTAGCCTGACTAATTTAGATTAAAATTAAATTCATGGCTTGATATTTTTTGAACTACTTAAGTGATATGAATGCAGACTGCAAAATCGGCACAAAGACCAGTTTGTAAATATAAGTTCTAAGGGAAAGATTTTATTCCCCTTTGGTGGGTAGCTGCCACCAATACCGACACTTGGGGCTATTCTGGGTGGTCATGGTACATGAATTTACCTCTTGTTACCCTTACCACAATGATCTGGCCCTTTGGCGTGCATCCATCTGTGCTAAGTCACTTCAGTTGTGTTCGACTCTCTGTGGACCATTAGCCCACCAGGCTCCTCTGTCTGTGGGATTCTCCAGGCAAGAATACTGGAGTGGGTTGCCATGCCCTCTTCCAGGGTATCTTTCCAATCCAGGGATCTAACTCACATCTCTTATATCTCCTGCATTGGCAGGTGGGTTCTTTACCACTAGCACCATCTGGCAAGCCCCTGGCCCTTTGGAGTCCCAGCTTAATGTGGGGAGGGATTGTTTGAGATCCCTTTGAGCAAGCCCTGGAACTTGATGCCAAAAACCAAAGTTCAAGGGACTTTCCTAGTGGTCTGGTGGCAAAGACTCCACGCTCCCAATGCAGGGAGCCCAGGTTCGATCCCTGGTTGGAGAGCTAGATCTCACAGGCCGCAACTAACACTTTGCATGCCACAGCAAATAAAGATCCACACGCCACAACTAAAACACACTGCATGCTCAACTAAGATCTGGCACAGTCAAGGGAAAAAAAAAAAAAAGTCAAGTTTGCAGAAACTGGCAAAGGCCCTCAAGGCGAAGGCACCAAATCTCTGGGCCCCCACTTTCCTCCTAGGCCTCATAATTACTTACTCAATTATCAGCTTTTAAGCCTTTACAATTCTAAAAGAGTATTAGTGGATCCAGAATTTTCAGCAATAGCAATTCTTTATATATGATATAGGCCACCTAGCTCAGTGAGGTATTAGTCCCAGCAAACTGATCAGCCTTAGTCCCAGAAATGGAAGTCTCCCTTATGTTTTTTCTTTCCTCTAGCCCTCCTTTTACCCTGCAATGTTGTTATTAACCAGGTTTCTATCCTTGGCATTCGTTCCTATTTGCACGTTTCCTCCCTTGGTTTGGTGACATCCATTGTTATAGGCTGACTTTTCATCTCCAATGTTACATTCTTGACTTCCACTCTGAGTTAGACCTTTCCGTATAGATGTATTTGCCTGCACCTCTATCTTTTCTATTCTGCACCGAAGTCAGAATCTTTTCTCAGCACCACTTCCTCCTTCTGTCACAGTCATCTGACAGAAGCAGGACTATTTTCCCACACATCATTCTCAAATGTATAAAGTCACATCGATTCATGTCCAGTCTGTATAGTCATGCCTGACGGTTGTTTCACAGGATTGACATCTCCCAACTTAGTCGAATCTCATCTGAGGCATCACTACCTTTCTCCTGAGTTCCCTTTCTCTGTGATCTTCCATCTCCGGTTCATTCTGGGTCTTGCCTCCATAATTCAATGCCTTTTATAAGAAGCCTTCTATGAGTTCACATTTATCAATAGGAAAAGCCCAGCCTCCTCGACCAATATTTGTGTGAGCCTCACATGAATTTCCTCTGGGCTTTCTTTTTAGGCTTGTATCTCACTCTACTCAGGCATCAGGCCAACTTAACAACTTGTCAGTTTCTGAACACATTGTGTGAAAGTGAAAAGTGTTACTCAGGAATGTCCGACACTTTGCAACCCTATGGACTGTAGCCCACCAGGCTCCTCTGTCCATGGGCTTCTCCAGCCAAGAATACTGGAGCAGGTTGCCATGCCCTCCTCCAGCGGATCTTCCTGACCCAGGAATCAAATCTGAGTCTCTTATGTCTTCTGCATTAGCAGGCGGGTTCTTTACAACTTGCGCCTCCTGGGAAGTCTCTATATTCTTGTACATTCCATTTGTGTCCTCGAATAGCATCCTTACTGTATCTCTCTTGAAATCTAATAATGCCAAGCCAAATTCTAAATGTCACTACCTCCAAAAGATCTTCCCTCTTCACCTTAGACTTTTCCCCTAATATTCATCTCATCTCTTATGTACCAGATCAAACCATATGAGATTGAAGTTTTTATAGGCCAAGAGTGGTCAAACAAAAACCTCGTTCAGTGCTTTGTATAAAGTTAGCATATGTCTAATAAATATTTGCCTAAAATGAGTGAATGAACATTTTGATGAGAATAAGCAATATAGTCCACAGTGAAAGAAAAGTCCAGCTCAGAGTAAAAAGAATTAGAATTTTATCCCTTAGTGTAAACACATGCACACACAGAGTAAATGAAATTTCTGAAAGAAATCAGAAATCAGTATGCCTAGAATTTAGAGAAGAAAAAAGATAATAAAAGTAGCAGAGTTACCAATGTTTGTAACTCATATTCATTTCATAAGGCTGGATGGAAACTGATAACCTACCTGAATCTACTTTGAACTAATTGAATGCAAGGGATTATTTAAGAATAAACTGTTATTATTGCAGCAATACTATTGAAAACATCATGAGGTAATTGAAAAATAAAATCAGGAACTGCAATTTACCTTAAAAATTAAAGAAATTTCCTTTAAGAGCTCTCTGGGCATTTCACTTCTTGTTGCTAAGAATTTACTTTTAAAAGCCAAATTAACCAGATCGTCCATTAACATTGATCACATTAGCTAGATAACTGCCAAATTGCCATCTTACTTATGTTGTATAAATGCAGCATAATGTGAAAGTAAGGGCAATGTATCATGATGCACAAAATTCCCTTTCCATTAAACTTCTTTTAAAACAATTGTTAAAGCAATCCTTTCTGCCATGTCTCTACTGTTAGCACTACTTTATATTACATAAGCATGGAGCATGGCCATTAGCAAAGACTTCTCTGATGTCATAAAGGAAGTGTTTCTGTTTTGCCCTCTTATGTAATGAAGGACAGAGTTCATAGGTAAATACAAATGGGACTCTGCCAAGATTCCCTTAGTAGTGCTGATAGTAGAGACTCTCCACTGGAAAGCAAAGTCCTCTCCTTTTGCTGAATTGGCTACTTCAGCCGGCAGATCTATCCTTTGGCCTGAGGCTTTTTAATCACTGGGGAAAACTAAAAAATGTACTTTGACCTTAGTGCAGATCTTCTGCAACTCTCCCTCTTAAAATGAGTACATTTTGTACCACCTGCAGAACAGCAATAATTAAGCAATAACTGAAAAAGATGGTAAGAACTTTGATACTTTACTTAATGAACTGATATATATCCAACTAGAAAATCAGTCAAAATGCCTTTTGACAGAATCTTTTTAAAAATAATTATGGTGATGTCTTTATTTTTGTATGATATTGTGGTTACTTTGCTTTTATTTACTCAAGATTGTACCATGGGTGGAGAAAGTCTATTTCAAATCAGAAAAATTCTCTGATATATAGTTAATGACCATCCCAAGTGTTCACAGTTGTTTAAACTTTTAGAGCAAATAGATAAAAATATAAAATATGTAAAAACAGAAATGCAGACTCAAAGGTCTGAGTCTGGTTCACCATTACTACTAAAGAGGTATATAATCTTGAGCAAGGTTTTTAACCTAGTTTTAAAACTTATCTCCCTTTCTATAAAATTGAGATCATGCTCTTCCTACTTTATTAAGAGGTGTTAGGGATTAAAGTATATTTCATAAAAACTCTTTATAGGGTGCAATATTGCCGGGAGCTGGCATATTGCATATTGAGAGCATATTGCATATTAAGTGCAGCACTTTCACAGCATAATCTTTCAGGATCTGGAATAGCTCATCTGGAAGTCTATCACTGCCAGGAGCCAGCGTGAGGAACTCCGCCCGTGGCAAAGGTCATGAGGAAGGAGGCTCGGCATACGCAAAGACGGGATCGAGCCTCAGGAGTCCCCCTGGCAATTCTCGAGCATCTACCCCCAAAACCAGAGTCTGCCTACTTTCTGCTTTGTGCTCTCACCTACACCTCTGACTTTACGGGGGGCTGTCCCCCACTACCTCTCTCTGAAAAAAAGAGTTAACTTACAGCTCCAGTTAATAAAGTTCCTGGGTGTGATAGTGTTTCAACCTACAAACTCCTTTGGAAGTCCTCTAGCCTGCCTGAATAGGTTTTTCCAGCCACATGTGATTGCTCAGAGCCTCCCAACTGTGAGAGGCATGAAATGTTCTAAACTGTCTAAATACAGATTCCTTTGAGCAGTTAAAAGATTGATTAGAAATTGTATTGGTGAAGGGTTTTTCACTTGTTGGGCCAATGTTTGCTGCTAAGTTTCCATATCCCTTACCTGCTGTGTCCCTGGCAGTGTATTGATTAATATAATTGGTGTAAGTAGTAGCTTTAATGTTTGTAACCTGGGACCCTTGAGTTAATTCTTTTTCTTGTTACAGCCCACCACACCTTTGCCCTATAGGAATGCAACTTTAATGCTTTTGGAGGGTGGCGCCTGACTAATCACCTTTAGAGAAAAATAAATTTTCTGAAGAAAGGGTCTTAAAATGTTGACAGGCCTCCGGGCCAGAAGATGATGCAAATCAGCTAAACTTTTGCATATGATAAGTCTGCAGGAAGAAAGCCTGGCTTACTGCATGACTCTACCCCTTCCCCCATTATCCTCTATGCATAATTTAAGGTATAAAAACTACTTTGGAAAATAAAGTGTGGGCCTTGTTCACGGAAACTTGGTCTCCCCATGTCGTTCTTTCTCTTACCTTCTGGCTGAATTATTCAGCCTCTTTTCTCCACTGAATTTCCTCACTGAGCTATCCTTATTTCAGCCTCTTTTCTCCACTGAATTTCCTCACTGAGCTATCCTTATTCTATTACTCTTTATATCCTTAATTAATGTTTAATTAAGCAGTTGTTTCCTGATCCTCACTGACGTCGTCCCCGCTTAGAATTCCCTGGATCCACCGGGGCTGGACCCCGGCACAATATAGCATGCACATGTAACGTATTACTGCTGTTAAATTTCTCTCCTAGAAAGATAAAAATGTAATGAGAACAAAGAACACTTTGGAAACTAGCAGTGCTGTGCATCATCAACAGGTTAGTTTTATTTCCCAAATTACTTTCTTCTGCTACTATATTATTCAGACCGTTCAGAGAAGATGGTGTATCCTGTGAACAGAATTAGGTATGGCCGTTCTCTAATGCAAGTGGAAGCTTACAGGGGTTAATAGTGAGCCGCCTGTTACTCTGGCTAAGCCATGAGAAAATCACCATGGGAAAAGAACAAAAGCAAAATATAGCAATACAGTATAACCCAAATAGAAGTACATTGGGCTGATCAGTTGGGGTTGTCATGCCCTGCTAAGCTAAGGGAAAACACAGTGTGGAACTCCGGGTCAGTGCAAGTCCAGGACGCTGCTTGTGCACACTCTAAGGTGTTTTCCCAAGGCTTAGGCGGGTCTATGACCTCCGGCGAGGCAACAGCCCTCGTACAAGAAAATAACAAAGATAGCTTAAAGTAATCAATAAAATGGGAGATGAGACCGGGGACACAGCAGGCTGACTTCATCATAACAGAACAGATCCTTTCTGCTTGCCAAGACTCCAAGTAAAAGTGATGCGGCTCCGAGGAACAGGGCTCTTGACCCAGGAAGGCTTGGGTCCCCACGTCCCATCTTTCAAACTTTCATTCTGTCTCCACTTTCTTTTTCCCAAACTGTGTGTCGACCACTTTCGATTCCTACCTGCTGTGCTGGCCACAGCAGGAGCTCTGTTCTCTGATTGCAGCACTATAATCTCCCATTCAGCAGGCACTGTAAATCATCCCGCAGACAGGAGACCGGACTGGAGCCTCAGGTAACCTGTGAACAGTATACTCTTTATAACAAGGTGGCACCACTCCATCCTGGGCATGACGGTAGTGGCTCCAGCACACGTGGTACTACATTTCTGCTAGACAGTTAGATATACCGATCAATAAAAGGAGATCTACTCTACTCCATGGAACAGCTTTTATTAATAGAAGGGTACAATGATGAGGCTATACAGTGAAAAAATATTAGACTGAGAAGCACAGATGATACAGAAGAAATAATAAAATAATATCCACCACTTGTACTTTTTTGATTAAAAAAAAAGAGCCTCCTTGTGAATAATTTTATTTTCACAACCACCTCATGAGGTGGGTAAGCAAGTTACATGTATCACCATTTTGACAGATATTCAGAGGAATTAAGTGTCTTGCTCAAGCTCACAGAAGTTGCCTGATTCCTATTACAGTTTTCTTTCTAGTGTTTCTGATTATGCAAAAGGCAGGCACAAAAAATTCCACTGATTGTGTCGCTTTATTAATATTTTGTGTCTTACCTTCTCCAGTGAAATATGTGACTAGGTGACGGTAATGAGAAGTGAAAGGACAGACAAAGAAGAAAACACCAAAACAGTGACCTTCAAACTGTGTAACATTGTAATGCATTGTGTTCACACATTGGGTTTTGAAAAGCTACCTACCATCAATGTGCAGTATCCTCACATATTTTTCCTGTAATTAAAATGAATGTAATTAATAATTTTACTGTAACCTCTGTGTAGGCACCTTAACTAAAAATGACCAGTTGCTTGTTTTTAATGATTTCTCAGTCTGGATGCCTGCTACCACTTAACCATGTATCCTCCCATATGTCAGACACTCAAGCTACTTTCCACACCACTACCACCAAATAAATAAATAATAAACACTGCCATGCATGTGTGAAGGATTTACAATTTTTCAGATAATTTTCGAGGTTCTTTCACAAAAACTATCTCCTGCTCCACTTCAGGAAACCTTAGGTTTTTTGACAGAGAAGGCCTAAAGTTTCCATCAGGGCTGGAACATTTTGGGCAACAGTGGTTTGAAAGTGCTGAATGGAAGAAAACTCAATGGATAAGGATAATAAGATCCATTACTCTGGGACTCCTACAACTAGACTAGGCTCGTAAGGGTATGACAGGTTTTTCCTGAGGCTCTACTCTTTCCACACCTGGCACTGGATAGGAGCTTGGTAATTATTTGCTGAAGGTTGGTTAGATGGACAGATAAAGATGACACACTCTAGGTATAAACTACTTATAAAAACTGCATTTTAAACCTCTCCTGCACTCTTTAAAAATTTTCTCTTGCACTTTTGAGACCCCACATGGGCCCTGCTGACCCATCTTGGGCAAAATCATCAAAAATTAATATTCTTTTTCACTTATCTGTTATTTGCCTTCCCAACTCTTTGACTCACACAAAGCACTAAAGAACAAAGTTCAGTTCAGTTCAGTCTCTCAGTTGCGTCCGATTCTTTGCGACCCCATGAATTGCAGCACGCCAGGCATCCCTGTCCATCACCAACTCCCAGAGTTTACCCAAACTCATATACATCAAGTCAGTGATGCCATCCAGCCATCTCATCCTCTGTCGTCCCCTTCTCCTCCTGCCCCCAATCCCTCCCAGCATCGGGGTCTTTTCCAATGAGTCAACTCTTCGCATGAGGTGGCCAAAGTACTGGAGTTTCAGCTTTAGAATCAGTCCTTCCAAAGAAATCCCAGGGCTGATCTCCTTTAGAATGGACTGGCTGGATCTCCTTGCAGTCCAAGGGACTCTCAAGAGTCTTCTCCAACACCACAGTTCAAAAGCATCAATTCTTCAGCGCTCAGCCTTCTTCACAGTCCAACTCTCACATCCATGCATGACCACAGGAAAAACCATAGCCTTGACTAGACGAACCTTTGTTGGCAAAGTAATGTCTCTGCTTTTGAATATGCTGTCTAGGTTGGTCATAACTTTCCTGCCAAGGAGTAAACGTCTTTTAATTTCATGGCTGCAGTCACCATCTGCAGTGATTTTGGAGCCCAGGAAAATAAAGTCTGACACTGTTTCCCCATCTATTTCCCATGAAGTGATGGGACCAGATGCCATGATCTTCATTTTCTGAATGTTGAGCTTTAAGCCAACTTTTTCACACTCCACTTTCACTTTCATCAAGAGGCTTTTTAGTTCCTCTTCACTTTCTGCCATAAGGGTGGTGTCATCTGCATATCTGAGGTTATTGATATTTCTCCCGGCAAACTTGATTCCAGCTTGTGTTTCTTCCAATCCAGCGTTTCTCATGATGTACTCTGCATATAAGTTAAATAAAGCAAAGTTAAAAAAAGCAAAGGAAATAAGGAAAGATATAAACATCTGAATGCAGAGTTCAAAGAATAGCAAGAAGAGATAAGAAAGCCTTCTTCAGTGATCAGTGCAAAGAAATAGAGGAAAACAACAGAATGGGAAAGACTAGAGATCTCTTCAAGAAAATCAAAGATACCAAAGGAACATTTCATGCAAAGATGGGCTCGATAAAGGACAGAAATGGTATGGACCTAACAGAAGCAGAAGATACTAAGAAGAGATGGCAAGAATACACAGAAGAACTGTACAAAAAAGATCTTCATGACCCAGATAATCACGATGGTGTGATCACTCACCTAGAGCCAGACATCCTGGAATGTGAAGTCAAGTGGGCCTTAGAAAGCATCACTATGAACAAAGCTAGTGGAGGTGATAGAATTCCAGTTGAGCTATTCCAAAAACTGAAAGATGATGCTGTGAAAGTGTTGCACTCAATATGCCAGCAAATTTGGAAAACTCAGCAGTGGCCACAGGACTGGAAAAGGTCAGTTTTCATTCCAATCCCAAAGAAAGGCAATGCCAAAGAATGCTCAAACTACCGCACAATTGCACTCATCTCACACACTAGTAAAGTAATGCTCAAAATTCTCCAAGCCAGGCTTCAGCAATATGTGAACTGTGAACTTCCTGATGTTCAAGCTGGTTTTAGAAAAGGCAGAGGAACCAGAGATCAAATTGCCAATATCTGCTGGATCATGGAAAAAGCAAGAGAGTTCCAGAAAAACATCTATTTCTGCTTTATTGATTATGCTGAAGCCTTTGTGTGCATCACAATAAACTGGGAAATTCTGAAAGAGATGGGAATACCAGACCACCTGATCTGCCTCTTGAGAAATGTGTATGCAGGTCAGGAAGCAACAGTTAGAACTGGACATGCAACAACAGACTGGTTCCAAATAGGAAAAGGAGTACATCAAGGGTGTATATTGTCACCCTGTTTATTTAACTTATATGCAGAGTACATCCTGAGAAGAAACGTAAAGGTCAATAGAATAAAGAGTTCAGGCATAAACTCATTTATCTGGCCAACTGATTACCAATTAGGATATCACAATAATTCAATGAGAAAAGAATGATGTTGTTTTTCAACAAATGGTACAGACACACCTATATAGCCGTATGCAAAAGAATGTACTTTGACGTCTACCTCAAAGTATATAAAATATTTACATAAAATGGATCAAAGACATAAATATAAGAGCCAAAGCTACAAAAGTCTTAGAAGAAAGCATAAATGTTAAGTGTAAATCTTTGTGACCTTGGGTTTGGCAATAGATTCTTATTCATGACACTAAAAGCACAATAAGAAAAAGAAAAAAATAACTAGTTGGATTTCATCAAAGTTAAAACATTTGTGCCTGAAAGAATCTAATCAAGAAAATGAAAAAAACAACCCATGGAATGGGAGAAAATACTTTGCAAATTATATAGCTGATAAAGGACTCATATCTAGAATATACAAAGAACACTTACAGCTCAATAATAAAAAGGTAACACAAATAAAAAGTAAGCCTGGGGTGGCAGACTGCAAACAGAAGAACTGGTTGAAGGCTTGCACGAGAAACAATTAGACCCCTAGATTTGCTCCCGAAGCCTGAATTCCCTCATTCCCAGTATCAGCAGAAGATCAGACACACGTACTCTGGTGAGAAGGACCATCACTATGAATATGGAACTCCAGGTATAACTGTAGGCAAGAATAAGGCTCTGAAACAAAAAGAGCAGTTTTCAGGGGAAGCTTGCTAGACTCCCAGAATACTGACAATCATGTTTATATCCCAAGCAGGAAATTAGAAGATTTCTCCCTGGACAAACCGAGCAGCCCAAGAGAAAATTTGAAGTAGGCACTCAAAATAGAGTCAAGTTTCGGCTTCATTGCTGTAAGTGGAGTCCCACTAGTAAGCAAGCCCTTCCCTTCATACAGGCCTCCTAATCATCAATCAGCTTTACAGTAACTTGCTCCTAAATGTATAAACATTTATACATCAGAACAACATGCAGTTTCCCCCTTAGTCAGTCTCTCCCATCACAAAGTTTCTATAAGCCTCTTATCCTTATCCATTAGAGGGCAGACAGAATGAATATCACAACACAGAAAACTAACCAAACTGATCACATGGACCACAGCCTAATCTAACTCAATGGAACTATGAGCCATAACTTGTAGGGCCACTGAAGTGGCAGGGTCACGGTGAAGAGTTTTGTCAGAACATGGTCCACTGGAGAAGGGAATGGCAAACCACTTCAGTATTTTTCCCTTGAGAACCCCATGAACATCATGAAAAGGCAAAAAGAGAGGACAGTGAAACATGAACAGCCCAGGTCAGTAGGTGCCCAATATGCTACGGGATATCAGTGGAGAAATAACTCCTGAAAGAAGTAAAAGACAGAGTCAAAGCAAAAACAACACCCAGTTGTGGATGTGACTGGTGATGGAAGTAAAGTCCAATGCTGTAAAGAGCAATATTGCATAGGAACCTGGAATGTTAGGTCCATGAATCAAGGCAAATTGGAAGTGGTCAAACAGGAGATGGCAAGAGTGAACTGTAGACATTTTAGGAACCAGTAACCTAAATGGACTGGAATGGGTGAATTTAACTCAGATGAACATTACATCTACAACCGTGGACAAGAATCCCTTAGAAGAAATGGAGTAGCCATCATAGTCAACAAGAGAGTGCAAAATGCAGTGAAAGAATGATCTCTGTTTGTTTCCAAGGCAAGCCAGTCAATATCACAGTAATCCAAGTCTATGCCCAACCAGTAATGCTGAAGAACTGAAGTTGAAAGGTTCTATGATAAACTACAAGACTTTCTAGAACTAAGACCCAAAAAAGATGTCTCTTCATTATAGAGGACTGGAATGCAATGGTAGGAATTCAAGAGATACCTGGAGTAACTGGCAAATTTGGCCTTGGAGTACAAATGAAGCAGGGCAAAGGCTAACAGAGTTTTGCCAAGAGAACACACTAGTCATAGCAAACACCCTCTTCCAACAACACAAGAGAAGACTCTACACATGGACATCACCAGATGGTCAACATTGAAATCAGACTGATTATATTCTTTGCAGCCAAAGATGGAGAAGCTATATACAGTCAGCAAAAACAAGACCAGGAGCTGACTGTGGCTCAGATCATGAACTCCTTATTGCCAAATTCAGACTTAAATTGAAGAAAGTAGGGAAAACCACTAAATCATTCAGGTATGACCTAAATCAAATCCCTTACGATTAAACAGTAGAAATGACAAATAGATTCAAGGGATTAGATCTGATAGACAGAGTGCCTGAAGAACTATGGATGGAGGTTCATGACATTGTACAAGAGGCAGTGATCAAGAGCATCCCCAAGAAAAAGAAATACAAAAAGGCAAAATGGTTGTCTGACAAGGCCTTACAAATAGCTGAGAAAAGAAGAGAAGCTAAAGGCAAAGGAAAAAAGGAAAGATATACCCATTTGAATGCAGAGTTCCAAAGAATAGCAAGGAGAGAAAAAAAAAAAAAAAACCCTTCCTCAGTGATCAGTGCAAAGAAATAGAGGAAAACAATAGAATGGGAAAGACTAGAGATCTCTTCAAGAAAATTAGAGAAACCAAGAAAACATTTCACGCAAAGACGGGCACAGTAAAGGACAGAACCGGTATGGACCTAACAGAAGCTGAAGATATTAAGAAAAGGTGGCAAGAATACACAGAACTATACAAAAAAGATCTTCATGACCCAGATAACCACGATGGTGTGATCACTCACCTAGAGCCAGACATCCTGGAATGCAAAGTCAAGTGGGCTTTAGGAAGCATCACTACGAACAAAGCTAGTGGAGGTGATGGAATTCCAATTGAGCTATTTCAAATTCTAAAGGATGATGCCATGAAAGTGCTGCACTCAATATGCCAGCAAATCTGGAAAACTCAACAGTGGCCACAGGACTGGAAAGGTAAGTTTTCATTCCAATCCCAAAGAAAGGCAATGCTCAAACTACCACACAATTGCACTCATCTCACATGCTAGCAAAGCAATGCTCAAAATTCTCAAAGCCAGGCTTCAACAGTACATGAGCCATGAACTTCCAGATGTTCAAGCTGGATTTAGAAAAGGCAGAGAAACCAGAGGTCAAATTGCCAACACTCGTTGGATTATAGAAAAAAAACAGAGAGTTGCAGAAAAACATCTACTTCTGCTTTATTGACTATGCCAAAGCCTTTGACTGTGTGCATCACAATAAACTGTAGAAAATTCCATGACAGGAATCCCAGACCACCTGACCTGCCTCTTGAGAAATCTGTATGCAGGTCATGAAGCAACAGTTAGAACTGGACATGGAACAACAGACTGGTTCCAAATTGGGAAAGGAGTATGTCAAGGGTGTATATTGTCACCCTGTTTATTTAACTTATATGCAGAGTACATCATGAGAAAGGCCAGGCCGGATTAAGCACAAGCTGAAATCAAGATTGCTGAGAGAAATATCAACAACCTTGGATACACAGATGACACCACCCTTATGGCAGAAAGCAGAGAAGAACTAAAGAGCCTCTTGATAAAAGTCAAAGAGGAGAGTGAAAAAGTTGGCTTAAAACTCAACATTAAGAAAACAAATATCATGGCATCTGGTCCCTTCACTTCATGGGAAATAGATGGGAAAACAATGGAAACAATGAGAGACTTTATTTTGGGGGGATCAAAATCACTGCAGATGGTGACTGCAGCCATGAAATTAAAAGACGTTTGCTCCTTGGAAGAAAAGTTATGACCAACCTAGACAGCGTATTAAAAGCAGAGATATTACTTTGCCAACAAAGGTCTGTCTTGTCAAAGTTATCGTTTATTCAGTGGTCATGTGTGGATGTGGGAGTTGGACTATAAAGGGAGTTGAGTGCCGAAGAATTGATGCTTTTGAACTGTGGTGTTGGAGAAAACTCTTGAGAGTCTCTTGGACTGCAAGGAGATCCAATTAGCCAATCTTAAAGGAAATCAGTCCTGAATTTTCATTGGAAGGACTGATGCTGAAGCTGAAACTCCAACACTTTGGCCACCCGATGGGAAGACCTGACTCATTGGAAAAGATCCTGATGCTGGGCCAGATTGAAGGTGGGAGGAGAAGAGGACAACAGAGGATGGGACGGTTGGATGGCATCACAGACTCAATGGACATGAGAAGCTCTGGGCATTGGTGACGGACAGGGAGGCCTGACGTGCTGCAGTCCATGGGGTAGCAGAGTCAGACCAGACTGAGTGACTGAACTGAACTGAAATGTATAAAATCTGGATCATCAGAATCACATGATATTTGAGGGAAATATCTACTATGAATTATATACAAAACCTTTCACACTTATACTTCACACCTATACATGATATGTCAGACTCTTTGGTCTGTAACCTGCCAAGCTTCTCTATCTGTGGGATTTCAGGCAAGAAAACTGGATTGCTGCCATGACCTCCTTCAGGAGATCTTCCTGACCCAGGGATCAAACCTGTGTCTCTTGCCTTGCAGGCAGATTCTTTACCTGCTGAGCCATTTTGAGAGTCCCTTGGACAGCAAGATTAAACTAGTCAGTCCTAAAGGAAATCAACCCTGAATATTCATTGGAAGGGTTGATGCTGAAGCTGGAACTCCAAAACTTTGGCCACCTGATGCCAAGACCAACTCATTGGTATAGACCCTGATGCTGGGAAATTGAAGGCAGGAGGAGAGGGAGTAGACAGAGGATAAGACGGTTGGATGACATCACCAACTCAGGAGACATGAGTTTGAGCACACTCAGGGAGATAGTGAAGGACAGGGAAGCCTGGCATGCTGCAGTCCATTGGGTCATAAAGATTCAGACATGACTGAGTGACTGAACAATAACATATACAGTAACTTAACTATAACTGATAAGCTTTGAGATGTAAGAGAAAATATTAATCTATGAAATAAGATCATGATGCCTTGAAAGGAATACTAAACAAATAAAAAAGTTCACAGAAGTTCAAAAAAGATGAGGAGAGAAAAGTTTCCAAAATTCAGTAGAAATCTTGGAGGATAAAGATGAGGAGGTTTCCTAGAAGGTAACATTTACAAGAGAAAGAGGTGGAAAATAAAAAACTAGAGGTCTACCTCACAAAGTTCAAACTTTAATTACTAGGAGTTCTACAGAACAAAGAAAAAGGAAAAAAAGAAGACACTATCAAAGAAATACAGAGGAAAATTACAAATACTAATGTCATAGTTTAGTAGATTAAAAAGACTCATCCTGCACAATGAAAGGAGAAGATTCACATTCAGGCAAATCCCCATGACATTTTAGAACAGTGGTTAGAGAGAACAGTCTCTAAGCCGTCAGAGGTAAAACCAAGAATGAAGAAATTGAGACCCAGGAAACAGAAGAACTGCATACAGGAGAGTGGTGTGAGAAAGTTTCAGGATAATAACTGTGCAGATGGCAACTGATCCATGTTGGAAGAGGGAAAGAAGAGGCTTCATTGGGACATCTCCAAGAAAATAAAATGAACTTACAGAGCAGCTGATGTGTTTGCAATATTTAGAAGAGTTTTAAAATTCTGTCAGTGAAAATTGTGGCTGAATGAATAACAAGTACATAGAAAACTAGTATTCCCTGTAGCTTATCTGGTAAAGAATCTGCCTGCAAAGCAGGAGACCTGGGTTCAATCCCTAGGTTGGGAAGATCCCCTGGAGAAGGGAAAGGCTCCAGTATTCTGGCCTGGAGAACTCCATGGACTGTACAGTCCATGGGGTCACAGAGTTGGACAAGACTGAGTGACTTTCACTTTTCACTTTCACATGGAAAACTAAGAAAAAATTTTAAAAAGACAATGATTAATTTCAGTGAAACCAAACAGAAAGTAATCACATCATAGCATATGGTTTGGCTTTATGATATTTGTATATATACTCAAAGGTAAATGCTGAACACTGATTTAACCAAAATTATGACACAACCAAAGTAGGACGAGAGGAAAATGAAGCAGGAGGACACACAGGACAAATTGTAGGACTATTCACAGCAGCCAAAGTGTGGAAACAACCCAAGTGTCTGTTGACAGATGAATGGATAAAGAAAATGTAGCATATATACCCAATGAAATATTCAGCCTTGAAAAATAAGGAAATCCTGCCAGTTGGGACAACATGGATGAACCTGGAAGACATTATACTATGTGAAATAAGTTAGTTACATAAGGACAAATGCTGCAGGATTCCACATGTAAGAGGCATCCAAAATAGTCAGATTTGTACAAGCAGAGAATAAACAGTCGTTGACAGGGTCTGGAAGGAGGGCTATATGTGGAGTTGCTGTTTAATTAGGACGTTTCAGTCATTCAAGATGAAAAAGTTCTAAGATAACTGAACTGCTGTACATTATGCGTATAGTTAACAACAGTGCACTGCACACCTGAAAACCTCTTAAGGCAGTAGGTCTCATGTTGTGTGTTCGTGCATGCATATGTGCGTGTTAACTCACTTCAGTCATGTCTGACTCTGTGACTCCATGGACTGTAGCCTGCCAGGCTCCTCTGTCCATGGCAAGAGTTCTCCAGGCAAGAATACTGCAATGGGTTGCCATGTCTGCATTGGCAAGTGGGTTCTTTACCACTAGTGCCGCCTGGGAAGACCCTGTGTGTTCTTACCACAATTTAAAAAACTGGGAAAACGGGTAATTATTAAGAACGGGGTCAAATGCTTTAGACAATGGAAGAAAGTCTTATGATTACTAATTTTCTCTGACTTATTTATCAATGTTTATTGTCTCACTGATGGCGTACCACTTCACCTCTTCTATGTGGCCTGTGTAGATCAGTAATCCAGGTAACCGGTATCTATGGTTTTGAAACACAGAAAAGTCTGACCCTCGAAGTTGCCTTAAAAATAAGCTGACGAGGTTCAGGCCTCCTCAGAATTCCCTGAATATAAATTCCAGAAGACAGAAACTGCACAGAATGGAAAGAGTTTGCTTAGGAGTTGCTAAGAGTTGCTTAGTTTGACAAGTCTGAAAATACCACATTTTGATACAAATCAAAAAAATTAAAATTTAAAAAAAGAAAGAAAAAGAGAGGACAGGAATAGAAGCAAGTCCTCTTTTTCTTTATTATGAAGTCAACGTGCTGCACTGTGCTTAGTTGCTCAGTCGTGTTTGATTCTGTAGCCCACCAGGTGCCTCTGTCCATGGGGATTCTCCAGGCCAGAATACTGGAGTGGGTGGCCATGCCCTCCTCCAGGGGATCTTCCCAACCCAGGGATCGAACCCAGGTCTCCCACATTGCAGGAAGATTCTTTACCATCTGAGCCATCAGGGAAGCTGAAGATTACTGGAATGGATAGCCTTAGCCTATCCCTTCTTCAGGGGATCTTCCCAACCTAGGAATTGAACCAATGTCTCCTGCATTGCAGGCAGATTCTTTACCAGCTGAGCTACCAGGGAAGCCCTGTGAAGTCAATATGTAAGTCTAAAACTGAAAAATAGAAAGTAGCATATAGGAGTGCTTTTTATAAATAGGATATATTCTAAGTGAGTGGAGGAATAAAGTTGGGTAGTCATCTATAGAAAGATTTTTCTTTCAATAGGGGGAATAAAGAAGGGTTTCATGAAGGAGATGTTTTTGTTAAATTTCTTTTGGTTGCAAGAAACAGAATCTTACCTGACTTGTCAAAGTTAAAAAGGCGGGGGGGGGCCTGGCTGTTTTTACTATATAAGGATACAAGGGTAGTTCTTGGAACTTAAGTGTGGAAAGTACAGCTGAGCTTAATGAGAAACTGGAACCAGGAATCTGGTGCCAAATAGAACAGAGTTACTGTATCTAGCCCATCAGCATCAATTTCAAAATCTTTGCTTTTCTCTGTGTACCTACCTCCATTTCTATTTATGGGATGGCTTTCTCTACTTCTGAGAATGGTTGCTGCAGAAAGACATCATCAGCCTTAAAGGCCACAACATTCAGGTCCAAGATGGACCACTGGAGACTCACTAAAACCTCTGAATCCCAGTTCCAAACTCTGTAAGTAGGGATGTGAGTGTCTCAGCTTTGGTCAGATGTCAATTCTGGTCGTATTAACAGTGGTAAGAGTAGAGAGGTTGCATACAACAAGTAAAGCAGCAGGAGCCACTACTGTGGGCAGAGAAGGAAAGGAATTCAAGAAGGAGGGGCATAAGCTAGGCAGAAACCTAACAGGCGAATACCATGTATTTTTAGGAGAGACATGTTTTAGGCAAAAGAGATATGAGAAAAGAATTCCAGGCAGAGGGAAGAAGTGAAGCAAAGCAAACAAGTACAGTCCTGTCTGGACACCAATACATGGGTTCATGGTTCTGCTTAGCCAGCAGGAGAAAGTGAGGGAACGCAGTGTAAAATAAGTTTGGAAACATAGATTCTCTGACCTTTAGTCCTAATCCTGCTCTCCATTTTGCAACCCCCACCCCCCCGGGCCCAATTTGAAGCAGCTGGGGTTCTGTTTGTCCTTTCCTGTTGGTTGCTGTGTTCTGTGCTGGCAGATTTTTTACAGGATTTGAAAACCAACCTGTTCAGACCTGTCTGCAAAAGCTTATGGAGGTAAAGAAGTGGGAAGTTTGTATGAACACCCAGTTTACCTCCTGTTAAGACTTACAAGGGAACATTTCATATCCTAACTCCGCAAACTGGTTTCATAATTATTTTCCAACTGGAGTTCTACCGAAACTTATACTTAAGAAGTAGTTAAAGTACTTGTGAAAAAAAAAAGTGATTTTTCAAGTATCTAGTATAATATCAAATCCTGAATGCCATTGTTTGATAGAGAAAATAATTTTATAAGAGAGTAGAAAATTGCCTGCAAAACTACCAGAGTAAAAATACATATAATATTCTTTAACATAATAAATAAAATGGGCAAAGATATCTGAAGATAAATTTTTGAAAAGATTAAAAGATGCTAACAACAATATTAAAAATAATCTATGCTGCTTCAAAAATTAAATGGATGTAAATCAAGCTGGTTTTGGAAAAGGCAGAGGAACCAGAGATCAAATTGCCAACATCTGCTGAACCATCAAAAAAACAAGAGAGTTCCAGAAAAACATCTATTTCTGGTTTATTGACTATGCCAAAGCCTTTGACTGTGTGCATCACAATAAACTGTGGAAAATCCTTCAAGAGATGGGAATACCAGACCACCTGACCTGCCTCTTGAGAAACCTATATGCAGGTTAGCAAGCAACAGTTAGAACTGGACATGGAACAGCAGACTGGCTCCAAATAGGAAAAGGAGTACGTCAAGGCTGTATATTATCACCCTGCTTATTTAACTTACATGCAGAGTATACCATGAGAAACGCTGGGCTGAGAGAAGCACAAGCTGGAATCAAGATTGCTGGGAGAAATATCAATAACCTCAGATATGCAGATGACACCACCCTTATGGCAGAAAGTGAAAAAGAACTAAAGAGCCTCTTGACTGAAGTGAAAGAGGAGAGTGGAAAAGTTGGCTTAAAGCTCAACATTCAGAAAACTAAGATCATGGCATCTGGTCCCATCACTTCATGGGAAATAGATGGGGAAAGAGTGGAAATAGTGTCAGAGTTTATTTTGGGGGGCTCCAAAGTCACTGCAAGTGGTGATTGCAGCCATGAAATTAAAAGGTGCTTACTCCTTGGAAGGAAACTTATGACCAACCTAAATAGTATATTGAAAAGCAGAGATATTACTTTGCAAAAAAGTCTGTCTAATCAAGGCTATGGTTTTTCCTGTGGTCATGTATGGATGTAAGAGTTGGACTGTGAAGAAAGCTGAGTGCCGAAGAATTGATGCTTTTGAACTGTGGTGTTGGAGAAGACTCTTGAGAGTCCCTTGGACTGTGAGGAGATCCAACCAGTCCATCCTAAAGGAGATCAGTCCTGGGTGTTCATTGGAAGGACTGATGCTGAAGCTGGAACTCCAATACTTTGGCCACCTTATGCAAAGAGTTGACTCATTGGAAAAGACCCTGATGCTGGGAGGGATTGGAGGCAGAAGGAGAAGGGAACGACAGAAGATGAGATGGCTTGATGGCATCACCGACTCAATGGACATGAGTTTGAGTGAACTCCAGGAGTTGGTGATGGACAGGGAGGCCTGGAGTGCTGTGACTCACGGGGCTGAAAAGAGTCGGACACGACTGAGTGAATGAACTGAATTGAACTGAAACAGGCTAAGAATCCCTTATAAGAAATGGAGTAGCTATCATAGTCAACAAAAGAGTTCAAAATCCAGTACTTGAATGCAATCTCAAAAATGACAGAATGATTTCTGTTTGTTGCCAAGGCAAGCCATTCAATATAACAGTAATCCAAGTCTATGCCCCAACCAGTAATGCTGAAGAAGCTGAAGAGCTGAAGTTGAAAGGTTATATGAAGACCCACAAGACCTTCTAGAACTAACACCCGCAAAAGATGTCCTTTTCATTATAGGGGACTGGAATGCAAAAGTAGGAAGTCAAGAGATACCTGGAATAACTGGCAAATCTGGCCTTGGAGTACAAAATGAAGCAGGGCAAAGGCTAACAGAGTTTTGCCAAGAGAACACACTGATCACAGCAAACATCCTCTTTCAACAACACAAGAGAAGACTCTACACATGTACATCACCAGATGGAAAATACAGAAATTAGATTGATTATGTTCTTTGCAGCCAAAGAGGGAGAAGCTGTATGCAATCAGCAAAAATAAGACTGGGAGCTGACTGTGGCTCATGATCATGAACTTCTTATTGCAAAATTCAGACTTAAGTTTAAGAAAGTAGGGAAAACCACTAGACCATTCAGGTATGACCTAAATCAAATCCCTTATTATTATACAGTGGAAGTGACAAACAGATTCAAGGGATTAGATCTGATAGAGAGAGTGCCTGAAGAACAATGGACGAAGGTTCGTGACATTGTACAAGAGGTAGTGATCAAGAGCATCCCCAAGAAAAGAAATGCAAAAAGGCAAAATGGTTGTCTGACAAGGCCTTACAAACAGCTGAGAAAAGAAAAGCTAAAGGCAAAGGAGAAAAGGAAAGATACACCCATCCGAATGCAGAGTTCCAAAGAATAACAAGGAGAAATAAGAAAGCCTTCCTCAGCGATCAATGCAAAGAAATAGAGGAAAACAATAGAATGGGAAAGACTAGAGATCTCTTCAAGAAAATTAGAGATACCAAGGCAACATTTCATGCAAAGAACTGGTATGGACCTAACGAAAGCAGAAGATATTAAGAAGAGGTGGCAAGAATACACAGAAGAACTACACAAAAAAGCTCTTCATGATGCAGATAACCATGATGGTGTGATCACTCACCTAGAGCCAGACATCCTGGAATGTGAAATCAAGTGGCCTTAGGAAGCATCACTACAAACCAAGCTAGTGGAGGTGATAGAATTCCAATTGAGCTATTTCAAATGCTCAATTTGAAAAGCTGATGCTTTTCAAAAAAAGATGATGCTGTGAAAGTGCTTCCCTCAATATGCCAGCAAATCTGGAAAACTCAGCAGTGGCCACAGGACTGGAAAAGGTTAGTGTTCATTCCAATCCCAAAGAAAGGCAATGCCAAAGAATGTTCAAACTACTGCACAATTGCAGTCATCTCACATGCTAGCAAAGCAATGCTCAAAATTCTCAAAGCCAGGCTTCAACAGTACATGAACCATGAACTTCCAGATGTTCAAGCTGGATTTAGAAAAGGCAGAGAAACCAGAGATCAAATTACCAACATCCATTGGATCATCGAGAAAGCAAGAGAATTCCAGAAAAAAATATACTTTTTCTTTATTGACAAGCCAAAGCCTTTGACTGTGTGGAAAATTCTACAAGAGAAGGGAATTTCAGACCACCTTACGTGCCTCCTGAGAAATCTGTATGCAGGTCAAGAAGCAACAGTTAGAACCAGACATGGAACAACAGACTTGTTTCAAATCGGGAAAGGAGTACATCAAGGCTGTATATTGTCACCCTGCTTATTTAACTTATATGCAGAGTACATCATGAGAAATGGTGGGCTAGATGAAACCTAAGCTGAAATCAAGTTTGCTGGGAGAAATATCAACAACCTTAGATATATAGATGACACTACCGTTATGGCAGAAAGCAGAGAAGAACTAACGAGGCTCTTGATGAAAGTGAAAGAGGACAGTGAAAAAGTTGGCTTAAAACTCAACATTCAGAAAATAAGATCATGGCATCTTGTCCCTTCACTTCATGGCAAATAAATGGGAAAACAATGGAAACAGTGAGAGACTATTTTGGGGGGCTCCAAAATCACTGCTGATGGTGACTGCAGCCATTAAATTAATAGACACTTGCTCCTTGGAAGAAAAGTTATGACCAACCTAGACAGCATAATAGAAGCAGAGACATTACTTTGCCAACAAAGGTCTGTCTAGGCAAAGCTATCGTTTTTCCAGTAGTCATTTATGGATGTGAGAGTTGGACTATAAAGAGAGCTGAGCGCCGAAGAATTGATGCTTTTGAACTGTGGTGTTGGAGAAGACTCTTGAGAATCCCTTGGACTGCAAGGAGATCCAATCAGTCCATCCTAAAGGAAATCAGTCTTGAACATTCATTGGAAGGACAGATGCTGAAGCTGAAACTCCAATACTTTGGCCACCTGATGGGAAGACCCAACTTATTGGAAAAAACCCTGATGCTGGGCAAGATTGAAGGCAGGAGGGGAAGGGGACGACAGAGAATGAGATGTTTGGATGGCATCACCAATGCGATGGACATGAGTTTGAGTATGCTCTAGGAGTTGGTGATGGACAGGGAAGTCTGGTGTGCTGCAGTCCATGGGGTCGCAGAGTTGGACACGACTGAGCAACTGAACTGGACTGAACAAAAAGTAGGCTAAGAGCCTACTCCATGTGACACATTTGAGAACTCAGATGAAATGATTAGACCCCTAGGAAAAAAAGATGACATACTAAAATTTACTTAGAAAGAAATGCAAAATGTAAACAGTCACATGACTGCAAAGGAAGTTGAATCAGAAGTTAAAATCTTCCTTCATAAAAACAAGGTCTAGTCAATGGAGCCAGTAATTTCAAGTAAATAGTCAAGGACAAAATAACTTGGCAAACCGTTAAGGAAAAAAGTTCCATTCTCACAGAGACTATCAGTGTATAGACAGTTGGGGATATCCCTAGGTCACTTTATCAGGTTACTGTAGCTTTGATACAAAATCCAATGAATTACAGCCCAGTCTTGCTCATAGACACAGGCACAAAAATGAGAATATTAGCAACATGATCCAGAAGTATGTATGTGTGTTTATCAAGATAATGCATTTGCTGGTTGATCCCAGGAGTGAAAGTTTTATTTCACATAAGAAATGAATTAATATATATCACTATATTAACTGAAGAGAGGAGAAATAATATAATAATCTCAAATAAATGATTATAGAAAACACAACTGATAGAATTCCACATCCTTTTCTGAATTAAATGAAAATAAATTAGAAATAAAAGAGAACTTCCTTAAACCAATAAATGATAGCTACAGAAAACCTACAGCTAGTATTATATTTAATTATGGAATATTTAAAGTTTTCCCTTTGTGGTTAGGAAAAAGACATGGTATCTGCTAGCTTTATTTGAATGATATTGTCCTGGAGTCCTTAGTCAGTAACCAGACAATAAAAAGTAAGAAAAAGTATGAGAATTGGAAAGAAAGAAACAAAACTGTTAACTTATGCTTGTGAATATAAGCATAGAAATCCATTTAAGATTATTGTGAAATATTTAAAATATTATTAAGAAATAATATTTTAAATATTATTTAAATATTTTAAATATTATTAAGAAATCTGTGTGTTAGAAATCCAAAAGAAGCTACAGATAAATTACTAAACTTAATATGATAATTTGGCACAGTTATAAAATGTAAAACTCAGTGTACAATAATAAATTTCAACAGCATAAATGAAAATTTAAAAATATATCTATAGTAACATCAAAATTGCAAAACATCTAGAATAAATATAACAAAACTATACAAGAACTTTATGAAGAAAATTATAAAACTCTACTGAAAGGTAAAGAAAACCTAGTAAACATAGATATATACATCATGTATATGGATGAAAGGGCTTGATATCACAGAAACATTAATTATTCTCAAACTGACTGGTGATTTCAATGATATTCCCGTTAAAATCCCAACAGACAGTTTGTTGTACTTGACAAGTTGATTTTCAAGTTTATATGAAAGAGCAAAGGGCCGTGAAGAGAAAGAAGAAAAGGCACTCATTTTATCACATAGTTAGAATTATTATAAGGCCGTGATAATTAAGACAGAGGGTCTTGTTATGGAACAGTCAAATGAAACAGAATAGAAACTTTAAAAACAAGTCTACTCACACATGGATCTTTGATATATGACAGAAAATGTGTGGCAGGTCATATGATAAAGAATGTACTTCTCAATAAATTATCTTGGCACACTTGAGTATTCACATGTGAAATAATAAAATTCTATCCCTCTCGTAAAAAACCAGCTCCGTTACACGAGTCTTAGATCAGAAAGGCAAAGTTAACAACAGACAAGAGTGCTTTTATGACCTCCAAATAGGGAAAGATTTCTTAAAACACACAAACCATAAAGGAAAGCTTAAATTCTATTGTTTCATTCAAAACATATAAAAATAATTACAAGAAAATGCACAAACTGGGAAAAAGATCTTTTGACACACAAAACCAAAAAAGGATTGATTAATCTCCAAAATATATTTAAAAAATAAAAAGCCTAGACCAAAAAACCTCTCTTACAAATCAGTTGATAAGAAAGCAAACAATTCAAAAAAATAAGGGCAACATTTTGAGTAAGAACTTCACAGATGAATAATCTTAAATGGAAATAAACATAGGAAAAGATGCTCAACTTTATGAGAAATGATGAAGTATAAATTCTAACTAGAGTGAGATAAATATCACACCCACAATGGAAATTAAAGTCTGGCAACATTACATGCTTGTGAGGCTGTGGGAAAAAAGATGGATTTTATACAGCTGAAAGAAGTGTCAATAGTTGCTACAACCACTTTGAACACAAATTTATTTTCTAGTAAAATTGAAAATGTGCATACCCCATGAATCAGGAATTCTACTCCTGAAAATCCATGTACATATGCACAAACAGAAATACCCCGAAATGTATCTGGTAGTACTATTTACTATTTCAACAAATTCTGAGCAACCCAAATGCCTATCAACAATAGAATAAATAAGCTGTGTGTTACTGGAATGAACTACTATGGACTAGAAACTTAATGAATTTTGGCTATATAAACAACATGAATTTTTTTTAAAAAATGATAAAAATATATTGCATGATTCCATTCCTTTAAAGTCAATCTGTTATTTAGAGATTCAAGTAAAAAGTCATGTTACTATGAAAAAAATCAAATTATAAACACAAAATTTTGGATCATTGTTATTTGAGAAAGGAGAATGGGACACAGAAAAGAAAGAAACACACAAGAAACTTCAACATTCTTGGTCATGTTCTGTTTTTTGCCTGGACAGTGGGTAAGTGGATTTTCACTGTCTTTGTGCTTTACATCTTACACATATTTCACAAATATTTTTGTATTTATGGAACATTGAAGTTTTAAAATTCTTTTTTTTTTTTTTTTTTATTATTCCAATTTTATTTTATTTTTAAACTTTACATAATTGTATTAGTTTTGCCAAATATCAAAATGAATCCGCCACAGGAAGTTTTAAAATTCTTAAAAATTGTTTTTAACATGTCGAGCATAGTAACCGCTTTTCAACACTCTACAGTAGCAGCATCTGAGAGTCTGCACCCTGGGCCAAGGATTCAGGCAGCCCAGGCCAGTGACAGAAAAATCTCAAATGCAGAAACGGATGCATTGAACCATTTAACCCTGTCACACCCAGACACCCCAACTAATTGCTCTTGTTCCAATTCTTATTTTGCCAACCCATCTCCCAATTACAAATTTAACATCCCACATAGATTTGCCCACAGGGAGAGAGGGTACTGATCAACAAACATGAGTCACTGGAGAGCTTGATAGCTCCATTCCTCACTGTAATTTAAAGCTGACATTCTGGCTGGTATTTCAAGTTCTGTGAGCATTCTCAGGGACAATCTATGCCTGTCGAAAGATGGGAAGATGAATCATTCTAAGAACAAGTGGAAGGGGAAGCTAAGAAGGAGGCAGAGAAACAGAAGGAGAAAGAAGGTGCTGTCCAAGCCAAGTTTCAGATGCAATAACAAGAGATTTTATCATAGGGGTACTTAAACTGGTTGCAGGCTGAAATTTGAGTGTTTACAAAGCAAGAATATAACTTGAAAAGTAGTAAGTGCCATCATGGAACATAGCATCCTGTAGTGGAAAGAGAAAAGTTTTCAGAGTCAAATTTGAGTCTTATTATTAATAGGACTCCTCACTCATGATCACTTTAAGTCTCTGTATATTCATCTGTAAACAGAGTCAACAATATTGGTGGTGATTAAAGATAATATACCATAGCTTTTTCCAAAGGAAGGCAGCCTGGTAAAATGAAGGTGCTTCAGTTTTGATTCCAGACCTCAGCCTGATTCCAGCTCTACCACTTTCTGGTAATATAGTTTCCAAAGACTCATTTTTCTCATCAATAAAATGGAGTAATGAGACCTACCTTGGGGATAAGATAATAGTAATAAGTCATGAGACTTAGAGATAACAAGCCCAATATTGACATTTCATAATTGTTCATCACAGCTTATATGATATTATTGTTCTGGATGTTGATTCGCTATTTTATTTATTTATTTATTTTTGATTTGCTATTTTATAAAGCAAAATCAGAGATGGTCTGACAGAGAAGAGTCAGAGAGACTCTGGGCACAAGGAGTCACAGTAGTTACAGTGATAGGCCATCGACATGAGCTCAGAGAAGGAGCCACAGTCAATAGCTACCTGGGGCTGGCTATGGTAGAGTAAGGAGGGAGTGGAGACTTCTACCCAAGGACACATCTCTATTCACTGGAAAGAAGAGTAGGAAGAAGCGGTACTGCCAGTCAGTCCCAGAGAAAAGTGAGCAGCAGATGCTGCTGCTGCTGCTGCTGAGTTGCTTCAGTCGTGTCCGACTCTGTGTGACCCCACAGAGGGCAGCCCACCAGGCTCCCCCGTCCCTGGGATTCTCCAGGCAAGAACACTGGAGTGGGTTGCCATTTCCTTCTCCAATGCATGCATGCATGCTAAGTCGCTTCAGTCATGTCCAACTCTGTGCAACCCACAGGATTCTCTAGGCAAGAATACTGGAGTGGGTTGCCATTTCCTTCTCTGTGTGAGCAGCAGATGGGTAATCAGAATAAAAAGTCACCCAGATGTAGCTGGGAGTCACATAAGATCAAGACTTAGATGGTAGCCTAAGTCAAAAGACTGTGGCATAAGTCAAAGCATTAATCACAGATTCAAAGCAAGAGGCCACAAGGCCATTGTGAGGCTGACAGAGGTAGAGGTGGCTCTGGCTCCTTAAATGTTCCAATCAGGCTAAGTAATCGTTTTCTCCTCTGAGAAAGAAATGTTCAGGAACTCTTGGCTGACCTGGAATACAACGTCTGGGGAATTCATGCTGGCAAGGGGATAGGACATTGCCTAACCTGGGGCTACGGTACATAGAGCAGAGGGAAAAGCTCTGGGTGGCAGCAGGCTGGCCAGCCACACCATCCAGAATGGCCAGGCAGAGTCCTAGGCATCAGGATGGGAACCAGTGCTAGCAAAGATTTCTACAAACAGCATTTCATAGGACGTGGGGGCTTGAGAAATAACCTGTGGAGAGGAACAAGCAAAGTCACAGAATTTGTTTGACACCACTGTGCAAACGTCTACAAGTCCTAGTTACAAAGATGAGGGGACTTTATCTGCAAGGAGCCAAGCACACATCATTTTCAGAATGGCAGGAATTGGCAATAAGGGCCCACAGTGGAGTGGATGTCCATGGCCTGCCCTAATCCCAAACTCATACTCTTCAGCTTGAGCCAGTTCTCTGTTAGTTCTTAGGGAAGGCAGAGCAAAGTGTTATTTCTGGAGATATCTGCCCCTGAGTTCCCACCTATGCTGGATGCAAGTTTGGTCTTTGAAGAATAAAAATTCAATTTCCTGAAAGAACTCTGTACAGGAGTATCATTTAAAAGCACCATGAAGAGTTCTCTAAGTACTGTTGACTTGGAAAGTCATTTTGAAGGGAATATTGTATTTCTTGAATGGGAATTGAATCCAATTTCAGAATGACTTTCAAGATTGTTTTTATTCCCTAGTTTCCTCTCACTGAGGATCTTAGAAATATTCTAATATGGTAACTATTCGCTTGCAGTTGCTTAGACTTTCCCTATTGCTTTAATTTCAGCACATTCATTGTGATTTGAACCGCAGTGCTTTGATTTTATGCTTGGAAGGATGGTAGTTCTTTCCTCTGTCATTTGTAATCACTTTACTTCATCATTAGCATTGCCAACAGAAAAAAAAAGCACCTGGATGCTTTTGAGCATTAATAACAAAGGTCTGCTTTTTCCAAATGCCCTTCAACTTGAGAAGAAATAAATCCCCTCAAATTCTACCTCCCACACAAGGGGGTTTATTCCATTTCAAGTTGGAATGGGGAGCAAACTCTTGGAGAAATAACTGGATTTTCTAATCCCAATGTAAAAGGTTTAATGTCTTAGTGTACAATTCAAGACTTTTAACAGTTCTGTTCCGTGGTTCTCCTATTCACCTTTTCTTTTACCTGGCTAAATATTCAACTCATTCTAAAATATCTATTTATTTTACCAAATATGCCATAATATTTGTAAGTAAAATCATCATAATTGCAAATTCTGGTGTTTGTTTCTCTCTAGCACTTTGTGGGGAAAATCCTTATGTCCTTCCTTTGTTCTAGCTTGGACATAAGTTTAAAACTTCCATTAAAAACTTATTTCCACCAGCCTCAGTCTCTATGGCCATCCAAAATTCTGACATTTCTCTGGAATAGTCCTTGGATTTCTAACTTAAACCGGGTCCAAGCCTATTTTAAAGAATTGGACTTAATGTTTATATACGAAGAAAATAAAATTCGTTTGTTCGTTCGTGTTCGTGTTAGTCACTCACTCGTGCCTGACTCTTTGCGACCCCATGGACTACAGCCCACCAGTCTCCTCTGTCCATCAGATTTTCCAGGCAAGGATACTGGAGTGGGTTGCCATTTCCTTCTCCAGGGGATCTTCCCAACCCAGGGATCAAACCCAGGTCTCCTGAATTGCAGGGAGATTCTTTACCGACTGAGCTACAAGGGAAGCAAATAAAATTGCCTTAAAAAAAAAAAAGTAAACACACTGGAGCTGTGTTCTGAATGAGTAGCAGGATGTATCACTTTTATTTGGGAAGACTTGTCTCTGGGTCTTATTGTTATTCTATTGAAAAGCTGCCTGTGGGCTGGTCTGGTAAAAAGAAACAGAAAAAGCAGGAGCTAAACTAGGTTGCATAATAATGTTACAGGGCTTCTTGACTTGTCCTTGGCAACTAGAAGGGAAGGAAGCATTAGGGACACCAGGAAAGTGAGGGAAAGGGAAGATGGGAAATTGCAGACCCCAGCAACCTGAGGCATTTGCGGGCAGGGAGAGAGCAAAGGGCTCTGATGGATTCCCCTGAGTAGGGATGAGTAGGCTGAGTTCTTTACGAATAGTGAAGTCAGCCATTCAGTTAGCTTCTTCATCTGTACTCAGATCCTTTTATTATCCCCAAATCTTCATTAAAATACTGTGACAACACCAGCTGTGTGGTGGAGCTGCCTCGAGGAATGGAGGAGAAGGTGGAGTTTGCAAAGATGAAGAAAGGAGAGGCCAGGCATCACGGGTAACAAAACATGGATGGGTGACTAAGGCAAGGCAGGGGAAGGGAAGTCTGAAGGACAGACGACAATCATCACCTGGAAGAATGTACTCTTCTCTCATCCCAGGAGCCTCACGAGTACTAAAGAAGGAGGTGAACGTCCCAAAGCTACATGGCAAGAGTGTGCAGCTGAAATAAGACTTGTACACAGAATACTTGAAGACTCAGAGATCTATGAATTCTAACGCATGCATGCATGCATGCTAAGTCTCTTCAGTCGTGTCTGACTCTGTGCAACCCCGTGGACAGCAGCCCACCAGGCTCCGCTGTCCATGGAGTTCTCTAGGCAAGAATACTAGAGTGGGTTGCCATTTCCTTCTCCACTGTCTAACACAAAAATCTGCTTTTCTCTCCTTTAAAAAGTCGATATCATTTCTCCTGATGACATTCATGTAGAAAACACTCATTGCCATGCTTCTGAAGGTTTACTCTCGTCAATCAAAAGCAAACTAAACCAAAGGAATTGGTTATTCTCTGCCAATCCAACCCATGAAAGACTTTTTTGGACACTGATAAACAAAATTTCTTCTGTTTTACACTTGTGAAAGTGAAATTGCTAGTTGCTCAGGCATATCCGACTCTTTGTGACCCCATGGACTGTAGCCTGCCAGGCTCCTCCACCCATGGGATTCTCCAGGCAAGGATACTGGAGTGGGTTGCATTCCCTTCTCCAGGGGATCTTCCTGACCCAGGGATTGAATCTGAGTCTCCCACATTGCAGGCAGATCCTTTACCATCTGAGCCACTAGAGAAGCCCCAAACACAAGGTGTTTTACTCCTTGTGGTGATATATAAACATGCCTGTGAAAGGGAGAATTCTGAGCTGAATTGTGTCAATTTCTGGCTGCTCCATTTGCCAATGTCTTCCTTCCCATTATTCCTTTCAAAGACGGAAGCAAGGAGACGCAGTCATGACTCTCCATATCCAGATGATATAACATGAGGATGAACTTAAGACCTGCCATAATTCCCTCCTCTCAGATGCTGAGTTCTTTGCAGATATATCCAGAATTGGCTTCCAGATTCTTCTCAATACCAGACTTGTGGCAGCCACTATGAGTGAGTCAGAACTGGCGGGTGGGATGCCTCGAATCCCTCCTGTGCCCTGTCTCTTCCTCTCAGCTCACCTTTCAGGACAGACAGTGCTGCAGCCCGTGCCTCTGCTCACAGGCATTTCCTGACTGCACCTCACACTGGCTTCACCCCTCATCTGTTACTTTCTCACCTCTGGCCTTTCCGTCACCACCCTGAAGGACCCGTAGGGTACCTCTCACATTCCCTTTCGTGTGCAGCCTGGAAACACAGGGGGAGTTAAGGCTCACAGGGCAACTCCCAACCAGTGAGAATGCAAGGCAATGGATGAGTGTGAATGCTCCCTTTTCCAGCCTCTCCGTGGTCCATTCTGATGCACAGTTTACACTGCTCGTCAGAGTCCCCCTGCCCGCAGCAGTGACCAGCTCAAGAAAGCACCCTTCAGCTAGCTCTCCCACTTCCCTCCTTTATTCTCCACTGCCCTTTGCTCTTGTTTCTTCGGGCCACTTCCCAAAAAGAACTACCTACATTCACGCCCTTGTTTTTTAAGGAGAAAACCATGCTAAGCAAACTATGCCTTCGCTATTGAAACAACAATAAGGTTCATACATAAAATAATTTGATCTTTACTTTGTTATTTTTCTTTCATAGTTTCTCCCTCAAGAAGACCAGAAAGGATTTAAACACACGGTATGACAAATTGTCCTTTACACCTCTTCATTGGCTGACATGAAATATTGTCATGTGTATTAATTTAGGCTTCCCTGACAGCTCAGTTGGTAAAGAATCCACCTGCAAGGCAGGAATTGGCTTAATTTGTGTTAAAAGTAATCTATGTTTGAAATATTTGCACTTGGTTCTGACAATTAAAAGTAAACAGAACTTGCTCTTTTAATTTTACTTTAGATCTGGCTTAACATTTATTCCTATATAGTATGTTGACTTTTTTTTTTTTATACTTGGCACTTGTTTTTATGGATTATATGAGATGGTCTTGATAGAATCTGATGTTAAGTTTACCAGAATTGTCCCTGTCCTCCTGAAAATTCTGGCTGTTAATCCATGTCCTGTCCACATTATGCTTTAAAAAAAAAAAAAAGATCTGAGATGCCTCAGGACAATCAAAACTTGGAATTTGTTCTTTAATTTTTCCTTTTTATAAGGATACCAGTCATATTGGATTGGGGCTTCCGTGGTGGCTCAGCTGGTAAAGAACCTACCTGCCAATGCAGGAAAATTCAAGAGATGCAGGTTCAGTCTCTGGAATGGGAAGATCCCCTGGAGAAGGGAATGGCAATCCACTCCAGTATTCTTGCCACGGACAGAGGAGCCTGATGGGCTACAGTCTCCGTGGTCGCAAAGGGTCGGATAGGACTGAGTGACTGAGCACGTGCACACACCCACACACATATACATACTGGATTAGGTTTCACCCTAAAGGCCTCCTTTAGCTTGATTATCTCTTTAAAGACTGTATCTTCAAATAAGGTCACATTCTGAAATAACAGGGAGGTCAAGACTTTCACAGATGAATTTAGGAGGACACAGTTCAACTTACAATGGTCAGATTCTCAAAATGAGGCTTCATAACTGCACATAAAGCCCTGAAATTCGGACCTGCTTTTCACCCACTTCTTGAAAATGGAAACATTTCTTCCCCTTCCTGCCCCAACTCCTAAGGGAGTATCCTGTCTTGGGAAGTCACTATTAACAATGAGAATGTGTGATATTTTTCAGGGGCTATTTGCGCAAAGCAGGAACCACTGGTCTTGGGTGATGTTTTAATAACATAGATAATAAATATTTTATATGCTATTAAAGTGAGCTTTTCCTCCTATATATCAACTACATGTAGATGAATAGCTGAAGATAATTTTCTTTATGGCTTCAGAACAGAGTGGAAAATTTATATGCAATGGCCATGGGATGGATTTATTTCCAAAAAATGACATTCTCTGCAGTTTCAATTTTGTGCAAAGAATTCTAAAGGTTTCAATATGCTACTCAACAGAGCCCTGCTTATTTGATCTGCAGTGAAGCGACCAGTTGTGAATTCTGGCTTTGTTTCCAATCTAAAAGGATTTAAGGGAAAGTGGTGTTTTTAGCTGTAAGTCTTAAAACTTAACCATATCCTGGAATTAGATCAAACAAAAGACATAAATTAAGCTTTCTACAGACTATATATGGATCCAGACTCACAAGCTGATGTTAAATTGAGACCGTTTCACCAAGATTCTAGTGTACATTTTTAATGACTTGGCCATGAGTAATTACCTTATTAAGTAGTATTGGGACCTTTCACAAACAGCTCGGATGTCAGAAGGGGTCCTAAATGTCCATGTTCATCTGTGTTCTTCCCATATCAATTTAACAGAAACCCACATTCAGAATTCAACCCCTTCCCAGATCTCCACAGGAATACCCATGACCTCAAGTATATATCTGGATATTTTACATACATTGAACATCCAGGGATTACCAGGAGCTCTGAGCACAGTATTCTTCCAGTCCCTTTCTCCTTGTTCTCTTTTCTTGCTTTCTCTTTTTTGTGTTTTCTCCACCCTCTACCCCTCCCTCAGCATACCATCCCTTCAGTAAACATGCCAATTCCTCCTCTCAGTTCATGCAGAGCATGAATTACAGTGTATCAAATTATTATCTCAAGTAAACCGCAGAGCTTTCCCTATTAACGAATAGGAGAACAAACTTCCCTCTATTGCATTACACACTGACCATGGGTAACTTACTTCACCTCTATAACTCTAAAGACCTACAGTGAAAATCCCCTGATAAAATGATTTTGGATATAACAAGATTGCCCTGTCTCAATCAGGAAAAGCTAAAGTTTATTTCGGTGGGAGCAGGGAAAAAGTGACATCAGAAGCAGAAAGAGTAAACAATCTCAAACTATTTGGGGAAAGGAAAACAGTCCTCTGAATCCTGAATGGGCCAGGGTTCAATTCTCTTGGCCCAAACGGGCTGGTTAAACAGGAAACTTCGAAATCCCAAACTTCAGTGGGCCTTGGGTAGTGGGGATGACGCACTTGGACCCTGGAACTTCCTGCATTTTATTTCTCATGAAATAAACGACTTACTATTTTACACAAGTGAATTTTTAGACTTCTCATATTATGATGGGGTTTTATATGAATAGGGAAATTTTTAAGCCTTATATATCTTATTAGACTCTCAAAAATAACTACCCCATTTAACAGTAGAAAAGAAAAATTAAAAACAGACACCTCTGAAGAAAGTAAGGGACTCAACAAATCAGTAACAAGAGCTGGGACTCCCACCAATTCTTCTAATGGCAACTAGACTAATTCTTCCTGGAACGCATGCTTCCTTCCCCAGGAGACTTCATCAAGACCAGATAACAGAAATTTATTTTTCTTTTGAAACACTTATTTGCAATGATACTCAGTTAATTATCTCATGTTTTATGTGGCCTTTGTCCGTATGTTTTAGAAACTTTGTAGGTTCATGCCTTCCTGTTGGACCAATTGGTGGCATCCGACTGCACTCTGGGTCTAAAACAGCCTGGCAATATGGTGAAGCCAGTCAGACAAGCAATCATTTCAGCAAGTAAACAGGATTCTGTCATGGTAATTCTGTCATAACTGCCCCATCTCCCCAGTGAAGTTTCATTCCCTACTGGTATACAGAGTTTTGCAAAAACATCAAGGTTGTGAGACTTTCTTGGTGGGCCAGAGGCTAAGACTCTGGGCTCCCAGTTCAGGCAGCACAGGTTTGACCTGTGACCCAGGTTTGACCCCTGGTCAAGGAACTAGACCCCATGTACCACAACTAACACCCAGCACAGCCAAATAAATATAAGTAAATAAATATTTTTAAAAACAAAATCAACATTGAAAGAAAGGAAAAACTGATTCTGTAGTGATTTACAGGGTAAGATGTGTAATAGCAATAAGAGTAATAATAATAATAGTGAGAAGAAGAATAGCAAGGGATTCCATCTGTTGAGTGCTTACTATATTCCAGGTACTGTGCAAAACACATCATAATTTAATCTTAATGAGAAACCATTTTATACATCTATTTTTGACCTTTTTTTTTTTAATAGAAATAAATGTTGCATGGATGGTAAACTAGCTAACTTTTCCAAAATAAAATCTAGGCTTTGATGCCTACTACTTGATCAAATAAGTAGATGTGAACAATTATGACTAAAACTTCCAGCATTGCTATCATGTAGAAGAACAAGAACCACAAGAAACGACCATGATATCTAATTTAGTATTTGGTTCTTAAACAGATGTTGCAACATCTGCTTTCTCCATTCATCTGCCCTGCAGGTGTAAGTTAATATTTCCTCAGTTCAGTTCAGTTGCTCAGTCATGTCTAACTCTTTGCGACCCTGTGAATTGCAGCACGCCAGGTCTCCCTGTCCATCACCAACTCCCGGAGTTTACCCAAACTCATGTCCATCAAGTCGGTGATGTCATCCAGCCATCTCATCCTCTGTCGTCCCCTTCTCCTCCTGCCCCCTATCCCTCCCAGCATCAGGGTCTTTTCCAATGAGTCAACTCTTCACATGAGGTGGCCAAACTATTGGAGGTTCAGCTTCAGCATCAGTCCTTCCAATGAACACCCAAGACTGATCTCTTTTAGGATGGACTGGTTGGACCTCCTTGCAGTCCAAGGGACTCTCAAGAGTCTTCTCCAACACCACACTTCAAAAGCATCAATTCTTTGGCACTCTGCCTTCTTCACAGTCCAACTCTCACATCCATACATGACCACTGGAAAAACCACAGCCTTGACTAGATAGACCTTTGGTTTAGGCAAGGTTAATGTCCTTTACTTAAATCAGATCAGATCAGTCGCTCAGTCATGTCCAACTCTTTGCGACCCCATGAATCGCAGCACGCCAGGCCTCCCTGTCCATCACCAACTCCCAGAGGTCACTGAGACTCACGTCCATTGAGTCAGTGATGCCATCCAGCCATCTCATCCTCTGTCATCCCCTTCTCCTCCTGCCCCCAATCCCTCCCAGCATCAGAGTCTTTTCCAATGAGTCAACTCTTCACATGAGGTGGCCAAAGTACTGGAGTTTCAGCTTTAGCATCATTCCTTCCAAAGAAATCCCAGGGCTGATCTCCTTCAGAATGGACTGGTTGGATCTCCTTGCAGTCCAAAGGACTCTCAAGAGTCTTCTCCAACACCACAGTTCAAAAGCATCAATTCTTCGGTGCTCAGCCTTCTTCACAGTCCAACTCTCACATCCATACATGACCACAGGAAAAACCATAGCCTTGACTAGATGAACCTTTGTTGGCAAAGTAATGTCTCTGCTTTTGAATATGCTATCTAGGTTGGTCATAACTTTCCTTCCAAGGAGTAAGCGTCTTTTAATTTCATGGCTGCAGTCACCATCTGTAGTGATTTTGGAGCCCAGAAAAATAAAGTCTGACATGACAGAAAATACTCATGTGCTTTATGGAAAAACCATGCCCAAAGCTAGGAGCAAGTTTCACCATGATAATCTAGTGTTATTTCCCTATGTTTATGGCATTGCTTTCTCTCTGCTCTCACAAATAACTTCAACCTATCTTCTAGACAAGTAGAGACACTGGACAGTTTAGGTCTTAAATTTTCTGTAGCATAATTTTTTCATGAAGATGTCCATATTTAATCCCCACGTAGTCTGTTGGTATGATCAGAAAAAGGCTTTGGAAATCAGAACAAAAATAGTGGCCATCGAGTGATACATGTTGACATTTTCATGACAGGCAGTTTGGGTTTGAATTTGCCTTCTGCCATTTATTAACTGCATGACCTGAGTTGCTTGCCTGTCTTCTCTGAGCTTTAATTTGTCATCCTTAAAATGAAGATAAGAACAGCATCTGTCTTATGGGTCAGTGTGAGGCTTCAGGGAGATAAGGCACACAGATGTGTTAACATAGTGCCTGGCACATGATGAGAGCTTAGTAAGCACTACTTATGATCACGCCTTCCTCTGCCACTTAGTGCAAATTTGGCCAAATCATTCAACCTCTTTAACCTCTGATGCTATAAGGAAACAGATTAAACTAGATGTTCTGTAAAATCTTTTTCAGTCTAATTTTCTAGGAGTCGAAATCACTCTTTACATTCATAGTTCAGTTGTTCAGTCGTGTCCAGCTCTTTGTGACCCCATGGACTGCAGCATGCCAGGCTTATCCATCCTTTACTATATCCCAGAGCTTATTCAAACTCATGTCCATTGAGTCAGTCATATCATCTAACCATTTCATCCTCTATCACCCCCTTCTCCTGCCCTCAATCTTTCCCAACAATAGGGTCTTTTCCAAGGAGTAAGCTCTTTTCATCAGGTGGCCAAAGCATTGGAGCTTCAGTTTCCAGCATCAGTCCTTCCAATGAAAATTCAGGAAAGCCCAGGAGATACAGTTGAAAGTGAGAATCACTCAGTCGTGCCCAACTCTGTGACCCCATGGACTATACAGTCCATGGATTTCTTCAGTCCAGAATACTGGAGTGGGTAGCTGTTCTCTTCTCCAGGGGATCTTCCCAACCCAGGTATCAAACCCAGATCTCTTGCACTGCAAGCGGATTCTTTACCAGCTGAGCCACCAAGGAAGCCCAGGAGGTACAGTTAGTGATCACCAGATACTCAATATGTTTCTCTACATTTCTCAACATTGTACTTGACTTGAGACCTCATGACCAGTTCTGACCAATGGAAATGTGAATGTAAATGATGTTATTCTCTGCATCCAAGGCGGTTATGAGCATGTGTGAATCTCTGCCTTCCCATGTTACAGTATGAAAGCAGCCTGGACCTATGAGATCCCACTAAAGAAAATCTGCCTGGCCTGCACTTGACTGTGACAAGAGTAAGAAGTAATACTTTGTTGTGTTAAGTAAATGAGATTTTAAAGTTTGACTGTTATAGCCGCTGGCAGTTACTTGCCCTGACTTATACAGTACTCAGACTCTTCCACATCCTATATCTTAAAACTGTAACGCAGGTAAAGCTTTTTAAAAATAAGGCACACAATTTCTGGGGAGAGGGAGGGCAGGGGGAGAAGAAAGGAAATGTAGTTCAGAGATCAATGTGTGGCCTGAGAGGCATGCGTGAAAAACATGAAGAGACTGAGAAGCCAAATATGGCAGTGTTCTATGTGTAGCTCCAGGTTTGTGGTTTTGTTTTGTTGTTTTGTGTTTTTTTGGCATTTACTAGATACCATCCTTTTCCCATTATCTTGCTTCCAGGTTTATTCCACTGTACATGCAGGAGGCTCTGACTCCTAAGTCAAAAATGACTCTGTTTTCCCAACATCTTAACATTTCTTCTGGTTTTTACTGGACATTGTACAATTCTTACAGCATAAGTAATTTTACTATAACTACACTAATTATAAGAAGAAAAACAATTCACACCTAAGGTAAAATGAAAAGTCATACAATATCTGGTGGCCCTATCTCACAAGACTGTTGTGAAGATCAAAGTAGACACCAGAGGTTGAATATTGTGAAGTGTTACACAATTCGGTGAGGTGGGTGATATGATGATGAAACGAGAAGCATATTGCAAAGGCAGTAGAACTGGATATCTGATATGGAAAATCTATATTTCTAAAGAGAAGAAATTTATGAAGGTCAAAATACAAAGCATGAAATCTTTGTATTTGTAGAAATCTACACAGGAACTTTAATAACAACAGCCTAGCTTCATTCTACAGAGTATATACACATTTCTCTATTCTCTTCCTTTAAACAGAAAGCTACTAAACTTAATATATATTTGCAAGATTATTAACACCTTCTTCAGAATAACTGAAATTATAACAGCAGTGACAATGGCCTTTCTAAGCAGTGACATATTTACACACTTCTGGATAGTTTAGGGCCTCCCAGCTGGCTCAGTGGTAAAGAATCCACCCGCCAAGCAGGAGATGCACGATTGATCCCTGGGTCAGGAAGATCCCTGGAGAAAGAAATGGTAACCCATTCCTGTATTCTTCCCTGGGAAATCCCATGTCAGAGGAGCCTGGAGGTCTACAGTCCATAGGGTCGCAAAGAGCTGGACACAACTCAGCAACTAAACAGCAGCAGCAGCATTAGGATAGTTTAGAGAAACTGGAATTCTTTAAGAGTTTCCATCCCTCAGACATGTTGATGACACCACTCTAATGGCAGAAAGCAAAGGGGAGCTAAAGAGCCTTTTGATGAAGGTGAAGAGGGCGTCAGAGGATGAGATAGCTGGTTGGCATCACCAATGCAATGGACATGAACTTGGGCAAACTTTGGAAGATAGTGAGGGACAGGGAGGCATGGCATGCTGCAGTCCATGGGGTCACAAAGAGCCAGACACGACTAGGCAACTGAACAACAACAACAAAATTGGGAATAGTATTACAGTTGATCCTTGAACAATGTGGGAGTCAGGGATGCTCACCTTATGCGCAGTTGGAAATTCATGTATAACATATATCGACCCTTTCTATAGGCTGTTCCTCTGTGTACTAGCTTCCTCTGTATTTGTGGTTCCATATCTATGGATTGAACTTACCATGGATTGAGTAGTAGGATAGTATATGCTATCGAAAAGATATGCATATAAGTGGACCCACACAGGTCAAACCTATGTTGTTCAACTTGTTGTTGACTCTTGAACTTGTCAAACCTATGTTGTTCAATTATTCAACAGTAATACCTGTTAAATAGTAATTTTTAAAAGGTAAAATCATGACTTGTACAAATATAAAATGTCAAAATTCATTTACTGATTCATTATCGAGGAAACCAAAAAGATGTTATAATAGGTTCAAAAGTGAATTCAAAATGCCACATAGACATAGGTAGCCAGGAATGTTTTTAATGAATTTAAGAACAGGTAAATTTACCTTTTAGTTAAGCACCCAAGCCTAAATTTCTTGTCTTTTCAAATACCTCACAAAAGTATTGTTTCTTTTTCTAAAAATTGGGGAAGCTGCATTGGTCATTTGGTTAGGTCCATTTTATGAGACCCACATGTGCATGTGAGCTGTGTCACTTTAGTCATGCCCAACTCTTTGTGACCCCATGGAGTGTAGCCTGCCAGGCTCCTCTGTCCATGGGGATTGTCCAGGCAAGAACACCGGAGTGAGTTGTCAAGCCCTCCTCCAGGGGACGTTTCCGACCTAGAGACTGATCCCATGTTCTTGTGTCTCCTACATTAGCAGGTGTGTTATTTACAACTAGCGCTACCTGGGACCTATATACATACAAAATTAAATTTGATTTTCTTTTGTTAATTTGTCTTGTGTCAAATTATTAGAATCCAGAATTCTAATAGATTCTGAATTCTAAAAGAACCCAGAGGAATAGGAGGAAATCCCTCCTACATGCCAACAGTGAAGAGATATTCATGGTGGAGAATAAACAATTTGATCAAATATCAATAGGAGTTGGATACCACATAGAAAGAGGAATTTTATCAGATATTAAGGGTAGGGAATTTTTGTTAAACTAACCCAGCAGGATTCTTGATAAAACTCGATAAGCAAGGCAGGGTCAGAGTCCAAGTGCAAGTCCTAGCCAAAATGAGAACATCAAGGAACCTGACTAAAGTTTGGTTAAAGAGAGAATAAAGTGAAAGTCACTCAGTCCTGTCCGACCCTTTGCAACCCCATGAACTGTATGGTCCATGGAATTCTCTAGGCCAGAATATTAGGAATGGGTAGCCTTTCCCTTCTCCAGGGGATCTTCCCAACCTAGGGATTGAACCCAGGTCTCCTACATTGCGGGCAAGTTGTTTACCAGCTGAGCCACAATGGAAGTCCAAGAATCCTGGAGTGGTAGCCTATCCCTTCTCCAGCGGATTTTCCCAACCCAAGAATTGAACCAGGGTATTCTGCATTGCAGGCAGATTCTTTACCAACTGAACTATCAAGGAGTCTTTGTCTATCAAGATTTAGGATGGTGCATTTAAGCTCTTTGCTGACCAAGGATAAAATCTTTGGCTAAAAGTGGGTATAGGAATTATAAATCACTCTATAGGAAAGAGTATAGAAAATAACCAAAAAAATAAAGTGAATCATTGCTCTGTTTGCTAAGCACTCACCAAAAATGTTAAGTCTTGTTAGATTTTGACACCTTTGTCTTCTGTATAAATAAATTCACAACTTAAATTTAAAAAAAAAAAAAAGAGTTTCCATCCATGTTTTCTTAACTAAGAAAATAGTGTTGGTAGACACACATCAATGTCATTTAATTAATAATGATTGATTTAAACATGAATTTCAAAGCAAATAAATACCAGTGATTCATCTCTCCATGTCATTTATCAAGATGGATTTATCTAAGCCATTTGTGATTTGGATGGAATGCTGGAACGGGGACCACTGCATCATGACAAACAAGATAGATGAAAATCTCAGAGGATGACTGTTGACCTAATCCAAACAAAGTATCTGCTGGCTCCATTGACTGTTGCCAAGTCTCAGCAGAGTGCTAAGAATAAATATAGCACAAGTGCGGAAAAGGGTCTGTTTGACTTTCTGTTTGTGATTGTTCAAGCGGATGAGAGAGAGAACTGTGAGCTGAGCTCTGCCAACTACATGGAAGCCATCAGCTCGTTGACGTCAGTGCTCAGGATGAGGTGTGCTGTGAAAGCAGCAGTTCCTCACAAGATAAAAGGGAAAAGTAAACAATATGACCCAAAGAAGAGGACGAAGCTTGAGGCAATGCATCAGCTCATTGAGACAGGAATAATACTTCACTCTACCAAAAGTTACCATCCAGAGATACCCTGGTAGAACCCTGGGAGAGTGGGTTTTCCTGAAAGGGGATTGACAAATGGTCTGAAGAGGCACCTAGCAGCAGCTACTTCATACCAGAACAATGATCCATGCATTTCCTAAGACTTTGAGCCAGGTACATTGCGTAAGTCACAGGACACTTGCTTCTCCAAGGCCTGGCCAGCAGTGGTCAGGTCATCTCATATTTAAACTGTATATTGAACATGCCATGGTTTTTAAAAGAAGCAAAACTTCCAGTTGAATAGTCATCAGTGACTTTAGATTAGATGTAACTAATTGCCAAAAGGGTCCCACGACATGGATACAGTGAACAGCTTTTTTGCTTCTCACCCAGTGTCCAGCAATCAATGAAGGGGTCACTCCCAATAGGAACAGAGAAGGGAAATGGGAGTGAGAAGAGTGAAGTGTAAGAAACAGAGGATGGAGAGATGGGGTAAAGAACCGTGGGGACAGCTCTGATGCCTGCACTTCAATAATTTGGTCTTTTGCCAACCACAAATTCCCTGGAGACAGGGGAGACTTGTTAACAAACTAATGCCTCTCCCTGAAACACACACACACACACCTCTACCTGAGCAACATTTTAAATCATGGTTCCATCTGTAAAAATTCAATCTTTTCATGCCAGACAAAAAGATTCTCAAAATAGCTTAAGACCCCAAATCTGTTCAATACCAAGTTTAATCATATTGCCTGATACCTTGATATGAAATATAAGATGGTTGGATGGGGCTCAGCGACATTCTTACTTGTTCAGCACACTTAGAATTTTGTTGTTTAGCGTTGCTTCTTGACTCCATAGCTTTCTTCCAGGCTTAATTTCCTTCCTGCTTCAGAAGTTCAAAAGCAGAGAGCTATGAGTAGTAACAATTACTTTTTAGGATGCCTGAGATTTTTTTATTGACCAACCCAAAAGTTACAGTTTTAGGTAAAAGTTGATTTTTCTTTTCCTCTGCACCTTAAAGATGTTTCTTCGTTTTGTGGCACCCATTGCTACTGAACAGAATTGTTTTGTCAGGCTAAATACCATTCCTTTATAAGCAATATGATTTTTCTCTCAATTGGATTTAAAGTTTTCTTTAAATATGACTATGCAACAGCTCCTTTTTCATAAAATCCTTCAGACTTGGACTTCTGATCTATCTTAAATCATGAAAACTACTTAGCCATGATCAATTTTTTAAAATATCTTCATTTCCTTTATTTTTTTGCTTTTCTTTTAAAAAAAAACTAATTTATTTATTTTACTTGGAGGCTAATTACTTTACAATATTGTATTGGTTTTGCCATACATTGACATGAATCAGCCACGGGTGCACATGTGTCCCCCATCCTGAACCCCCCTCCCCCGACCCTCCCCATCCCATCCCTCAGGGTCATCCCAGTGCACCAGCCCTGAGCACCCTGCCTCATGCATCAAACCTGGACTGGTGATCTATTTCACATATGATAATATACATGTTTCAGTGCTATTCTCTCTTTTTTGGCTCTCTGCTAGACATCTGACAGAGATTGTATCCCAAACATGTATCCCATTCAAGTTCTCCATTTCTTGATGTTTCTGTGTTGCATTCAGAGTGATTTTCTCAGGTCTGTCTTCCAATTCATTAGTTTCATCTTCAATGAGTATGTGTCTGTGTGTGCTAAGTTGCTTCAGACGTGTCTGACTCTGTGCAACCCTATGAACTGTAGCCCGCCAGGCCCCTCTGTCCATGGGATTTCCCAGGCAAGAATACTGGAGTGGGTTGCCATTTCCTCCTCCAAGGGATCTTCCCAACCCAGAAATTGAATCTAATGTCTCCTGCATTGGCAGGCGGGTTCTTTACCACCAGTGTCACCTGGGAAATCCCTCAGTGAGTACAGTCTTTGGTTAATACATTATTGACCCTTTTGGTAGCAATTTTATTAAAATATAAATATCATATGGCACACCATTCACTTCAACTGTACAATTCAATGGTTTTTAGCATATTCTCAGAATTGTGAGAATATCATCACAATAAATTTTAGAACATTTTCATCACTCCAAAAGAAACTCTATTCTCTTTAGGTGTCACTTCCCAAACACTCCCAGCCCTAGATAACAACTGATACACTTCTGTACCTATGGATTTGCCTGTTCTGGACATTTTATATCACTCAAAGAATATGTGGCCTTTTGTGAATGGCTTTTTTCATTTAGTGTTTCAAGCTTCATCTATGTTGCAGCATGTGCCAATATTTCATTCCTTTTTATTGCCAAATAATATTTCCTTGTATGACTATACCACTTATTATTAAAGTTAGTGGGTATCTGGATTATTTCTACTCTTTGACTATTATGAAGAATGCCGCTGTAATCTTTCACATACAACATATTTTGGTGGACATGTGTTTTCTTGGGTGTAGGGATGGAATTGTTGGGTCATAGAATGACTTGAGGGCTTCCCAGGTGACACAGTGGTAAAGAACCCACCTGCCAATGCCAGAGATGTAAGTTCGATCCCTGGGTTGGGAAGATCCCCTGGAGTAGGAAATGGTAACCCACTCTAGTATCCTTGCCTGGGAAATTTCAAGGAGAGAGGAGCTTGGCGGGCTACAGTCCATAGAGTCACAAAGAGTCAGACATGACTGAGCATGCACACAGGCAGGGGGACAGTATGTTTACCTTTTGAGGAGTTTCCAGGTTGTTTTCCAAAGTGTCCTATTTTATATTCCTAATAGCAGTGAGAAAAGGCAGAGGAACCAGAGACCAAATTGCCAATATCTGCTGGATTATCGAAAAAGCAAGAGAGTTCCAGAAAAGCATCTATTTCTGCTTTATTGACTATGACAAAGCCTTTGACTGTGTGGATCACAATAAACTGTGGAAAATTCTGAAAGAGATGGGAATACCAGACCACCTGACCTGCCTCTTGAGAAACCTATATGCAGGTTAGCAAGCAACAGTTAGAACTGGACATGGAACAACAGACTGGTTCCAAATAGGAAAAGGAGTACGTCAAGGCTGTATGTTGTCCCTCTGTTTATTTAACTTATATGCAGAGTACATCATGAGAAATGCTGGACTGGAAGAAACACAAGCTGGAATCAAGATTGCTGGGAGAAATATCAATAACCTCAGATATGCAGATGACACCACCCTTATGGCAGAAAGTGAAGAGGAATTAAAAAGCCTCTTGATGAAAGTGAAAGAGGGGAGTGAAAAAGTTGGCTTAAAGTTCAACATTCAGAAAACTAAAATCATGGCATCTGGTCCCATCACTTCATGGCAGATAGATGGGGATACAGTGGAAATGGTGTCAGACTTTATTTTTTGGGGCTGTAAAATCACTGCAGATGGTGATTGCAGCCATGAAATGAAAAGATGCTTACTCCTTGGAAGGAAAGTTATGACCAACCTAGATAGCATATTGAAAAGCAGAGACATTACTTTGCCAACAAAGGTCCGTCTCATCAAGGCTATGGTTTTTCCACTGCTGGATCATGGAAAAAGCAAGAGAGTTCCAGAAAAGCATCTATTTTTGTTTTATTGACTATGCCAAAGGCTTTGACTGTGTAGATCATAATAAATTGTGGAAAATTCTGAAAGAGATGGGAATACCAGACCACATGACCTGCCTCTTGAGAAATTTGTATGCAGGTCAGGAAGCAACAGTTAGAACTGGACATGGAACAACAGACTGGTTCCAAATAGGAAAAGGAGTACGTCAAGGCTGTATATTGTCACTCTGTTTATTTAACTTATATGCAGAGTACATCATGAGAAACGCTGGACTGGAAGAAACACAAGCTGGAATCAAGATTGCCAGGAGAAATATCAATAACCTCAGATATGCAGATGACACCATCCTTATGGCAGAAAGTGAAGAGGAACTAGAAAGCCTCTTGATGAAAGTGAAAGTGGAGAGTGAAAAATGAAGATCATGGCATCCGGTCCCATCACTTCATGGGAAATAGATGGGGAAACAGTGGAAACAGTGTCAGACTTTATTTTTCTGGGCTCCAAAATCACTGCAGATGGTGACTGCAGCCATGAAATTAAAAGACGCTTACTCCTTGGAAGAAAAGTTATGACCAACCTAGATAGCATATTCAAAAGCAGAGACATTACTTTGCCAACAAAGGTTCATCTAGTCAAGGCTATGGTTTTTCCTGTGGTCATGTATAGATGTGAGAGTTGGACTGTGAAGAAGGCTGAGTGCTGAAGAATTGATGCTTTTGAACTGTGGTGTTGGAGAAGACTCTTGAGAGTCCCTTGGACTGCAAGGAGATCCAACCAGTCCATTCTGAAGGAGATCAGCCCTTCAGATCAGCCCTTCAGGGATTTCTTTGGAAGGAATGATGCTAAAGCTGAAACTCCAGTACTTTGGCCACCTGATGCAAAGAGTTGACTCATTGGAAAAGACCCTGATGCTGGGAGGGATTGGGGACAGGAGGAGAAGGGGATGACAGAGGATGAGATGGCTGGATGGCATCACCAACTCGATGGACGTGAGTCTGAGTGAACTCTAGGAGTTGGTGATGGACAGGGAGGCCTGGCGTGCTGTGATTCATGGGGTTGCAAAGAGTCGGACACAACTGAGCGACTGAACTGAACTGAATAGCAGTGTATGAGGGTTCTAATTTCTCCACTTCCTCTCCAGTGCTTGTTCTTCATGAGTTCGTATCATCCTTGCACAGGGGTAATGCTAATCTCCTCTGTAACATTCCAATTTTAGTACACGTGCCACCCAAGCAAGAACTTACACATCTTTCTATTATACATACATGAAATGATCGGAGAAGGCAATGGCACCCACTCCAGTACTCTTGCCTGGAAAATCCCATGGACGGAAGGGCCTGGTGGGCTGCAGTCCATGGGGTCGCTAGGAGTTGGACACGACTGAGCAACTTCACTTTATTTTTTCACTTTCATGCATTGAAAAAGGAAATGGCCACCCACTCCAGTGTTCTTGCCTGGAGAATCCCAGGGACGGGGGAACCCGGTGGGCTGCTGTCTATGGGGTCGCACAGAGTCAGACACAACTGAAGCGACTTAGCAGCAGCATATGAAGTGATATCCCATTATGGTTTTGATTTACCATTTGTATACCTTTTTTGGAGACATGTCTGTTCAGATCCTTTCTGATTTTTTAATTAGTTTGTCTTTTTATTTTTGAGTTCTGAGAGTCCTTTATATACTCTAGATACAAGTCCCTTATTAGATATATGATTTGCAAATATTTTCTCCTATTCAGTGGGCTGTCCTTCCACTTTCTTGATTATGTTCCTTGCAGTACAAAAGTGTTAGTTTTGATAAAGTCCAATTAGTCAATTTTTTTCTTTTGTTTCTTATACTTTTGTTTTTATATTTTAAAAAACCACTGCCAAATTCCAGGTAACAGATCTATGCCCATGTTTTCTTCTAAGAGTGCCATAATTTCAGCTCTTACATTTAGGTCTGTGATGCACTTTTACTTAATTTTTGTATATGATGTAAGATATAGGTCCAACTTTATTTTTCTTTTTGCATGCAGATATTCAGTTGCTCCAGTCTCATTTATTGAAAAGATTATTCTTTCCCCCATTTAATTTTTTTGGTACATGTGTCAAAACTCAACTGCCTATAAATGGAGGGTTTATTTATAAACCCTGGACTCTCAGTTCACTCCCCTGACCCAGACGTGTGTCCTTCTGCCAGTGCCACACTGTCTGGATTACTGTAGCTTTACAGTCAGTTTTGAAGTTGGGAAATTTAAGCCCTCCAACTTACAGCTTTGTTCTTTTCCAAGATCATTTTGACTCTTTCAGTTTCCTTGAATCCCCATATGAATTTTAGAACAGCTTGTCAATTTCTGCAAAGAAACCAAGTCTGAGATTGATAAGGATTACTTTGAATTAGATCAATTGAGGGAGAAGAATTCAAGAATTCAATCTGTAGATCAATTGTTAGACGATGACACATGCACAGAAAATGTCCTTTTATTTATTTTAGTCCTCATTAATCATTTTCAACAATGTTTTAAAGATTACTGAGTGTAAGTTTCACACTTTTGTAAAACCTATCCTAAGTATTTTATTCTTTTTAAGCTATTGTAAAAAAAAAGTCTGAATTTCATTTTAAGATTACTCATTGCTAGTGTACAGAACTATAATTAGTCATTTTAAATTGAGGTACATAGATTTATAATATCATATATTAGTTTCATGTGTACAACATGGTGACTCAAAATTTTCATAGATGATACTCCAATCAATTTTATTATAAAAATATTGGCTATACTCCCTGTGGTGTACAATACATCCTTACAGGTCATTTTATACACAGTAGTTTGTACTTAGTCCCCTGCCCCTGTCTACAATTGATTTTTGTATATTAATATTATAACCTATATTTTTTCTGAACTTCTACTAGTTTTTAGTGGATTGCTTCAGTTCAGTTCAGTCGCTGTTGTGTCTGACTCTTTGCGACCCCATGAATCACAGCACGCCAGGCCTCCCTGTCCATCACCAACTCCCAGAGTCCACCCAAACTTATGTCCATCGAGTCAATGATGCCATCCAGCCATCCCATCCTCTGTCGTCCCCTTCTCCTCCTGCCCCCAATCCCTCCCAGCATCAGAGTCTTTTCCAATGAGTCAACTCTTTGCATGAGGTGGCCAAAGTATTGGAGTTTCAGCCTCAGCATCAGTCCTTCCAATGAACACCCAGGACTGATCTCCTTTAGGATGGACTGGTTGGATTGCTTAGGATTTTCTAAATACAAAATCATGACATCTGTGAATAGAAACAGTTTTACTTCTTGTTTTCCAACCTTGAAATAGTTTTACTTCTTGTTTTCCAATCTTGAAGACTTTCATTTCACTTTCTTGGTTAAATCCACTGACTAGAATCTCTAGCACAATGTAGACTAGAAGTGATGAGAACAAACATCTTTGTCTTGTTCCTGACTTCAGGGGGAAAGTTTTCAGTCTTTCATCAGCAAGTGTGATATTAGCTGTGGACTTGATACCCTTTATTGGATTGAGAAAGTTCCCCTCTATTCCTAATTTTTAAAGTGACTTTATCATGAAAGGGTATTGGATTATTTCAAATAGGTTTGCTGCATCTATTCAGATATCCCTGAGTCGGGAAGATCTCCTGGAGAAGGGAATGGCAATCCACTCCAGTATTCTTGCCTGGAAAATTCCATGGACAGAGGATCCTGGTGGGCTACAGTCCATAGGGTCACAAAGAGTCAGAAATGACTGAGTGACTAACACTTTCTCTTCACTATTCGGATGATAATGTGAGATTTTGTTCTTTATTATTACATATTGGGCTCCCCAGGTGGCTCAGTGGTAAAGAATTCACCCACCAATGTAGGAGACGTGGGTTCGATCCCTGGGCCAAAAATATCCCCTGGAGGAGGAAATGGTTACTCACTCCAGTAGTCTTGCCTAGAAAAATCCCATGGACAGAGAAGCCTGGTGGACTCCCATGAGATCACAAAGAGTCAGATACAACTGAGCATACAGCACATAAACACACACACATTACACAGATTTTCAGATGTAAAAACCAACTTTGCATTAATTCCACTTGGTCATGGTGTATATATATAATTCTTTTAATATGTTCCCATATCTGGTTGGCTATACTTTGTTGAAGATTGTATCTATATTCATAAAAATATTGGCCCATAGTTTTCCTTTCTTGTCATGTCCTTGTCTGGATTTTGCATCAGCATAAAAGTGATCCCATAAAATGAGTTGAAATTGTTCACTCCTCTTCTGTTTTTTGGAAGAATTCATGGAGAAGTGGTATTAATTCTTTAAATGTTTTATTAAATTAACCAGTAAAACTTCCAGGCCTAGACTTTTCTTTGTGCATAGTTTTGGCTAAATTTACTTTTTGTTACAGGTCTATTCAGATTTTGTATTTTTTATTGAGTCAGTTTTGGTAGTCTGTATCTTTGTAGTAATTGGTCTGTTTAATCTAATTAATCCAATTATAGGCATACAATTGTCCATATTACTTCTGTTTAATCCTTTTTTATTTCTGTAAAGTTGATAGTGATGTCCACTTTCATTTCTAATTTTAATAGGTTGAGTCCTCTCTTTTTTCCTTGTTCAGTCTAGGCAACATAGAACCCTTGGTTGCTTAACACTGGCTGTCACAGTGGCAAAATTTAACCCATTCAAATGAAACACTACAGCCACTCAACTTGTGCTCTGATAGTTGCATTTGGCTTGGCAATCTTGTCCCAGGATTCTGAGGATACTGTCATTGACCAAGTTAAACTGGAATTACAGTAATTTGGTCTTATTAATATAGTGAACATTCATTCATTGTTCAGAAGCTTTGCTGAGCACCATGGTTCCTAAACTCTGTTCTAAATCACTTCAGAGTACCACAAAAAATTCACAAGAGCCCTGCAAGATATTTTAAAATTTCTAGGGAAACATAGCAGTATTTCTTACACAAACTATTACTAACAAGTTGTGCGGATATAAATATTTAATAAATAAGATGGTTAAGACATTTTTTTGGCTTATAAATACTATGAAAAAATTATCAAATCACTGTGACTTGAGAAAATTTTGCAACCTCTGGACTATTTATTTTTGTTTTTCCCCACAGCCTTATTAAGGATAATTGCATGGGTTTTATTAAACTTTTTGAAATATTAAAAAGAGTTCCAAGAACCTTTCTAACCTCATGAGCCACAAGTTGGTAACTGATAGATGAAGGTGTCTCTAAAATCACATGAATAGGACAAAACTGTGTATTATTTGTAAGTACATGCTCCATGGTGATATCATTATGGTGATATAATACCTCTTGCTCTTGCTCACATTTCCCAAAGATATTTTTCTAGAGGTAGAGAAGGAGCAAAAGAGGCAATTAACTTACTGTGTTGCATTTGGGGAACACTTCATCTATTATACAAAAATTGATTTAGGATATACCGTGTGCCAGACATGGTGAACAAAACAAAGACGCCCTGACTAATATTCTAAAATCTAAACACTTAATGTAATAAGAGTGAGGTATGGTGCTTTAAAAAAGATGGTCAGGAAAGGGGTCAGATATGGGACACTTAAGTAAATATGTGAATGAAGAGACAGAGAGCAATGCAGATAATTGGAGAGGGTTCCAGGGCTTCCTAGGTGGCTCAGTGGTAAAGAATTCACCGGCCAGTACAGGAAATGCAAGAGATGCTGGTTTGATCCCTGAGTTGGGAAGATCCCCTGGAGGAGGAAATAGCAACCCACTCTAGTACTCTTGCCTGGAGAATCCAATGGACAGAGAAGTCTGGTGGGCTACAGTTCAATGGGTCACAAAAAGTCAGACACAACTGAGCACACAGCGTCAAGCAGAGGTTTCCAGCAGGTGCAAAGGTCAGAGTATGTTCTGCAGTCTAGGTAGGAGTGTACATCATCTGGGCAAGTATGTTCCTAGCCTCCTCCCACCCAAGGGGTGCAGTACACAGAACATCGCACAGAGTCCTACCCCTGCCAACCTCCTGCTCTTCCTTCCTTGCTTTCTCCCTTCCTACCTTCCCTCCCTCTGTCCTTTCTTCTTTCTTCCACCAAATGCTTACTGAAAGTCTACTGTACACCATCCATTATTCTTGGTACTTTAGGACCCAGCAGTAAACAAAACAGACATGGCCCCAACTTGCTTGAAATTTACAGACCAGCAAACTAGGGTCATTTGTAAACAAATAAACAACCCAAAAATCCCAAGTGTGGTAAGTATTAAAAACTTGTTCAGTGAACCTGGCCCAAATTAAGAGATAAATATTTGACCAAAGAATCAATGTTCAAATGAATGAACAAATGAAGAGATGAATTGACTTTAAGATGTTATTACTCTGAGATTTTTACCAAAGCAGGATAATTAGAATTTTTTGTCTGATTCTCATTTTCTATTTCTATATTGCTACAAATGAAAAATGTTGAGTAAGAATTCAACTAAATCTGTCAATCAAAAAACTCCACAAGAAAATCAATTAACTAGCTCAAAATCATTTCTGTACTTTCAGAAAAAAAGAAAGCAGCTGCCTGATGATATTTTTAATTGAATTCAGAAGCTATTACCTACGAGAACCTTTAATTTATTCTTACCCAGTCAATCGAAAACAATTTAAGCAAAGCAGAATCTGTTTTCTTTTAAGCTTCAACTGAGCTGAGAGTTGCCATGCCAGGTTTCACCCAGTGTGAATTTCAGGAACTGAATGATAAATGCCAGTAAATGAAACCTTTTCCTAGAATGCCAGCAGGACTGCTTTAACCAAGGCTAGGCTACTAGGCAACAATCTAAGAAAACCAATATTCTGTTGCTAATTACCCATCTAAAAGGCTAGAGAGGAAATTATAGAAAGAAGCAATCTTCTTAATAATTCCCCAATTACTCCACCCTGGATCATCTCTTACTCGTGAAAGGGTGACTATTGTAGTTTCAGAGAATCTCAGTTCTCATTAAAGTGAGAATTAGAGAGATTGCCTCCCTGAAAGAAATGGGCTTAATAGTTCTATGCAAACACCCTACCCTCCGTATGAAAGTTAAAGTGTTAGTCACTCAGTCATGCTCGACTCTTTGTGACCCCATGCATGGACTGTAGTTTGCCAGGCTCCTCTGTCCATGGGATTCTCCAAGCAAGAATACTGGAATGGGTAACCATTCCCTTTTCCAGGGGATCTTCCTGACCCAGGGATTGAACCTGGGTCTCCTGCATTGCAGGCAGATTCTTCACTATCTGAGCCACCAGGGAAGTCACACCTCCATGTAGTATTTACAAATGCTGGGGGTGAGAGTGACAGAGAGGGAAGGCTTCTGGAGGCTGAAGTGGTGGGAGCCACGGAGCTCAAATTGATGTCAATACTGTCAGTCACAATGCAATCTGGTCTCTACTGGCTCATCTGTTTGTTCATTATATATGAACAAGACAGAAAAGCTTAAGTCGAATGAGGGAGTCGTGTGAGAAATTGGTACACAAATAAACAAGATGGTCAAATATAACTGTGCCTTGAAGAAAATTTCCAAGGTGATGTGACAGAGAGTAACTTTAGAAGACTTGTTTAATAAAGTGGTTAAGAAAGGCCTTCAGGCCCTTTTTCTAAGAGACATATTTTTCTATTTTCTATTTTTCTAAGAGACATATGTATTACATATGTCCTCTGTGTTCTTTTTAAATAGGGCATAACCATGCTGCTGTCAAATTGGCTGGTGTAGACACCCAACAAGTGGTTCTTTTCCAGCCAACTCATCACGAGTCTATGGAAAGGAAGGGAATGGGGGTAGGTCTTAACACAACGACTGGAATCAGCCAATACAAGATACAGGGGGGAAAGTCGCTTCCTCCTTTATGACCATGGCTAGGCAAAATAATTCCTCAGAATTACTAAAAAACCAAGAATAATAAAGAAAAAAAATTTTTAAGTTGGATTTAAAAAAAAAATTCAAAGGTTTTGTTTTTAGAAAGACACCTTTTAGGAAATTAAAAAGCAGACCACAGACTGGGAGAAAATATCTAATATGTACCAAAAATATTATGTGTGTGCATACTCAATATATATATATGTATAAATACATGTTGTTGCTTAGTTTCTTGGTTGTGTCCAACTCTTTGCAACTCCATAGACTATAGCCCGCCAGGCTCCTCTGTCTATGGGATTCTTCAGGCAAGAATACTGGAGTGGGTTGCCATTCTCTTTTCCAGGGATCTTCTGGACCCAGAGACCGAATCCACACCTCTTACACTGGCAGGTGGATTCTTTAGTACTGAAGCGCCTGTAAATACATATATGTGCATGCACATACAACATATAGGATGTGTGTGTTTCATATGTCATATATATCTGGAAAAGGACACATAAAGAACATATAATGAACTCTTAAATATTAATAATTAGAAGATAACTCAAATTTTAATTGGACAAAAGATTGAAACAGGTACTTCACCAAAAATGATAGAAAATGGCCTATAGCACTCAAAAAGATGTTCAACAGCATTAGTCATCAGAGAATTACAAATTAAAACCACAGTGAGATTCCCCTTTCCACCCACTGTAATGGCTAAGATGAAAAAGAGTAACCACACCAAGCGTCGGTAAGCACGTGGAAAAATGAACGCATACGCTGCTGGGGCACACACAGACTTGCATAAAATGTTCATGAGAGTTTTATTTCAAATAGTGAATAACTAGGAACAGTCTTTGGAGAAGGAAATGGAAACCCACTCCAGTATTTCTGCCTGAAAAATTCCACGGGCGGAGGAGCTTGGTGGTCTACACTCCGTGGAGTCAGAAAGACTCAAACATGACTGAACACGTACACACAACAACAACAGGAGCAGTCTTACTACCCAGCACAGACGGGTGGATAAACAGAGTGGAATACTAGTCGGCAAGAAAGTGAACTACATCCAATTACGTGGATGACTCTGCAAAACACGCTGAGTAAAATGGGCCAGGCACAAAAGCACATGCTGTGTGATGCCACTTGCAGGAAATTCTAGAAAAAAGAAAACCCAGTCTATAGCAGTAAAGAGCAGATTCGTGGTGGCCTGGGCTGTGGATCATAGCAGACTGACCACCAAAAGGCACGAGGGACAGTTTTGCGGGGATGGACGTGTTCTACATCTTGACCGAGGCTGTGGTCACACAGACGTGTACATCTGTCAAAACTCTAAGAATGTCCCCTTAAAAGGATCACATTTTATTGTATAGGAATAATAATACAGTGGGCTTTGACTCGAGGTGATTTTTAAAATGGGTTCTTTCAAAAAGTGATTTTAGTGTTTCCTTATAGCATGGGTGGAGGCATGTCATTCATTAGATCAGTTCACAAAATTGGAGGTTAGAAAGTTAGGCAAACATGGAGCCAATGTAACAACCATAGCCCCAAAATATTCTCTGACATGGTTTTATCAAATTTACTGTACCAGTCGTGAAAGATGCTCCATAAAGAAAAATCTCTGGTCCAGTAAACTGTAGAAAAAACTGAATATTCTACAGATTCACATTATAACATTACCATAAATATGATTCTGAAAATCCCAAAGTGAGCAAATATTTATTATACCAGCCTTTTAAAACTTATTTTATCAAGAAATATCTAGTGGGACATGGCTTTCGAAATGCTAAATTACTTGACCAATGTCAATCTGGAAGGAAGTTTCTTAAGAGTTTTTAATTATCAATATGTATTTTAAATCTCAAAGCATGTTTTAGTATGTAGCATTTTCCACATGTATTTGAGCATAGTGTTCTATTTTCAACTGCATCTTGCAAAAATTAGTATTCTATTTTCTTCCAAAAACAGCTTTCTAGGGTTCCTCCAAAGAGCTTGGTCCTCGCCTCTATCCTCCTTACAAGCAACTTAGTAGCTGTAGTATTAGTCACTCACTCATGTCTAACTTTTACTACCCTATGGAGTGCCGCCCAGAAGGCTCTTTGTCCATGGATATCTCCAAGCAAGAATACTGGAGTGGGTAGCCATTCCCTTCTCCAGGGGATCTTCCCGACCCAGGGATCGGATGAACCCAGATCTCTTGCATTGAAGGCAGATTCTTTACCATCCAAGCAACCAGGGAAACCCACAAACAACTTCACTGAATGGCAAATATAGGATTGTCAAATTTTCAGATGACACAAATAAGTTTCTTAAGAGGATAAGCAATACTATAAAATTTGAATTCACTAAGATCTGGATAGGCGAGATTGATGAAATTTAAAACTACAGAATTTGAAAATTCAATTAAGTGTATATATGTTTATGGGGACAGATGGAAGCAGGCTTTGGAGTTTTACTTGACAATAAACTTAAGCAAAAGTACAATATTGTGTCAAAAACCAATTCAACCTTAGTCTACACAAGAGAATGGTGTCAACAATAATAAGAGAACCATTGTAGGTGAGTACAACTATAGAATTACAAGATGGTCAAAGGACCAGAAATGTCAACGGAGAGTGTTCAGATTTGGTGGGGGTGGCAGAGAATGTATATGTAGAATGGTACTTGCCTACGAATATGAGGAGAAACTTCATGGAAAGTTATTCAAGTATCTTGATTGCCAGCATCTAGACCTATTTTTAAAAGCTCTGATTTGAATCACAACAAACTGCGGAAAATTCTTAAAGAGATGGGAATACCAGGCCACCTTACCTTCCTCTTGAGAAATCTCTATGCGGGTCAGGAAGCAACAGTTAGAACTGGACATAGGGCAATGAACTGGTTCAAAATTGGGAAAAGAGTATGTCAAGGCTATATACTGTCACCTTGCTTATTTAACTTACATGCAGAGTACATTATGCGAAATGCCAGGCTGCATGAAGCACAAGCTGGAATCAAGATTGCTGGGAGAAATATCAATAACTTCAGATATGTACATACCTCCACTCTTATGGCAGAAAGTGAAGAGGAACTAAAGAGCCTCTTGATGAAAGTAAAAGAGGAGAGTGAAAAAGTTGGCTTAGAACTCAATATTCAAAAACCTAAGATCATGGCATCCGTCCCATCACTTCATGGCAAATAGATGGGAAACAATGAAAACACTGACAGACTTTATTTTGGGGGGTTCCAAAATCACTGCAAATGGTGACTGCAGCCATGAAATTAAAAGACGCTTGTTCCTTGGAAGAAAAGCTGTGACAAATCTAGAGAGTATGTTAAAAAGCAGAGACATTACTTTGCTGACAAAGGTCCATCTAGTCAAAGCTATGGTTTTTCCAGTAGTTGTGTATGGATGTGAGAGTTGGACCCTAAAGAAAGCTGAGCACTGAAGCATTGATGCTTTTGAACTGTGGTGTTGGAGAAGAGTCTTCAGAGTCTCTTGGACTGCAAGGAGATCAAAGCAGTTAATCTTAAAGGAAATCAGTCCTGAATATTCATTGGAAAGACTGATGCTGAAACTGAAGCTTCAATAATTTGGCCACCTGATGTGAAGAACTAAGACCTTGATGCTGGGAAAGACTGAAGGCAGGAGGAGAAGGGGGCGACAGAGGATGAGATCATTGGATGGCATCTCCTACTCAATGGGCATGAGTTTGAGCAAACTCTGGTAGTTAGTGATAGACAGGGAAGCCTGGCATGCTGCAGTCCATGGAGTTGCAAAGAGTCAGACACAACTGAGCAACTGAACTGAACTGAATTGTACCTAACCAGGAGAAGGCAATGGCACCCCACTCCAGTACACTTGCCTGGAAAATCCCATGGATGGAGGAGTCTGGTAGGCTGCAGTCCATGGGGTTGCTAGGAGTCGGACATGACTGAGCGACTTCACTTTCACTTTTCACTTTCATGCATTGGAGAAGGAAATGGCAACCCACTCCAGTGTTCTTGCCTGGAGAATCCCAGGGACGGGGGAGCCTGGTGGGCTGCCATCTCTGGGGTCGCACAGAGTCGGACACGTCTGAAGTGACTTAGCAGCAGCAGCAGCAGAGGTCAAAATATTGTTGTGTCAGAATATCCACTCATAGTTGTTAACAGAATTAACGTGAACACAGGAAAGAATAATCATGTTGGGAAGGGAGAGAAGGTTAAGGAAGGAGGTGGAGACAAGATGAAAAATTCATTCAAATCTAACTCAATTTATTTTTCTGATGTGACCTCTAATTTGCCAACTTTAGATTTGGTTTCGATGCTAACCTTTTTCAGTAATTAAAGTTTGAGTGTTTAAGGAAAAACAATGCCTTTGACTACCAGCAAGACTTTAGGAAAATGTCACTGTGACGGCAAGTTATTTTTCACCTGCATAGTAAACTTTTTGAATGGTGAAAAATCAATACTTCAACAATTCTTGCAGGTGTTGTTTGTTTGATATGTCTCTTATGTCAGCTGGAAACAACAGTTTAAATACTACTTTAATGAGAAAAATTGCCCATGGCTGGTCTGGTTTTGCCTTAAATGGATTTGTAGCTGATTGGTGACTGATGTTTGCTTTAAACATTTTTTGACAGACAAATCCATTATTTGTGGCCACTTTTTCCAAGGTCCATGGAGAAATTAGCTTTAATTACTCCACTGATTGGAGGACCATAGCAAATCTTCTTTTCTTAAGAAAGAAAGGCAAACACTACTAGTCACTGGTTTTGAGCAATTCTTTCATAAATCAAAATACTGAAGCTTGTGAATCAAACCATTAGATAGCTTTTTTTGAAGGACAAAGTGTATTATATTAACCTTTCCTCCTCAATACGGAGGCAGAAAAGAAATAGTTTCCTTAAATCTTGTGTCAAAATATTGAAATAAAATGTGGACATCTCAGACATTCAGATATTTCAGGTATACATCTAATAAAACTGTGGCCTCCCACCTCCTTTCAAATTGACAAAGGGTATAAGATCTCTAACTGCTAGCATTCTGAAAATATGGTGTCCATTAGCAGCCAAGGATGTAGTATAACCCAGAAAAACTCATTTAAAAGAAAACAGAAAATTTCTTGGCAGTCCAGTGGTTAGGACTCCATACTTCCACTGCAGAGGGCCTGGGTTTGATCTTTGGTCAGAAAATTAAGATCCCATTAAGAAAAGCAAAAGACAAATAAAAAGAAGAAGAAAAGACATTAGTGGACAGGGAAAAAGAGACCATCCAAAAATTAGAGGCTCTCATCACTATTCCTACTTTCTCCATGCAATTTCTGGGTTTGTTCTCTAATAGCAACTTGATAGTCCTCTATTCTGTTACTCATCACCTCCAGGCGAGACAGCCCTTCCTCTCAGAGTATGAATCCTACCATTTGGCTGATTCTAGACATGGTCAGTGACAGCCTGTGCCCACCCCATAACACCATGGGTCAGAAGGACTATCATGACTCTGTCTTATCCAGCTCAGTTTTCTTAGAGTGAAACTTATACCATAAGGTTCCATCCAGATTTGTAAATAACCATCTTCTTCCTCATCTGAATGTCTGGTTAATTCACCTTGAGATGTTGGTCATGACTCCCCTTGACATTTGTAATGTTTCGAGAGGAAATGCTTATACTGAACTAACTATGGGAACCATCTGGGAGGAACAATGTTTGAAAAGCACAGCACTTTTCAAAATAATATCATGGCAGGCTTCCCAGCTCACAGCCACAACATCCTGTGGAATCAACAAAGCAATTTAAAAAGCCCAAAACTCATCATCTCCAGGGGAGACACCCCTTCCTCTCAGAGTATGAATCCTACCATTTGTTCTTTCAATTAGAACAATTCTGTGGAGGTGGAGGGCAACAAAGCTTCTCTTCCTAGACTCTAGAATACTGGTCTTCTTAGATCATGACCTAGACAGATCTAAAACAAACATTTCACCCCCTACCATCTCACTAATCACAAGCAGGCTTCTTTCTGTATTTTATTTCATTTTAATGCTGATTATGACCCGCAATGGCACCCCACTCCAGTACTCTTGCCTGGAAAATCCCATGGATGGAGGAGCCTGGTAGGCTGCAGTCCATGGGGTCGCTAAGAGTCGGACACGACTGAGCGACTTCACTTTCACTTTTCACTTTTATGCATTGGAGAAGGAAATGACAACCCACTCCAGTGTTCTTGCCTGGAGAATCCCAGGGATGGGGGAGCCTGGTGGGCTGCCGTCTATGGGGTCGCACAGAGTCGGATACGACTGAAGCGACTTAGCTGCAGCAGCAGCAGCAGCAGCAAGGACCTAACAGAAGCAGAAGAGATTAAGAAAAGGTGATAAGAATACACAAAAGAACTATACAAAAAAGCTCTTAATGACCCAGATAACCATGATGGTGTGATCATTCACCTAGAGCCAGATATCCTGGAGTGTGAAGTCAAATGGGGCTTAAGAAGCATCACTACAAACAAAACTAGTGGAGGTGATGGAATTCCAGCAGAGCTATTTCAAATCCTAAAAGATGATGCTGTGAAAGTGCCAGCAAATTTGGAAAACTCAGCAGTGGCCACAGGGAGGGAAAAGGTCAGTTTTCATTCCAATCCCAAAGAAAGGCAATGCCAAAGAATGTTCAAACTACCATACAATTGCACTCATCTCACACACCAGCAAAGTACTGCTCAAAATTCTCCAAGCTAGGCTTCAACAATATGTGAACTATGAACTTCCGGATGTTCAAGCTGGATTTAGAAAACACAGAGAAACCAGAGATCAAATTGCCAACATCCACTGGATCATAGAAAAAGCAAGAGAATTCCAAAAAAAACCATCTACCTCTGCTTTATTGACTACACCAAAGCCTTTGACTGTCTGTATCACAACAAACTGTGGAAAATTCTTAAAGAGATGGGAATACCAGGCCACCTTACCTGCCTCTTGAGAAACCAGTATGCAGGTCAAGAAGCAACAGCTAGAACCAGACATGGAACAATGGACTGGTTCAAAATTGGGAATGGAGTACATCAAGGCCATATATTGTCACCCTGCTTATTTAACTTAAATGCGAAGTATATCACACGAAATGCCATGTTGGATGAAGCACAAGCTGGAATCAAGATTGCCAGGAGATATGTAACAACCTTAGATGTGCAGATGATACCACCCTAATGGCAGAAAGCAAAGAGGAACTAAAAAGCCTTTTGATGAAGGTGAAAGAGGAGAGTGAAAAAGTTAAATCTCAATATTCAAAAAACTAAGATCATGGCATCATCTGGTCCCATCAGTTCATGGCAAATAGATGGGGGGGAAATGGAAATAGTGACAGACTTTATTTTCTTGGATTCTAAAATCACTGTGGACGGTCACTGCAGCCACAAAATTAAAAGATGCTTGCTCCTTGGAAGAAATGCTGTGACAAACCTAGACAGTGTATTAAAAATCAGAGGCTTCATTTTGCCATCAAAGGTCTGTATAGTCAAACTATGGTTTTTCCAGTAGTCGAATATGGATGTGAGAATTGGACCATAAAGAAGGCTGAATGCCAAAGAATTGATGCTTTTGAACTGTCGTGCTGGAGAAGACTCTTGAGAGTCCCTTGGACAGCAAAGATAAAGCCTGTCAACCCTAAAGGAAAGCAACCCTGAATATTCATTGGAAGGACTGATGCTGAAGCTGAAGCTCCAATACTTTGGCCAGCTGATGCAAAGAGTTGACTCATTAGAAAAGACCCTGATGCTGGGAAAGTTTGAGAGCAGGAGGAGAAGGGGACGATAGAGGAGGAGATGGTTGGACAGCATCACTGACTCAATGGCCATGAGTTTGAGCAAGCTCTGGGAGATGATGAGGGCTGACATGCTGCAGTCCACAGGGTGGCAATGAGTTAGACATGACTTAGCAACTGAACAACAAATGACCCACTAAACTGATTTCATGACCTACTGATTTGTGATAACTCACAATCCAAAATAGACCTCTCTAGAACATGGAGAACTTTGTTCCTAATCTGGAGTCATTTCACGCAGCCATGTTTTTAAGATTATAAAGCAACTGCACTTTAGACACACTCTAAAAATTAAGATGGCTGAGTGCCCCAGCTACCGATTCTGATTCAACTAGAACCAAGCATTCTGGGTAATTCTAACGTGTGCCAGGATCAGTACCGATTGCTCGGTCTAAAGCAACTAATAAGAAAATCTCTAAGTTATTTTATTGCAATACATTTTTTAAAAGACTCTCATGAAGTTATTTTACATAATATGAAGTAGCCAGTGAGTAGCTTGTGTATCCGTTTGCCACATTTGGTACAGGATGATCTTCAAAGCACTTTACAATGCCTATTTTTCCACTTAAGCAGCAGGACACCTGAGCATCTGGCCTCTTGCCTTGGACATGGCGTCTCGGAAGGAGTGGGTTATTACAGAGCTGCCTCTGGTCTGGGTGACCTTTTCTCTACTGAGCTTTATTTCCCTGAACAGAAACTAGATGCCTGAGAATGACGCATGGAGAGTGACTGGAGCGCTGCGGCAGTGACCCTTCACCTACTAAACTTCCCCTGTCGACTCCGCTGCCAGGCGGGGCAGCTCAGGCTGTGGAGGTGGGGCTGACCTTTCCCCCAGTTAGCCTGCCAGCGAGAGGCCGGCATCTGCTTCGCGTCCACAGACCGGGCTAGCACGTTTCCCCCAACACAATGTGGATGAAAACTGCCCGGCAGAGTCACTTTATTTTTAAACAGCAAATGCATTTATAAATTCATGTCCTAGCAAAGGAAAACTTACCTCCGTTGCTCCAACAAACAGTACATTTTGTACACAGTACACTGAGGGGCCCATTTATAGAAAGCAGAGGTGGGAGAACCCTATGAGGGAAGGGGCAGGAGAAAGAACAAAGATGGGGAACCCCACACCTTTCCTTGCTGGACTCAGCCTTGACTACTGAAACCCACCTAGGTCCCTATGAACTGAGATATAACCAGGTCCCTCAAACTCAGTACTGTCAAAGTCTCACATTTATTTTCGAAAGGGAGGGATTAAAAGGGGAAAGGTATATGTGTCTGTGTGACTACTGTTAAGGCTAAATGTGGTCTAATTTCCTCTGCAGCAAAGTCTAACCTATGCCCAGTGTCCTTAAGGAAACAAGCTGTTGAATTTCCAGCATCCTTTTTTTCCCCCTCAAATTCAGTTTCATGCAGTTGTCTGGTCTGGACCAAGAGGACAAGCAGGCATTCTCAGTTCTAAGAGGTCAGAAAGGTTCATGTAAAAAATAATCCTAAAGTTGCCAAAGCCTAGAAGAGCGTGGCAAAGATTCCAGTTTCAACTGAGGTTTACAAAATTCACACTTTCTACTACTTATGTGACTTAGGTGACTTAATATCCTGTCTGCCTCCATTTTTCCGCTGCAAGTAAAAGTGGTGGATTAAGTGAATGTTTTTGGTATTTGTCTTTGACGATCTCACTGAAGGACAGCTCTTACAAGTGGAAAGGAGAGGATGGAGGCACAAGGCTGCTTGGATTCCCCAGCCCAGAAATAGGCAGGGGTTGAAACTCCCAAACCTGATTCTGCTTCTCTAATCTCTGGAGTGCTGTGTTGGAAAACAATCCTAAGGCCAAACCACACCAAACAGGAAATAATGTTATGATCTATAATTGGTGGTGTCAGCTATAGTTGGAGAGGGCAGGACTAACTGCTTGGACAATACGTACTTGCTTAAATTGGTATTTTCAAATAAACAGAAAATTTTAGTGTGTAATGTCTATGTATCTGTCTTTTCACTGCTAAGCATAGCATGCAATGCTATGCATACTAATGCACTGCATACAATATGCACTGCCAAGGCATATGAATTAATTGAATTAACCAGGTAGAAAAGAATGTCTGTATAACTGACAAAATTTTCCCATTTTTAAGTGGATATTTAGTTGGGTACTGATTCAGTTTTGACCATCCCTTGCACTGGGATTAACAAAGAAAGGATAGCAGGTAGTGACCTCTAAAATTTGTCTTCCAGATTACCTGATACCTGATTGTGTTCCTTTTATTTTCAGTAAAAGTTTGTCTCAGGCAGTCAGTCAGTGCTACACAAACGAAGCTGGGCCTTGGCAATACTTGGGATTTTCCAAATGAGAGATTTCTATTTGGAATCTGGAGGGGCAGGGGGGTTTCCCTGGTGTCTCAGTGGTAAAGAATCTGCCTGCAATGCAGGAGACCGGGGTTCGATTCCTGGCTGGGCATGGCAACCCACTCCAGTATTCTTGCCTGGAGAAACCCCATGGACAGAGGAGCCTGATAGGCTACAGCCCATAGGGTCACAAAGAGTCAGACATGAGTGAAGCGACTTAGCAGCGGCAGCAGGGGAAGGGGGGAGAGGGGTGAGAAAGAGACCCCCCTTGGTGATAATCTCAGGAAATCTGGGCAATGATCAGCAGTCAGAGAAAAGGAACAAGTCATAAAAGCAGAAACAGTCTCAGCTGACAACAGCTCAGGATCCGTGTACAGAAGACAAAGGGCAGGGAGGATAAGAGAGAGGAGCTGAATTCAGGCTCCTCAGGTCTGGCGTTGTCAAGCCTCCTATGCCCAAGGGGTTAGCAGCAGAAGGCAGGGGAGCCATTAACCCAATTCCCTGTCCTGATCCTGCCTTCCAGTTTCATCAAAAGCCTATTTTAATAGATCTCTGCCAAATTCTTTGGCCTGTTCTTTTGTTACATGTGGTTTCATTTCAACTTTTGAAATAACATTTATAATTCCTTATAATTATGATATATGACAAAACCAATACAATATTGTAATTAGCCTCCAATTAAAATAAATAAATTTAAATTTTTTAAAAAAAGGGAAAAAAAAGAAAAAAAAATTCCCTGAAATAGCAAAGAGACCCATATGACATAACATTAATGAAACTTTTGTGACTTCCACATAATCATATTTATCTCTAATTAAAAAATAAAGCATATGATTAAAAAAAAAAGAAGTAACACATGTTCCATTGTTTAACGTTTGGAAAAGCACAAAAGAAAGCAAATGTAAATAATGATAATTTTACCACCCCAAAATAATCACTACAAACCTTCTGGGCTATTTTCTTTATACATATGTTTATGCATATGTTTGTTCATATAATATTCAAAATATTAACCATCTATGTTTTCAGACACGACTTGGCAACTAAACAACAATTGTTTTCCACCAGCATTTCTTATTTTCCAATGCCCTCCTCCCTCATTTGGTCAGCTAGGCCATAACTCACAGAAGAAGCCAAAAATACTTAATGCTAAGTTTGGGAGATCTGAGAGATTGAGTTATATGTTTTCTGTTTTCCTAAAAACCTATGTGTGGTTTCTATGATCCATCTACTAACTCCTACTTAAGGTTCTTTGAGCTGTTGTCAAGTTTCTTTCATTTTTTATTTTCTTCTGTACCCTGCAGACCAGAGAATCTCTTCCAGTTTGAGAGGTAATAGTGGGAAACATGATGTGATTTACTGAATATTCACTTATGCTCAGGCTTCCCAGGTGGCGCTAGTTGTAAAGAACCCACCTGCCAATGCAGAAGACTAAAGAGACGTGGGTTTGATCCCTGGGTCAGGAAGATCTCCTGGACGAGGGCACGGCAACCCACTCCAGTATTCTTGCCTGGAGAATCCCATGGACAGAGGAGCCTGGCAGGCTATAGCCCATGGGGTTGCAAGAGTCAGACATGACTGAAGTGACTTAACACGCACACACACTATGCTCTAAACTCCTTCAAAGCCTAGGCCTTTGCAACTCATTTTCTGCACCAAGACCCTAGGAACACAGCAGGAGCAGAAATGGCTGCAGGAAGATCAGGCAGACAGGCACGCAGCAGCCTTCTAGGGCTTCCTGCAGCCCCAGACAGTATAATCACAACAGAGGCACTGGAGTAAATAGCGTAGGAGACTGCGGACCAATGTGTTTCAGGAACAACAGGATGAAGTGCTGCCCATGTGGCCAAGAGCAGACAGATGCGAGAGAGAGAGAGAGAGAAACAGACCCAAGTGCGTCTTCTAGATGGGAATGAGGGATGATGATGTAGCAATTCACATGAACCAACAATCTAGGACCAAATACAATGAGAAACATTGTCATAGAAGCTAGATGGCTAAGTGACACCAAGCACCAGATCTCCACCTGCTGTGAGACCTCGGGGAATACACAGATGCAACCCTGGGGGAAAGGATGATAAAATCTCCCATTAATCAAACAGCCTTGTAATAGACACAAAGCTGACTTATAGACAAGATGATATCAACAACTGCACATTCGGCATTTGTGAACTGAAATTGGTACCCACTGTATATATTTAGAATGGCTTAACTCTGGCTGCTTCACCGAATGAGTAAAACAGGAAGAGAGAGAGAAGAGTTTTCCTAAGTGTATAATTATGGTGTTGGACCATGGAGTCCAACTGGACAAGAGGAGAGAGAAGACACAGAGGAAGGAAGGAAGGCAAATTGGAGTCTCAATGAGTCTGAGATACTGTACTTGAGATGACAGTCGAAGTCACCTTGGAGTATGGTGTCGCACAGAGTCGGACACGACTGAAGCGACTTAGCAGCAGCAGCAGCAGGAGTATGGGACGTGGCATGCAGAGAGTCGTTGATATTTCCTGTGTTGTGGCATTACTTGTGAAGATAAGTTCTAGGGTGTGTTCATGGGAATGGGTAGCTGAGGTGAGCTATACATAGATATTGATAAGGTAAAGAGACTGATGAATTCAGGGGTAAAAGGATAGATATATCATTCATAGTAGTGTTGAAATCAACAAGAATGATGACAGAAAGCATACTGGAAAGGAAGTAGTCCGCTATGCCGTAAAATGCAGCAAAAAAATAAAAAAATAGTAGTAGGTAGAATTGTCTGATGCCTTGTCTTCAAAGGTCCTGTGATTTTAAAGGAGAATGGAGGTGTAATGTTTTGAATGCAGAGGGATAACAAACAGGTGTGGAAAGATTTGAAGACACTCATCTCACCTTCAGGTCATTAAATACTTTGAGTTAAGGAAAACATCCATCTCCACTTAAGAGGTTGCATGAGACACGAAGTCTGTAGGTTGTGGCAAGAATATAAACATATTTAGAGAAGAAATTGGAGATGTTGGGAATGTACAATGTTTGCAGACAAATGCTGAGTTCTAGAGGGCAAAATGGAAATATTTGGAAGAAGGACAAAGAGCATGAGACTAGGTCAGATTGGGAGGTACAAAAAATGATCTGGAGAAGACATGAGTCAAAGATAGATAAATGGAGGGGAAGAAATGTCAGGTGGTACCTGAGCTAAATCATGATGTGAGGCATGGCAGGACTAGTCCAAGTAGACTCTGAGGTCCAACAGTACAACGTGGCGTCCAGGGACTCATTTAGCCTAACTGTGTGGCTTACTTTTCCACTGAGATGTGTCACGACAGCCTCAGGGAGCAGGATGTAACCTGGAACACAAGAATAAGCGAAGGCCTGGGGGAAGACGGTCCCCTGCAGTGCTATGGTGTGGTAGATGGGAAGAAAATCTCACAAATAAAATAGGATGCCTATTCTTCAGTTAACAGATAGTAAAACACAAGCAACAGAAGAACAAGCAAGGGATGAAGGTGAGAATGAATCAAGTGCAGGGCATCTAGGGTGAAGAGGGAAAAAATGGAAAACACAAGATGCATGCCATAACAGGATTAGAGAGAGCAAGGGAGCGAGCCAAAGGGAGAAAGAGGAGACAGTGGGTTGGGAAAGGAGTCTCCATGCTTTCAGAGGCAAGGTAGTCCTGACCAATAGCCAGGCACGTGAGGTGGCCGTGGGAATAAGTAACAGAAAGGCAGTAGGGGGACTTCCCTCATGATCCGATAGCTAAGACTCCATGCTCCCAATGCAGGAGGCCTGGGTTCGATCCCTGGTCAGGGAACCAGATCCCACATGTCGCGAATAAAGATCCAGGATGCTGCAACTAAAAAAGATCCCTCATACTGCAAAGAAGATTGAAGATCCCTTGTGCCACAACTAAGATCCAACATGGCCAAATTCCTTAATTAATGTTAAAGAAGAAAAGCAGCAGGTGTCAAGGTCACTGAGATGAAAGAATTCAAGGAACTATGAGGACAAAGTTAGATAATTCATCCACCTGACCTCTGAAGTTGTCTAGGATTACATGCTTTCCAGAGCCTCAGTTCTACCTTTCAATTCAGTGGTATAGACCAAGGTGGCACAGTGGTAAAGAATCTGTCTGCCAAGGCAGGAGACTCAAGAGACACAGGTTCAACACCTGGGTTGGCAAGATCCCCTGGAGGAGGAAATGACAACTCACTCCAGTATTCTTGCCTGAAGAATGCCATGGGCAGAGGAGCCTGGTGGGCTACAAAGAGGGGCTACATGGGGTCACAAAGACTCGGACACAACTGAGTACACACGAAGACCAAGATACTCAGGCCTGGACTATCATCCCCCATTGCACAGCATTTATTTCTGCAAACACTCTCTCCACCTTACTTGCCCAATTTTTGGCATTCAGGCAAAACACAGTCACAGAGGACCCTGGTATTGGCAGTAGCAAACTTGGTGATAGCATGGTCTAGCTCCTAGCTGCTTCAACCCACTGTTGTTTCATCTTGGAATCCCACAGAAGAAGAAAAATGTAAGGGGAAACAAGTACAGGGAGCAATTTTTCCCCAAGCGGCATTATTTTATACCCTGTTCATTTGGTCAAGAACTATTACTGGCTTGAGTGTATGAAACACAAAGTCATGTATCATGGAGAATATAATATGGAGTATAAAGAAGTGCAGGGGTCTCCTTACATACACCCCCAATACCATGACTATTTGGTATTATTCCTTCCCAGACCCTTTACCTCCATATATTAACTCATATTCAAATATTCCATTTTTGTTATTTTTCTTTTTTAATTAATAATTTCAGTTGTACTGGGTCTTTGTTGCTGCACAGACTTTCTGTAGTTGCGGCAGGCAAGGGTTTCTCTTCGTCGTGGTGCACAGGCTTCTCATTGCGGTGGCGTCTCTTGTTATGTGGCATGGGCTGTAGATGCGAGCTTCAGTAATTGCAGCACATGGGCTCAGTAGCTGCAGCTCCTGGGCTCTCGAGTGTCGGATCAGTAGTTGTGACACACAGGCTTGATTGCTCCATGGCATGTGGGATCTTCCCCAATCAGGGATCAAAAAACTGTGTCCCCTGCACTGGCAAGTGGATTCTTATCCACTGAGCCGCTGGGGAAGTCCTCTTTAAGTTCTCTTAAAAAAAATTGAACTGTACCGTATATATATTAGTATGCCATAAGCTTTTGACAATTAAGATATAGAGGACAACTTTCTAACATAGAGACAATGTTGGTGTAGGTCCTCTGGTAAGCAGTTGCTGAGACAAAAGTGCAAGAGGTTTGGAGTTTTTTCTTTGTCTATGTAGAAATAAAAACATACATTCACCAAATGTGTGACTTTATAACACGTACCTGGACCAACTAATCTGCTCTAGGGAAAGTACCATATCCATGGAAAGCAGCAGTTTCTATCAGGGCTACTGCTCCTTTGGCCTATAGTAGTCCACAATCATTCTCAAAAAGCCATCTGTTTTTACAGATGAATTTGGTAGAAATATGATGGAACCACCACCTTTGAGACACAAGAATGGAAGTAATCTCCATCATTCCCACCAGAGTATCATAGTGTTCTGTAACTGTTTCAGAAGCTTATACTTGGCTTTCCCCACTTTGACAGTGCTAACCCTATAGGCCAAGGACTTACTGTGAAATTATTTCAAATGCCAGTTACCAAGTATGTAAATTCCACTTATACCCTCAAGGACCAGGGAACCGATTTCTATCTCTGCCCAATATAGGATAAGCCTCTTCTAATGGAAAATGTTTATGCCAGAGTCCCCAGCTGGGCTGCCAGAGGGGTGGCCTGTGGAAAGCTAACAGGGAGGAAGCAGAAGTGAGCAGAGAAAACTTTCAGACCAGAAAACTTTCAGATCAGTAGTTGTGGGGACATGGGAAGCAGAACTGAGCAGGGACAGACTCAGAACATGACACAAATTTGACAGAACTTCAACCAACAGGAAGAAGGCCTCAGAGCAGAGAATTCCCATTAGCAGAGTCCCACACTGAGGAGAGGGCTTCTCAGGTGGTACCAGTGGTAAAGAACCTGCCTGCCAACACAGGAAGATGTAAGAGATGTTGAGTTCTAACCCTGGGTTGGGAAGATCCCCTGGAGGAGGGCATGGCAACCCACTCCGGTATTCTTGCCTGGAATCCCATGGACAGAGGAGCCTGGCGGGCTACAGTCCACAGCAGTTGGACTCAAATAGGTCTCAGAGTCTAAAGTGGCTTATCATGCACACATGCACACCGAGGAATAATGGCCAGCCCTAGGTGCTTATCCATCACAGGGGTCTACATGTGAAAGGCCTGGCATTGGTTCCAACACTGTGTGGATCCCAAAGGGGCTGCAGCCTTGCTGTCAGCTAACTGCATACCCTGCAGCTAACAGATAGGATTGTAGTGCATCGGCTCAATTGCTCAGTCACGTCTGACTCTCTGGAACCCACGGACTGCAGCATGCCAGGCTTCCCTGGCCATCACCAATTCCCAGAGCTTGCTCAAACTCATGTCCACTGAGTCGGTGGTGCCATCCAACCATCTCATCCTCTATCATCCCCTTCTCCTCCCGCCTTCAATCTTTCCCAGCATCAGGGTCTTTTTCAATGAGTCAGTTTGTCACATCAGGTGGCCAAAGTATCGGAGTTTCAGCGTCAGCATCAGTCCTTCCAATGAATATTCAGGACTGATTTCCTTTAGGATGGACTGGTTGGATCTCCTTGCAGTCCAAGGGACTTTCAAGAGTCTTCTCCAACACCACAGTTCAAAAGCATCAATTCTTCAGTGCTCAACTTTCTTTATAGTAAAATTCTCATATCCATACATAACTACTGGAAAAACCATAGCTTTGACTAGATGGACCTTTGTTGGAAAAGTAATGTCTCTGCTTTTTAAGTGCTGTCTAGATTTGTTATAACTTTTCTCCCAAGGAACAAGTGTCTTTTAATTTCATGACTGCAGTCACCATCTGCAGTGATTTTGGAGTTCAAAAAAAAAAAAAAACCACCTCTCATTGTTTCCCCATCTATTTGCCATGAAGTGATTGAACCAGATGCCACGATCTTCATTTTTTGAAGGTTGAGTTTTAGGCCAGCTTTTTCACTCTCCTCTTTCACTTTCATCTAGAGGCTCCTTATTTCTTCTTTGCTTTCTGCCATAAGGGTGGTGTCATCTGTGTATCTGAGGTTATTAATATTTCTCCTGGCAATCTTGATTCCAGCTTGTGCTTCATCCAGCCTGGCATTTCGCACGATGCATGTAAGTTAAATCAGCAGGGTGACAATATACAGCCTAGATGCACATACTCCTTTCCCAATTTGGAACCAGTTCATTGTTCCATGTCCAGTTCTAACAGACATAGTTGCTTCTTGACCTGCATACAGATTTCTCAGGAGGCAGGTAAGGTGGTCTGGTATTCCCATCTCTTTAAGAATTTTCCACAGTTTGTTGTGATCCACACAGTCAAAGGCTTTGGCATAGTCAAAAAAAAAAAAAAAAAAAAAGTAGATGTTTTTCTGGAACTCTCTTGCTTTTACTATAATCCAGCAGGTGCTGGCGATTTGATCTCTGGTTTCTCTGCCTTTTCTAAATCCAGCATGAACATCTGGAAGTTCATGGTTCACATACTGTTGAAGCCTCGCTTGGAGACTTTTGAGCATTACTTTGCTAGCATGTGAGATGTGTGCAATTATGAAGTAGTTTGAATATTCTTTGGCATTGCCTTTCTTTGGGATTGGAATGAAAACTGACTTTTTCCAGTCCTGTGGCCACTGCTGAGTTTTCCAAATTTGCTGGCATATTGAGTGCAGCACTTTAACAGCATCTTCTTTTAGGATTTTAGTGCATGGGTGTCATTTATTTATTCATTCCCCCATGAGTAGACAAGTTCTTTTGTCTTCAAAATTTTGTTCTTACAGGTAGTACTACATGAGCAGTTTCATACATAAATCTTCATGCTCTCTGTTGGTAAAAACCGTAGGTTAAGTTTCTAGAAGTGGAATGGCTGAAACATGAGGTAACTATCCTTAAAATTTTATAGATTCTGCCAATTGCCTTCCAGAAAATGTTACCAATTTTACATTTCCACAAATAACACAGTAGAGCAGCTCATTTACCCAGGACTTGCCAACATCAGATGTTATCAGACTTTTGCGTTATTTTCCAATCTGATGGTAGAACAATGATGTCTCATTATCTTATTACTTCCTATTTTCCTACTCATTCATTAGTCTCAGAATGTTTCCATATGTCTATTATTTTTTTCTTTAGTTAATTTTTAAATTTCCTTTGCTTACCTTCTCTTATTGTTTTGTAAATGCAAACATTAAACACAGTTGAATATTTTCTGGTGGGGGCAGGAAATTAACTGTAAGCCTGTATTTGGAGCTGAGGCAAAAATTCTTCTTGCTTCCCCAAGGAAAGTCAAGATGTGCTACCTTCAGGATTCATTTGCCTTTTTTATGATAACATTGGAGCTCCCGCTGAAAAAGAAGGAAAAGAATTCTTTTGCTTTGGTGCTGCTCTAGTGAAGGGAGGGTTTTGACTTTGGTAAGTGTACAGAGGCTGAGAATGAAACCAAGGACTACTCCAGAAGGAAGTAACGTGCATGGTAAAAAAGTGAGACATAGCTGTAGGCGACTGTTGAGGGAGCCTTGTGTAAAGAAAGTAGGGAGAGACTTTCATCCATTCATTGTCACTTCTCAGCAATGGCTCAATAGCCTTTGAGTTCTCATCTTCCCTTCACCAGTAATTACAACTGTGACTGCTTCCCCAGTGACTTCTCCTGAACTCAAAGTGTTCCTGAACTCACCCTTTGTGTTCCCTTCTCCTCAGTCAACCTTTCTTCCTGACCCTCTTCACTTCTGTCTTCTATTGTTGAATTACCCCTCCCAGTAGCACAAGCTTAGAAGTTCAGAGAACTGTTTTTTTATATTCTTCCTTCTCAGAATTGACAAACCCTAGAGATTTTGCCAATGAAATTACTCTTTGCATTTCCTCCCCATATTGTCCCAACACTTTTTTTCCTCTTTCTCCACCCATGAACTTCTGTTCTACCTTTATAACTCAGATGTGTCACCTCCTCCAGAAAGTCTTTGCTGACTACTTGCACTTTCCTCCTCTCCAGCACATACTTTATATACATCACACTACTTTATCTTTAGACTATTTATATGTCATTCTCTAAACCTTCAAGAAAGGAAGGTTTTCATCTTTATGTTCCCCAGCACCTATCACAGTGCCTGATACATAATGCAGGTTCAGTGAAGTTTCAATTCAGTTCAATTCAGTTCAGTCGCTCAGTCATGTCTGACTCTGCGACCCCATGAATCGCAGCACACCAGGCCTCCCTGTCCATCACCAACTCCCAGAGTTCACTCAAACTCACATCCATCGAGTCGGTGATGCAATCCAGCCATCTCATCCTCTGTCGTCCCCTTCTCCTCCTGCCCCCAATCCCTCCCAGCATCAGAGTCTTTTCCAATGAGTCAACTCTTCGCATGAGGTGGCCAAAGTACTGGAGTTTCAGCTTTAGCATCACTCCTTCCAAAGAACACCCAGGACCAATCTCCTTTAGAATGGACTGGTTGGATCTCCTTGCAGTCCAAGGGACTCTCAAGAGTCTTCTCCAACACCACAGTTCAAAAGCATCAATTCTTCGGTGCTCAGCTTTCTTCACAGTCCAACTCTCACATCCATACATGACTATGGAAAAACCATAGCCTTGACTAGACGGACCTTTGTTGGCAAAGTAATGTCTCTGCTTTTGAATATGCTATCTAGGTTGGTCATAACTTTCCTTCCAACATTGAATTGTTTAGCTACTAACATTTGAGCAGGAAGCACATTGCTTGCTGCCTAAGAGGCTTCAACAGTTTCATGATGCCTACTCCAGGAATAGCAAAGTCCTCATACCAGCATTTAAGGCTTTCATGATGTAACCCAACCTTCCATTTCCTCCCCACTTTGGTAAACTAGTCATTATTCCTCTGCTATATCCCTAGCTTGTACACCCATGCTTTTTCTAGGCTTAGAAATCCTTACACATCATCTACCAATAATTTGCCCAAATCCTCCTCATCCTTCTAAGGTTACCCCAAAATCCAGTCCTCAGAGAGAGCATTCCCTAATCTCCAACACAGCTCTTCCTCCAAACATCACCTGAGTTTGGAGATGTTAGCATTGCCACCATTACTATTACCACCACCGTGACACACTGATCAAATCTCTATTATGAAATAGTTGATAATGCATTAATTGTATTCTTTTTCTTGCTCTGAGGATTAAATTTTTTAAAATCCCATAATTTTTTAAAATTGACTATTGTTTTCCATCACCCAATGTTAGGAGAAAATGTTTTTTCACCCACCAATGCATGCCCACTCCAGCTCCTGATACACAGTATTCTCTAAAAGTACCAATTGTAAGTATCAGAGACCAAACAGTGGTTTAGGCCTTGCTTTCCTCAATATCTTCACCAGTAGTCCCTTTTCACCCCTCAGTGGAAGCCTGCTCCATCTCTTATAATTGTTACTTTCTCAGAGAGACCTTCCTTGCCCACAAAGCATTAACAGCTCCCATTATATTCTTCAAATCAATTTTCTTCATGGCCCTCACATTTGCTTTTGTAATGCCTGTTTCCCCCACAAATCTATAATCTCCATGAGGGAAGAGAGAGTGTCCATATTGTTCTGTGTTGAAGTAGCCATTTCTTAAATAATCATTTGTTTGTTATATACTCTGAAAATACTTTCTCCAAGTATGCTGCTCATTTTTTTAACTTGAAATAGTCTGTAGTCAAATTTGTTCATCTTTCCATTTTGGCTTCTAAAGTTCCTGTTATGTGTATTTTTAATCGCTTCTTTGGAATATGCTCCTAGAGGTAGAAAAGTTGAATGGGCTTCTCTTTAGAGTCTTGATGCATTCTTTAAATTGGACATGCCCAGCCCTTTGGCAAAAGTGTGACTTGCATTCTTGAAGCTCAATCACAGGTCCTGTGTTATGAGATTTTGCTAGGCTAGAAAGAATTCATCTGATGCTCCTGAAAATAAGTGTGCTCCTGAAAACTGCAGGAATCAGTTGCCTCCAGCAGGGAGGATGTGTTCAGCACAGGGGACAGGGGGGAAGCTCTGGTACTCCCCCCTGCCCATTAACAGCAAATCCGCTGATAGTCCTCTGATGTTTACCTTTACTCAAATGAATGGGCAGATCTGTCCATACCCATTGCTCCTCAATAATTCCCTTTCCTTTACTGTTATAGCAACTGGATCACCTCCAAGTTCTGAGATCAGCCCGAGAATATAAATGCAGCTCTCTTTCCAGGTCACATTCTAATCACGGTAATACACGGCATCTTATCCAACTGGGTCCACAACTTGACCTGTCTACTCCAGCCTAGTTACCATGGATGTTGTCAATAAACAACTGTTCCTGTCATACAGAAATGACGGAGAAGAATGTAATGTACTGTGAGAACAACCTGGTAAATATTGTTGGCTGGGATAACACGCACACAAAAGTGTGATGACCTCAGTTCACATTTAGCCCTTAGCCATCTCTGTGAACATCATATGACTTCACCTGATCTTTAATCACCCCACCACACATATGGGAGTCCTGCAGGGTAAGCCAGGTCAAGTGCTCAATGGGGCTCTCCTAAATTAAACCTGCTTGTAATGAACACCATCATTTCCATTGCTTTTCCTCTGCAGATTAAAGAGTAGAATGCTTTGAAATACTTTGCTATTCCAGATCCCATACACAGGGTGAGAAAAGCAAAGGTATGCTTTTCTTTTACTTCTGTTCTTAGGATGTATTAAAGTAAAAAGAAGGGATTTTTTACCTTAAATTCACTTGCTTCATCAGAGGAGTTTTATTTAGTTTTTTGACTTCTTGACCATTTTTGTCGCTCTTGTTGTTTCATAGAGCTATGCAATTATGTAAAAAAGGATTCAGAATGCAAAGACATAAATCATAGTGGTATCAAAACTTATCTCCAAGTGGAGATGCAATTTGGAACTTTCCCATGTTTCCATAACTGAACTTGAGTAGCAACAAAGCAAAGTAGGACTCAGAAAGAGTCATCAGACATGGTCCCAAACCTGACCTCTTGTAGGGCAGAGGGTTCAGAGAGGGGAAAATATAAGAAAATAAATAGCTACAATATAATGTCATAAGCATATTCAAAAGCAGAGACATTACTTTGCCAACAAAGGTCCATCTAGTCAAGGCTATGGTTTTTCCTGTGGTCATGTATGGATGTGAGAGTTGGACTGTGAAGAAGGCTGAGCACTGAAGAATTGATGCTTTTGAACTGTGGTGTTGGAGAAGACTCTTGAGAGTTTCTTGGACTGCAAGGAGATCCATCCAGTCCATTTTGAAGGAGATCAGCCCTGGGATTTCTTTGGAAGGAATGATGCTAAAGCTGAAACTCCAATACTTTGGCCACCTCATGCGAAGAGTTGACTCATTGGAAAAGTCTCTGATGCTGGGAGGGATTGGGGGCAGGAGGAGAAGGGGACGACAGAGGATGAGATGGCTAGATGGCACCACTGACTCGATGGACCTGAGTCTGGGTGAACTCCAGGAATTGGTGATGGACAGGGAGGCCTGTCATGCTGCGATTCATGGGGTCACAAAGAGTCGCACACGACTGAGCAACTGAAGTGAACTGAACTGAATGTCATAATGTGAGAAAAGCCATATTTGGAAGAAGGAGTGAGGAGAAGCAATCAGGGAAGATACCTTGTAGCACATAGGTTGTGCTGGACATTTACTAGTGTAAAATAGTCTTAGGCAAAGATTTGGATAAAGGACATTTCATACAGAAGGATAGAGTGGCAGTCTCTGATGGAAAGGGGGAAAAGTGAGTCAAATTGACAAGTTAATCCCTTTTGAATCTTGTTTTTAATTAAAAGAGTTAAGCCTAATGGAGGGAATGTATTACTGGAAGGAAACAGACTGATGGCTTTTTTTATCGCCACAAGGAAAAATAACCCGTTCTTTGGTCTGTTCCTCAAGTTCCAGCAAAAGGAACTTTCAGTTCCCGACCTGTGCCATTCACTGATGGAGAAAACGCAGGAAGAACTCCAGGCTGTTGATTCTCTTCGCTGTCCAATAGCAGAGCAGCCCATACTTTTGGACAAAGCTGATAAGTTACTGTAAAAGGCCCGCTCTGAGCAAGGACCAATGATGTCTCCGAAAGCAGATTCTTGGAAATAGTTTCTGGCCAGGAATGCGTGACATTGAGACAGCCGTCTCTGGTAAACAAGGACGGGTCTGGGCTGGCCACTAGCCCACGCTCTCCGGAGTCCTGTCCCAAGGGTCTGATCTTGAGCCCCCGTACCTCCTGACGTCCGCTTGGGCTTCCTGCTATCCCCTGACACCTGACAGCCTCTGGGGGCCAGGCCCCCGCGATCTGGAGGCGGGACCCAAAGTACTTTATCTGAGCCGACTGGCGCAGCCCCAAGTTCAGGAAGCTCTCCAAGTCCCAGTGACTCCTCCCCTCTTGGGCGGGTGCAGGGTTGGGGCGGGGGAGTAGGGGGACGTGCAGGGAAACAAATAAAATCTCGGGAGGCGACGGGAGGTGACAGGACACGAACTTGAGTCTCAAGCCACCTACGGCTCCGCAGACTCACTGGCCGACTCCTCAACCGCGAAGCCCCACCGCCTCCCCGGAACCTCAGCCCAGGCCGGGGCGCACGAGGCCGCTGGCCCACCTGCTCTCCCTGCCCGGACGCGTCCCGCCCCTTCTGCGGTCCCAGATCAGCCTTCACCCCACAAACCAGCCCCAACTCCGGCCAGGGACTGTGGGCATCAAGATGAAGGCGGCACGCTTCGTGATGCGCAGCGCTGGTACCCTGATACCCCGCGAGGTCGAGCATTTCTCGCGCTACAGCCCATCCCCGCTGTCCATGAAGCAGCTGCTGGACTTCGGTGAGCGGGGACGTAGGGCCCGGGAGGGTCTGGGGAGCTGCCTCAGCTTTCAGACCCGGTATAGGGAGGACTCGTTAACTTAAAACAACCGGGGTCCGCTTTCCCGCGGAACCCTGGAACCTCGACGCCAGCACACTGTTTTTCTTAGATCTGCCTCCTTTCTGACAGTCCAGTTCAAGGCCACTTGCAGCCCCGCTGATGCCTGCCGGATAGTCTGAGCTCACCCTCCTCCTTCGGTCCTAAGCTTTCAGTCAAAAGACTTTTTGCCTCCAGTCATCATTTAACAATAGTGAAACTTCCCTTTTTCCCTAAAGAGGAAACATTATCCCCTCCTTCATCGCATATTACTTCTTGGAGAGGATTACTTGTATTATTAAGTAGGCTTGAATTAATTGCTATTTTAACCTCTAGCCACCCTCCACAGGGTTCATCTCTCTGTAGTCCTAACAAATTTCTTTGTTTCTTTACCTTTATCATTTGTCTCTATATTTGCATTACTGCCGAAAATATTTGCAAACCTTCGGCAGAAAAATCTTATAAAGAAAATTTCAAGCATTTAAATATATTATTATTTATCACTAGTCTGTAAACATCAGGACATCCCCCCCCCCCCCCCCCACCACCCCCCCCCCACCCCCAATCTTCTTAATCCAGCTTCCTATCTAGAACTCTGAATGATGCGGTCTTCTCGACCTTGTAGTTGGATTGAATCCTGCACTCTTTTAGAAATACTAAGAGCCTTGGGATATTATGACTTCTTGGAAGTGAATCCTCATCAAAAAGAGAAAACAGTAATTCTCATATTTGGTCACTTTTTCTAAAAGAAAGAAAAAGATAAAGAAGATGCTTACTAATGAATTATAAGTAGATGCTTAATTACTATTGAGGATGAAATAAAATTTTGTAATATATATGTGTGTGTGGATAGTTAATGCTACTCAAATATATAATTTAGGTACATGTTTTTGAAAAAAATAAATGTTGTTTATTGCAGGTTCAGAAAACGCATGTGAAAGAACCTCGTTTGCATTTTTGCGACAAGAGTTGCCTGTGAGGCTGGCCAATATCCTGAAGGAAATTTATATACTCCCTGACCGACTAGTAAATACCTCTTCAGTGCAATTAGTTAAGAGCTGGTAAGTGGTGAACCATTCTGAAACAGTCTCTAGTTTTAAAACAGTTATCTGAGTATGAATTCTTACAATGTATTAAAATCTTAATTTGAAAACAGGTGGTCTGAACCTTAACTACTTAGCAAGATGTAAAGAATTTTCTGTTAATCTAGGGTAAGTTATCCTAAGGGCAGTTATGAAGCTGATAAAGTAGATATTTTCACAATATAATTTTTACCTCTAGAAGAAAATATGAAAAATAATCAACAGTTACCATATTTGTGTTTTAAATCATAAAAGAGTTTGATATTGCAAAAAGAATCCTATCCTAGAAATAGATATGGAATGACTACTATTTAGAGAGGGCCTAAAATGTCTTGCTGGCATTTGGCTATTACTATTCAGAAACTAAGTGGAGAGTCTGGCTAGAATTAAAAATTTGGGAGTATTCTGAATAAAAAAAAAGACATCAAAGATGGGGGCTTCCCTCATAGCTCAGTTGGTAAAGAATCGGCTTTACCAACTTTACCGCTTAACTTTACCGCTTTGGTAAAGAAGACCCCGGTTCAATTCCTGGGTAGGGTAGATCCACTGGAGAAGGGATAGGCTACCCACTCCAGTATTCTTGGGCTTCCCTGGTGGCTCAGCTGGTAAAGAATGTGCCTGCAATGCGGGAGACCTAGGTTCGATCCCTGGGTTGGGAAGATCCCCTGGAAAAGGGAAAGGCTACCCATTCCAGTATTCTGGCCTGGAGAATTCCATGGACTGTATAGTCCATGGGGTCGCAAAGAGTCAGATATGACTGAGCGACTTTCACTCACTCACTCACTAATCTTCATTGCTTACAAACCAACTAATGAAGCAGCCTCTGGATTCAAATCCCAGCTCTGTCTCTTCTTAGTTGTAAAAATCCTTGGTTAGTATCTCTATTATCTCTAAGCCTCAACCCCCTCCCCCCGTCTATTTTGGAGGAGAATAAAGATGATGCCTCAAAGGGATATTTGGGTGCAATTAAATGAGGTAATCCATGTAAAAAGCACCGAGAACAGTGCCTGGCCCACAGCCAGCACTCAGTTCAGTTATGATCTCTTTTTCAAAATAAACACTGAGTTAGGGAGAGTAGATAACCCAAAGCAGCAGATTTTCGGAGAACAGAGCCAGGTTATTCACCGAGGCAGATATATACCAGACCTTCGCCCTAACCCACCTTCTGCACAGCTCTCTGTTTATTGATTTAAGGAATATATGTATTATACAGTCATTAAACAGCTGCAATCTGAAACACAGACTCAATCCCTAGTATGTACTGCTGCTTTCAAGACTTCTACTCTCCTATGAATGCAGTAGGAAAAAAGCATGAAGCCTTCCTGTAAAAGTTGTTTCTAAATGATTTTGCTATAAAAATAAAGACTCCTGACAAACAAAACAGAAAACTGACTAGTGATCTGGGATAGTTAAAATTTTAAGTTATTAAGTTGAGGGTTAAATCGTTTTCTTTTTTCTAAGACATAATGTTTTCCAAATGTCTTGGAAGAAAGTTTTCATTTTAAATATACTTTCTCTCTTCAAATCTCTTGAAAGAAGCAATCTATTTTCAGCCACCTGTAACTGACTATTCCATTTTAAAACTTAAAACACACCTATTGCTTTGTAGGTATATGCAGAGCCTGATGGAGTTGGTGGAATTCCATGAGAAAAGCCCAGAGGACCAAAAGGCATTATCAGAGTAAGTGTTATGCATTAGGACAAGTGTCTAAAACTCTGATTATAAACATCATATTATTTTTTAGAACTTAAAGGATAATTTATAGTATTGTCCTGAATAGTAAATAACTACCCCCTTACAAATGACAAGTTTTGGCTTGCTGGTTTTTAAAAGTAATAGAGAACAATGGCATGGAACATGATTCTGAGAATGAAATATGTAGAGGATTTTTTGGAAAAGGAACTCTATTTTTATTATAAATTTAGTATGATGATCAGATTTATAGAAGGACTTCCTATCACATAATACTAACGCATGACAGTGTCACTGGAGGGTAAACATTTTTCTTTCAGAGTAACTGACAGTTTCTAGCTATAAGATTCTTTTCTAAATCTGACAAGAAATTTGAAGTTTCTTTCACAATGGCATTTTAGAGCCATCTCCAATCTGACTTATTTTTTTAATTATTATTTTTTAAAAGAGAAGCCTTAGTGAACAACTAGAATGAAAACACCAGTCACAGACCTGGTATTTTCACATGCAAGCTAAAAGCAAAATAAATCTATTTATGAAACTGTCTCCTCTACTGTAGTCAAAGAATCTGTAGTGAGAATTAAATAAAGCTTCATCCAAACATTTTATCATTTGATTTGTTTAGATGGGTACTTGTAAAAAGCTTTAACCTTCTTTGAAGTAATCTAAGAAATATAAATTAATGAAACTTACTTGAACCTCTATTAACCATAAATGTATTTTGGCTTAGTTTTGTAGATACTCTCATCAAAGTTCGAAATAGACACCATGATGTAATTCCTACAATGGCACAAGGAATCCTAGAATATAAAGATGCCTGTACAGTTGACCCAGTCACCAATCAAAATCTTCAGTATTTCCTGGATCGATTTTACATGAATCGTATTTCTACCCGGATGCTGATGAACCAGCACAGTAAGTTAGCTCATCACGACAGTCATGATACATATAGGGATGGGTGGAGAATGTAAGCTGTACTCTAACTAGATACTTCACTACTTGGTGGGTCACATTCTTTCTCAGTGGTAGTTCTAATCATTATTATCCTGATTTTTATAATGATGCTCTTTGTTTTTATTTTTCAACAGTCCTTATATTTGGTGACTTACAGACAGGAAACCCAAGCCTCATTGGAAGTATTGATCCAAACTGTGATGTGGCAGCAGTGGTCCAAGGTAATTTGTAGGTTTCTGCATTTCCCTTATTGAAAATGTACACTATCTGATTGATAGTAATGTACACTATCTGAAATGTACACTATCTAGTCAGTTGAGGTGACTCTCTGAATGAATTCATATTCAGAGTATTCCTTTTATGTTTTTATAAATTCTGTAATGAATTTTGAGAGTCAAGTATTTAAATATTCATTATAAAAAATCCAAACATCAGTAGCTAATGTGCCACACTCTCATATATCGTATTTGATCTTTGACCTGCACATATTCCTATAGCAATAGCTATAACGTAAACATTGTCATTTTTTCCAATAAAATATTAAAAAGGTATTTTTAATATACATAAACCTGAACTCTAATGACTATTTTAGGTAAAAGGTAGTGTATACACTGATGATCACTTGAACATTTTACTTGGCATAAATTCACTTAATCATTATGAAAAACACACTTCCATTCCAGATGCCTTTGAGTGTTCCAAGATGCTTTGTGATCAGTATTATTTAACATCTCCAGAATTAAACCTAACACAAGTGAATGGTAAGTTATAAATTCTATATATTTTAATCTGTAGAAAATTCAGTCTTCTCCCAGTATGATTTCTTCCTGTATATACAAAGCAATTTCTGTGTTCCTTTTTTCTCTTCTGAACTTGCCTAGAATTTTTACACTTTTTTTTTTTTTTTTGAAGCCAAGGCTCTCTTTATCTCAACTGGAAAGTTCCAATTGAGTATATTCAGTTGCTAAAGACAATTCATAAAGAAGAGTGGTTTGAGCAGATAATGTAGGATTTAGGGCAGCAGCTAAGTTCCAGTATCCTAGATCAAAGAAAGATTGCTAAGTTCAGAATGTGGGGACAAGGCAGGCAGAGTAGGAGGAACCACTTGGTAATGGAGATATATTCCTAAGGAGGTTACTTATCAGACCTGAAAACAAAAATACTTTAAATTGTACTATAAGAAAGAAGCCAGTCATAGAAGGACAAATACAATGTGCCTGCACTTACATAAGGTATCAAAAATCGTCAAGCTCACAGAAGTGGAGAGTTGAATGGTGGTTGCCAGAAGCTGAAGAGGGGAAATGGGGAGCTGCTATTCAGTAGGTATACAGTTTCAGTTATGCAAGATGAATAAGTTCTAGAGATCTGCTCTACAGCACCACTCTTATAGTTAACAACACTGTATTGCATAGTTAAATATTTAAGGTATATCTCATGTTAAATGTTTTTACCAAAAATTAAAAAAAAATTTTTCATGTAAGTATACACCATGGTTTTGGAAGCAGAACATACTTCAGAAGGGCTTCCCACACTGCCTGAAGTAATTACAGGATGAGTGCAATGCACTATTTTTATCTTATCCCATAGTTGCTTCTCAAAGCAAGACCATACACTTAAATTGGAATAACCTTCTCCTTGCCACTCAAAGAAAACATCTTTTTCAAGTAATCATTATACAGGAATAATATTTGTTGGTGGAGAGAATTTAAATCGAGTTGCTCAAATTAAGAGTACCCTAGCTCATGGATTTTGGAAAGGGAAATGGAACTGATGGCTAAACTAAAAGTAGGAGTGGACTGAAAAATATTTCTCAGCATTAACAGAAATGTTGCATAATACTTGCAGATAAACTGCTTGAACTGTTTGCTGAAATAAAGAGGAAATTGTGCCAGACCTTGTTTTCAAACTCTGCCAAGGCCTGAAACACTGAAGAATAATACTTTTATTTTTCTTTTCAGAGTATTATGAGGTTTTTGTTTCTGTTTTCTGTAGCCTCTTGGTGAAAGTTAAGCATAGTTAGCCTATGGGATTTTATGTTTAATTCACAAAAATCGAGAATAACCAGATGGGTTATTTTCCCATGCATTAAAAATATGAAAATTATAGCTGCTGCTGCTAGCATCAATTTTGATGTTATTGTAGACTTTTACATTTATTTTTCTTATTTCTTAAAATGCATATAATTTTAACTCTGCAAGTGTTCAATACACAAGTTTTGAAAGTAGAAATAACTAATCCATGTAATCTAATTTAGAGCATCCTCATTTTACATTTATCTGGCTTTATGTATTTGTACAGAAATGCAAACATTAAATCATAGAGCACTAAGAAGCAACTGTAATAACATTTTGAAAATAAGCCAGCTGTGTTTACTGTTTGAAAGGGAAGGTTCTAAGGTAGGATTTTAGAGGAGGATGGGGAGTATCCCAATTCTGTTCAAATCTAAAATATTAATCAAATAGATATGACAATATATTTTAATGAAATATTTGTTTCCCAATTCTAAATGAGCTTAATTTTTTTCTAGTAAAATTTCCAGGCCAACCAATTCATATTGTGTATGTTCCATCTCACCTTCACCATATGCTCTTTGAATTATTCAAGGTAAGACACTTCACAATAATTGCATTTTTAAAAAAAGTTCACTGGTTACATTTTTATTTCATTTATCATCCTCTACTGAACAGGAGCCTCACTCTCTTCTCCCAAGCATGCTTCTGTGTTCTAACAGAAAGAAGCTACAGTTAATGTTTGAAAGGGTACATGCAGTTCCTTGTAGCATCAACATGTATTTGAGAATGTACAATATGACCCACTATGTCACGCTCCCTGTTCCCATTATATTCAGGTGTCCAACAGAGCACTAGTTATTCATGCATTCATTAAGGAAGGTCATAGGGTGAATGCTTCAGTGACCGAGGCCTGTTTACCCACCCCTATGGCCGGTCCAACTCCAAATCCAGAAATTCAGGTCCAGAATTACTGGAGGTGGCAGGGCCCCCGTCTATGACTAGAATATATTCGGAGGACAGTCAGCTCTTTCAGTGATCTACTTTAATGTGAATGTACATCACCTGGGAGTTTTGCTAAAATTCAGATGCTGTGGGTCTGGGATTGGGCCTGAGATTCCGAATTTCTAATAATCTGACAGTTGATGCTGCTGGTCCACGGTCCACACTTTTCATAGCAGGACAGTACGGTGTGTGTGTGCTAAGTCACTTCAGTCCTGTCCGACTCTTTGTGATTTTATGGACTGCAGCCCACCAGGCTCCTCTGTCCATGGGATTCTCCAGGCCAGAATACTGGAGTGGGTTACCATACCCTCCTCCAAGGGATCTTCCCAATGCAAGGATCGAACCTGCGTCTCTGGCATCTCCTGCATTGTCAGGCAGGTTCTTTACCACTAGAGCCACCTGGAAGCCCAAACAGTAGGACAGTGCTTCTCAGACTTTAGTCTGCATTACAGTTACCACAGGCCTTGTTAAATATGGGTTCTTCTGCCTATCTCAGAGATTCTGATACCCTGGACCTGAGAATGTGCGTTTCTAACAAGCTCTTAGAGGATGTGGCTGTTATAGGTCTGCGATAGTCAGGTACTAAGGATCAAATCCTGTCCCAGGTTCTAAGCCCACACTAAAACTCTATCCTTACACCAAAAGATAGAAAAACACTTGAAGCTTTGTGACGGTTCCTGAGTCTCCTGGCCTGGAGAGGAGGAAGCCTTAAAAAAAAGAAATGTGAAATCTGCCTCTGATATAACTCAGAGAACCCACTATTTCCTAACTTATTCTAATACTAGTGCAATGAGGTATTGATTGTACTACAAGCATGTGATCTATTTTATTTCACTTCAGCTAATGATTAGAACTTAACATTGTTATATAGAAACCTGAAAGCAGATAACCCAACAGAAGGGTAGGAGAAAAATGGGTAAAATAAACCAAACTTTGTATGAAATTCATCTAGCTGTCTGAAAACTTATTTGGGTTTCTTTCTGTTAAAGGACAAAGACTCTTTTTTGTTGATTTGATTTACTTTTAAATTGAATGGTTCAACTCATAATAGTTATTTTGCCATCATAGGTAAAAGTTAAGATGATAATCAAATGCAAATTGAAATTTAATTTAGAATTATTTACTATCCTTTAACATAGTAACAGCATTTTCCCATCAAATTTTATAAAAGCCAATAAATTGGTTCAATGATTCACTGTTTATTTGTTATGTAATAGTCTTTGGTGCTAAGATGTAAAATGTAATGGAAAGTCAGAAAAGAAAGAGCCAGGAAATGGACTATAAAAACCAATTTCTACATTTAAATTAAGCTTACAAATAAGAATTTGACAGCTAGCAGAATTGTTTTTCCATTAGACATTACTCCCAAGAGCTATATTACATGATAAATGAATATTTTTCATTATACATCCTGCATGACACATTCATAAATGGCTATTCACAGAGCTATTTTACTCCTAACTTAAAAAAGTAAAATAAGAACTTTGAATTACCCTCTGTGCTTTCATTTTAAACATAAAAACAATTATTTATTGTCCCTCATCCTTCTGCCATTGAATACCTTGTGGTTTTGTTTTCTTTAGAATGCAATGAGGGCCACAGTTGAACACCAGCAAAACTGGCCTTCCCTGACACCAATTGAGGTGATTGTTGTCTTGGGGAAAGAAGATCTTACAATTAAGGTAACTATTCTGTTTTGTCTTTTGAGTCCTTCTTAAGAGAATTTTTAAAAAGGAGTCAATAATAATAAAGCTCTCTGCTTTGAGCTACAGATCAAAGTCATGTACACCAGGTGAAGACAAGACATTTTTGTATAGACAAATATACATTGTTTTTAGCATATAGCTCTGATGACTTGTTTGTTTAAGATTTCAGACAGAGGAGGTGGTGTTCCCCTGAGAGTCATTGACCGTCTCTTCAGTTACACGTACTCCACTGCACCAACGCCTGTGATGGATAATTCCCGGAATGCTCCGCTGGTAAGACCAACTAAATGGCTAAGTTCACCCCAGCCACCTAGTTCTAAATGTAGAGGAAGGATTACAAGGATGTATTTAGGCAAGTTAATCAGTTTAGTTAAACTGGGCATGGGGGATATGAGAAGGAATGATAAAGCCAACTAAGAAACAGTTATCCAAGGGGTTTCCGATTGGAAGCAGAAGATATGTGTCTAAGTTCTAGGACATCAGTATCAGGGAATACATTTTGTATTTCTATGATTGTGTTCACTTCTTTGTCAGTAACTGATCTTTCCCTTCCAGGCTGGTTTTGGTTACGGCTTACCAATTTCTCGTCTCTACGCCAAGTACTTTCAAGGAGATCTAAATCTCTACTCTTTGCCAGGATACGGAACTGATGCTATCATCTACTTAAAGGTAAACTTTAAATCCAATATTAAAAAAAAAATCATATTTCTGAAAAGATTGCTTCTGAGTTCTATGGTCCATGGTGAATACCCCAAACTGAGTGAGCACAAATATTGACCACAAGCCATTACATTTTATGTTTGGTATGTGTAAATATACTGGTTAATATTTAGTATGGTAATATGCCAAAAAGGAAGTGAGGCAACCCTACCTGCCTCAATGAAGCAAAATGGTTTCCCAAGAAACGCAGTAGTTTCTGAGTGAGGAAATGCTCACGTGAATTTTTCAAGGCAGCTTGACATCTGTGAGAATAGCTGTAGTTTTGTTTTACTTAGGTTTGTGGGAAATGCATATATGCTAATAATGTTTCAGCCTAGAAGACAAGATACTCAAGACCTTAAGCTGACCTTATTAGAAATTCAGGGGGAGGAAAGCTGACAGCTAAGAAGCTGTCAATGGGGTGCCTGGCACTTCCTGTTTAAACTTTAAAACTCAGTACATGTTTTTTCCATTTGTGATACAGCCTCAATTTATTTGTTAAGGTCACTGTCCTGATTCTGGTTAATCATTTGCCAACTAGTTCAAATGAAAATACATTCACAGTCATTAGCAACTAAAACATTAAGCTTCCAGGCTCCTGTTTTGCACAAGGGAAGTATTTACTACATGGTCATAGGACACCTGAAATAGTTAATGTATTCATTTCTTAAACAGTAAAAATGTCTTCAATGTATTGAGAAAGATTAATGTATTATAGATCTACAGTATCAGACTTTAATAGATCAATAGTATCAGGTTAGGACTCTCATTTTATTACATATACAGACATTTTGCCTGGAAAACCTATTTGTCTATTTTTATTCAACTCTATGAGAAGGAAATGGCAACCCACTCCAGTATTCTTGCCTGGAGAATCCCAGGGACGGAGGAGCCTGGTGGGCTGCCGTCTATGGGGTCGCACAGAGTCAGACACGACTGAAGCGACTTAGCAGCAGCAGCAGCATGACACTAGCAATATCCAGATAAGGGGCATGTGTAACTACTGAATACAAATACTGTTCCCTAATTTATTTTGTTGTTCAGTAGCTAAGTCGTGTCTGGCTCTTTGTGACCCCATGGACTGCAGCACGCCAGGCTTCCCTGTCCTTCACTTATCTCCCAGAGTTTGCTCAAACTCATATCCACTGTGTCAGTGATGCTATCTAACCATCTCATCCTCTGCCACCCTCTTCTCCTCTTGCCCTCTTAATTTATAATTGTATATATACTGTTTCAGCCCCTATAGGGTATAGATAATATTTATTTTTCAATTTTCTTTCATATAGTGCCTACCATACCATGGACTCTTGGTGTGCTTTTATTACTAAATTAATTAAAAGAGTGTATTTGAATGTTTGAATGCTTACCTCTGAGTTTCTTTTGAACAATAACTTTCGGTACAAATTACGCAACGAATAATTTCTCTGGTTTGATTTTTCCCTCTTTCAGGCTCTGTCTTCTGAGTCCATAGAAAAACTCCCAGTCTTTAACAAATCAGCCTTCAAACATTATCAGACGAGCAGCGAGGCTGGAGACTGGTGTATCCCAAGCAAGGAACCAAAGAACCTGGCGAAGGAAAAAGTGGCTGCGTGAGGAGGGACTCGCAGACACGCTAAGGGATCAAAGTGGGTCTGTGCCAGGGCTGCTTCCTGAACGTTTGCCCATGAACTCTCATTTCCTCAAAAACAAGCAACAGCAACAAAAACTCCTTGATCCGAACACTGACGTGACCGGAAGAGAGTTCCTTTCTGTGACCCAGGCGAGCACAGTGCAGGACCGCAGGACTAACGGCTGGCCAGCTCTTCATTCTTCTAACTTAGAATAATGCATGAGTTTGTATCAAATCCTGAAGAAGGAATAAGCCTGTTTACCATCAACAAAAAGGGGAATGAGGGAGAAGGGAAGATGAAGGCTAGCAGTTTCAACCGACTGATACTTTAGGCCACTGATTGATGTCATCAGATATTGGTATTTACGGCAGTACTTTCCTGCCACTCAAAGGATGAGGGCTTATTTTATACTGTATGATTAGAAATGTATGTAAACATGTATTTCATGCATTTCTAGACATGAAAAGTCAGTGACTAAAATAACATTTACTTTGAATGAGGACACATGAGCCAACACGCTTTATTCAAAGTTGCAGCCAAGGCCTGGGTCTATATAAAAACTTGGAAGAAAGCCCCTTCTGATAAATACAGTGCCTTTACTATGTTGCTTTTCCTGTTCACACCTCAGATAAGAGGTGAGCACTTCTTGCAAGGTGCATATGTCTTGGTTGAATTTAAAATGTGCACTGAATTCTGGATGTTGGCAGTTGGAGGGGGAGAAGAATTGCCAAAGTGATAGCAAAACCTCACCTTTCTTTGAAACAGAAGTAGATTGGAAAAACCAGTATTAGGGAAAGATATCAGGCATTCAGAATCTAACTCAGTAGGAAGGGCTGTTCTCCACCCTGCAGTGGTGGAAATCCAAAGGCATCTATTTTCTAGGCTTAAAGAGATATATATTTTTATATATTTAATTATGTTCTCTACACTCCACCATTAACATCTGATAAAAATTTGTAATTAACAAATGGTTCAAGAACATTGGAATTTAAATACTTCCTGGAGTATTTTTAACAAATAGCCTGCGGGTAAGAGGTTTTCACGCTGTGGATGGGTGCTCTCATTTCTAAATTGTTGTGAATGAGAGCTAATGCATGAAAGCCGTAAAGCGTACGCGTATGGCACTTTGGGGGAGTTCAGGTGGAATGTGCAGGTGGACAGAGCAGTCTAGCACATTCCTCTCAGAGACGAAACGAAGAAACACAAGGAAAGAAGGAAGGAAAGAAGAAAGATGGAAAAGGAGGATGGAGGGAAGGCGAAGGCAAGCATCTTGCTATATTCCCCATAAATTATTTCAAGAAATGACCCATATTATCATGGATAAATTATTGACGAGGATGAATTGGTGTTTTTCAAAACAGTATGGTTTCTTTCAGTGGTTTTTTCACTCTTACAAGATAATAGGCTTTACAAGATAATAGACTCTTTTGTGAAACCGGAATATTAAAAAAAAAAAAAAAACAGCTAGCATTTTCTGTTTTGTAAAATAATGAGTACCATCTATATGTTGGATTTAACATTTGTGTTTAATTTTCTCATGGCCTAGTGTTGTGGTGCTTCTGGTAGTGGCCACAGAAGGCTCAAACAATTTGCTGTGGATTTCAGATTTTATCATCAGAAGTCCTGGAGGTGACTTTCTTGATTATGGGACTCTGGCTCATGCATTTATTGACTATATACAACTATTTGCAATAGAATATTCGACGTTTCAAAAATCTAAACATTTTTGCATGTAAATATTTGTGTTTACCAAAAGAATTAAAGCAGTTGATTAATAGTTACCCAAATACTGTGAACTGTCTTTAAGACACTAGAGAAAAAGAAATGTTGGTATCTCAGTAACACCAAATGTGTAAATGGAGCTCTATAAAACAGAAATAGTCCATATTGGTATTTGTGAAATCGTGGCAGAGCTTTAGGATCCTAGTGGATGGAAACTGAATGTTCAGGCCCACTTAAATTATTAATGTATAAATTGTGTTTTTGTGTCTAGGTTATGTACAAAGAAATGTGATAATTTTTATAATAAATATTTTTTATTATAATGATAGATGTAATCTTTTAAAGTGCTTTTCTTAAATTAATGGAAAATACTAAGAAGAATTTGAGGTAAAAGTTTTCCTCACTTTACATCAAACTTCATTTATATATTGGTTTTGGAAAAACTTAAAATCTTAATTTTTAAATGAAAGATAAACACTTATAGCATTCCAGAAATTTCTGATTGTCCTTTGCTTTCTTGGTTATGCCCCAATAACACATAGAAAAATATATGTTTATCTACATGAATAAATTAAATAATCAGTTTTGTAATGCATGTATTCTCTATATTTTGGGGATAAATCTACTTTAAAGTCTCACTTAGTGACCGTACTTGCAAATACAGTAGAGTATCAAAATAATTGCCTAGATAATTTAGGTTCCCAAACAATTTATAGATTAAATATATGAACAATAATACAGTAGCAATATGACCGAAGTACTAAATTAAGTGGTGACATGTTTTATCTTTGTTAAGTTCACACTCTTTCTTTACTAATTTAATTCCATTTTATCATTTGACAACCTTCTCTGCTCACCTCCATAATGCCCTTATTGCAGAGTTTGTAACAAAAAGAAGGGAGGGAGTGAAGGAGAGAGGGAGGCAGAAGGAAGGAAAAGAATAAGGGAGGGAGGGTAAAAAGAAAAGCAATTATAATAAAATACAATTAGTGGAATGAGTTTGCCATTACCGAATACTAATATCTTGTCAGGGTAATCATCAGTTCAGTTGCTCAGTCAAGTCTGACTCTTTGCGACCCCATGGACTACAGCAAGCCATGTCCATCACTAACTCCAGGAGTTTATTCAAACTCATGTCCATTCAGTTGGTGATGCCCTCCAACCATCTTGTCCTCTGTTGTCCCCTTCTCCTCCTGTCTTCAATCTTTCCCAGCATCAGGGCCTTTTCCAATGAGTCAGTTCTTCGCATCAGGTGGCCAAAGTATTGGAGTTTCAGCTTCAGCATCAGTCCTTCCAATGAACACTCAGGACTGATCTCCTTTAGGATGGACGGGTTGGATCTCCTTGCAGTCCAAGGGACTCTCAAGAGTCTTCTCCAACACCACAGTTTAAAAGCAACAATTCTTTAGCACTCAGCTTTCTTTATAGTCCAACTCTCACATCCATACATGACCACTGGAAAAACCATAGCCTTGACTAGACAGACTTTTGTTGGCAAAGTAATGTTTCTGCTTTTTAATATGTTGTGCAGGTTGGTCATAACTATTCTTCCAAGGAGCAAACGTCTTTTAATTTCATGGCTGCAGTCACCATCTGCAGTGAGTTTGGAGCCTAAAAAAATAAAGTCTGTCACTGTTTCCACTGTTTCCCCATCTATTTGCCATGAAGTGATGGGACCGGATGTCATGATCTTCGTTTTCTGAATGTTGAGCTTTAAGCCAACTTTTTCACTCTCTTCTTTGACTTTCATCAAGAGGCTCTTTAGTTTTTCTGCACTTTCTGCCATAAGGGTGGTGTCATCTGCATATCTGAGGTTATTGGTATTTCTCCTGGCATTCTTGATTTCAGCTTGTGCTTCATCCAGCCCAGCGTTTCTCATGATGTACTCTGCATATAAGTTAAATAAGCAGGGTGACAATATACAGCCCTGATGTACTCCTTTCCCAATTTGGAACCAGTCTGTTGTTCATGTCCAGTTCTAACTGTTGCTTCCTGACCTGCATACAGATTTCTCAAGAGGCAGGTCAGGTGGTCTGGTATTCCCATCTCTTTCAGAATTTCCCACAGTTTGTTGTGATCCACACAGTCAAAGGTGTAGGTGTAGTCAATAAAGCAGAAATAGATGTTTTTCTGGAACTCTCTTGCTTTCTTGATGATCCAATGGATGTTGGCAATATGACCTCTGGTTCCTCTGCCTTTTCTAAATTTAGCTTTGAGCATCAGGAAGTTCATGGTTCACATATCGCTGAAGCCTGGCTTGGAGAATTTTGAGCATTACTTTACTAGCGTGTGAGATGAGTGCAATTGTGCGGTAGTTTGAGCATTCTTTGGCATTGCCTTTCTTTGGGATTGGAATGAAAACTGAGCTTTTCCAGTCCTGTGGCCACTGCTGAGTTTTCCAAATTTGCTGGCATATTGAGTGCAGCACTTTCAAAGCATCATCTTTTAGGATTTGAAATAGGTCAGCTGGAATTCCACCATCTCCACTAGCTTTGATGCTTCCTAAGGCCCACTTGGCTTTGCATTCCAGGATGTCTGGCTCTAGGTGAGTGATCATACCATTGTGATTATCTGGGTCATGAAGATCTTTTTTGCATAGTTCTTCTATGTATTCTTGCCAGCTCTTCTTAATATCTTCTGCTTCTGTTAGGTGCACATAATTTCTGTCCTTTATTGTGCCCATCTTTGCATGAAATGTTCCCTTGGTATCTCTAAGGATAATCATATGTGAATAAAAAAATACCATCAACCTACAGCATTAGATCCTAAAGAACCTACACCTAAGCCCTTTATCATTGACACTTCCCTTCATTTGACTACCTTCATTTCTTCTTCTATCAAGGAAGTACTGCACTGTGTTCAAAGAAAGCCTAGGAAGACATACACACATGGGATTTAGCTCCCCACCCCAGTATTCTTGGCTGGGAAATCCCATGGACAGAGGGGCCTGGTGGGCCTCAGTCCATATGGTTGCAGGGAGTCGGACATAACTGAGCAACTAACTTTTCCATTGAATTAAGCTACTTGGGAGGTAGGCTGTTACCATGCCCTGGGCTCAGAGCTCCATCTACATTTCCATAAAAACTGAAAGACTTCAAGTTCCAAAATCTCTGTTTATGCACACATACATCTTTTTGAATTTTCAAGTTCAACAAAGCGGACTGAATTTTCATTAAAACTATTTTTATAACATTTCTCCCAAATTTCAGATTTGGTTCAAAATGGTAAGAGCATTTGATCTTAACTATAATAACATGGGCAAAGAGAGATCATTGTGAGCTAATAGCTTAAGCATTGGCCTTAAAATTTATTTATTCTCCTACTACATTTTCACGTACTATATTTACATTTAGATATGTACCAATACTGCAAATGTGCATGGACTCGCCAAATCACGTTGGCCTGTCTTGATGAAAGTATTGAGGAATTTTCTTAAGTTCACAGGAGCTCCTGTAAGAGGTTCCCAAGCCCCCCACCTTGAACAGTTAGAGCAACAGGCTTCTATCTCCATTAACATTCTATCCATACATCTCTTGGGGGGATGTTTCACTTTTCACCTTATATCACAGTTACTTACGTAAAGTGAGTGAAAGTCGCTCAGTCATGTCCAACTCTTTACGACCCCATGGACTATACAGTCCATGGAACTGTCTAGGCCAGAATACTGGAATGGGCAGCCTTTCCCTTCTCCAGGGGATCTTCCCAACCCAGGGATCAAACTCAGGTCTCCCACACTGCAGGCAGATTCTTACCAGCTGAGCCACAAGGGAAGCCCAAGAATACTAGACTGGGTAGCCTATCCCTTCTCCAGAGGATCTTCCCGACTAAGGAATGGAACCGGGGTCCTCTGCACTGCAGGCAGAGACTTTACCAACTGAGCTATGATAGTTACTTAGATACTCAATAAATGTTTCCTGGATAAATACATGAAAAAACACATTAAATAACCTCTGTCTTTAGAACAGTATCCCTGCACTTAAAAGTGATTAAACTCTGTGTTAAATGTGGAGAAATAACTCCAGAAAGAATGAAGAGATGGAGCCAAGCAGAAAAACCCAGTGGTGGATGTGACTGGGGATGGAAGTCAAGTCCCATGTTGGAGGGAGCAATATTGCATAGGAACCTGGAAAGGTAGGTCCATTAATCTAGGAAAATTGGAAGTGGTCAAACAGTGTTCACAAGAGTGAACACTGACATTTTAGGAACTGGTGAACTGAAATGGACTGGAATGGGTGAATTTAACTCAGATGACCATTACAGCTACTACTGTGGGCAGGAATCCCTTAGAAGAAATGGAGTAGCCATCATGGTCAACAAAAGAATCTGAAATGCAGTACTTGGATGCAATCTCAAAAATGACAGAATGATCTCTGTTCGTTTCCAAGGCAAACCATTCAATATCACGGTAATCCAAGTCTATGCCCCGACCAGTAATGCTGAAGAAGCTGAAGTTGAAAGGTTCTAAGAAGACCTACAAGACCTTCTAGAACTAACACTCAAAAAAGATGTCCTTTCCATTATAGGGGACTCGAATGAAAAGTAGGAATTCAAGAACACCTGGAATAATAGGCAAATTTGGCCTTGGAGTACAGAATGAAGCAGGCCAAAGGCTAACAGAGTTCTGCCAAGAGAATGCACTGGTCATAGCAAACACCCTCTTCCAACAACACAAGAGAAGACTCTACACATGGACATCACCAGATGGTCAACACTGAAATCAGATTGATTATATTCTTTGCAGCCAAAGATGGAGAAGCTCTATACAGTCAGCAAAAATAAGACTGGGAGCTGACTGTGGCTCAGATCATGAACTCCTTATTGCCAAATTCAGACTTAAATTGCAGAAAGTAGGGAAAACCACTAGACCATACAGTTACGACCTAAATCAAATCCCTTATGATTATACAGTGGAAGTGAGAAATAGATTCAGGGGATTAGATCTGATAGACAGAGTGCCTGATGAACTATGGACAAATGTTTGTGACATTGTACAGAAGACGGATCAAGACCATCCCCAAGAAAAAGAAATGCAAAAAAGCAAAATGGCTGTCTGAGAAGAAAAAAGCAAAGGAGAAAAGGAAAGATATACCCATTTGAATGCAGAGTTCCAAAGAACAGCAAGGAGAAATTAAGAAAGCCTTCCTCAGTGATCAATGCAAAGAAATAGAGGAAAACAATAGAATGCCTTACGATCCAGCAATCCCACTGCTGGGCATACACACTGAGGAAGCCAGAAGGGAAAGAAACACGTGTACCCCAATGTTCATCGCAGCACTGTTTATAACAGCCAGGACATGGAAGCAACCTAGATGCCCATCAGTGGATGAATGGATAAGAAAGCTGTGGTACATATACACAATAGAGTATTACTCAGCCATTAAAAAGAATACATTTGAATCAGTTCTAATGAGATGGATGAAACTGGAACCAATTATACAGAGTGAAGTAAGCCAGAAAGAAAAACATCAATACAGTATACTAACGCATATATATGGAATTTAGAAAGATGGCAACAAAAACCCTGTGTACGAGACAGCAAAAGAGACACTGATGTATAGATCAGTCTTATGGACTCTGTGGGAGAGGTAGAGGGTGGGGAGATTTGGGAGAATGGCACTGAAACATGTATAATATCATGTATGAAATGAGTCACCAGTCCAGGTTCGATGCACTATACTGGATGCTTGGGGCTGGTGCACTGGGATGACCCAGAGGGAGAGTATGGGGAGGGAGGAGGGAGGAGGGTTCAGGATGGGGAACACAGGTATACTTGTGGCAGATTCATTTCGATATTTGGCAAAACTAATACAATATTGTAAAGTTTAAAAATAAAATAAAATTAAAAAAAAAAAAGAGAGAGAGAAAGACTAGAGATCTCTTCAAGAAAATTAGAGCTACCAAGGGAACATTCCATGCAAAGATGGGCTCAATAAAGGACAGAAATGGTATGGACCTAACAGAAGCAGAAGATATTAAGAAGAGCTGGTAAGAATACACAGAAGAACTGTATAAAAAAATCTTCATGACCCAGATAATCACGATGGTGTGATCACTCACCTAGAGCCAGACATCCTAGAATGTGAAGTCAAGTAGGCCTTAGTAAGCATCACTATGAACAAAGCTATTGGAGATGACGGAATTCCAATTGAGCCATTTCAAATCCTAAAAGATGATGCTGTGAAAGTGCTGCACTCAATATGCCAGCAAATTTGGAAAACTCAGCAGTGGCCACAGGACTGGAAAGTCAGTTTTCATTCCAATCCCAAAGAAAGGCAATGCCAAAGAATGCTCAAAGTACCACACATTTGCGCTCATCTCACACGCTAGTAAAGTAATGCTCAAAATTCTCCAAGCCAGGCTTCAGCAATATGTGAACGGTGATCTTCCAGATGTTCAACCTGGTTTTAGAAAGGCAGAAGAACCAGCGATCAAATTGCCAACATCCGCTGGAGCATTGAAAAAGCAAGAGAGTTCCAGAAAAACATCTATTTCTGCTTTATTGACTACACCTAAGTCTTTGACTGTGTGGATCACAATAAACTGTGGAAAATTCTTCAAGAGATGGGAATACCAGACCACCAGACCTGCCTCTTGAGAAATCTATATGCAGGTCAGGAAGCAACAGTTGGAACCGGACATGGAACAACAGACTGATTCCAAATAGGAAAAGGAGTATGTCAAGGCTGTATATTGTCACCCTGCTTATTTAACTTATATGAAGAGTACATCATGAGAAATGCTGGGCTGGATGAGGCACAAGATTGCCAGGAGAAATATTAGTAACCTTAGATATGCAGATGACACCACCCTTATGGCAAAAATCGAAGAACTAAAGAGCTTCTTGATGAAAGTCAAAGAGGAGTGAAAAAGTTGGCTTAAAGCTCAACATTCAGAAACCAAAGATCGTGGCATCTGGTCCCATCACTTCATGGCAAACAGATGGGGAAACAGTGGCTGACTTTATTTTGGGGAGCTCCAAAATTACTGCAGATGGTGACTGCAGCCATGAAATTAAAAAATATTCACTCTTTGGAAGAAAAGTTATGACCAACCTAGACAGCATATTAGAAAGCCAGGGACATTACTTTGCCAACAAAGGTCTGTCTAGTCAAGGCTATGGTTTTTCCAGTAGTCATGTATGGATGTGAGAGTTGGACTATAAAGAAAACTGATCGCCAAAGAATTGATGCTTTTGAGCTGTGGTGTTGGACAAGACTCTTGAGATTCCCCTGGACGGCAAGGAGATCCAACCCGTCCATCCTAAAGGAGATCAGTCCTGAGTGTTCACTGGAAGGACTGGTGTTGAAGCTGAAATGCCAATACTTTGGCCATTTAATGCGAAGAACTGACTCATTTGAAAAAACCCTGATGCTGGGAAAGATTGAAGTAAGGAGGAGAAGGGGACGACAAAGGATGAGATGGTTGGATGGCATCACCAACTCAATGGACATGATTTTGGGTAAACCCTGGGAGTTTGTGATGGACAGGGAGGCCTGGTGTGCTGTGGTCCATGGGTCACAAAGAGTTGAACATGACTGAGCGGCTGAACTGAACTGAACATCAAATTTTATAAGATTTTAAGCTTTAAGTGGTATTTAAAAGTTTTACAACACTGCAGAAATTCTGGAATATTTTTCCAAGCCAGATAAATTGCAACTGATCTTGTTTAATGTAGCTCTCCATTGGAGCCTTCTGGCCATTAAAAATTATCACATATTTCAAAGAAAGTAAATAATGGATAAATTATAACTACTAAGGAAATTTCTTGAGCAAATGGGTTGGTATTTCAGACTTTATTAGTATTCTTCCTTGTTGTTCACCTTGGATGAAAATAATATCACCATCCATATTTCATGGCCTCTTAATGGAAATAAGCAACTATCTTTTAATGAGATTTTTCAGTTCCTACTGAAGTGCAAATAAACATTAAAAGCCACTCAAAACCAACAGAAATGTCAGTAGCCTTGAAAACATGTTGAATCTATTAAATGATGTGAAAATGATGTGAGCTGTCTTAGTGATATATCCAGCAAGGAAATAATAAAGTTTATCAACAAATTATGAGACATCATTTTCATGTTTACTGCCATCGTTCAGTATAATGAGAGTAGCACAGAAGTGGTTGTCAAATAATGCAATATAGCTAGGAATTATTTATTAGCATATTATTTTCCATAAATGTAAAAGGATACTTTAATATATAAAACAAATAGCTTATTAAATGGCAAAGTCTTGAGTTTTTTTTTTTTATCAATTCCATTAAAACTATACCTTTTAATATGTGTCTAGCCCCCAAAATGTACTTTGCTATTTGGCAGAATTGCCCTTAACTCAGTCTTTTTTTTTTTTTTAATTCACTTTTAAGAATAACAAAATATGTTTGAAATTATAAATTTGTGACCTAAAAATGAATTAAAAATTTGAATACAAAAATGAAAATTTTATACCATGTTCTTAGGCAATTCTTCTTACCTATCTGAGTCCCAGTTTTCTCATCTACCTGTATGAAATAATAATGAATTCTAGTTGCTTAAGGAAGACACTTCTAATTCTAGAGTCTTGGAGTCTATTCTTGTAACAAGCAAAAACACTTTTGCTGCTTCTTTAATTGCATTTATATGAGATGATAGATGTTCAGTCAACTTATCATGGTAATTATTTCATGATGTATATAGATAAAATTATGTTGTACACCTTAAACATATATAGTACTGTATGTCTATTATATATCAATAAAACTGGAAGGGAAAGAACTCTCACAAAGTGAATGAATGAATAATAAAGTTTAAAAATACATTAATAGTGATGAACTCTATTTTTAATTTTTATCTTATATTAGAATATAATTGACTTACAACATTATGTTAGTTTTCAGTGTACAGCAAAGTGAGTCAGTTATACATATACATACAGCTATTCTTTTTCAGACTCTTTTCCATATAGGTTGTTACAGAATATTGAGCAGAATTCCCTGTGGTACACAATAGGTCCTTGTTGACTATCTATTTATAAACAGTAGTATACTGTTGCCTGGGAAATCCCATGGACTGAGGAGCATGATAGGCTACAGTCCTATCACGGGGTCGCGAACAGTCGGACAAGACTGAGCGACTTCACTTTCACTTTTCCCTTCATACATTGGAGAAGGAAATGGCAACCCACCCCAGTGTTCTTGCCTGGAGAATCCCAGGGACGGGGGAGCCTCGTGGGCTGCCGTCTATGGGGTCACACAGAGTTGGACACGACTGAAGCGACTTAGCAACAGCAGCAGCAGTATGTTTATGCTAATCCCGAACTCCTAATATCCCTATCCCTTTCCCCTTTGGTACCAATAAGTTTGTTATCTAAATCTGTTAGTCTGTTTCTGTTTTATAAATAAGTTCATTTGTATCATTTTTAAAATTCCACATATAAGTGATTTACTTCACTTAATATGATAATCTCTAGGTCCATGAGTGAATGAAGTTTTTGAATCTACATTTTCTAATAATTCTTTACTGAACAGCCTGCCTCCAATTTCTCTTCAGTTCAAAGTAGGCTTTTCATAATACTACTGTCAAGCTCAGAATCTTTTGCTACCTTCAAGTGCCTAAGAATCAGATATCTATAATTTCCTATAATCCAACCAATATAACCAATCTTACAATTTATATATTCTGTTACTGAACTGTTTAGTATATTGTCTTCTAAATATGCAACAAACATTTTCCTTTTGATCACTGTAAATGCCCTTCTTTTCTTCTCTGCCTTTTTTCTAAATGCTACTCCTTCTAGACCCAACTCGTACCCCTCTCCATGGACTGAGCATCCCAGTCCAAAGTGCCTTCTCTCCCAACTTCCTCCCCTAAGCTCTCACATGGGCAGGACCATTTCAGTATTTATGATTTAGTTCCTAAAGTTGCCTGTTAAATGTTATAGAGAGGTATAAAACCCAGAAACCCAATTAGATTGTGTTTTCCCTGCAATCCAGGACCATGTATAACACACACCTGTATAAAAACCATGATGTGAAGCCTGTCTCCTGTATTATAGACATAAAAAATATTCCTTGATTAATATATTTATGATGTGTTGGGAAGACAGAGGAAATCAATGAAACAATTCCTGATTGAGCAGATTATTCTACTGATCTAGAACCAAAGCCACCCATCTTAATATCAAGGGCCCTCAGCATTTCTTCTCAACCTGGGAATGATCCATGTTTATTTCCAGATGGATCATGGCTATAATATATACATACAAACTAACTTAAACGTTTTATTTCAGGCTTAAAACTAGGTCTGTGTCCCCAGGGAGCTTAGAGTTACAGAAACACAAACACATGGGAAAGTGAATCATGACCAAAGATTTTACTAACAGTTCAAGTCAATAAGAGAGGAGACACCATAATTCCCAACATACATAGCCAGGAATATTCATTAACATTAATTACTATAGAAATTTAAAAAAGGAAAGATGATTTCAGGCCAAAGTGACTAGGTGGAAAGAGGACACTCTTAGGGGGAACAAGTGGGAAGAAGGGGCTTCCCCGATGGCTCAGACAGTAAAGAATCTGCCTGCAATGCAGGAGACCAAGGTTCAATCCCTGGGTCAGGAAGATCCCCTAAAGGAGGAAATGGCAACCCACTGTAGTCTTCTTGCCTGGAGAATTCCATGGACAGAGAAGCCTGGCAGGCTACCGTCCACTGGGTTGCAAAGAGTCGGATATGACTAAATGACTAACACACACAGTGAGAAGACCATGAAAACAGAAAATCCAGGGAGAAGATAGGAAATGTATTGATATATTGGTGCTCAAGTGAATATAGTTTGAATGTCTAGATATTTGTACCTGGGGCATCAAAGAGCCATTTACTAGGACAGGAAAGGATCAAACCAGTTCTGTTGACTGAAATCTTAAGATCATACATTTCACTGTCAGTTTATTTACAAGATAAAAATGCAGTTATACATGGAATCTAGAAAAATGGTATTGATGAACCTATTTGCAGGGCTGGAATAGAGATGCAGACATAGAGAATGGATTTGGGGACACAGCATGGAAGGAAAGGGAGGGAGTGAGACAGGAGCACTGACATATACACACTGCCTTGTGTAAAAAAGACGGCTACAGTTAGAACTGGACACGGAATAACAGACTGGTTCCAAATAGGAAAAGGAGTATGTCAAGGCTGTATATTGTCACCCTGCTTATTTAACTTCTATGCAGAGTACATCATGAGAAAGGCTGGGCTGGAAGAAGCACAAGCTGGAATCAAGACTGCCGGGAGAAATATCAATAACCTCAGATATGCAGATGACACCACCCTTATGGCAGAAAGTGAAGAGGAACTAAAAAGCCTCTTGATGAAAGTGAAAGAGGAGAGTGAAAAAGTTGGCTTAAAGCTCAACATTCAGAAAACGAAGATCATGGTATCTGGTCCCACCACTTCAGGGGAAATAGATGGGGAAACAGTGGAAACAGTGTCAGACTTTATTTTTCCGGGCTCCAGAATCACTGCAGATGGTGACTGCAGTCATGAAATTAAAAGGCGCTTACTCCTTGGAAGGAAAGTTATGACCAACCTAGATAGCATATTCAAAAGCAGAGACATTACTTTGCCAACAAAGGTTTGTCTAGTCAAGGCTATGGGTTTTCCTGTGGTCATGTATGGATGTGAGAGTTGGACTGTGAAGAAGGCTGAGCGCCAAAGAATTGATGCTTTTGAACTGTGGTGTTGGAGAAGATTCTTGAGAGTCCCTTGTACTGCAAGAAGATCCAACCAGTCCATTCTGAAGGAGATCAGCCCTGGGATTTCTTTGGAAGGAATGATGCTAAAGCTGAAACTCCAGTACTTTGGCCACCTCATGCGAAGAGTTGACTCATTGGAAAAGACTGATGCTGGGAGGGATTGGGGGCAAGAGGAGAAGGGGCCGACAGAGGATGAGATGGCTGGATGGCATCACTGACTCGATGGATGTGAGTCTGAGTGAACTCCGGGAGTTGGCGATGGACAGGGAGGCCTGGCGTGCTGCGATTCATGGGGTCGCAAAGAGTCGGACACTACTGAGCGACTGATCTGATCTGATCTGACTGGTAATCTGCTGCACAGCACAGGGAGCTCAGCTCTGTGCTCTGTGACGACCTAGAGGGTCCAGATGGGGTGGGAGGGAGCGAGGCTCTTTTGCTCTTGCAAGGGGATGTGTGTATACTTAGAGCTGATTCAGCTATAGCTGATGTATACAATTATAGCTGTATAGTTATTGTACCGCAGAAACCAACATAACATTGTAAAGCAATTATCCCCCAATTAAAAAGACAAAAGATAACAGTAAGACGAGGTACAAGGCAGTAACCAGCATGATATTCTCAAATGAGAAATTAATTTAGTATTTGAATAGCTGAAGAGAGAACCTGTAGTATGACGACCGATGAATGAAAACAGAGGGTTCTTATCCAAGTTTGTCTTACGGGTCAGGCATGAAGGTTCTGGAGCCAAGCTGCCTACACTTCCATGCCAGCTTTGCCACTTAATAGCCACAGGAAGTTACATAACTTTTCTCTACTTTGGTTTTCTGATCTTTGATATGGGGATAATACTATAGCATCTTTCTTATAGGAATGCTGTGAAAATTAAAATTAGCTAATATATTTAAAACATTCATAACAGTTCTTGGCACATAATAAAATTTACATAGATATTAGCTATTTTATCCATAATGGTTTTCAAGTAATAGATACTGAATCCTTCTATTAAGTTCTGATACAAATGAGTTGATAAAAATAAAAATAATGTTCTTCAGATATGCGGTCATACAGTATGAGCATGCAGTATCACTGATAGTAACAAATTTGCCCCAATATACCCTATTGCCCGGTTATGACGCTGGGATTAGATTTTGGAGGTCAAAGTATGGTCTGTTGACCTGAAATTGCTGAGTGAGGCTAAAATCTGGGTTCAGGTAGAGATTAAACCCAGACCTTGACCTCTTTAGGAATGCTGCCCAACCAAAACCTGGCTGGATGGTGTTGCCATGTGCTAACTAATGAGATCCATTAACTTTTGTGGGTCCCTTTGAGAGCTCTGCACAAGACTGTCCCTCCCAGAATATGGAGAAGAGACTGGCTCACTGCACATATAAACAAGCACACAGCACTGTGCCCGAAGCACACTCTCAATAATTGTTCATCGAATGGATGAAAAGAAACTTAAACCAAAAAAATAACAATTAGGCTTCAGTTGTTCCCCAGGCAGCCTCTTTCCCCTTCTAAGTATCATATTTCATCTTGTGAAACCAGAATTCCAAATGATAACAAAAGCAAGCACAAAACACGTTTTTTAAAAAGGTTTTGAAAACAGTTCTCTGGCCTATTGGAAAGTAGAAAATATTTTCTTATATTTTTCCTGGAACGTCTGACAAAAATAGATTTTTGTAACTGAAAATATATCCTGCATTCTGTATAGAGTCAGCTATGAGTCTTATTTTTACCTGGTCCAGATAGTTACAAGCAGGATTATACTAATTTGGGAGAAATTATTTTAGGGATAAAACTTTTACCCTAGGAATAAAACTAGGGACTGAACTTGAAGAAGCAATTTCTTAACCAAAGATAATCTACTGGTTACAATATTGACTTGGTCTTTCAAACTATTATTCCCATTGGCTGAAAATATTTATTTCATGTATTAGAAGAAAAACTGGTTTCATATTCTTCTTTTTCTCTCTCTGAGTCCTTTTAAATTGAACATTGAAAAATGAAGGTGCCAGTTGCTCAGTTGTGTCTGATTCTTTGAGACCCATGGACTGTAGCCATGGGATTCTCCAGGCAAGAATCTTGGAGTGGGCTGTCATTTCCTTCTCCAGGGGATCTTCCCAACCCGGGGATCAAATCCGGGTCTCCTGCATTGAGGGCAGATTCTTTACCATCTGAGCCACCAAGGAGGCCCTGAAAAAACAATCTTTTGTATTTTGCACTCATGATATGACTGGTCAACAATATCAAGAATCCAAATTCCTTTATCATGGTGAATATTTAACTCCCCAAGAAGGTATATTTGTCTATGGTGTGTGTGTGTGTGTGTGTGTACTCAGTCATGTCCAACTCTTTGCAACCCCATGGACTGTAGCCTGCCCCACTCCTCTGTCCATGGAATTTTCCAGGCAATAATATTGGAGTGGGTTCCCATGTCCTACTTCAGTGGATCTTCCCAACATAAGGATTGAGCCTGCTTCTCTTGCATTTCCTGCATTGGCAGGCAGATTCTTTACCACTGCACCAGCTGGGAAGCTTTAAATTGAACAATAAGTAGGCAAAAAAGAAAACTCTATAGAATTGATTATGCAGCAGATATTTTTCTAAGGATTTTACATTAACCAACCCATTTTCCCTCACAACAACTCATCATTAACTCCTTTGCATAAATGCAGTCCTTTTGTCCTCACAGCATCTGTGTATTATTATCCTACTCCATTTACACATAGGAAACTGGGCCACAAAGCAGTCCAGTAAGTCGCCCCTATTGTGGGACAGAGCTGGAGTTTGATTCAAGGCACTCTACACACCTGAGCCTTCACTCTGGAGAAAACATTTCTTCTTTGAGAAAGAACAGTTTAGCATAGCTAATCTACAAGGCAGAGGGACACTGCCACTGACCTCATCACACAAAGCCTAACTGACCAGCTGTGGGCCACTGGATTTCTTCAGACAATATTATCAGAAGTTCCTACCTACTTGCAGAGACATTAGAAGCTTGAGATGTTAATCCAACTCAGACTTTCAACTGAATGAAACTTAATCATTCTTTAGACATTGAGGCAATGTCTAATTTATTCAACAAGCAATCAACAAATATTTGTTAAGCACCATATGCTGCCATGCAGGTCAGGAAGCAACAGTTAGAACTGGACATGGAACAACAGATTGGTTACAAATAGGAAAAGGAGTACATCAAGGCTGTATATGGTCACTGTGCTTCTTTAACTTATATGCAGAGTACATCATGAGAAATGCTGGGCTGGAGGAAGCATAAGCTGGAATCAAGATTGCTGGGAGAAATATAAATAACCTCAGATATGCAGATGACACCACCCTTATGGCAGAAAGTGAGGAAGAACTAAAGAGCCTCTTGATGAAAGTGAAAGAGGAGAGTGAAAAAGTTGGCTTAAAGCTCAACATTCAGAAAACAAAGATCATGGCATCTGGTCCTATCACTTCATGGGAAATAGATGGGGAAACAGTCAGTGTCAGACTTTATTTTTGGGGGCTCCAAGATCACTGCAGATGGTGATTGCAGCCATGAAATTAAAAGATGCTTAGTCCTTGGAAGGAAAGTTATGACCAACCTAGATAGCATATTCAAAAGCAGAGACATTACTTTGCAAACAAAAGTCCGTCTAGTTAAGGCTATGGTTTTTCCAGTGGTCATGTATGGATGTGAGTTGGACTGTGAAGAAAGCTGAGCACCGAAGAATTGATGCTTTTGAACTGTGGTGTTGGAGAAGACTCTTGAGAGAGTCCCTTGGGCTGCAAGGAGACCCAACTGGTCCATCCTAAAAGAAATCAGTCCTGAATATTCACTGGAAGGACTGATGCTGAAGCTGAAACTCCAATACTTTGGCCACCTGATGTGAAGAACTGACTCATTGGAAAAGCCCCTGATGCTGGGAAAGATTGAAGGCGGGAGGAGAAAGGGACAACAGAGGATGAGATGGTTGGATGGCATCACTGACTCAATGGGCATGAGTTTGAGTAAACTCCGAAAGTTGGTGATGGACAGGGAGGCCTGCCATGCTGCAGGTCCATGGGGTCATAAAGAGTCAGACACAACTGAGCGACTGAACTGAACTGAACTGAACATTCTGTCACCCACTGGGAATACTGTAATACATCACAATAATCCCTATGCTCAAGGACATTATAGTCTATTTGTGAACATAGAAATTAGGCTTGTAAATATTGATATGTTTTAATATTTTTATCATCCATATTGTCCTGAGAGTTAGATTCAAGATTTCTGGGACAGGACAAATTATTTATACATATTTATAGTAAAAACTGGGCTTCCCTAGTGGCTCAGTGGCAAAGAATCTGCCAGCCATTGCAGGCGATGCAGGCTGAAGATCCCTTGGAGATGGAAATGACAACCCACTCTGGTATTCTTGCCTGGGAAATCCCCATGGACCGAGGGGCCCGGTGGGCTACAGACCATGGGTCGCAAAGAGTCAGACACAACTTAGCAACTAAAAACACAGTAAAAACCGTATCAGCTCCCCTGGCCACAACCCTTCTCCCTTCTAAGGTGATTTTGTAAGAGCAGATGTCACCTTATACTAATTGGGATCTGTGCTATAGATGAAGAACCCAAGGAATCTTGAGAGTTTATCAAGAAGAGGAACAGCTGTCCCCCCACCCACCCCATCCTCCCTTTGTGAGACAGTGAGAAAAAATTTTTCTCCCTAATATACACAAACTCTCCTTCAGGGAAGAATAGGAAGGATCCTGGGTTCTTACCTTCAGAAGGTAAATAAATACCTCTGGGGGAGATATGACAAGTTTTGTCCCAGCAAAGCCCACTAACAATTCCTGGGAAATAAAAATAGGATCTGGATAAAAAAGTCTGACCCCCTTTTTTTTTTTTTCCCCTTTCTTTGTGCTTCATCCAGTGTCACTTACTCGTGTAGGGCTGGGTGCAGAGGTCTCAACCTGAGGCTGTACACAGCTCCGCAATTCCAGATGGCAGCAGCAGGCTGTGTGCACAGACTGTGCACTCAGCACTGCTATCTGGAGCCACAACCAACCTGCCAGAACTCCATACCTTCCCCTCTGCTGTGAACCCTATAAGGTAGCCCCACTCCTGACCTGTCCAGGAGAACATATGCTCTAGAGTGAGAGCTTGCCCCTCTCCATTCTTTGGTCAAACAACAAAGCTTTCCTTTGCTTCTGAATAGAATTCAGTCTCATTCTATTGACTCTAATGATACCAGGCAGCAGGACCCATTGTTGGGGACATTTCTCTGGAGTGGACTCAGTGTAAGCGTCTTATTCCAGAACAACTCCTGGAATGTCTCCAGATCCAGCTTTGATCAGATGCCTTTTTCAGAATCAACTTCTGTAAATATGGAGTTGAAATGTTCTAAGCGTCCAAGGCTCAATCATGTGCCTATCTATGGGGCTAGAGGAAGAGGGGTGTGGTGATAATTATTCCAATTTAAGTCATATAGAGGCTTCCCTAATGGCTCAGACAGAAAGAATTTGCCTGTAACGCAGGAGATCCAAGTTCTGTCTCTGGGTTGGGAAGATGCCCTGGAGAAGGGAATGGTTACCCACTTCAGTATTCCTACCTGGAGAATTCCATGGACAGAGGACCCTGGCAGGTTATCGTCCATGGGGTCAAAAAGAGTCAGACACAGCTGAGCAACTAACACTTTCACTTTTCAAGCCATGTAGACTGGGAAAGATAACACAAAATGGGTAGAGGTGTTTCCCCAAAGGAAAGGACGGTAGAAACAAAAGGCATACATCCACCATAGAAGGAAAGGATGAGTCAGAGCACTGGTGGCAAAACTTTCACTAGCGAGGGGGACAAACGTGTCCGCTGTTACAAGAGGGAACCATGTGAGTGATAGATAGATCATGTTTGGTTGTTAAAGTGGGCCAGGTAGCAAATATTTTAGGCCTTGTGCATTACATACGGCCTCTTTCATATATTTTTCTTGGCTTTTTAAACAAATATTTAGACATGAAAAAAATTTTCTTAACACCTTGAACGGGCTGCAGTTTTCTGATTTCCATGCAGGTAGGGAAAACATGGAGAGTTACAGTCACCTACGGTAGTGAGTTCACCCAACAGGTAAAATAAAAATAAAGAGGCAATGAAAGCTTGGAGTATTTATGAACAAATGACTGAAATCTAGTCCTCTAGATGCTGAAGTCACAAGTAACTCATTATTTATAGATAAATTCGATGAACACATATCTGTCTTAGGAGACCTTCAGAAGAAGTGATTTGGAAAAGTCCAGTTTGTATGAATGTAATGAAGTAAAGAAATGTCCAGTTAGCCAGTGTGTAGGGCTGAGTTCCAGAAGACATAACAAGAGTTTGGGAAAGAAGTGATATTGTCAAAGGAGGTGAGTTCTGTAAAGGTGAGCACACAGTGTTGCCTCAAAGGATGACAAAGAACAATACAGATTTGAAGAAGTACTATTTTAGTTTTGATTATTCCATGAGACTGAGTCTCACAGAATTCAGACTTGGAGACAGAGGAAGTAGTTACAACATTGGGGAGATCCATTCCTACTCTTCTTGATCCACAGAGATGGTGATGGCTATAGTGGCCTAGTTGCCTTGGCCTACCCAAGAGAAGAGGTATTTTGGCAGGTAAGACTCCTCACACATGGGTGCTTTGCATCAGGTCATTGCTGCAGCTCTCTATGGAGAGGTAAAAAGGGAGCTGCTGAAATTGGATATACGCTCTATCATTGTTCAGGACCATGAAAGATGCAAAGGAAGCTTGAAAATTATAGCAGCCTGTATATTCACAACAAAAATTAGAAAGCACTCTGAAGTAGCATTTAACCAAGCAGCAGACAGCATCAATCTAAATCAGAAGCAAGGATGAGAAAATGGATGTCCAAATGTAGACAATCATTATCCAAAATCATTGAATAAAGAAAATATCCTTTTTCAACAACACAAGAGACGACTTTACACGTGGACATCACCAAATGGTCAATACAGAAATCAAATTGATTACATTATTTATAGTCAAAGATGGAGAAACTGTACACAGTTCAGCAAAAACAAGACCTGGAGCTGACTGTAGCTCAGGTCATCAGCTTCTCATAGAAAAATTCAGGCTTGAACTAAAGAAAGCAGGTAAAACCACTAGGCCAGCCAGGTACAATTTAAATCAAATCCCCTATTAATATGCAGTGGAGGTAATGAATAGATTCAAGGGATTAGAACTTGTAAATAGCGTGCCTGAAGAACTACGGATGGAGGTCCATAATATTATACAGGAGACAGTGAACAAAACCATCTCAAAGAAAAAGAAAAGCAAGAAGGCAAAGTGGTTATCTGAGGAGGCCTTACAAATAGCTAAAGAAAGCAGAGAAGCAAAAAGCAAGGGAGAAAGGGAAAAGTATATCCGACTAAACGCAGATTTCCAAAGAACAGCAGAGAGATAAGGCCTTCTTCGATGAACAGAACTAAAAGAAAACAACAGAAGGGGAAGGACTAGTGATCTCTTCAGGAAAATGGGAGATATCAAGGGAACATTTTGCCCAAAGATGGGCACAATAAAGGACAGAAACTGTAGAGACCTAGTAGATGCTGAAGAGATCGAGATGGAAAGAATACACGGAAGAACTATACAAAAAATATGTTAATGAACTGGATTACTACAATGGTGTGGTCAGCCACCCAGAGCCAGACATTCTGGAGAGCACAGTCAAGTGAAGGAAGCACCGCTGTTAATAAACCTAGTGTATGCGACGGAATCCCAGTAGAACTATTCAAAACACTAAAGGATGATGCTGTCAAGGTGTTGCATTCATTATGTGAGCAAATCTGGAAGACCCAGCAGTGGCCGCAGGATTGGAAAATGTCAATCCTCATCTCAATTCCCAAGATGGGTAGTACTAAAGAATGTGTTAACCATCAGAAAATCACACACATATGCTATGCTAGTAAGGTCATGCTTAAAATCTGGCATGCTAGGCTTCAGCATTATGTGAACCAAGAATTTCCAGATGTCCAAGCTGGGTTTAGAAAAGGAATAGGAACCAGAGATCAAATTGCCAACCTTCACTGGATCACAGAGAAAGCTAGGGAATTCCAGAAAAACATCTATATCTATTTCATTCACTATGTCAAAGCCTTTGACTGTGTGGATCATAATAAATTGTGGAATGCTCTTAAAAAGAGGCAAATACCACACCATCTTACCTGTCTCTTGAGAAACCTGTATTGAGAAACCTGTCAAGAAGCAACAATTAGAACCCTGTATGGAACAACTGACTGGTTCAAGATTGAGAAAGGAGTACGACAGGGCTGTCTGCTGTCACTCTGTTTGTTTAATCCATACGCTGAGCAAATCATGAGAAATGCCATGGTTGGATGAGTTACAAGCTGGAATCAAGACAGGAAGGAGAAACATCAACAGCTTCAGATATGCAGAAGATACCATTCTAATAGCAGAAAGCAAAGAGTAACTAAAGAGCCTCTTGATGAGGGTGAAGGAGGAGAGTGAAAAAGCTGGCTTAAAACTCAAATTTTTAAAAACTAAGATCACTGTATCTGGCCCCATTACTTCATGGCAAATAGAAAGGGAAAAGGTGGAAGTAGTGACAGATTTCCTCCCCTTCGACTCTAAAATCTCTGAGGATGGTGACTGCAGCCATGAAATCAGAAGACGGTTGCTTTTTGGCAGGAAAGCTATGGCAAAGCTAGACAGAAGAGACTGAAAAGAAGACACTTTACTCTGCTGACAAAGGTCCGCAGTCAAGGCTGTGGTCTTCCCTGTGGTCACAATAGGTTGTGAGAGCTGGATCATAAAGAGGGCGGAGCACAAAGAATTGATGCCTACGAACTGTGGTGGTGGAGAAGACTCCTACACATTACTTGGACAGTAAGGAGTTCAAACCAGTCAATCTTAAGGGAAATCAATCCTGAATACTTGTCAGAAGGACTGATGCTGAAGCTGAAACTCCAGTATTCTGGTCATCTGATGCAAACAGCTGACACTGGAAAAGTCCCTGATGCTGGGTAATATTGAGGGCAGAAGGAGAAGAGGGTATCAGAGGATGAGATGGCTGCATGGCATCACAAAAGTAATGGACGTGAACTTGGGCAAACTTTGGGAGATGGTGACGGACAGGGAGGCCTGGTGTGCTGAAGTCCATGGGGTCAGAAAGAGTTGGACACAACTGGGTGACTGAACAAGAACAACAATGTAGATAAAGGTCATAAGAGGTGCTTCCTAGAAGGAAATGGAGCTTTTAAAGAAATTCAGGATCCAGCTAGGAGAAAAAGGTACAAGCAGACAGCAGAAAAGAAGAAAAGTGTTAGTAAAAGTCTGAGGACCAGAATATACATGGAGCACAGGCGGGTGTATGTGTGTGAGCATCTTGTTTATAAACCCATATGTGTTGGAGTTGACAGAGGGAGAGAAAGGCCATAAGACAAAGGTGATGAATTGTATGGTGGGGTAAAATGAAATAAAGATGGGTATACATATCAAAGATCTTGAAAAGTATAAGACATGATCTGAAAAATAGTAGGGAACCATAATCAATTTGACCAAGGAACTGAATGATCAAAGTAGCATTTTATAAAAATTAGTGCTGCCTTTGCATACAGGATAATCTGGAGAGGAGACAGGCAATTTTACAGCTCTGTAAAAGTGCCTTTGAAAGTCAAAACATTTTTAAGTCTTTGTAGAGCTAAACTGAAGAACTCCCAACAAAACATTTTCTTTCTTTCCTCTCAAAGGAATGCTGACATGGCAAGAAAAATAGTTTCACCATGTGTTTGTACTTTCTTTTATAAGGAGTATAAAAGAATTGCTATACTCTTTTAATCTGAGCAGCTCAGTCTACAGAAACTTTAACTTCTATCTAGAAATTTTACTGTGGGAAGCTTTCCTCTCAACATGCATACTAGATATTTTTTCTTGATGCCTTAATAATTCATCTCCAGTTTGGTGATTTTTATCTTAACATGGAGAAATTGATGAGGGCTCCCTGCCTACGAATTCAAATATCTAAAAGTTGAAAGCTAAAATCTTTAAGATTAGAGGAACTATGGTTATTTAGTGAAGACTAGAGAATAACTTAAAACTTTTCCCTCAGTGGACATAGTTGTATCTTATTACATAGCTTTTAATCTCTTACTAAGGATAATGCAAGAATAAACACATTTGTTTTGAAATATGGTTTCAAGGGGAGCCCAGAAAGAATTTTTTATACAGTGGAGCAGATATTAAGGAACGTGATAGACTTTCCTAGAAGAGTTTTGCTAAGGTTATGGAGGTCCACTTTGAGTTTAGGCAAGACCCAAACATGTTAAAGGCAGAGTTGGCAGAGGTCTAGGGAAATTAGGATCAAAGAAATATTAAAATAAAATACCTTTTGACTTTTACATTTAAAAGAGAAACAAATTTCAGGGAATGAATGGCAGTCTAACAAGGTGGACATTATAAAAACATGTTCTGCAGGGTTAATCCGGGTGTAATAAACCAGTTAAGGAGCATGGAACCTCAATAAAGAAAGATGCGATTATGAAATTTTGAGTATAGGATGTTTTCTTTCACTCAGATTTGTTTTCTAGCTCAGTTCCCACCCATATTAAAAATTGTATTAGAAATACATTTTTATTCCTAAATAAATTAGAAATATATTTTTAAAAGATAATTGTTTAAAAAAATACTACAAGTGCGTTGACTTTAACTTTTGTTAAGCACTGGGTTCCATGTTGCCCTGGCTGGAACTCTTCTATCAGAATGGTGAAGGTCTTCCTCCATTCTATGAGTTTCCAGGGTCAGCTATAAGAAAAGACAACAATCTGGGTGGCTTAAGCAATAAAAATTGATTGTCTCATAGATCTGAAGGCTGGAAGTTCAAAATCAAGGTGTCAGAAAAGTTGGTTCTTTCTGAGGAAGGTGAGGGTAAGTCTGTTCCATGCTAGTCTGGTCCTAGCTTCTCGTAGCCTTGGGGGTTTCTTGGCTTATAGATGCATGATCGCTGTATCTTCAGATTATCTTCCTTCTGTCTCTGTGTTCACATTTCCGCTTTGTATAAGGATACAGTCATATTGGATTAGAACCCACCCTATTTACTTTATATTAACCTGATCATCGACAAAGACCTTATTTCCAAGTAAGGGGGCATTCACAGATGCTAGGGTTTAGAACATCAACATCTGTTATGGGAGCACTATTCAATCCATGACACCCACCAGCACTGACCTCACGATTCACCTTAATGCAACTCTGGCACCAAGAGAGTGCCAGTGCTTCTGAGGTGGAGCAAATCTAAGTGTAGGACTGTAAGGTGGAACAGAAAACAGAGGAGTTGCTGGCAACAAACTCAAATTCTTTAAAGCATTAGGTGGATTAAAACCATTTGGTGTCTATCTAGGGACTATCAAAGCTTACCAGTTTGAAAAGTCTGTAGCAAATTTTACCTAAAATCTACCAGACATAAAAGACATGGAATGCTAATCTGGTACTTTTCTCAAAATGTTCCTATTTTCCTAACAGGACCTAGATGTGACTTTTTACATCCTGTATGTAAAACATGATATGAGGAAGTAGGTCTTGAGTCCCCATAACAGTTTGTCTACCTGAGAAAAGAGGGCTATTGCTTTAAAAGAAAATCTTCCTAAAGTTTTACTTTTCTCTTTCATCCCCCAAAGAGAAAGAAGATCACGATGTTCATCAAAACACGCACCTGGGAAGATACTCTAATTAAGCCTAAGCTTCAGGAAACAACGAATAACAAGGAAAACATCTCTCTGGCCAGTTTTATACAACCTCATACATTTACATAAAAAAATCTCCAGAACTTTACCAATTTTTTTTTTCTTTTCCTTGAGTTCTTTCCTTTTCTTTTGCTAGAAAAGAAAGCACTGGGAGTTGACACTCACATTGTAAATAGCAGAGCCAAAGTTTCTGTAAAGCAAGGCTGCAGTTTCTCACAGCTAAAAGGGGTAGAGGCCAACAGCAGAATCTAGCTCTTCTAATCCTGTGTGTTGCCTCCCTACATAGTGCCATAAGCCACAGAGGGAAAAACCATTTGCCCTTACAAAGTAATTCTCTGACTCTAGCGCCTGCATGAGTGCTAAGTTGCTTCTGTCGTGTACGACTCTGTGTGACCCCTTGGACTGTAGCCCACCAGGCTCCTCTGTCCATGGGATTTTCCAGGCAAGAATACTGGAGTGGGTTGCCATGCCCTCCCCCAGGGGGATCTTCCTGACTCAGGGATCTAACCCACGTCTCTATAATTATGTCTCTAGAATTGGCAGGTGGGTTCTTTACCACTAGCACCACCTGGGAAGCCCCCTAACTATAGTAAGCCCTCCTTATCTGTACCAGTTAGGAATACTTTCGATCGCAAATAACAACAGACGAGACTAACCAAATCTTAAGCAGACGGGGTTTGGAGGCAGGAGTGGGTCTTGTTTTGTTTTTCCCTTTGTTTTGTTTTTCCATAACCCACACCCTGAAATTGAGTCCAGGACATGAGTGTTGATTCAATCTTGTCAAGAGGAACTGGGCTCTTTCTACTCTTCCTCTCTACCATTCTCAGCAAGTCTTATTTTTATCACATCACGGTTTCAAAATGACATTCACAGCACTAGGCATCTTGTCTTTTAGGTTAAAAGAAGCAATTACAGGGCCCAGCAAGCTACCTTTTCACCTTTGTTCTTTTTATTAGGGAACAAAGGCTTTCCTATAAGCCTCCAACTTTTCCCTTTCTGGTCAGGTCTCAGTCACCTTAGTTATAAACAAGGATGGGAAGGAAATTCAGAATATGGTAAAGGGACACAAGACCATCAAGATTTGCTTAGATTCGGGCTAAAAATATCCTGACACTGAAACCAATCATGGTTCTATAAGCAAGAAGGAACAGAGAAAATGCCTCTGGGTCTGCCAGAACAAACGAGGGCATTTGGTAAGACTCTGGGGAGTCTTTAAATGACAATCCATCATTGGAAACTGAAAGAACAACAAAAAAATGAGAAAAACAATTAGCTACAAGAGTAAGTTAAAAAAAAAAAAAAAAAGGACTGTTTCTCACTTTAAGAAGCTCAAGAAATACCAATGAATAAAACAGAGTCCTCATGATAACAACAAAAGTTGACTAAATTAATAATCCACATACAATAGCATTGACAGGGACACAAATAAGTATTTGTTGATCCTTAATGGACAGGGAGGCCTGGCGTGCTGCAATTCATGGGGTTGCAAAGTCGGACACGACTGAGCGACTGATCTGATCTGAACTGAATAGACATTTATGGTTTCCCTGGTAGCTCAGACAGTAAAGAATCTGCCTGCAATGCAGGAGACCAGGGTTTGATCCCTGGGTCAGGAAGATCCCCTGGAGTAGGAAACGACAACCCACTCCAGTATTCTTGCCTGAAGAATCCCATGGAAAGAGGAGCCTGGCGGGCCATAGTTCATGGGGTTGTAAAGAGTCAGACACAGTTGAGCGACTTTCACTTCACTTTACTTCAATGGACATTTGCCATTTTAGACATTGGACATATTTAAATGCTGCTAAGTCACTTCAGTCGTGTCCGACTCTGTGCGACCCCATAGACGGCAGCCCACCAGGCTCCCCTGTCCCTGGGATTCTCCAGGCAAGAACACTGGAGTGGGTTGCCATTTCCTTCTCCAATGCATGAAAGTGAAAAGTGAAAGTGAAGTCGCTCAGTCATGTCCGACCCTCAGCAACCCCATGGACTGCAGCCTACCGGGCTCCTCCGTCCATGGGATTTTCCAGGCAAGAGTACTGGAGTGGGGTGCCATTGCCTTCTCCAATTTAAATGCTAAATGGAATCATTTCAACAACTGGCCTTATGAACAATTCTACAATATCAAAAATGAGACTTTGAAAACTCTAATGTGCTTACAAATCACATGGGAATATTGTTAAAACGTAGATTCTAATTCAGTAGGCCTGGAAGGGGCCAGAGACTGAATTTCTCACAATTCCCTGATGATGCTAATGGTTCTGGCCCATGGGCTATACTTTGGTAAGGATCTGGAAAACAATGCATATCTTTTACGTTATTTCAGCATGATATGAATTTTACTTTTGGTGGTGGTTGTTGTGCAGTCGCTCAATTGTGTCAGTTGAGATTTCTGCAAATAATCATTCTTGCTTTGGGTGAGAAAGTTTTTGTGAGGAAAACATTTTCTGGAATGTTGTTAAAAACAATTTTTAATACTTAGTTACATACATCACTTTTGCTTCTTGCACATTGCTTCAGTCTCAAACAAGCACTAGTCTCAAATGCTTTTTCCTCTTAACATTATTGGGAAAAAACATTTTCTTTGACCACATGGCATTCAGAATCTTAGTTCCCCAACCAGGGATTGAATTCATGCCCGCTGGCAGGCTAGAGTCCATGGGGTTGCAAAGAGTCGAACACGACTGAAGCAACTTAGCACACACACAAAGAGCTAATGCCCATGAAGAAACACAGAACCTTGAATGTGCCTAAATGAATTTGATTTCTTGGTCATGATCACACATTAAAAGAACCTTAACAAACTGTGCAACAACTTCTCCCTAATTTCATATTTTATCTGGAAGGTATGCTGAAGGTAATAGACCCAGAAGCATCAAATAATTGGCCTACATCTAAAAGGCTTTTGGCTAAAATCTTAAAGTCAGACTTATCAAAATGCTCACAAGACAAAGAGGGCATCTGAGTCCATTTCTAAGGCTTCTCTATCCTAGAAGGCTATATAGAAGAACTATACCAAAAAGATCTTCATGACCCAGATAATCATGATAGTATGATCACTTATCTAGAGCCAGACATCCTGGAATGCAAAGCCAAGTGGGTCTTAGGAAGCATCACTACTAAAAAAGCTAGTGGAGGTGATGGAATTCCAGTTGAGCTATTTCAAATCCTAAAAGATGACACTGTGAAAGTGCTACACTCAATACGCCAGCAAATTTTGGAAAACTCAGCAGTGGCCACAGGGCTGGAAAAGCTCAGTTTTCATTCCAATCCTAAAGAAAGGCAATGCCAAAGAATGCTCAAACTACCACACAATTGCACTCATTCACACGCTAGTAAAGTAATGCTCAAAATTCTCCAAGCCAGGCTTCAGCAATATGTGAACCATGAACTTCCAGATGTTCAAGCTGGGTTTAGAAAAGGCAGAGGAACCAGAGATCAAATTGCCAACATTGTTGAATCATCGAAAAAGCAAGAGACTTCCAGAAAAACATCTACTTCTATTTTATTGACTACGCCAAAGCCTTTGACTGTGTGGATAAGAACAAACTGTGGAAAATTCTGAGAGAGACGGGAATACCAGACCATCTGACCTGCCTCCTGAGAAATCTGTATGCAGGTTAAGAAGCAACAGTTAGAACTGGACATGGAACAAAAGACTGGTTCCTAATCGGAAAAGGAGTACATCAAGGCTGTATATTGCCCTCCGTCCATGGGATTTTCTAGGCAAGAATACTGGAGTGGGGTGCCATTGCCTTCTCCGTTAACAGCGGCAAGGCATATTATATTTACTTGGAGCTGGTATACTTGGTGACAGCCTTAGTGCCCTCGGACATGGTGTGCTTGGCCAGCTCCCCAGGAAGCAGCAAGCACACAGCGGTCTGGATCTCCCTGGATGTGATAGTCGAGCGCTTGTTGTAATGTGCCAGGCGCGATGCCTCGCCAGCGATGCACTCGAAAATGTCGTTGACGAAGGAGTTCATGATGCCCATGGCCTTGGACGAGATGCCAGTGTCCGGATGGACTCGCTTCAGCACCTTGTACACGTACATGGAGTAGCTTTTCTTGCGGCTGCGCTTGCGCTTCTTGCCGTCCTTCTTCTGGGCCTTGGTCACAGCTTTTTTAGAGCCCTTTTTAGGGGCAGGAGCAGACTTAGCCGGTTCAGGCATGTCTATAATGACAACACCCAAAAAATGGCAAACCACTTCAGTATTCTTGCCTTGAGAACCCATGAACAGTATGAAAAGGCAAAATGATAGAATACTGAAAGAGGAACTCCCCATGTCAGTAGGTGCCCAATATGCTCCTGGAGATCAGTGGAGAAATATATCCAGAAAGAACGAAGGGTTGGAGCCAAAGCAAAAAGAATACCCAGCTGTGGATGTAACTGGTGATAGAAGCAAGGTCCGATGCTGTAAAGAGCAATATTGCATAGGAACCTGGAACGTCAGGTCCATGAATCAAGGCAAATTGGAAGTGGTCAAACAAGAGATGGCAAGAGTGAATGTCGACATTCTAGGAATCAGCGAACTAAAAATGGACTGGAAGTGGCTCAGTCGTGTCCAACTCTTTGCAACCCCATGGACTGTAGCCTACCAGCCTACTCCATCCATTGGATTTTCCAGGCAAGAATACTGGAGTGGGTTGCCATTTCCTTCTCCAGGAGATCTTCCTGACCCAGGAATTGAACCTGGGTCTCCCGGATTGTAGGCAGACACTTTACCATCTGAGCCACCAAGGAAGCTCTCATTTTGTTTTAATAGAGCATTAAAAAGCTTATAAATTAATTAAGAGAGAAACCATCTCAGTTTGAGCATCCTGGAGAAATTTCCAAAGCTATACCACACAATCGAGCCAGCTGGAAGTCTTAGGCAGGGCCATGATAGGAAGTCTGATCCCGGCTCCTGTCTACACACTCAATTCCTGCTACAATTGCATCATAAATACTTTTATTGCCATCTCCTTCAGTTCTGAATTCAAGTGCTTCATGACTGCATCTTTTAGACACAACCTGAATCATCTCCAGAACTCTGGCTGCATCAGAATCTGAAAAGTGTTAGTTTTACCCTTCCAGCCTCTGAAGTTTAGGAAGGAAGTTGAAAAGATTACTGAATAGTTTAAATCATACTATCAATCATAATAAGCAAAACAAACTGGGCAAATCTCAAACTCAGATCAACTTATAAATTCTAGCTTCCTGAAATGTCATCCAAAGGATACCATAAATCATCCATCAGCCTGGGACCTATTCCCCTACACATGCTTATTTTTTCACCATCCATTTCCATCCCTGGACCAGACCAAACTCCTAAGTCTCCTCACATTCACAAGGCCTTGAGCATGCATGGTAAGTCGCTTTAGTCATGTCCAACTACGTGCTACACCATGGACTGTGGCCCACCAGGCTGCTCTGTCCCTGGGATTCTCCAGGTAAGAATACTGGAGTGGATTGCCATGCCCTCCTCCAGGGAATCTTCCCAACCCAGGGATCAAACCTGCGTCTCCTTAGTCTCCTGCATTACTGGTGAATTCTTTATCACTGGGCCACTGCAGAAGCCCCCCCACAAAGCATCATCTGTCCCCAACTCGAGTGCTGCTTGATCCAACTTCTGGTTGAGAGCAGGGCAAATGGCTGACTGGCTCGTGCCATTGCAAAAGTTATAAAACCTTGAAGGCTCATCATTTAACCCTAGTTATCTCAGCCTCACTGCAAATCCTTGAGAGAAAAAGCCAGACTCTGATATGACCTCCATCACTCCTATCATGGCAGAAACCACAACAGCTGTCTGGTGGGAAGACGGGAAAGTTAACACTCTGGCAAACCAGAGATGAGAAAGAGTAGGCAGAAAGGCGTCGGTAATAGACTATTCACCCTTCTCTCCTCCTTTACTGAGATGCTGTGAATTCATGATGCAGATCACTCTCTGGAGGTGTTCTGCATAACTGAGCAACCATTTGAATGTTCTATAACTAAATCTCCCTGACATTATTTTTTAATTTATTTTTAGCCTTCCTTGTTGTCTCTCTCTGCTTCTCTGGGATTGCATTCCAAAGGAAAGCGAACGCTCATAAGATTAACCTCAGACCCTTTCTCAGGAACCCAAGCTAAGATAACACTTTCGTATACACCAGTCCCTCAGTGTAGAAAGACATTTTCTTCCTGCCAACAACGTTCAACTTTTCAAAACCCGGCTCCAAATATTCCCCTTTAAGGAAACCCATATTTCACTAATCATTTTGTTACTTCTTACCCAACCTCATTTATTCTTAATTTTTTCCTAAATATTTTCTGATTATATACATTTGTGTGTTTCTTCACTTCTTTTGTGCACGTTATCACCGGCAAAGCCCACTGCTGTCCCAGGAAAAAAATAAGATGGCATCTAGGTGCTAAAATAAGGTCTAACCTTCTCTCTTGCGCTTCATCTAGTTTCACGTGCAGAGGTCTCAAACTTGGCGCTTTGGACCCAGAGATCCTGGTGAGAAGTGGCCTCGGGGACATCTCAGCACCTGCGTGGCTCAGGCACAGACCGCTGCGCAAGACACCGATAGTCAAGATGGCGGCGGCGGGCCTGCGCAGGTCTGAGCCGCACACCTGTGCCGACTGCGGGAGAACTCCGTCCCCTCCCCCGCCGGCCGGAGCCCAGTAACGCAGCCCCGCCCACTGCGGTCTGTCCAGGTGCGCGTGTGTTCTAGAGGCAAGCTGGCACCTCTCCGTTCCTTGATCAGAGTATAGCTTTCATCTGTTCCTCATACAAATTGGGTCTTGTTCTGTTGGCCCCAGTGACACAGAGCAGGACTTCTGTTGGAGACTGACTTGGGAGGATCAATAACAATATCAGGTCTGATTTTCTCCCTTCCTCAAGCTGTTAAAAGCCTAGACTGTCACTTTTTAAAAATACATTTTCTCGGCCACACTTAATACAGTGGCTTTGCCACAAACTGTGCCCAGTGTAAACGTGTTGGAGGAGAGGTGTCTGGCTACCCTCTGACCCTTCCCTGCCTGCATCAGCATTGCTTCCAGGCCCCCTTTGTCTTCCTGAGGCAGCCCCAGGCTTTCTAGGGCCAATCTACTGCCCCTCCCTCCTGGGTCTGACCCTCCAATCATAATTCTCTTCCTCCTACCTGCAGTTCTCTGTCCACTGCTCAGCTTTGAAAAACAACAGACTTGGTCTGCATCCCTCTCATTAACGACTAAAGTGAGGACACCTGGTCGTTGTTCAGTCGCCCAGTCGTGTTTGACTCTTTCACCCCGGAGGTTTGCCCAAGTTCATGTCCATTGCATTGGACTTGGAATGGACATCTTAGGTGTATTCATGTATTTAAATAGACCCTGTAAACATCTGCCTTAAATCAATGTGGACTTACTCTAAAAAGGAAATTTAGACACTTACTTTAATGAAGGAAAATTTTCTGAGCAAGATGATTTAAACTAGTGACTGTAGTGTTGAATTGCAATATTCTAGAACTCCAGTATATCATGCTTTGATACTTTGTGAAGTATCAAAGACCCAATCTGTTTGTTGGTGTGATACCATTATTTCAGTATTTTAAAAATCTGAAATCTGAATTATTTATGTCTTGAGAAGTACCTAAAGAGTTAAACCCAGCATTTACATGGAGGCTTTATGATCTTTCAAGGTATTTGGGCTTGTAAGTGAAAAAGAGTATAACTCTTAGCACAGATTTTCCCAGATCAAATTCTCTCTAGGTCTACTTCTTGAAAGAGGTATTTTTAAATTTTATTTTTAGCATTAATCTGAATATATAAAGAAGGAGAGCTTCCCTAAAAGAGAATTATAAAGAACAAAGACTTAGTCTTACCCTCTTACCTTACACTTCGAATGGGGCCAAGTTGACAGCAAAAACAATCAGTGTTCAGTGGTGGAAACTCCTTATCTGTTTGATTGATTTGTTTTGTTTGTTTGAACAAAGGCTGTTTGTTTCATAGCAGAAACTAAGAACCAGGGATCTTGCAAATCAACTGCTGGGCCTTAGAAACAAAAACTACAGCTTGCTGTTAATAAAAATATTGAAGTCTTTAATAAAAGTAAAAAGTTTTAAAAGATTAGCACACAGAAATAAGATTGTGTGTGTGTGCTAAGTCGCTTCAGTCACGTTTGACTCTTCCCTATGGATTGTAGCCTGCCAGGCTCCTCTGTCCATGGGATTCTCCAGGCAAGAATACTGGAGTGGGTTGCCATGCCCTCCTCCAGGGGATCTTCCCAACCTAGGAATCAAACCAGAATCTCTTATGTCTCCTGCAGTAGCAGGGCGGTTCTTTACCCCTACCACCACCTGGGAAGCCCAGGAAATAAGATTAGTTGTATGTAAAAGATGCTGAGAAAGAAGTTTGGATTTAGTTTATATTTATCTCTTAACTATTTATCCAGCTAGTATAAAATATGAAAAAGCTTTTCTAGTGGCTAGAAAAATTTGTCCCCAAATTTGGCTCACCATCAAAGATGATACCATTGATACACATGGTTCTTAAGATCAGACCTGCAAAAAAGTCAAATAACTCATTGTTAATTTTCAGGATTTATTTTCTTCACTTTTTATAATAGTAGTTTATTTAGTATAAGTATATTGTGTTTCTCTTGCTATTAATTCAAATTAGAATGATAATGTATGTTTAATATTTAATTTTTGGAATCTAGTTCATATTATATGTTTATACATTTTATAGGGGAAATCTACCAAATATTTAGTTTCAATGATTTTTGAAAATTTTGCTGAATTCTGAACATTGTTTTTGAATAAAGATATTAATACCAGGATATCAATACATTATGAAATAAATATGAAAATACCAGTATGTCATTCTACTCCAATAGTGTCACTATGATATTCTGCAGTTCTTCTTAATCATGGCACTTAACTACTAGCTCTAGTTGACTATACAAGTGAAAGTTTAGGATTTTTCCTGATACTCCCCTTCCCAATCCCTCTCTCTCTGAGTAACTCATTATTTCTTCTTCCCAGGGGTGTCTTCTAACCCTGCAACTGCAGAAAGGGGGAAACAGCTACTTCTTGAGCCTCAGCTGTGTTCCCAGCCCTGTGTTCCATGCTTTACATAATCATCTCACTTAATCATCATGATTCGGTGTGGTCCTTGTCGCAACCCCCATTTTATAGCTGAGGAAGTGGGTGCTAAGCAGGGTTGATGGCACATGAACTGTAACATTGCTGGAGTCTTCTGGCTCTGTGCCTAGCAAGCCCGGTGTCCTCTTCCTTCTGCTTCACCACATCAGGACTTTCGATTTCCTCATTGTGTACTAAGTCTGCAGAAATTGCTTTATTGCACCCCCGTACAAGATACTTCATTTTTAAGAACTTGAAGTATCTTTCTAATAATTAAATAGTATTTTATCTTCACCTAAGTTGGAGGTGGGAATAGATGACCTTTCAGTTCAGTTCAGTCGCTCAGTCGTGTCCGACTCTTTGTGACCCCATGAATTGGCAGCACGCCAGGCCTCCCTGTCCATCACCAAATCCCGGAGTTCACTCAAACTCACGTCCATCGAGTCGGTGATGCCATCCAGCCATCTCATCCTCTGTCGTCCCCTTCTCTTCCTGCCCCCAATCCCCCCCAGCATCAGAGTCTTTTCCAATGAGTCAGCTCTTCGCATGAGGTGGTCAAAGTATTGGAGTTTCAGCTTCAGATGACCTTTAGGATCCTCTCATTCCCTGAGAGGGTCTATGAAATATAAAGGCAAATGCCTAAAATAGCAAAAGGAATGTGGTGAAACAATCCAGAAAACATCCTGAGAAGAACTTCATGAGGAAAGCAGAAGACATCATGAACATACTATGTCTCTCTTAAAGCAAAAATACAAATTGAGCATCTTACTTGCTCTTTGATATTGAAACACATGTACATTTTCTGAGTATTTATTCTCTTTAGGTGACTAGGAGTAATGATATCTTTCATTTGTGAAGCAGTGACTGTTTGCTAAGCACTTCACATTTGTCAGCAGTTTATTGAATACTGTGAACTCAGCAGGGTTCAAACTTCATAGGGTTTTATTTTTCTTCAATCACTGCTTTAAAACATGCTCCATTGAATCCCCCCTTCCCAAGACTTTATGGCATCTCCAGCAGATGCCAATTTCCTGATCTTTTCAGCTTCTAAAAGACATACCCCAGCACTTTCCACTTCCATTTTCATCCAATTTAAATGTCCATCTCCTCTCTGGATCCAGGGACAATGCTGAGGCATGAATGTGGGCAAGGAGAGGGGGCATCTCTTCCTGATCCCCACCCCCTGTTCCTCGACCCCCCCAACCTGCCCCCCCACATCTTCTGAGTCCTTTGCTGTGTTGAAGGCTGGGAGGCAGCATTCTCAAAGGGAACAGAAACTTTCTTTTTTAATACTTACTGGGTGCCATTGTGAGTTCTGCCGTCCCTCATGGCAGCCAACCAAATGCTGCACCTCTTGAGGGACATCTGATGACTCTTAGGAAGATCCTCTGGCAGGCTCATCACTGAGAGGCCACCTCTCATGGGAAAACCAGCTCCAAGGGACCTTTTCCAATCTCCCTCAACTCCTGTCCCTATATAATCCACCCTACAGACTTTTACTGTTGGGGTCTCTTCTCCTAGTCACACTTCGGGGTGTGGTTCCATCACAGTAACTCATGCTTTCCATGGTATCCACTCCTGCCAGATAATGAAAATGTGCCCTATTCCCCTCCTGCCCATTTTCTTTACCCCGAGTTTTCCCCGTAAACCTCTTTCCCTTTGCTCAAATAGGCACAAAGTGCAGTTTAGCAAATCCATTCATTGCATAAGTAGGTATCCAACTGAAAAATGAGATTCCAGGCTCAACTTCTTGTGGGCAACCTCCTCCCCAATCTCTACAAATCACTCTTGAGGCACCCCCATTGGCTTATTTTAGAAGGACCACCCTCCAAGGGAGGAAGGAAAAGACATGGAATTCTTTCTAAAACTGAAGATTAACAATTCAATCGTTCTCTCAAGATAAATGAATTGAGAGTGATAATGAGGGCAGCAGAATTTGCATCTTAATAAATCCCAATCATCTCTTTGTCCTCTATCATCTATTTGTCCCCAAATTTGGAGCCAAGTTGCCAGTTAGAGACAATAAGTCCCTCTTAGTATCTTATCATACTTACAGAGTTATGTGTGAACTCCACACAGTTCTGAAAGATAGCTATTGTTATGCCTTAGGAGAGTGAAGCCCCAAAAATAATCAGTGTTATGTTGTAAAGGCAAGGATATTTCCATCACCTCCCACCATGCTCGGCACATGTGTGTGCGCTCAGTTGCTTTAGTGGTGTCTGACTCTTTGTGACCCTATGGACTGAAGCCCGCCAGGTTCCTCTGTCCAGCGGCTCTTCCAGGCAAGAATACTGAAGTGAGTAGCCATGCCCTCCTCCGGGGATCTTCCCCACCCAGGGACTGAACCTGCGTCTCCTGCGTCTTCTGCATTGCAGGCAGATTCTTTACTACTGAGCCACCACCGCTCGGGAAGCCCATTTGGCACATAATAGGGCTCAGTGAATACTTACTGAATAAATAATGTGAAAAGCCAAGATCACACTTAGGAAGTAGAGAAATAGCATTCAAGGTCAGTTCTTTTTGACCATCAATACCTCCCTAAATAAAGTGTCATCCTCCCACCAACCCTGATTATAACCACAACTCAGTGTCATAACAGCTCCTTCAGTCTGACTCAGATGTATCTTTCAGTGAATTACCTCATTTCTCTCCCCATATTGGAATCTAGCCCCAGGAGGGTTCCGTGCACATACATGTGAAACCAATTAGCAGGTCCTAAGCACAGAATGAACTTATCCTGCCTGGGCTTGGCTTTCTATATTTTGCAGTTGCATATGGTTGGTGAAATCACTCCATGGCAGGATCTTTAACTCTCACACAGATCATTCTCTCCTGAGCTTTTCTATTTTAAGTTGCTTAATAAGCAATGAGGGTCTGTGTGACATTTATCATCTCTTCATTACTGTAGGTTCTCAACTTTAGCGCTAGAAAGGCTGATGAGTTACTTATTAGGATCTTCAAACTCAGAAAGTATAGTATGAATGAATGAGTGCACGGATGGATGGATGGGTGGCTGGGTGGGTGCATGGATTGGGTAAATGCCAAAATTTCAGGTAGTTGACACCATGCAGTTTTATCTTGGTTAATCAGAATTCCATAGACCAAAAAGCAGTTGAATTTTTTAAACTTAGAGAACTCTGCAAGCAGATTTTAAACAAGAAGCTATATCCTATACAAATATAGGGAATATATTAAAAAACTCACTTTAAAATATTTATTTTAAAATGGACACTTCCCTCTTATAGGCACTTCAGAGAGGAAAAAAATTTTTAATATTTGACTATAGAGTTGAACCAAATGGAGACACTGAGGATTTAGGAAGACTCTGGGGAGGAGTACCTCTGAGAGAAGATAAATGTTTTTTCAACACTTTGCCTGCATTGGTTGAATTTCAAGTAACCTTTGTGTTCCTTGCCAGAACTACGGCAGAGGGCTAGTGTGGGAGCGCAGTCTGTACCTTTTATGAAATGGAAAAGACTGGTGGTTATTCTCCTCGGATGTTGCCTCTAAGGTTCACAGCCTGAGGCTAAGAGAAGCAAAACAAACGAAGAACAAGGAATATATTTGCATTTGCCTTTGAATTGCACGACTACAGTGGCCCAGAGATATGTACTAGTCTCTAGTAATTATTTAAAAACTACCCAAGGGGTTGAGAAGTGCAGGGAAACAGTCTGTAGGCTAGGTCTGGAAGGCTTGATGAGCAGGGATGGGGTGGTGGTGGCCACCCAGCACCACACAGGGTCCCCTTCTGGGGCGGGAAAGAGGCCTTGGTGTCTATTCTTGGCAATGAGCTAACTCTCTCATAAGTGTCTGGCAACCAGCCAGAAAGAACAGGGTGTTCCTGCTGAGTGTATACAGGGCTTCAAAAACATGTTTTGTGTGTGCAGCCCAGTAGGCACAGCCTGGCTTAGTCACTCCTTGTCAACTACTGCCTCTCTGGACTGTCAAGAGGAAGAGTTTGGCTCAGACCTGCTGTGCAAGTCCTGATGTTTCTGACATGCCCAAATATTCAGTGCAGAGATGAATTTTTAGGGAAACTGAATGTGCCTTGTAGCCCATGGTTCAGTAAATATTCTGTTGCCAGGAGCAAATATAGACTGACTTTCAGCTAACCTCCCATTAAGGTCACAAAGGCCTCCTTTACATATGTGCACCTGTTTTTCCAGGGTTAGAGCATCTGGCTTGGCATGGTTACTTACCCTGTGGGAGCTAAGATAAGGCCAATTAAGCTCCAGCCCTGGGCACTGCCAGCTTGACGGGACTGACTCACTCCTTGCTCCTCAGATGGCCTTTTCAGGGGAGTGAAATCTGAGCAGAAGGAGAAATGAGTCAGCCCGACTTAACAGACACTTGAGGGGGTGTTCGAGGTTTCCAGTAAAAAGAAAAGGGTGATCAGAATGGCTTTTGAGCTCCTGGGCTGTGTGGGCAGGTAACCCAGGTCCACATGCCTCAGATTCTAACAGCAAACAGCAGCCAAAATATTGTGGAATATCTTAGGGACAAACTATTGCAGATTATAAGACTTCATCATTATAGGCCTCTCCTTGTAGATAAGGCAGGTCCATAAAAAATGGGGGCCATGATAGAACTTTCTGGAATCAAACTGTTAGAATTTGTCCATCTTTGAATATATTCAGCACTTTCTCTAACCACTCCTAACACACCTTTCCTAGAATGGTCTTGCCCTGTGGTTTACTGAACACACAGGCACAGTCTTACCATACTCTCCTCTCCGGTACCCCCGCCCCCATCTCTGTCAATAACTTTCTCCTAAGTGTCATAACTCTGTTGAACTTCTCTATCCTGCCGTTTCACTAACCCCTCAAATTCACCTTGTCCAAAATTATTCTTGTCATAAGAAACAGTAGAATATTACGGTTTAGAAGCAAAACAAAACACCTGGGTATTGATATGGGACCAACCAAGCCTGAATCCTGCCTGTACCTCTTAATTAGCTATGTGATTGCATAACATCTCTGTGCTACAGTTTCATTGTCTAAAATAAATATAATAGTACTTTCATCACAGGATTGTAGGATTGTAGTGAGAATTAAATGAGTTAAATTAAATCAGTTCAGTCACTCAGTTGTGTCTGACGCTTTGTGAGCCCATGGACTGCAGCACGCCAGGTTTCTCTGTCCATCACCTCCCGGAGTTGGCACAAACTCATGTCCATTGAATCAGTGATGCCATCCAACCATCTCATCCTCTGTCATCCCCTTCTCCTCCTGCCCTCGATCTTTCCCAGCATCAGGGTCTTTTCAAATGAGTCAGTTCTTCGCATCAGGTGGCCAAAGTATTGGAGTTTCAGTTTCAGCATCAGTCCTTCCAATGAATATTCAGGACTGATTTCCTTTAAGATGGACTGGTTGGATCTCCTTGCAGTCCAAGGGACTCTCAAGAGTCTTCTCCAACACCACAGCTCAAAAGCATCAATTCTTCATTGCACAGCTTTCTTTATGGTCCAACTCTCATATCCATACACGACTATTGGAAAAACCATAGCTTTGACTAGACGGACCTTTGTTGGCAAAGTAATGGCTCTGCTTTTTAATATGCTGTCTAGATTTGTCATAGCTTTTCTTCCAAGGAGCAAGTGTCTTTTAATTTCATGACTGCAGTCACCATCTGCAGTGATTTTGGAGCCCGAAATCATTGTGTTTAAATGAGTTAAATACAAGTAAAATGATCAGCACCATTGTATTTGCAATAATAGATGTGCTATAAGTAACAGTCAAGAGAAAAATGAAGTAACACATTTAATGGTGAATCCTATATTTAAATGGTCAAGCTATTAATAACAAAAAATAAAAAAGTGAAATTACAGAACCCAGAGTTGAGGAGCGTTTTTGACAGTTAGTAACCAGGTAACCTGGGTTAAGTCACACAATATTTCTGATCTCCAATTCCTCACAAAAAATAGGGATGGTATTAGCAGCTGACAAATGTCGGCTGCTGCCTATGTGTCAGGCATTACTGAAGCACTTTAGAAGCATTATAAATAACTGGACAAAGATTTAATAATCATTTCAGAATAATCACTGATAATAGAGGATATAATATTCTTCTATTCATTCATTCAATAGTTGTGTAACTCCTACTAAATGCTACCATTTGAGACCCAAAAGGAACAAATCGCATAATATTTGAACAGGCAGTCCACGAAAGAAGATAAACAAACACCCAGTAGGCACAAGAGAAGCTGTTTAACATGATTAGCTCTCAGAGAAATGCAAATTAAAAACTACAAATACATATCCATGCACATCCATTGAAACAGCTAAAATTAAAAAGGCTGATACCACTAAATGTTGATAAGAATGTGCAGCAGCTAGAACTCTCATGTATTGCTGATGGGAGTGAAAAAATGTCCATAACTTTGAAAAACCACTTGGCACTTTCTTATGAAGTTAAACATATGCCCACAGACTGACCTTTCGATTCCACTCCTAGATATTTACACAAGGGAAATGGAAACATGTCCACAAAAAGACTTCAGCAAGAATGTTTATAGCAAGTTTGTCCATTGTGTTGGTCAAGGTTCCCCAGAGACACAGAACCACTAGGCTGTGTATATGTATTCAGAGAAAGATTTATTTGTTTGAAAGAACTGGCTTATGTGATTGTAGGAACTCTCATCTGAAGTCTTCAGGGCACCCTGGAGACCTATATAAGAGTTAATGCTTTAATTCTGAATCTGAAGGTAGTCTGGAAGCAGAAATCCTTCCCCTGAGGACCTCAGTCTTTTTCTTACAAGGTCTTTAACTGACTGTATGAGGCCCACCAATATTATGGAGGATAATCTGCCTTCATAATATGGAGTATAATGAGTATGAGTACACTCTGAGCCTGTTGATCACTTCTAAAAAAATACCTTCACAGTTGCATCCTAGATTGCTGTTTGACCAAACATCTGGGTATCATAGTCTAACCAAGTTGACACATAAAATTAACCATCATCCATTATTACCTCAGACTGGAAATAACCCAAATCTCTATCAACAGGAGAATGGATAAACATATTGTGGTGTGTGTGTGTGTGTGTTTTAAGTCGCTTCAGTCATGTCCGACTCTGTGTGACCCCATAGACTTTAGCTTGCCAGGCTCTTCTATCCATGGGATTCTCCAGGCAAGAACACTAGAGTGGGTTGCCATGCCGTGCTCCAGGGGATCTTCCTGACCCAGGGATTGAGCCCAAGTCTCTTCTGTCTCCTGCATTGGCAGGTGGGCTCTTTACCTCTAGCGCCACCTGGGAAACCCAAACATATTGTGGTATTTTCATACTGTGGAATTACTACTAAGCAAGAAAGGGGTACAAACTACCGATGTGTGGGAAAATCTGGATGAATCTCCAAAATACTCTGTTGAGAGAAAGAAGTTAGACATCAAGGAATACATACTATATGATTCTATTTCTATGAAATTCAAGAACAGGTAAATCTAATATCTGGTAATAGAAATAACATGATGTTGCCTATGGGATGTGAGGATTTATTAGAAAGAGGCAGAAAGGAAAATTCTGGGGTAATATGTGTTCTTTATCTTTATTAGAGTATTTATTACACAGCTATATATGTTTATAAAAATTCATCCAATTATATAAAGCTTGTGTATATTGATGTATGTAAATTTTACCTTAATCTTTTGAAAAACAGAAGTTCTTTCCTTTAAGAAGCTTATAGCTTAGTTGGGGAAAGAGTAGGCAGACTGATGATATGAGGCCCTTAACATCACTCATATGTATAATTAACCTAGTTAGCTTATTAAGATTTTTTAAAGAATTGGTGGGGAGTGGGCACTAGTATTTCTTAAAATGACCCCATGAGGTCTGGGACTTTGACTATTATTATTTACCTCTGAATCCCCAGCACCTGCTACAGGGACCAGCTCAACAAACACTTGAAAAAAATTCTATATTTACACACACACATACACAGAGAAAAGAAACAAAAAATGAAAACAAAAAATCTGTGCCAGTAATTATCACCTTCTTTCTATCTCTTCCAGTTTTTTATCTACATAATATATGACCGTGAGTCGGTGAGAATCTTGAAAATAGAACCCAGAGATGACAGAAGCTTAATCTTGCCTATCAACCGTGGGCGCTGGCGGTGGCCATCTACACACTGTTGAGGAGGATTCAGTGGCTGCGTCTGTGTTCAACAGGAGTGTCTCAACTGGTTAGACCTGCCTGCCGCAGATGGGAAAAGGACATGCCACCCTTCTGCTATCTCAAGAGAGCTCAAATTTAAGCACCAGATAGAGTGAAAAAGTTGGCTTAAAACTCAACATTCAGAAAACTAAGATCATGGCATCTGGTCCCATCACTTCGTGGCAAATAGATGGGGAAACAATGGAAACAGTGACAGACTTTACTTTGGGGGGGGGGGCTCCAAAATCACTGCAGATGGTGACTGCAGTCGTGAAATTAAAAGATTCTTACTCCTTGGAAGAATAGTTATGACCAACCTACACAGCATATTAAAAAGCAGGGATATTACTTTGCCAACAAAGGTCTGTCTAGTCAAGGCTGTGGTTTTTGCAGTGGTCATGTATGGATGTGAGAGTTGGACTATAAAGAAAGCTGAGAACTGAAGAATTGATGCTTTTGAACTGTGGTGTTGGAGAAGACTCTTGAGAGCCCCTTGGACTGCAAGGAGATCCAACCAGTCCATCCTAAAGGAAATCAGTCCTGAATATTCATTGGAAGGACTGATGCTGAACCTGAAACTCCAATACTTTGGCCACCTGAAGCAAAGAACTGACTCATTGGAAAAGACCCTGAGGCTGGGAAAGATTGAAGGTGGGAGGAGAAGGGGATGACAGAGGATGAGATGGTTGGATGGCGTCACCAACTCAATGGACATGAGTTTGAGTAAACTCCTGGAGCTGGTGATGGACAGGCAAGCCTGGCGCACTGCAGTCCTTGGGGTCACAAAGAGTCGGACATGACTGAGCAACTGAACTGAACTGCATATCTAAATAAGAAAGGTAAACTATACATATAGAGGCAGAACTTGTTCAATGAGTTAGTCAGCCCTGTCCCAAGGCAGAAAAAAAAAATGTAAGGACTATTGAAGACCATCTCAAATATCAACACATTGCGAGAGGACCCATAGATTTATTTAGATGTATCCTGTGTTTAGAAATGCGCAGATTTCCTCCTGTGCGCTGCAATGCATACTGATGGCATATTCTTGAATAGATGTATCCATGCATTCTACTTACCTGTTTGCTAGACCTGTGTGTGTCTAAACGTTTCTAACATGTGTGGGGCCTACAAGTCACTTTGTTGTTGTTGTTTACTTGCTAAATTGTGCCTGACTCTTTGGACCCCATGGACTGTAGCCTGCCAGGCTCCTCTACCCATGGGATTTCCCAGGCAAGAATACTGGAGTGGGTTGCCATATCCTTCTCCACGGGATCTTCCTGACCCAGGGATCGAACATGGGCATCCTGCATTGACACATGGATTCTTTACCACTAAGCCACCAGAGAGGTCCCACAAGTCATTTATAAACTTACAGAGTTCAGCTGGAAAAGACAAGCAGGATAGGATTATGATAATAATCACTTTATAAATGTTAAGTATGTGCCTGGCATTGTACTAAACATGCTCATTTCTATTTACTTTCCCATCAACTCTACAATGAGGTGATTACTGCCCCTAGTTGCAAAGAGAGAAACTGTCCCAGAGGGAGTGAGTGGCAGAGAGGAATTCTGATCCAGTGTGGCTGACTTGCTTTGTTCATCCATGTGGCCAGCTAGCTTCTAGATGATCTCGGGAAGCAACTCTTCTGCTCTTTCCAAAAGGAAATACAAGATTTCACTGAAGAGTTGTCTGATGGTGCAGCAATATGTGGGTTTCCTGGGTGGTGCAAGTGGTAAAGAACTTGCCTGCCAATGCAGGAGATGTAAGAGATGCGGGTTTGATCTCCTGCCAATGCAGGAGACATAAGAGATTGGCAGAATTTGCCTGCCAATGCAGGAGACATAAGAGGTGGGGAAGATCCCCTGCAGGAGGGCATGGCAACCCACTCCAGTATTCTTGCCTGGAGAATCCCATGGACAGACGAGTCTGGCAGGCTATGGTCCACAGGGTTGCAAAGAGTCAGACACGACTGAAGCAACTTAGCAAGCACACACACAGCAGCATGTGGGATGCTAAGAACCGAAACTGGTGACCAGGCCCCTTCTCTGGCACTGCCAAGGCAGACAGACCTGAATCATGCAGGTCTCATCTTGGAAACTTTTCTCATAACCTCTTTGGTAGTTTTTGCTTCAAGCTTGACCCTTATCTCTAACCTGTAATCTATTGCTAAGAAGAAAACAAATTCCTCCATAATTGTGGCTTTCAGACTGAGAACAAGGAATCAAAGAATTAGGGAGAAAGAAGCATAAAATGTCCCAGTTTCTGCATGACTTATGTGTCACCTTCATGCATCCCGAAGCAAAGTTGCAGGAGATACTGCTCTCATCAATGACTGACAGTCACAAGACTTCACCAGCATTGCCCCGGCATAGCCCACACTGAGATCCTGGCCAAGCAGAGGCAGCAAGGACACTAAAAAATGAGGATAAGAGACAAGAAGGGAAGGGAAAAGGAGAGAGAGAGGGCGAGAGGGAAGTAGGACAGAAAATAGAAATCAGACGAATGGAATTACTAATGACATTGTCCATTTCCATGCCACACGGAGAGAAACTCACTGTAATTTTTTTTCCTCCGGATTATGTAAAACAGGATAGAAAACTGTGGTTTTAAGATCTCTTCCTTATTCGCAGATCAAAGGGCAGAGCAGGTTTCTTTGAAACTGTAACCAGGAGATTAATGAAACTTGCTGTGGATCTTTTTGTCTTCTTTGAGCTTTCCAGTTTGGTTTTTTTTCAGAGATGCATTTTTTATTTTTATTTTAACTTTTTAAATTGAATGGCATTGAAACATGTATAATATCATATAAGAAACGAATTGCCAGTCCAGGTTCGATGCAGGATACAGGAAGCTTGGGGCTGGTGCATTGGGATGACCTAGAGGGATGGTACGGGGAGGGAGGTGGGAGGGGGGTTCAGGATTGGGAACACATGTACACCCGGGGTGGATTCATGTTGATGTATGGCAAAAACAATACAATATTGTAAAGTAATTAGCCTCTAATTAAAATAAATAAATTTTTAAAAAAATAAAACTGGAAAAAAAATTGAAGTATAGTGGATTTACAATGTTGTTAGTTTCTGGTGTACAACAAAGTGATTCCGTTTTCAGACTTCTTTTTTCTGTTACAGTTTATTACAAGATATTGAATATAGTTTCCTGTGCTATCCAGTAGGACTTTGTTGTTTCTATGTTCTGCATGTGTGTCTGCTAATTCCAAACTCCTACTTTATCCCTCCCCCTCCTTCCACTTTGGTAATGAGCTTGTTTTCTACGTCTGTAAGTCTATTTCTATTTTGTAAATGTGTTCATTTGTAACATTTTTTTAAGATTCCACATATAAGTGACATCATATAATATTTGTCTTTTTCTGTCTGACTGACTTCACTTAGTAATGGTAATTTCTAGGTCCATCCATTATTGCTGAAAATGGCCTTGTTTCCTTCTCTTCGTGGCTGAGTAATATTCCATTGTGTACGTATACCACATCTTCTTTATCCATTCATCGGTTGATGAACACATAGGCTGCTTCCACGTCCTGGCTATTGTATACAGTGCTGCTGTGAACACTGGGGTGGCACGTATCCTTTTGAAATAAAGAGTTTTCTCTGGATATATGTTCAGGAGTGGGATTGCTAGATCATATGATAACTCTATCTTTCCTTTTTTAAGGAACATCCATACTGTTCTCCATAGTGGCTGCAACAGTTTACATTCCAACCAACAGTATAGGAAGGTTCCCTTCTCTACACACCCTCTCCAGCATTTATTATCTGTAGACTTTTTGATGATGGGCATTCCGGCTGGTGTGAGGTGATACCTCATCATACTTTTTATTTGCATATAATAATTAGTGATGTTGAGCATCTTTTTATGTGCCTGATGGTCATCTGTATATCTTCCTTGGAGAAGTGTCTATTTAGGTCTTTTGCCCACTTTTTGATTAGGCTTTTTGAAAAAAAAAAAAAAAAATATATATATATAGAGAGAGAGAGACAGCTGTTTACACTATCTGTATATTTTGGAAACTAAGCCCTTGTAGGTTGCATCATTTGTAAGTATTTTCTCCCAGTTCACAGGTTGTCTTTTTATTTATGGTTTCCTTTCCTGTGCAAAAGCTAATAAGTTTGATTAGGTCCCATTTGTTTATTTTTGCTTGTATTTCTTTCGCTTTGTGAGACTGATCTAGGAAAACATTGCTACAATTTATGTCAGATAATGTTTTGCCTAATGTTCTCTTCTAGGATTTTTATAATGTCATACCTCATCTGTAAGTCTTCAAGTCATCTTGAGTTTATTTTTAGAATTGAGACCTGATGGTAGTTCCAAAGCTCGGATTCACAGTAGGGAGAACACTCTCCTACACTACCTCTTTCAGGTCAAACTGCCAAGAGCAGAGAACCATTAATGAAGTCGGATTGGAACAGTTTGCTTCAGAGACTTGGTACCACAAGAAAAAAATCATTGCAGTTAAAATGCAATAAAAAAAAAAAAAGGCCATGGTCCATGCCACGCATGTCTTAGAAGCTCTACGTGTTCTCAGGTATATTCTAGATAATGCCTCCCACTTAGTAGACTCATGCACCATCTGAACATTGATTAGGGTTCAACTGAACACCAGACACTTAAGATGCTTTACATTTAGTTCCCAAATCAGATAGTTAATCACTAGTTAATCAAATAAAGAAATTGACCCATGGGTTAAGAAACTAGCCCAAGTTCACACAGATATTAAGTAGCACAGTCAAGATTAAAACTCAACTACTGGATTCCAAAATTCAGATTTTTCCTCCCATGTCACCCTGTTTTGCTAATGCATGGGAACAAAGCTCGGCAGTTTCTTTGTATGTATCTTTATCGTAGAATCAGTCAAAGTTACTTAGAAACAAGTCAGTGCTACCTGAGCTCTCCCTGATGGATCACCTTACGAAGAGGCCTTTCGTTGTTCCTTTGACTTCAGCAGTACTGGGAGTTCTGGGGTTCCTGAAGGGCTGTAATTATGCCAGTGCTTCTGTAAACAATTTACCAGTTGAACACTGCTGTGGCAAGAATTGTAAACAGTGCTCAAACTCCCAATTTTGTGTCTGTTCCCTTTATCCTCTTTTGCACTGGAAAAAAGGTTTCCCTTTTTTAAAAACGTTTCCCAATTTAAAAAATTCTTTAGCTTTTTGATATTTAAAAAAATGCAAGGCTATCATTCCTTTCTGCTCCAGTAAAGTATTCCATTTGATTGGAGTGTCTTACATGGGAAGAAAAGAGTTTATTAATCTCATGCTTGATTTTTTTTTTTCACAGCTAAATCTTCAGAATTGTAAATTTTTTTGTCATGGAAGAAGAGTTGAAGGTAATGGTAAAGGCAGTTATATTTATTAAGCATCATGAAGATGCTCTGAAAATCATAAAATATATGTTATGTAGTTGTATCATAATTATTATTACTGTTAAAGCTATAGGGGTGGAAAAGAATAATTATGATAATAATAATATTCCATTGATTTCCCACGGTGCTTCCACATGGTTAAAGATATCTCCTGACTTGATCCCACCCACCCCTGCCAACCTCACTCTCCACTCTCTACAACAAATGTTCATCTTTTACTTGCACCAAGCTTGTCTAATTGATAGTAAATGCTCACTGCATGTTACAGTTCTACGCCTTCACCGAGGCTACTCACCTTAAGCTCCACCCCTTCCACTGCCCTGTTCTTACTCAAATTATTACCCAACCCTCCCTTTCTTCAGGTCACAGCTCAAGACCACTGGCCTGACCACTGGTCCCCAGTGACCCCTCTCTTCCCTCAACACTGACAGCAGTTCTCGGCTGGACCACCCCCTGAGACCTCACTGACTTATCACGGTCTTATGCATGGTTTATGCATTTGCCAAAATCCCAACAAGAAATGAACTGCACACTCAAGGGTGACTGAAGAGAATTTCATCAAGGAGAATAGTAGCTTAGGAGAAGGGCTCATTACAGGAAGTGTGGCCTTGAGGAAGGAACTCATCCACCATCAAGAGAAGGCCCAGGAGGGAAGGAGCCAGGACGTGTCCCCATCTCCATCTCCTCCTGCTCTTCAGCCTCCTGATGGTTTTCCCATTGAGTGAAACCACCAAGAAGACAGGGGGAAGGAGACTGGCTGATGCAGCCCATTAAAGTCATCCTGCCGGACCCTGAACAGGGGAAAGAGAGAATTTGTGTTCTGAAAGGCAGCTGAGTTTATTTGTCTTGCTTCCTAAATTAAATTGACTATAATCTCCATTAATTTCCACCTCTTCTCAATCAGAGACTTTCAGGTTCCCTGAAATCTGATATGGGGTAGTGAGTAAACATCTTCCCTTGTGACTCTGGGCAATGACTGGGCACTGGGAGCTTGAGAAGACCTCTGGTACCTACCTTCTACTTCAAAGCCACCCAAAACACCACATGAGGACAGTTCTGCTTTGTCAAATCTTCCACGCTTGATTAAGCACTAAGAGCGAATCCACTGGTGTCTTTAATTTAAGAAGTACAAGGTAGCATCATTATTTTATTTCCTTGGCTGGATTAGCATATATTTGCATAGTTGTTATACAATATCATTGAGGCATACCTCTATGTGAGAAAACCTATTACTAAATCAGATATTTCAGCACACCTAATCAACTCAGTGTCACTAAAATTAAAAAAGAAAGAAAGAAAAAGAAAAAAAAAAGAGAAAAGAATCAACTGCTTCTTGGAGGTTGTTTCTTCATATTTCACACACTGCTTCTCACTGGTGACAAGTGTAACCAAACATAAAGTCAAATCACTCAGTTGTGTCCGACTCTCTGTGACCCCATGGACTCTATATAGAGCCCACCAGGCTCCTCCGTCCATGGGATTCTCCAGGTAGGAATACTGGAGTGGGGTTGCCATGTCCTTCTCCAGGGGATCTTCCGACCCAGGAATCGAACCCGGGTTTCCCGCATTGCAGGCAGACGCTTTACCCTCTGAGCCACCAGGGAAGCCCAAATATAGGAGGAAGGCAATTTGCCACTGAAATACAGGTTTTGAAAATCATTTCTAATCAACCATTTTATGGCAGGTTGACAGAAAAACAGCTCCGTTAGATAGCATCTAACTTTAAAAAACCCACTGTATACCTTTTATTCTTACTACTCAGTAAAAACACAAACAAATAGACCAAAAAGACACACAAAACCTTGAGCTACTGAAAGTGAACCTTGCAGGAATCTGGTATTAACACTCCCTTCTTCTGTCCATATTTTGCACAGAACCATACGTGTATTAGTACTGAATAAACCCTTGAAAGTGAAAGAATAATTAAATTAAATCCTCCAACCCTTCCTGTGCATTCACTCTGATGTGCAGTAACCCTCACTGCTGGGAATCTGAATTGCCAATCTATACTCCTCCTGTTACCAAGATAACTTCCTCGTCTTCCCTCAGTGAAGATGGAAACAGCTGATTGACACTGTTTATCCACATGATAAAGTGATTCCACAGCCTTCAGGAAATGGCAAAAGGAGTCATTGCATCCTTGATAAACCCACTTTAAAAAAGGGCAAAATTTCACAAATTAATCATTTTGCCTGTTTGCTAATCCTCCACATCAGTGTCATTTCCATCTCTGACCCCCAACTCAAAAAACCCCAAGAAAGTCAGAGACCTGGTCTGTCTGCTCGTCCGTTGATTCCCAGCTGCCAGCAAAGTGCCTGGTATATAGAAGAAGCTCAACAAGCAATTCCAAAAGTGAACAGAAAGCTAGCACATGTCACCTTCAGCTGCAGCTTCACTCAATCAAAGTGTTACTCAGTGGTAGGTAGCTCTCCCTAAATGATAATGAATATGACAGTAACAAGGACAACAGTAATATTAAAGTCCTTACTGAATGCCATACCCTGCTCTGTGTTCTTTAATGGACTAAAGATTTAACCCTCTGATGCATTAGACATGCCATTCCCATATGTGGCACCTTGGCATAGTGACCGTTTTAGACTGAAGGAGTTCAAGGAAACGGCAAAAACAGGCAGATCATGCTGACCATTCCTGCCCCTTATTCCCTGAAAGAGGTCATAAAACCCTCCTTCAGGAGGTGTTCTCCCTAAATCTGGAGGAAAGGAGCACCCTTATCTTCTAAGACAAAGGGACATCAAGAAGACTCGTAACGATGCAATACTGCTCAGCCATAAAAGGGGAATGAAACTGGGTCGTTTGCAGAGACACGGATGGACCTAGAGACTGTCATACAGAGGGAAGTAAGTCAGAAAGACAAAACCAGATATCGTACATTAATGTATATAGATAAATGGAACAGATGATCTTATTTGTAAAGCAAAAAGAGAGACACAGATGTAGAGAACAAATACATGGGTACCAAGGGGGACACGACTGAGCGACTTCACTTTCACTTTTCACTTTCATGCATTGGAGAAGGAAATGGCAACCCGCTCCAGTGTTCTTGCCTGGAGAATCCCAGGGATGGCGGTGCCTGGTGGGCTGCCATCTATGGGGTCATAGAGTCGGACATGACTGAAGTGACTTAGCAGCAGCAGCAGCAGCAGCAGCAAGGGGGAAAAGCGGTGGTGGGAGAAATTGGGAGATTACAATTGACACATATATACTATCAATGCTTGTATAAAGTAGGTAACTAAGGAGAACCTGTTGTATAGCTCAGAGAGCTCTACTTAATGCACTGTAGTGACCTGAATGGGGAGCAAGTCCAAAAAGAAGGGGACACGTGTATACGTATGGCTGATTCACTTTGCTGTACAGTAGAAACTAACACAACATAATAAAGCAAAAATTAATTTAAAAAGAAGAATCCTAATGAATAGTTAGGATTCCCAGGCGTTCCCTAGTTTACCACACTGACCTCATAGTCCTTAATCTATCATATTTCTACACAACTACCCACTTACCATCAAACCTAGCATGAAAACACTCAAGGTTGTTTCTTCAGGGTCTTCATTTCCTTATAAAGGCTTCCATGTCATGTGCAACATATTAAATGTATGCTCTTTCCTCCTGTTAATCTGTCTTTGTCAATTTAATTTTCAAGACCCAGTCAGGGACCCTAAGAGGGTCAAGTAAAACGTTTTCCTTCCCTGCACTTCAAAGTGATCATATAAAAGTTTTATGAGGTAGGTGCCACTACCATCTGCATCTTTACAAATGAGGAAACTGAGGCACGGAGCAAGCATGTCATTTCCCCCAGATAGCAGGTCAAATTAGGCTGAGAGTCAGGATAAAAACTTAGGCATCAGAGCCAAAACTTCTAACACTTCACTGTAGTGCATCTGTTCACACCCCAAAGAAAATGACAATGAATTCCTTCCATCTACTAGATCTGGTGTCTGCGTTTCAAAAAAAAATAGATCATTGGATTTTTCTAAAAAGTTTTGAAAGTGTGTAGTTGAAAACAATCAATCAGCTGAGTAACAAAAATATAAGGCTCAGCTGTTTTTTTTCCAGTATTGATAAGCCACTGCAAACGGTCCGTTACTTTTTTCATCCTTAGAGTCGGCTTTGACTGCCGTGTTTTTTATTGGAGACCACTGGGTTCGGGATGGAAGGACAGTGACAGTGTAACGCTGGGTGAGTTAAAAACAGAGCCTGTGTGTCTAGCTAAGAAGGGAGAAAACAGAAAGGGTGGTCTTTCCCTCATCTCAAAGACTCTCTTTCACGTGAAAGATTCTTTTTCAATTATATCACGAGGATATCATTTCCTCTGTTGCTCCTGCTCATGGTTGCTTGAAGGATGAGAATGAAAAGAAATCAGAAACCCAAGAGGACAGAGGACTACGCTTCAGCACGATTTCTTTATTATCGTTAAAACACTTTTTTTGTTCTCAAAGCAATCACCTGTTTTTTACTTGTGTTTACCCTTTACTTTCTTTTAAAATATTATTTATTTACAGGCATATCTTCTCATTCTTTTTTCTCAATGTGGAAGAAAGCAATGAATCATGTAGAGTTCTTTAGTCTAACTGCTGAGGAGTCCGTTAGGAAAAAGTCTTATCAACAGATAACTCACAAAGATGAAAGGAAAGGGAAGAGCTTTATTTAAGTCCTCTAAATGAAGGTTCAAAGGTGAGGAGAAACAATTTTAAATCTACAAAATAAACCATCCAAAACAAGTTGTTCTGTATCATACACCAGATTAACAGACCGTCTAAGCACAGCAGGCAGCCGGAGAAACGTTATTTCCCCAGGCAAGGAACATCCTCTCTCCTTTCGTCCTCAGCCTCAGCATTACCGTTTAAGTCAGCATCACAAATATTTCTCCAGAATACTCCTGAAACTGGGTGGGGGGTGGGCAACAGCTCCACCTGGCATTCTAGAATGTGTTCTACACCACTTGCTGCATGCAAACTGTTTGTTCTTTTTAAGGATCATGTTTTATATGACTAGTTCACACATATACAGTATTCTAGTCCATAATACAGATCTCAGTTTTGTACAAAATATTCCTCCCAAAATATCTGAGTAGAACTGATACTTTAGAAAGATTATTGCATCTACATTATTTTTCCTACACAGCCCCAGGAGGATGCAAATCCCAAGATGTGAAGCCCAGTCTAGATGGCAGGCTAGTGGAATATTTGACTTCATCTCTACTCAAAACTCAAGCCTGTAAACTTCAACCAGATGGAGACACATACACATGTACATACGCCCCAGCCCTGGAAAAAAAAACTCTGCTCACAGCTGGCAAATAGGTTTATTTGTGCTTAATTACTTCTGATCTAAGCTCTAAAACGTAATGCTGAAAGTCTCTGAGCATATCTAAAAGTGACTAGCAAGAACAAATACGTGAAGTGAAAAGTAGCCTCATAAACCATGAAGTCCAAAGGCTAGCCATCTACATTTCTCTTTCTGCAAACCGTTAACAAACCTGATTAACACACTAGCATTTCCAAGTTTCTCAAACTTCTACTATTTTCAAAGTATTTCTACATGCTTTCTGCACGCAGCCATCACCAGCAAAATTCTCATCTTCTAGCTAAAATGCTCTGAAATGTCAGTCTCTTACATGAAAAGACTAAAGTAACCAGACTAAGTCCTTTCATACATTTCCTCGCACACATGTTCTAAAACTTCTTTGTCACATACACGGGAGCCATTGAGTGTGCAATATTTTCCCCAAGGAACCTGGGACAGTACAAGGCAGCAAATGATACGAAAATAGAAATATCTAGATGTGCCAGGAAACTGAGAGTGAGTCCTTTTCCATGCACACTCACAGCAGCCAGAGATCCCCTCTGCTTCACACTATCCCTTCACTCTTCATCGTCAGGCTTCAAAGAAAACCACACTTCATATCAGAAGCACGACTTACAAAGGGAGGCACTGAGAATGAACCTGCATCTGTGCTCGCCCCCGACACCTGCCACTGCAGCTCCCAGCTGAAATGTCTGGATCCTCTGCTAAATGACGACGTCCTGGAAGGCTGGAGTCCTTGCTTCGGATTCACCTTTGCATCTCTGGTCTTTGGCTCAGTGAGAGTGCGTTAACATGAATATTTTGACTTTCAAGTGGATACGTCTTTGTTTTTCACTTCTAATTTGCTTCTAAGAGCCCCTTGTTTTGACTCTGCTCACGCTTTCTTCACTGAAAGTAAGTTGAGGAGCTCAGTATGGGGAAAGGGGTTGGCAAAACTAGCAACAGTAATTTCTGCTAAGTGGGAGAGGGTGGAGGACACAAAGATTAAGAGGCCTATCACGAGCCTTGCTTGTTGGCAACTGAAGGGTGATGTAAACTTATTACTGATACGGGAGAGAAAATGAGATTGGTTGTAAGAAAACCTGGGTCCCCTCTCAAATGAGATAATACGAAAATTTTTACAACATTATAGCAGGTACCAAGTAAGTGCACTGTACACATTATTATTGTTACGTCAGTACCTTCTGAATCTGCTCTTATTTTTGAGAATAACTTCACTTTACCTCTGTTTATTTCCCCTCACCATGATACCCTAGGATTAATGACACAGTGTTTGCAAAGTGTTTTGACATCCCTGAGGTTTTATAATCAACCCAAGTACCATTTTATTTATGCAAACTGTGTCTACCCAGCGAGTCCACTTGAAGATCTAGGATTGGGAACTTCTGCCTCATAAGGCTTAATAAATGATTCCCTCCGGCTCTAAAAGCAAGTACTTTTTCAATGCCAATGGGAGGGAAAGCAAAGGAATTACTCTGTGACATCTGCTGTGTAACGTTCTTCGAATGGCGCATCTTGATAAATGCATGAGAGTCCTTGGAGAGTTACTGCACACGGTGAAGAGAGAGTGGTAAAAATCCCAGTGTCTCTGAAAAGGAAGGCAAGACATGTTAAAGTCAGAAAAGCCTCACTGTTTACATCAATAGAAATCAACAGTGATGTGTTTAGTCCCTACTTTATATCTAATGGCAGCTTTCCACAGTCTCTGACGGTGAGGCAAAATTAAACATGAATAATAAAGCTAAGACAGGTTAAGCAACTTTTCAAAGCTACAGGCAGCTAATAAGTAGCAGAATAACATTACATTTAAGCCATTGGCCTCTAAGCCCAGTGAGCTCTGCCCTCTGTGGCCAACACCTCTCCCATGCTGGGGACAGCTGTGGTGGCTAAAGCCAAGAAAAGAAGGCTAATGAAACAGCTGGTTCACAAAGGCAGCAAACTTCATGTGCGGCATGAGGACTCAGCTTTGCAAAGCTTCCTGCACGAGTCATCACAAAGTTGTTTTTTTTTTTAATCTTATGTTATACACATTTTTACCACAATTTTATCCATCTATCTATCTCTCTATATATTGATGGCTGCATTGGGTCTTCTTTGTGGCATGTGGGCTTTCTCTAGTCACAGTTCAATAGCTTTGGCTTGAGGGCTCTGGAGCTGGGGCTCAGTAGTTGCGGGGCACAGGCTTAGTGGTCCTGCAGCATGTAGGATCCCAGGGATCCATCCCAGACCAGAGATGGAACCCATATCTCTTGCATTGGTAGATGGACTTTTAACCACTGGACTACCAGGGGAGTCCCACCGTTTTTAATACTCTGTTACCTGCTTACTAAAGACTTTAGGATACTTAAAAGTGAATGAAAATAATCTATACAAAGCAATTTATTAAAGTCAGTGACATAATCTATACAAAACAGTTTAATCTTCTGGTAAAAATGCTATATGAGCAATCCCAAATGATGTTGTTGTTGTTAAATTCATCTAAATTGATGGGGAAGAAAGTAAAACTGTCAACTTTATATAATTGTTCAACTTGCCCCTTAATGGAGAAATTCCGAAGATGCTCCCAAGTGTTACATACCTATTTATTTATCTATGCTCACACCTGCATTTTAGAATCCTTTGTCTCATATTGGAGTGGCATTCTCAAATTCTTAAAGCATTCTCAAAACCCTTTTTTTTAAAAAAAAAATTAGAATTTCCTGTACTTCCATTGTGTTCTGGAAGTCCTGGGGAGTGAAAACCCAGAGGAAGTGAATGGATGCTTTACCTCCAAGTCATCATCAGGTATGGCTCTTTTCCACTTCACGTTCCACTTGATGTGTTCATAGGCGTTCACAACAACTTCAATTGCTTTGGGATATGAATGGCAGGCCTGTATCACCTACGGAGACACCATAGAGTTTTATTTGTTCAGTGCACATATATGACCCATCCATTCCACTCACAGAGACATCAAGGCTTCATGGACCTATAAGCCTCCTTTTAGCCCTGAAATGCTCTGACAAAGTCTCAAGTTTTTGAGTATTCACACACTGCCAGCTCCTGTGGTAGATGGGAGGATCAGAAACATAAGACTTATTTCCTTCATCATTTGGGACAAAGTGAAAAAGAGGTTGCTAACAAACAAGATGGAAGTCTGATGAAATGCATGTCCTGCCTGTAACTGAAGCAATTTTGAGAGAGGCTGATCTCAAAATATACTTCCAGAGGTCTGGGAAACTCTTCTAGTTCTATAGAAAGTTTTATCAGCAAAAAGCTGAATATTCATAAACCAAGAACTTAAGCCTACTGGTGACTATGAGGTAACGCAAACTATAGAGCAGCGTGAATGTTGATCAAAGGCATCTTCCCAGCACAATGCCTAAAGAGGACCTGTGTCATATTCCAGACTACACTCACTGCTATTTTCACCTTCATTAGCAATAAACGAAAGACTGAATGAAGATTAGCTCTTTCATTACCATGCTCTGTTCAACAGTTCATTGGGCAACCACCACCACCAACAAAAACAGAAAGCTGAGTCAAGGAGCCAGCATTTCCACCAGGAGACACGAAGATTGAGCTTTAGGTTTTAGCTGTGAAAAGAAGAGAAGAGAAAAGCAAAGGAGAAAAGGAAAGATATAAACATCTGAATGCAGAGTTCCAAAGAATAGCATGAAGAGATAAGAAAGCCTTCTTCAGCGATCAATGCAAAGAAATAGAGGAAAACAACAGAATGGGAAAGACTAGGGATCTCTTCAAGAAAATCAGAGATACCAAAGGAACATTTCATGCAAAGGTGAGCTCGATAAAGGACAGAAATGGTATGGACCTAACAGAAGCAGAAGATATTAAGGAGAGGTGGCAAGAATACACAGAAGAACTGTACAAAAAAGATCTTCACGACCCAGATAATCACGATGGTGTGATCACTGACCTAGATCCAGACATCCTGGAATGTGAAGTCAAGTGGGCCTTAGAAAGCATCACTACAAACAAAGCTAGTGGAGGTGATGGAATTCCAGTTGAGCTATTCCAAATCCTGAAAGATGATGCTGTGAAAGTGCTGCACTCAATATGCCAGCAAATTTGGAAAACTCAGCAGTGGCCACAGGACTGGAAAAAGTCAGTTTTCATTCCAATCCCAAAGAAAGGCAATGCCAAAGAATGCTCAAACTACCGCACAATTGCACTCATCTCACACGCTAGTAAAGTAATGCTCAAAATTCTCCAAGCCAGGCTTCAGCAATATGTGAACTGTGAACTTCCTGATGTTCAAGCTGGTTTTAGAAAAGGCAGAGGAACCAGAGATCAAATTGCCAACATCTGCTGGATCATAGAAAAAGCAAGAGAGTTCCAGAAAAACATCTATTTCTGCTTTATTGACTATGCCAAAGCCTTTGACTGTGTGGATCACAATAAACTGTGGAAAATTCTTCAAGAGATGGGAATAACAGACCGCCTGATCTGCCTCTTGAGAAATTTGTACGCAGGTCAGGAAGCAACAGTTAGAACTGGACATGGAACAACAGACTGGTTCCAAATAGGAAAAGGAGTTCGTCAAGGCTGTATATTGTCACCCTGTTTATTTAACTTATATGCAGAGTACATCATGAGAAACGCTGGACTGGAAGAAACACAAGCTGGAATCAAGATTGCCGGGAGAAATATCAATAACCTCAGATATGCAGATTACACCACTCTTATGGCAGAAAGTGAAGAGGAACTCAAAAGCCTCTTGATGAAAGTGAAAGTGGAGAGTGAAAAAGTTGGCTTAAAGCTCAACATTCAGAAAACGAAGATCATGGCATCCGGTCCCACCACTTCATGGGAAATAGATGGGGAAACAGTGGAAACAATGTCAGACTTTATTTTTTAGGGCTCCAAAATCACTACAGATGGTGACTGCAGCCATGAAATTAAAAGACGCTTACTCCTTGGAAGGAAAGTTATGACCAACCTAGATAGTATATTCAAAAGCAGAGACATTACTTTGCCAACAAAGGTCCGTCTAGTCAAGGCTATGGTTTTTCCTGTGGTCATGTATGGATGTGAGAGTTGGACTGTGAAGAAGGCTGAGTACCCAAGATTTGATGCTTTTGAACTGTGGTGTTGGAGAAGACTCTTGAGAGTCCCTTGGACTGCAAGGAGATCCAACCAGTCCATTCTGAAGGAGAGCAGTCCTGGGTGTTGTTTGGAAGGAATGATGCTAAAGCTGAAACTCCAGTACTTTGGCCACCTCATGCGAAGAGTTGACTCATTGGAAAAGACTCTGATGCTGGGAGGGATTGGGGGCAGGAGGAGAAGGGGATGACAGAGGATGAGATGGCTGGATGGCATCACCGACTCGATGGACGTGAGTCTGAGTGAACTCCGGGAGTTGGTGATGGACAGGGAGGCCTGGCGTGCTGCGATTCATGGAGTCACAAAGAGTCGGACATGACTGAGCGACTGAACTGATCTGATCTGATCTTAGACTAAACTGAATATTTAACCAACCTCTGATGTCACCATGAAGTCTGGACACATCTGACGAATCAATCATGCAGCCTTTATTAAGTGACAACGGAGGGATATAGGAGACATATCCCAGGAGTAAAATATACTGGTTTCTGGTGAGAGGCTTACTATAAGAATGAGAAGCAAAACACATAAATGAAACAAGGAAAGATCAGTGAAGATGTATGGTTGATTCATATATGTAAGTGTTAGGTTTGAAAAACAGGAATTATAGGAATTCCAAGAAGGAGAGATGTGTGATTTGGGCTAACCAGAAAAGACTTCTTGGAGGAAATGAGTGCAACTGTAGAAGCTAAATGGTAGAAAGGGGTGTGTATGTGTGTGTGTGCAGTCATGGCTGCCTGCATGCCCTTAGAGACCTGTCTACAGGAGCAAACATGACAGTTGTTTTGAAAGGGTATAAAAAAACATGACTTTATTATTTCCCCTTGTCCTGCTCACACTAACTCACTGCCTAGAACCCTTCTCCATTTCTGACATGACATCCTGGGCAGGACTCACACCTGTCTCTACTTAACTTTTTCTAGACAGGAGAAAAATGTCATTTCAGTAATAAAAATGTTGACTTTACTTTAATAACTGAAACTCTAAATTTTATTCAGAAGTTTCTCCTCTTCCATAGTCTAGGCGTATTTCAAGCTGCAGTTGGAAAGGAGGTACCTGTGGATGTGGGAAAACAGGAAATACATACTTGATCTTTGCTCTGGTTCCTAACACACAGAGCTCCTTAATGGAGCTCCTTTACATCATTCAGTTATGCTAATGAAGTAACTCTTAATGGGGCTCCTAGAGAGAATTTAAGAATTCTTAAATTTTTAAAGAGATGGGAATACCAGAATACCTGACCTGCCTCTTGAGAAATCTGTATGCAGATTAGGAAGCAACAGTTAGAACTGGACATGGAACAGTAGACTGGATCCAAATCGGGAAAGGAGTACATCAAGGCTCTATATTGTCACCCTGCTTATTTAACTTATATGCAGAGTACATCATAAGAAAGGCTGGGCTGGAAGAAGCACAAGCTGGAATCAAGATTGCTGGGAGAAATATCAATAACCTCAGATATGCAGATGACACCACCCTTATGACAGCAAGTGAAGAGGAACTAAAAAGCCTCTTGATGAAAGTGAAAGAGGAGAGTGAAAAAGCTGGCTTAAAGCTCAACATTTAGACAACTAAGATCATGGCAGCTGGTCCCATCACTTCATGGTAATGGGGAAACAATGGAAATGACAATAGGCTTTATTTTTCCGGGCTCCAAAATTACTGCAGATGGTGACTGCAGCCATGAAATTAAAAGATGCTTACCCCATGGAAGGAAAGTTATGACCAATCTGGACAGCATATTCAAAAGCAGAGACATTACTTTACCAACAAAGGCCCGTCTAGTCAAACCTTGATTTTTCCAGTAGTCATGTATGGATGTGAGAGTTGGACTATAAAGAAAGCTGAGCACTGAAGAATTGATGCTTTTGAACTGTGGTGTTGGAGAAGACTCTTGAGAGTCCCTTGGACTGCAAGAAGATCCAACCAGTCCATCCTAAAGGAGATCAGTCCTGAGTGTTCATTGGAAGGACTGATGCTGAAGCTGAAACTCCAATACTTTGGCCACCTCATGCAAAGAACTGACTCATTTGAAAAGGCCCTGATGCTGGTAAAGATTGAAGGCAGGAGGAGAAGGGGACAATAGGATGAGATGGTTGGATGGCATCACCGACTCAATGGACATGAGTTTGGGTAAACTCCAGGAGTTGGTGATGGACAGGGAGGCCTGGCGTGCTGCAGTTCATGGGGTCGCAAAGAGTAGGACATGACTGAGCTACTGAACTGAACTGAACTGAACTGAGAGAGCTTTGAGATGCAGACTGGTTACTGGAAAGACCAATCCTTGATTAGAGGCTTGAAACTTTTACACACCTTGCTTTCTACCACCAGGGAAAGACAGAGGGGCTGGAGATTGAGTTCAACCACCAGTGGCCAATGATTTCATCAGTCACACCTAATGAAACTCCCTAAAAGATGGTGTTTCAGGCAGCTTCTAGGTGGGTGAGCACATCAAAGTGCTTGGAGGGTGACGTGCTCCAAAAGGGCATGAAAGCTCTGTGCACCCTCCCCATGCCTTGCCCGATGTATCACCTCTAATTGTCTATTCCCGAGTTTTACCCTTTATGATAAACCAGTATGCCTACCATTAGAAAGTGGGCATGGCTCTGCACTTTTAACTTTTTGAAGGAAATTTTCTTCCTAATTTCCTGGTCCTTCTGAACCTCCAGCTATTGTTATTGGGCAAAAGTCACAAAACTGGTTTTCCCCACCTCCTTTACAAGTCCTTCTTAGGTGGTGTAGCATTGCATTTTTCAGTGTGAGGTGGTAAGTACCCAATGTCTTGGGACTTCAAACAAAACTACAGTGGAAGGATGATCATTTTAATACCCAGTTGTGTGTGTGTGTGCCAAGGTCACCTGACTGAAGGGCCCATTTCAGGAAGATAAAGTTAAGAGCAGGTAAGATGGGGCCAGCTGACAGTATAACTAGAAGGTCGGCTTGAAGAGCTTGGGACCGACCTAACAGGCATTAGGAAGCTACGTATTTACATCTAGCTATGTCATCTAGAAAACTACATATTCCTAGAAAAGGAAATGGCAACCCCCTCCAGTATTCTTGCCTGGAGAAGCCAATGGACAAAGGAGCCAGGCAGGCTACAGTCCTTGGGGTTGCAAAAGGGTCACACGTGACTTAGTGGCTAAAACAAGCAACAACAAAAAACATACTCTTAATAAGAAAGGGTTATATTCAATCAATTCATCCCATGGGGAAGCCTTTATTGAGCACTGGGTAAAGCACTGTGACAGTAATTCTGAGTTCATATCCTGCTTTTGTCCTCAAGGAGCTTGCAGCCTAGTTGAAGAGAAAAAGACATAGATATTTCAAAGAGTTCAAAAGCAATGCATGCCAGTAAATAATAAAAGACTAACTTATTAGTTAAAAGATCATCAGTGTCTCTTGAGCACCATGACCACAAAGGGAAAAATGAGGCTATCAAGGCATGGGAGTGCACCAGATGGCTCGTCAGCCAGCTTCCCTGTTAGTCATGAGCAGGAAGGGTAACTGAGGCTGCGAGAAAGAACAAGTAGGGTTTAATGACTCATCAGATACAGAGAGTATAGAATGCAGCTTTGAAACCCGAGATCAAGCACAAATAGGGTACCACCCATGGAAATGAGGAAACGGGAAGGGTGTTCTAATCTGAGGATGGTCAGACAATGAACAGAAGGTATGTCCTGTGTTATGTCCTAGGTTGGTTTAAAATGTGCATGAATAGATACCTTAATGAGAAGGTCAAGATGGAGGAGGAGATTTGTGAATCACCACAGAATGTGCTGGTCAGGCTCAGTTACACTGAGCCTGTTGCTGCTGCTGCTCCTAAGTCGCTTCAGTCATGTCTGACTCTGTGCGACCCCATAGATGGCAGCCCACCAGGCTCCCCCATCCCTGGGATTCTCCAGGCAAGAACACTGGAGTGGGTTGCCATTTCCTTCTCCAATGCAGGAAAGTGAACAGTGAGAGTGAAGTCGCTCAGTCATGTCTGACTCTTACTGACCCCATGGACTACAGCCTACCAGGCTCCTCCATCCATGGGATTTTCCAGGCAAGAGTACTGGAGTGGGGTACCATTGCCTTCTCCCAGTTACACTCTAAATGAATATAAACAGAAAAGGTAGAGGACTGTGGTCTGAAGCTTGATGAATCCTATTAGGCAGGAGAGAGGACATAGGAAAAAAAATTACAGCTACCATTTTTGAGAACTTAAATGTGCCATGGCCTGTGTTAAATATATGCTGAATTTTCTGACAACCCTATGAGGTTCAGTTCAGTTCAGTTATTCAGTCATGTCCGACTCCTTGAGACCCCATGATTTGCAGCACACCAGGCCTCCCTGTCCATCACCAACTCCTGGAGTTCACTCAGACTCACGTCCATTGAGTCAGTGATGCCATCCAGCCATCTCATCCTCTGTCGTCCCCTTCTCCTCCTGCCCCCAATCCCTCCCAGCATCAGAGTCTTTTCCAATGAGTCAACTCTTCGTATGAGGTGGTCAAAGTACTGGAGTTTCAGCTTTAGCATCATTCCTTCCAAACAACACCCAGGACTGATCTCCTTTAGAATGGACTGGTTGGATCTCCTTGCAGTCCAAGGGACTCTCAACCTAGACAGCGTATTCAAAAGCAGAGCCATTACTTTGCCAACAAAGGTCCATTTAGTCAAGGCTGTGGTTTTTCCAGTGGTCATGTATGGATGTGAGAGTTGGACTGTGAAGAAAGCTGAGCACCGAAGAATTGATGCTTTTGAACTGTGGTGTTGGAGAAGACTCTTGAGAGTCCCTTGGACTGCAAGGAGATCCAACCAGTTCATCCTAAAGGAGATCAGTCCTGGGTGTTCTTTGGAAGGAATGATGCTAAAGCTGAAACTCCAGTACTTAGTCTTATAATTATCTCTGCATGACAGACTTAAAATCAAAGGCAGAAAGAATACAAACTCAAGTGTATTTAGCTAGTAAATGACAGAGACAGGATTCAAACTCAGGTCTGTGTGACTCCAGAAGTCAAAACTAAGTTGAATGAAAGTGGTGAGAGTGGCCATCCATGTCTTGTTGCTAATCTTAGAGGAAATGCTTTCAGCGTGTCACCATTGAATATGATGTTAGCTGTGGGTCTGTCATATGTGGCCTTTATTATATTGTGGCATATTCCCTCCATGCCTTCTTTCTGGAGCAATTTTCTCATAAATTAATATTGAAATTTTTTCAAAAGCTTTTTCTGCTTCACATGGTATGGTCTTAGGAAGCATGGCCTCACCTGAGGACTGTGTCAGTCCCCACAAATAGGCTAACCAGAAGGGGCTCTACCAAGTAGAGGTTTAAGTCAACTGTGTGCTAGAAAATGTTCAACAGGCATTTTGTAAAAAAAAAAAAAAAATTGTACACATATCTATATGTATATTAGTTTATATTTTGCTAATATAAAGAATGTAAAGCCTACAATTTACAAATAATAAAATATCCAATATGATTTATTTTCTATTCCATAAGGCCAACTGGTGCTCTCAAAATGCTTTAACTTTTTTTATATCAATTTTGTATAGACATAAGTTGTGTTCAGAGCTAGTCTGTGTCTGCAACTGGAGAGTGCCTGTTTGCTTCACAAATGGGAAACAATGAAGACATATTGGAAAGTCACTCATTCATCAATGACATAAGGACTTTTATATGGAAGCATTTAAGGGTTTTTTGAATACTGGAAGCAGATTTTCTCAATTTTTTGTGCTATTCACAATGTAAGAGCTACAGACACCACACACTGCAAAGTTTTAATCTGCATTAGTAACATTCTCTCCATTAATTTTGGGAATTTAGACATCAACAAAGAAATAAGTCAAGGTCTGAATGGTAACATTTGCTGGTTTCTGTGATGTAAACACTTCATCATGGCCTATGTAAAGTGACCAACATGAGGTCTCTGAATATATGGTAGGGAAGAGGTGTACAGTTGCATCATCATATGTTTTCATCAAACAGCTCCCATATATGCAAATAATATCAAGAGCATAGACACGCAGAGTAAAATAATCAGGAGGTGTTAGTAATACATTTTGAGTTTTTGTTTTTAATATGCTTTATTTGTTGTAGGTTGGTATGACTTGATTTTTAATAATGGTTGCATTTAACAATCAACTCACAAAACTCATGGTAATTTAATAATCAATTTTCGCAAGCTACAGCAAGCCAATTCGAGCACACAATTGCTTTCAACTGTCCCTGTATTTAAGAACTGCAGTGCAGACTAAATGTGCATACTGAAACTCCAAACCAGCTAAGGCATCAGAATCATCCTGCCCAGTGGTGAGCTCCAAATGTGCACAACATAAATACTAGTTTTATGAGAAGATCCATTCACATACATATTCTGGGTACAGTGCACAAAGTTGAGCTGCTGACAATATTTCAGCTAGGTCTACGTAAATAAAGAATAATCCTATTTCATCAACCCCTAAGGGCTGGAGTCAGACATCCATTGCTATGGGACCTCTGAAGAGTCAGCATTTCTGAGTCTATGGAAAATGTAACCAGAAGGATTTCTCTATGGGTACATGGCTGTCAAGGTGGGGAGGTAATTCTTCCAGGACCTTGGGCTTGGGGAATTGAGGCAGACGTGGCGACTCTTTTCTGTAGCTGGGATGAGAATGGCAGATATGCAGCTCTATGTAAAAGAGACAGACAAAACCTGAGGCTGACTGACTGCTCTGAACACTAGTTTATAAGCTACCATAACAGCATCAGAGACTGTGAGGGTTGCAAAGGACCCTAGGGATTATCTAATACCTTTAACTTGAAGATAAGGAAATTGAAACCCCGAGAGGCACACAAAGAGAAAGCATGGTTTTAGGCCTTCATCTGAGTTTAGTGCCCTTTCAAATGTAGTGTGATAACCTTATTTTAATCCTTAAGTAATGACCAGTGAAATGAATGGTTTAAAGGTACAAATCCTATTGCACAGATATTTGGAACAAGAAACATTCTGTATTATAATCATTACAGTAATTATAGGCTGGATTTTGTTGAAATTTCAAAATAACTCCCTTTTTAATGCAAAGATGTTAATAATAATAATGAAAATAGCACCCTTCAAGACCTCTATATACATCCTTCTCTAAAGACTCCCAGATACTTCCTTTCTGGAAGAATATACCATGGTGAAAAGTACGCAGGTCATCAGATGAGTAATCCATAATGAAGATTTAAATTTAAGAGTTACCAGGATGTAGACGCCAGCTGAAATCAACCCAAGGCCCAAGTCAAAAATATACTTGTACAGGAATGCCAAAAACAAAGCGCATGGGGAAGTCAGGCAGCTTGTAGTTCAGGTGCCCATTCATAACACTGACTTCTGCGCTGCATGAATTCCCAGGCTACACTCACTCTTCATGGAAACCACACTGGTCATGCTTAAAGACACAGTGCTCACACGCCCAGTACAGGTAATCCAGCTTTAGGAATTCCTTACCTCCCACTGCCTGCCAACACGTTGAACACAAAGGAGATGTGGCCAAAAGTTAACTCTCCTCTTGTAACACACACTTTATCACCTAGGGTTTCCTGATTTAGCAAATAATAATAATAATGTAGGGTGTTTTTAGGATAAATATGGCCTCGGTAGTGCATGGGACATATTCATACTAAAAGTTACTTTTTACTGATGAATTTCAAATTTAATTGAGCATCCTATATTTTGTCTGGCAACCCTATTCCCAGCCTCTATTCAGAAACAGTTCAAACAAAGTTAGGTATGCTGTGCTAATTCACTTCAGTCATGTCCGACTCTTCGTGATCCTGTAGACTGTACCCTGCCAGGCTCCTCTGTCTATCGGACTCTCCAAGCAAGAGTACTGGAGGGATTGCTGTGCCCGCCTCCAGGGGATCTTCCCGACCCAGGGATTCCAGGCCTTTGGTGTCTCCTGCACTGGTTCTTTACCACTAGCGCCACCTGTATACAGGAATACAATTCATTCATAGTTCAGGAGCCTAACTTCATACATTTGGTGCTTCAGTTTGCACCTGGCATACTCCCATATATCACACGGAGATAACTAACCTTTCATTAGGATAAAAAATTTCAAGTAGTCCTTAAACACCCATCTTGAGACACACAACGTCTGAAGCTCCCACTGCCTGCCGTGTTGGGTTTTGCTTACATTGACTAGTAAGTTTTCTGCTGACAGAAGATGGTTCTCACAGTAGGAAAGGCTCCTTTTAGCCTGACAGCTTCCCAACTCTGTGAGCTGACATGTCTAGCTTCTTCCAGAACTAAGACAGCTGGACATGCCTTCTTTAAGCCTCAGTAATCATTTCACCAGGCAACAATAAAAAAGAGATGCTTGAGAAAGCCAACTCTAAATCATCACTCTACGGTGACTCCCAGGAACCTTGATCACCAAATGAGGAGGGGCTGGTGTGGACCCAGAAGGTAGAAGCTTCCGCTTTCTCTTTGCAAACCCGGGAGACTTCACCTTTTGCACATCTCTGGGGTCTCTATTCTCCCTTCTTAGAAGAAGAGTTGGACAAAAGGTGTCAACTGGAGAGACCTTAAGGCCCTTCCCTTCATCATCTGACCCCTAAAAGCGTAAATCAGAAAACAGATTCAAGGTAAACCCCCTGCCACCCTTCCAACACAAGTACCACCTGTAAGCCACTTCAGCAGAGAAATTCTAAAGCTACGTCTGCCCTTTTATACTGATATCTTTGTGTGCAGAAAGGTACCTGATGATCAAAGAGACTGCTTATACCCTGGGCTTCATATGCAGAATGGTTCAATGGCAGAAATCTTCTTTACCTTCCCCAAACTTTGACACACCTTTTCCTTCCCCAGAAAATGTCTTTCTTGCCCAAAAAGAAAACCCAGTCTTGGCTCCCTGGGGTATCACTTCCTTCTGAATTATGCTGAAGGGAAAAAAAAAAAAAAATCAAATGTCCTTCTGTACCCTGGAAAGCAATTACAGGCCCTATAATTCTTTCCCCCCCACTTATGTAATTTATACATAAATTACATACGGGTGGCTTTCAGTGAAATACATCCTCTACAAATTTGTTTTGTATTTGGAAGACAGCATCTTCAGCTCTGACCTTGTTCCTTGTAAATAAGGAAACCGAATTCCCCATCCACAAGAGAACAAATCACTTTATCTTCTGGATAAATGAGTCAGTCATACTTGTTGTAAAGATGACTTTCTCTTTGGAAAGTCAGGCTGTGGAGTAGTTGCTCTAAATCACTTTGAAGCATCTGCATAGTAAATTGAATAGTTTTTCTTTAGTTTTCCTTTGGAAAGGGCCCAGTTCTCTTATTCAGTCTATTGGGTAGAAACAAAAATGTTTAAAATACCAACCATCTACCAGTAGCCAACTGAATCCTTAAATCTCTTTAGCATATGGCCAAATTAGAGGAACTCAGAGGAGCAAAACAGAACTGAATAAGATGGCAACCACAGGCAGTGTTCCCTGGAACATGTAATTGTATTTTAGTCTACAGGTGAGTGAAGCTGCTAAAGTAAGGCTGCCAGGGAAGCCTCCTACAATGGACCAAGAGTACATTTTGGGAGGCAAAGGAAAGGAAGAAATTTTGTTGTGCATCTACTAGCCTCAACGATTTACATGCCTTACTCACTGTTCAGACATTCCTGGAAAGCTGATATTTTTAATCTTTGTTTTCTCTTGGTTCTGAAAGATCAAGGGAAAATCACACGGCCACAATGAGAACTTATACCCACAGTTACTAAGCCCCTCTTCCTACTTCCCTTGCTGTTATCTCTCAGAAAACTGCCTTTGTGAACAGGACTTAAGATCTTCTTCACATTTGGAAGATTTCTTGTGGGAGAACAGAAACTCCATTTAAAGACCTGTCCCCTCTAGTCTGGCACTTTTTAAAAAAGCATTAACTTCAGTTTCAATACAGTTTGTCATCATAATTGTCTTACCAGCCTCAAGAAGTTACATGTCAAGGAGAGGGATGTTCTACTGTCCAGAGCCATAGGCAGATCCGGATAGCTACCAATCCTTTCTGCACCACAAGCCGAGGGGGGAATTCCAGAGGGCAACATCTCAATTTCAGGGCTTGTAGTATAGTCACATTCCCTTCCTCCACGGGTAACATTCTGATAGGATTTCTTTCTAAAATTGAAATGCTCGTGATCTCCAATCCCAGAAGGAAGTGTTTTCATTCTCTTTCACCAGAAGTCTAGCCAAGAAAGTCTGGCAGTAACTGAAAGAAATCTTTAGGAATCAGGCAGAATGCCTTTTTTTTGAAGCAGCAATTGTTTGACGTTGGAAATTTTAAAGACCTTTCCTAATTGGTGAAGACCACTTTGACTCTAAAATTGAAGAGGAAGTTTGAAAGGGGAGGCGGGTGTGTTTCTAGCTTGACCACTGCCGCTCTCCAGACCAGCAGCCCCACAGGAAACCTTTCAGAAGCCACTTCCCTCCATTTTGAGCCAGGAGGAAGCAATTCTATGGGACCAGGTTCTCCCTCCACCATCTGGAGTCACCTGTGGCTCCGCCCCACCAGCACCACGCTCCTGGGGGGATGGGAAGCAACTCAATCCCTAATGAGATTCTTACCAGGAAATGAGACAAGGATCTTTTACTTACTTTTGATGCTTTCGAACTTTGGTGCTGGAGAAGACTCTTGAGAGTCCCTTGGACAGTTAGGAGATCAAACTCGTCAGTCCTAAAGGAAATCAACCCTGAATATTCATTGGAAGGACTGATGTTGAAGCTGAACCTTCAGTACTTTGGCCACCTGATGCGAAGAGCCGACTCATTGGAAAAGACTCTGATGCTGGGTAAGATTGAAGGCAAGAAGAGAAGGCGGGACAGAGGATGAGATGGTTGGATGGCATCACCAACTCAGTGGACATGAATTTGAGCAAACTCGGGGAGATGGTGAAGGTCAGGGAAGCATGGCATGCTGCAGTCCATGGGGTCACAGCGAGTCAGACATTACTTAGCAACCGAACAACTTAATTTTGCAGAGACCTGTTTTCAGTTCAGTTCAGTTCAGTCACTCAGTCATGTCTGACTGACTCTTTGTGACCCCATGAATTGCAGCACACCAGGCCTCCCTGTCCATCACCAACTCCCGGAGTTCATGCAAACTCAAGTCCATCGAGTCGGTGATGCCATCCAGCCGTGTCACCCTCTGTCGTCCCCTTCTCCTCCTGCCCCCAATCCCTCCCAGCATCAGAGTCTTTTCCAATGAAGTCAACCAGCACGGGGGTTCAGAATAAAACTCAACATTTAGTCTCTAGGTATTCTGATACATTGTCTCTCCTGGGAAACCCCTGTGGGCAAACCAGGCATAGGGAAACTGATTCTACTGCTCAACAGATAAGTAATGGTAACAGCAGTTACAGTTACTATTTATTTAATGGTTGCCTGGCAACCCACTCCAGTATTCTTAACTGGAGAATCCTATGGACAGAAGAGCCTGACGGGCTACAGTCCATGGGGTTGCAAGAGTTGGACATGACTGAAGCAACTTAGCACACACATATGACCAGAAATGATAAACACTTTTTAAATATTAGCATGTTTCATTCTTAAAGCAACCTTAGGAGAAGGCTATAATTATTCACGGATAAAGTGGCAAGGTATGTCTCCCTGGCACCTCCATGTCCTCGGTCTCTCTCCATCCTCTTCTCTGGAAGGAAGATGGCCTTAGAACATAAATATACACAAAATTATGCTTTATGAAATGAGTCATATTAGAAAGACACTGATTTTTGTGTGTGTGTCTTCTAGAAGTCCCACTATGAAGAGAGAGATGTGGGTGGAGATAAAAAAATGGAGGTAGTCCAAGGGGAAGATATTTATAGATGCAGGATGAAGGTTGGGTGAGGAATTGGGGGAGGGACCTCGCAAGAACTGAAATTGACTCCAGAAAAAAATACAAATATGTTTGGCACCATCTTCTGGGCTCTGAGCATATTTGTGATGTCCTGTAAGGTTCATTACTTTCTAGTGAAGGAATCAGTCTGCGTATTATTGCCAAGGCATAGAGCATATCCATTTCACAGGGGAGGAAATTGAGGCTCAAGAATTAAGATATTCATTCAAAATCACACTCACGTGAGTGGCAGTCACAAATTTATCTGACATCCCTCCCCCCCAAATTCTATGCTTTCCTGATATGCATAGCATGGCAAAGTCTAGAATGAATTTCACTAGTTATGAGTGACAAAGCAGAGGTAAAAATTTTAAATAGGAACCTTTCATATGTGGAGAAGGAAATGGCACCCCACTCCAGTACTCTTGCCTGGAAAATCCCATGGATGGAGGAGCCTGGTGGGCTGCAGTCCATGGGGTCGCTAAGTTGGACATGACTGAGTGACTTCACTTTCACTTTTCACTTTCATGCACTGGAGAAGGAAATGGCAACCCATTCCAGTGTTCTTGCCTGGAGAATCCCAGGGAGGGAGAAGCCTGGCGGGCTGCTGTCTATGGGGTCGCAGAGAGTTGGACACGACTGAAGCGACTTAGCAGCAGCAGCAGATACCAGTGTGTATGATCCAGAAAAGGGGTGCAAACTAAGAAGTAGATATTCATAGCTAAAAATTATGGATCACTGTACTTTGAATAAAAGTTGTTCAATTTATCATAGAATATGACCAATTGACTTTATTTCTAAGGTGCTTGCATCAAAACTTATCATAAAAAAGTATTTTTTCATTCCAAAGCCCATTGGTCAATGAGGAAATTGCAAGGAAGGTAAGAATTAACAACTGAGGCCAACCAGGTGCTTTCAACATTAGATTTTATGAGTATTTTTCCAGGCAGCAGTCTTTCTTCAAATTTTATAAAGAAAATATAAGGGTTAAGCATTGTTCTAATTCTTGTATTTTCAGACATACCTTGACCAAGATCCCCAGGCAAAAATACGTAATAGCTAAAAACTTGCGAGAAATACAAACTTTGATGTGGGAAAAGGGAAGCCTTAGGTACAAACTGATTGTTCAGCCGCTAAGTCATGTCTGACTCTTTGCAACCCCATGGACTGTAGAGCACCAGGCTTCCCTGTCCTTCACTATCTCTCAGAGTGTGCCCAAGTTCATGTCCATTGAGTCGGTGATGCCATCCAACCATCTCATCCTCTGTTGCCCCCTTCTCCTCCTGCCCTCAATTTTTCCCAGCATCGGGGCTTTTCCAATGAGTCAGCTCTTGCATCAAGTGGCCAAAGTATTGGAGCTTCAGCTTCAGCATCAGTCCTTCCAGTGAATATTCAGGGTTGATTTCACAAAGATGTAAAAATTTACTAGGATGCATATGAATTATTCCAGGTAAGAAATAAGAAGTAGAGAATTAGTTTAGATGATTTACCAAAAAAAAAAAAAAATAGAAGGGATGCTGGAGTAGGGGCAGGAGTCCAAAATCCACGAGATACCCAAGGAAGGGAAGGCTGTAGAATCTGCCTTCATGGAGATTTGCAAACACAATAAGAACACTAGTTCTCCTTAAGGTCTTGAGAATTAAATATAATGACCTCTTTAGGTCTCTTCTTGTGTTGTGATCCTTCAGGTTTAATTACACTTCGTGGGTAATATTAGAAAACACAGTGGAAACTGCTAAATCTAAGGGCTTAGGCTCAGGAGTCAGACAGACCTCAGTCTGAATCAAACACATGACTATTAACCTTTAATAGGCTTGAGCCAACCAGCAACCTTCCTATATTTCCCAAGTCCATTTGCTCCCCATGATAAACATCTCACACCTTCACCTTTGCCTTAAGCCTTCAAACCTCGTCTCCATCCACTTCTCATTTTTCATTGAGAAAACAGAAGCAATTTTAATACAAACTCTTATTAACATATCTACCAACATCTGCACATCTGGGTACACAGGCACTGCTTTTCCTTCTACTATCATGGGAAATAGATGGGGAAACAGTGGAAACAGCGACAGACTTTATTTTTCTGGGCTCCAAAATCACTGCAGATGGTGATTGCAGCCATGAAATTAAAAGACGCTTACTCCTTGGAAGGAAAGTTATGACCAACCTAGATAGCAAATTCAAAAGCAGAGACATTACTTTGCCAACAAAGGTCCATCTAGTCAAGGCTATGGTTTTTCCTGTGGTCATGTATGGATGTGAGAGTTGGACTGTGAAGAAAGCTGAGCACCGAAGAAATGATGCTTTTGAACTGTGGTGTTGGAGAAGACTCTTGAGAATCCCTTGGACTGCAAGGAGATCCAACCAGTCCATTCTGAAGGAGATCAGCCCTGGGTGTTCACTGGAAGGAATGATGCTAAAGCTTAAACTCCAATACTTTGGCCACCTCATGCAAAGAGTTGACTCATTGGAAAAGACTCTGATGCTGGGAGGGATTGGGGGCAGGAGGAGAAGGGGACAACGGAGGATGAGATGGCTGGATGGCATCACCAACTCGATGGACGTGAATTTGGGTGAGCTCTGGGAGTTGGTGAAGGACTGGGAGGCCTGGAGTGCTGCAATTCATAGGGTTGCAAAGAGTCAGACACGACTGAGCAACTGAACTGAACTGAAGTGATGATGGATGAACTGTCTGCGCTACGAACAACACCTCCATTTGGGCCCTAGACCCCATCTTCTGTCTCCAAATCAAGGTGGTGCTCAAGTAATCGCCTGCAAAAAGTTTTTCTCCCTTTCCTAGAGCACTCCCATCAGTCAACAAACATATCAGCCATCATTCCCTTGTAGCTACGCTTCCATTTTAAGAAAATGCCTCCAATTCTTCACTGGTTTCACTTCCGTTTATCCCTTTTTCCTTTGAATCCACTTTGATTAACCTTTTCTCACCAGTGTGCCACCAAAATAACTCTTGTGGAGGTCCCCAGTAAAACTAGACTAGTTGTCTAGTTGTCTAGTTGTCTAGTCCAGGGGCAACTTAGCCCTCATCTTATTGGAAATGCCAGCTATATTCAACCAGTACATGCATGCTAAGTCGTTTCAGTCATGTCCAACTCTTTACAACCCCATGGACTGTAGCCCGCCAGAATCCTCTGTCCATTGGATTCTTCAGGCAAGAATACTGGAGTGGGTTCCCACTCCCTCTTCCAGGGCATCTTCCTGACCCAGCGACGGAGCCCAGGCCTCTGACGTCTCATGCATCGGCAGGCGGGTTCTTTAGCACTAGCACCATCTGGGAAGCCCATCGGCACAGCCTACAGGCCACATAAGTGGTCTGCAAACCACCTTCTCATGTGCCCCTCCGGCTTCGCTTCCTCTTTCTCACCCCACTTCAGGCACTCTGGCTTCCTCAAACATGTTTAGTCCTCTTACCTCAGAATCTTTGCACCTGCTTTTTTATGCCTAGAATGCTCCCCTCCCACCTCTGCCCACCCCTAGGTATCCACATGACTTGCTTCCTCACATTCTCGTTTTCTCTAATCAGCCTTTGTAAAACAGCACGTACATAAACCAAAGAAACCCCACAGTCTCTTACTTTATTTACCTTGCTTTACTTACCTCCATAGCACCTAACATATCAGAGTGTATTTATTTCATTTGTTGTTTTGTTTTTCCCTACCTCCCACTAGAAAGTAACTTCCATGAACGCCCTTGTTTGATTCATGGCTCTGTCTCCATCTCCTAGAACAGTTCCTGGCACATAATAGGTACTCAGTGAATCTTGTTAAATAAATGAATGTATCTGATTCACTCTGCTATACAGCAGAAACTAACACACTATAAACCAACTGCTACCTGCTGCTAAGCCGCTTCAGTCGTGTCCGACTCTGTGCGACCCCATAGACGGCAGCCCACCAGGCTCCCCTGTCCCTGGGATTCTCCAGGCAAGAACACTGGAGTGGGTTGCCATTTCCTTCTCCAATGCATGAAAGTGAAAAGTGAAAGGGAAGTCGCTCAGTCATGTCTGACCCTCAGCGACCCCATGGACTGCAGCCTACCAGGCTCCTCCATCCATGGGATTTTCCAGGCACGAGTACTGGAGTGGGGTGCCATTGTCTCCTCCGATAAACCAACTATACTCCAATAAAAAATAATTATTTAAAAGGAAATACACAGTTCAGTAAAAAATTAATGAGCTTGACCACTTACTCTGTGTGACTTTAGAAAAGTATCTGAATTACATCACCTTTTAAATGAGGATAATATCAACGCCTACCTCAGAGGTTATTATAATAATAAAACTGAATAATCTGTATAAAGCCTATCTAGAACTCAACAAAAGATATTATTGTAACATTATTTATTATCTTATTTCTAATCACTATAATCTTCTGGAAGGTGAAAGTCAAAGTCACTCAGTCGTGTTCAACTCTTTATGACCCCCATGGGCTGTACAGTCTATGGGATTCTCCAGGCCAGAATATGGGAGTGGGTAGCTTTTCCCTTCTCCAGGGGATCTTCCCAACCCAGGGATTGAACCCAGGTCTCCCGCATTGCAGGCAGATTGTTTTACCAGCTGAGCCACAACCTCTTGGAATTCTCTATAAAAGTTTGATAGAGTTCCAGGACATTATGAGAATTACATACAATTTTAAAGAAAAAAAAAAAGTCCTCCATTGAAACACCGACAACCAAAAGAAAATTCCTTCCTGAGAGCTCAGGAATCATCAAACTCATCACATCTGCGCTGGGATGTCTGTGGGTTGTCTGCATGGAATGTGCTGAGTGCACCTCCCCTAAATTCCTTAGGGGAACTTTTCTTCCAACTAACCTTCACACTGCAGGACTTCAGACATTTTACCGAGGTAGGAGGTAGAAGCCGGCTGTGAATTTGGTAAAACTTCTGTCTGCTAGCTTTCTGCGACCCTGCATTCGTGAGCACACAAAACTCCTCTGCTGCCTGTTAATTATTTTAGATGAGTGGGGTCCTAGGTACATTATCATTCGATTTATTTTAGGTGAAAGGCATTTTGGTTTCCAGATTAATTACCATCATCAACTTAATGCTAAACTCTCCCATGCGCTATAGAACCCTTCACTCCTCTACTTCGTCATTTACCATGAAATATTAAAGTTACCTCTTTACGTGTTTGTCTCTCCAGCTAGATCCTAAGCTAACTGAGAGTAGTGACCATGTATTAATCTTGCCAATATTGTTAATATTTGGTCCCTACTAGCCCATGAGACGGAGAAGGCAATGGTACCCCACTCCAGCACTCTTGCCTGGAAAATCCCATGGACAGAGGAGCCTGTGGGCTGCCGTCTGTGGGGTCACACAGAGTCTGACACGACTGAAGTGACTTAGCAGCAGCAGCAGCCCATTAGAAATTATCAATAAATACTATTTAAAATAAAGGTTGTGTAGTATATTATAAAATTAAAGACTAGCACCAAGTGAACTAAGGTTGAATACCTACAGTGCCACTGTGTGAGATCAAATTGCTTAACTACTCTGTGCCTGAGTTTCCTCCTTTATAGAACAATAATATAATCTACCTTATCAGATTATTACAGAATTAAATGGATTAAATTAAGAAATGTAAGATGACTTACAAGTGTGCTTAATATAATTTATTATCTATAATAAATATTAACTATTAGTTCTTAATAAATGTTAGTTTTCATTAAAGTAGAAAACTGAGCCGCCCTTTCCTGTATTCAAACCGGTTCCAAAGCAGGCTCTGTCATCTATAGGCAGACATTCTGTGGAAGAGCCGCGTGTGCAGTGTGGCGCCATTCACCGCTTCTGCAGAGGCACAGTATCCTTCTGATCTTGCCCATTCAGTCCCCCAGGAAGCCACTACCAGTTCACTGGTGTTCACACAGGCCATGGACAATTACCTGCTATTCTTGCTCTTTCTCTGCTCTCAGCCCAGATTTCAAACAAACGTGGACTAGGCTGAGATAGCTAGGGGTAGATACACAAATGGAAGGTCAGATTGAAGGTCAGAGGCAGTTAGCCAGGCCTCCAACAGGCTTGAGTGACTTGGAGATTTCAGACTGAGCCACCCTCTGAGTCCCCATTACCCTGCTGCCCATCCGCCCAGTTCTGCACGTGGCAGCCTCACCTTATGGAACTGTGGCGGGTATATCCGAGCAGCCCCATGGTTCAGCAGCAGCTGGTAGCAGATCTCAGGCCGGGCGGCGGGTCGCACGGAGGTGACCTTCAGCACATACTGGATGGCAGCGCAGCCGTTGATGTCCATGAGATTGGCTTCCGCGCCGGCCTCCAGCATCATGTCCATGAGCACGTGGTCGCAGTTCCAGGCTGCCTTGTGGAGCGGAGATTTAAAATCGTCATCCCGGGCGTTGACCTCCGCCTTGTAGTCCAGCAGCATGCGGCAGATGAGGTGATGATCCCGGCTGTACTCCTGCTCTTTGAAGCGGAGGGCCCAGTAGGTTGCGATGGCCAGAGGGGTCTCCATGTGGGCGTTCACACTGTCCACGATGGCCCCGTGCTCCACGTAGAAGGCCACCAGCTCGGGGAGGCCAAAGTGGGCAGCCGTGTGCAAGGGCGTCTCCTCATCCTGGTTGTTGGTCTTCATGTTCACATTCGCCCCTAGAAAGCGAGGTTGAAGCAGACAATTATTTAAACATATTTTACCGTTACTCACAAGGCTCATTAAACAGGCCTTTTCTCGCTACTTCCGACTACCCATTTTTCCAATTTCCATTTCTGGACCCCATGGGAGCCACTGCTTTGAAAGGACAGTGCCACCTTCTGGGCAAGCAGTAAATATATGGGGTGATGGGAGAGTGGGCCTGAGAAGGAAGATTGGGACTGTGCAACGCAGCATTGTTAGTTCAGTTCTAGTTCCTACTCCTAGGTGGATTGGGAAATACAAAGTGATTCTGATAACCAAATAGCTTTTATCAATAAAATAGCAAGTATTAAAAAAATAAATAAAGGTTATATCACTATCTTTGAGGCTTATATGTTATATGTGTGGCTTCAAAAGTCATCAATTTCTTGATGAGATTTCTTAAATATCATGTCATTTTTTTTTCTTCCCAAGCAGCTAAACCTAAAAACTTGGTACAAGGGAACTTTAGTGGTATAGAAATTCAGTCTTCTGACTGGACACTGACAGTATCAAGCCGCTGAATTCTATGAGGCTCCTTTGGAACACACCTGGAGCAAAAATAAATACTCTGATGACCAAACTAGAGTAAAGGTCACATTTTGAAAGGAAAATAATAGAAGCTGGGAAAATAAAACACTCATCAAAAAAAAACGCAAACAATTAAAGATTGTATGTAATATGTGCAATTTATTGTCGACAATGGCTATTTAGAAATGCAAATTATGAGTGCTTGGAAATCTCCTTAGAAATTACTTAATCCAACCACTTATTTAACAGACAAAGAAAATGAGTAAATTTTATTTTTTCTGATAGGAAAGTTAAGTACTAGAATGATCAATCTGAGAAACTGAAATTTTCCTCTCATCCTAGTTTAATTGGGGAAGCTAAATGACCCCAGAGGGTCTACTCTATAATCAGTTTTACTGGAAATGTTTATAGTTACTTCAAGGATAAATCTGGGAAGACTTTTATCATTATTATTATTAAGGTAGCAACTTATATTTATTAAGCACTTGCCATGTACAAAATTCTGAGCTAAATGCTTTTCATATTCCTCATGGAATCTTCCTAGAAACTCTTTGCAGGAGGTGCATTTTTATCCCAATTTTACAGATGAAGAAATTTGTACTTAGGCTAATAACTATACCAGGCTAAGAAGCACTAGAACAGAAGTTTGACAGCAGACAGCCTAGCTTCATAATCTCTCACCACTGTGCCATTCTACCTCATTATTTTTCTTTAAATTTTTTTTTGTTTGCTTTGCTGTCTTTGGATATTTGAAAATTTGAAAGTAATGGAGAAATCATGTTGCATTTTGTTAATTTTAAAAATCTGTTCTCCATGTGTTGCTCCTTTATGCCATTTTTCACGGCATCCTCTGATCATATGGAACACATTTAAGAAAGGGGATACTCCTACCAGCTTGCTGGCTGTCTAATACAAAATCCACCCCCTAGTGAGGTTTCTGAGAGCACATTGTTCTGTAAACTCTGAGACTGTCTCTGCTCCTAACTTCAGACAGCAGAATTATAAGCAAAGATAGTCCCTCATGAAGATCTGTCATTCGTGTTCATCAGGATTCCACCCTGGAGCAGCTCTGGGTCAGATCTCCCTTCAGGTTAGCCCTTCTGTGCTCTGGAGTGAAATGAAATGAATGTCTTCCCAGAAGCCAGTGCGGGGTCACTTCAGACACAGGAGAATTTCCAGTAAGAAAGGGATCAGAGGGTCAGGGTGAAATTTACAGGCCAACTTGGAACAAACCACATCCTTTATTTTTTTTAATGTATTTGGACATTTACAATGGATCCTTGACCTCTTGCTACAACTAGATATGCTGAATGGTTTGTTTTCCTGAATAGGAGAGCCTTATTTTATATTTGAATTGTGTCTTTGAGTGAACTTTTCCACGAGCTACATAGAAAGTAGAATGATTTGACTACTTCTACTTTAAATTTTGTGATTTATTCAAGAAATTAGAGACCATAAACATAAATTCTTGGGAATGTTAAAAAAAATACACATCTTTAATGTGAAAATGTGTATTGGCTTCCTAGAGCTGCCACATCAAATGCCACAAATTGGGTGGCTACAAACAACAGAAATTTGTTCATGAGTCTAGAGATCAGAAGTGAAATTGAAGTGTTGATAAAGGTGGCTATTTCTGAGAGAGTTTAAAGGGGGACTCTCTCTCGTGCCCCACTCTGAGCTTCTGGTGATGGCAGCAATCCTTGGTGTGCCTTGGCTTGTGGATGTATCCTCCCGGGGCCACCGCCATGTTCACGTGGTCCTGTCTGTGTCTTCACAAGGCTGCCTTCTTACAGAGACACCAGCCTTCTTACAGACACACCAGCCTTCTTACAGACACACCAGTCTTCTTACCGAGACACCAGTCTTCTTACAGAGACATCAGACGTACTGCAACAAGGGCCCATGCTGCTCCACTCGTCTTAATGAATTACATCTGCAACGACCCCGTATCCAAACAAGGTCACATGCTGACCTGCCAGACATTAGGACTTCAGCATATCTTCTTTTTAGGGGGCAAACAGGGGATACAAGTCCACCCATAATATATAATATTACGTATTATACACACAAACACTGTGTGTGTGTTTGTGTGTACGCCCAGTCGCTCAGTCAGTCCTGTCTGCCTCTTTGTGACTCTTCGTGGCTCATGGACTGTAGCCCACCAGGCTCCTCCGTCCATGGGACTTTCCAGGCAAGAATACTGGAATGGGTTGCCATTCCCTTCTCCAGGGGATCTTCCTGACCCAGGGATCAAACCCATGTCCTTGCGTCTCCAGCACTGGCAGGCAGACTCTTTACCGCGGCCCCACCTGGGAAGCCCACGACATAACATAATATGTAACGTGTATTGTGTCTGTGTGTGCGCAGTTGCTCAGTCCTGTCTGATCTGTAACCCGCTAGGCTTCTCTGTCCATGGATTCTCCAGGCAAGAATGTTAGAGTGGGTTGCCATGCCCTCCTCCGGGGCATCCCCTCCGATGTCATTAGATGTTTTTAAATAGGTATTGACTCGATGGACGTGAGTCTGGGTGAACTCCGGGAGTTGGTGATGGACAAGGAGGCCTGGCGTGCTGCGATTCATGGGGTCGCAAAGAGTCGGACACGACTGAGCGACTGAACTGAACTGAACTGTACCAGTCTGCACTCCCATAAGCCATGTGTGAGGGTTCTCATCAACATTTGGGGTTTTCAATCTATTTAATTTTAGCCAGTATGGGAGTGCATAGTGATACCTCATTGTGTTTGAATGTTATGTTTCCCTAATTAACAATTAGTTTAGATATATTTCAATATTTTTAAACAAACATTGCTTTTTATTTACTATTATAAAGCATTTCCGTATTATGTTATCATATAAAATATCATTTTAAAATAATGACATAATATTCCACAGAGTCAGTTTACCCTACTGTTAGATGTAAAGGCTTTTTCCAAAGTTTTGATCTTATGACTAATGCTACAATTGATAAATTTATGTGTAAATTTTAAGATTATTTCCTTAGCATAAACTCCCCCAAAATGGAATCATTAAGCTGAAACATCTGAGCTATTTAAAGGGAGACTTGATCGACATGAACTTGAGTAAGCTCCGGGAATTGGTGATAGACAGGGAAGCCTGGCGTGCTGCAGCCCATGGGGTCACCTGACTGAGTGACTGATCTGAACTGAACGATCTCTCATTGATGCATGAATGCTGTTTTACTCATCTAGTATGTAGTTACGTAATTAAAATTCTTTTGCAATTTTGGAAGTAAAAAATGGTATCAAAAAATCCCGTTGTATTTTTTTTGTGCGTTTGTTTTTGGTTTTGGTATTAGAATGCCCTACTCCTCTCAGAGGTTTCAACATTAGCCAGATTAATTGCAATTTAATTTGTATATATTTTAAAACATTTAACATTTAATTCACATGGAAATTATTGTGGTGTGCCTACCAACTTAGGAAGAATTGACATTCTTACAATATAGAGTCTTTTCATGTGGGAACACAGTCTGTTTCTTGAAAAGTTTTCTTTATATTTCTGTAAACTATAGCCCCACAAAATTTGTAGCAATTTTCATTTTAGGGAAGAACAGTAAGTTATTTCTGGGGTAAAGTAACTTCTAATGAAAGAAAGACCTTCATGAACTTTCTAATTTATGCAAGATAGACTCCAGAACTAGTCTGAAATGGTAGCAAATGAGACAGAGACAATTTTTAATTTGCATTGCTTTATAAAGAACCAGGACTTTTTAGATTTCATCGGTAGGCAAAGAACAGATTTGTGTGCACTGAGAATAAGATGCAGAGTGGACATAGGGTAAGAGTGCCACAGAGAGGACACTGGCCACCGGAATGGCACTCTGATACCCCTGAAGCCAGGACAGCAGGGACACAGTCCCACAGGAGGAACACAGTGTCGGTCAAAATTAAATGTTTTCTGTTCTCCCATACTGTATGATAGTCTCCTTTCCTGACCCTTCAACAGACAGAATCAATTACATGAATCCTAGTTATGAGACCTCACATTTCCTTTTTTCCAAGTAAAATTAAACTACCTCCAAGCACCCACTTGTTGCTGGGCTGATCACCTGTGATCCATCATCGTATGGCTCCCTCTGCTGGGCTCTGCTACTTCCTACAGGCCATGAGTTGGCCCTCAGAAGCGCGCTTTCCAAAGAACCCACCTTCCCCGCCAAGTTCTACCACCTCCGAAACCACGTGGGAGTCGGGGCAGGCCTGGTTACTGCAGAAACTGTCACTGCTTGATCTTCCCAGACTCAACGAAGCCACATCTTGACTCCATCCCTAAGCTGGCGCCTGCCTCCCTCCTTGTCCTGATGGACTTGATTTCTTGCCGATTTTTTTTTTTACAAACTTTTGTGTGTAAGTGGGGAGATGGAATTTGAGGCCAGACCAGTGCTTCACAACCCTCTGAGACATGCCTTTTCTATTCCACAATGAAATTCATAAATAATATACATTATCCACTTTCATATGTAATCTTTTAAAAATAAATCTAGTACCTAGCTAACAGGTAAAGGCAAAATAAAAGTAGTTTCTGATAATCATAACTATATAGTTATGATTGTTAAAAATAATATAAATTACAATGATGTAGTATACATTTTAATAAGTTATTGACTATCCTAGATGAACTCATGAAATGGTTATTTGTTTGAATCCATATGTAGACTCCCAGCAACTATATCGTTGAATTGACACAGGGGTTTGTACCATAACTCAAATACCACACATGTCATTGCCATAATGAATGGTGTTTCAAATGAGAAAAGAAATCTTGGTTTAGTTTTGCCTTGATTAGCTGCATAGCTCTATTCCTGGAAATTTCCATGTTTATTTACAATTCAAAAGTATTTTATGTTTATATATGTAAAATGGAGTTAGGTTAGAAATCTACTGTGTTACTACATCTAAATATCTATTTTTACATCAGTGCTAAATCTAAGCTTTTTAAAAAAAAATTATGAAAGAACTTAAAAATACAATCTCAGAAAATATAATCAGATCAGATCAGATCAGTTGCTCAGTCATGTCCGACTCTTTGCGACCCCATGAATCGCAGCACACCAGGCCTCCCTGTCCATCACCAACTCCCGGAGTTCACTCAGACTCACGTCCATCGAGTCAGTGATGCCATCCAGCCATCTCATCCTCTGTCGTCCCTTCTCCTCCTACCCCCAATCCCTCCCAGCATCAGAGTCTTTTCCAATGAGTCAACTCTTTGCATGAGGTGGCCAAAGTACTGGAGTTTCAGCTTTAGCATCATTCCTTCCAAAGAAATCCCAGGGCTGATCTCCTTCAGAATGGACTGGTTGGATCTCCTTGCAGTCCAAGGGACTCTCAAGAGTCTTCTCCAACACCACAGTTCAAAAGCATCAATTCTTCGGCACTCAGCCTTCTTCACAGTCCAACTCTCACATCCATACATGACCACAGGAAAAACCATAGCCTTGACTAGACGGACCTTTGTTGGCAAAGTAATGTCTCTGCTTTTGAGTATGCTATCTAGGTTGGTCATAACTTTCCTTCCAAGGAGTAAGTGTCTTTTAATTTCATGGCTGCAGTCACCACCTGCAGTGATTCTATATACCTCTATCCATATTTGACAGATACTAATCTTTGCTATATTTGCTTTGATTTTCTTTTTTCTAAGAAAAAATTTTACAGAAAAAAAGCCAGCCCTTTTCTCCTTTCTTCCCTCCTTTTCTTTCACCTCAGAAGTAACTATTCTAAAGTTGACTTTTGTCATTCCTTTGTAAATTTTTGTTCTTTTATTATTCGCGCGTGTGTGTGTGCGAGCACGTGCTCAGTCATGTCTGACTCTTTGCAACCCCATGGACTGCAACCCACCAGGCTCCTCTATCCATGGGATTTCCCAGGCAAGAATACTGGAGTGGGTTGCCATTTCCTTTTCTAGGGGATCTTCCTGGATCAGCGATCGAGCCCTTGTCTCCTGCATTGGCAGGTGAATTCTTTACCACTGAGCTGCCTGGAAAGCCCATTACTCACATACGTATCCATAAACAACATAAACACTTTTATTTTGTTTTCCTAAAAACCATATAAGCGGTACTCACTTTTGCAACCTCCTTTGTCAGCCATTTTCTGTTTCTGAGCAGAGAGCTGATTTTTTTTTTTTTCCATTTCAACAGCTGAACAGATTTATATTGTGTAATTAAACAGTTTAATTACAGTTTAGCCATCTCTCTGCTAAAGACACTAAAGTTGTTTTAGCATTTTATAATAACACATATCTTTTAAATCATGCAGGAGTTTCTTTATAGAGAGAAACTGAATTAGTAGTAATAGCATATGAACATTTTCAACCATATTATACTCATCAGTGTTATATCAATTTATATGTCCATCAGTAGAGTTTAAAAGTTCAACATCATTTCCAACACTTGATACCATTGCACTGTTTAATGGTTGCCAATTAGTATGAAATGGTATTCTGATTTAATTTGCATTGCCCTTGTTAGCAGTAGTGTTTTCTCATATGTCTACAGGCAACAAGATTTTAGCTTATATGAATTGCCTATTCATAGTCTCTGCCATTTTTCACTGAGTTGCTTATGTTTTTCTTGTTTACTTTTTAGGATATAGACAAAATCACTGTGGAGAATATGATAAAAACTTTACTGAAGGCAAAAGACTTACATGTAAAGTACTGCTATGTTCATTAATAGAAAGATTCAATAGGGTAAAAGATGGCAATTCTCCCTGAATTAACCTATAATTGCAATGTAATTCAAACATTTTTTACATAATTTTTCAAAAAGTAATGAACAAATCAATTTTGTAAAAAAAAAAAAAAAAAAGAAGAAGAAGAAGGAAGAAGAGATGATGAAAGGGGTGTACTTATCCTACCAGGTATTCAAGCAAACTGTAATCAACACCATGTCAGTTCAGTTCAGTTCAGTGACTCAGTCGTGTCCGACTCTTTGCGACCCCATGAACCGCAGCACACCAGGCCTCCCTGTCCATCACCATCTGCCGAGGTCCGCCCAAACCCATGTCCATCGAGTCGGTGATGCCATCCAGCCATCTCATCCTCTGTCGTCCCCTTCTCCTCCTGCCCTCAATCTTTCCCAACATCAGGGTCTTTTCAAATGAGTCAGCTCTTCGCATCAGGTGGCCAAAGTATTGGAATTTCAGCTTCAACATCAGTCCTTCCAATGAACACCCAGGACTGATCTCCTTTAGGATAGACTGGTTGGATCTCCTTGCAGCCCAAGGAACTCTCAAGAGTCTTCTCCAACTCCACAGTTCAAAAGCATCAATTCTTAGGCACTCAGCTTTCTTTACAGCCCAACTCTCACATCCATACATGACTATTGGAAAAACCTTAGCCTTGACTAGATGGACATTTGTTGGCAAAGTAATGTCTCTGCTTTTTAATATGCTGTCTAGGTTGGTCATAACTTTCCTTCCAAGGAGTAAGCGTCTTTTAATTTCATGGCTGCAGTCACCATCTACAGTGATTTTGGAGCCCCTAAAAATAAAGTCAGCCACTTTTTCCACTGTTACCCCATCTATTTGCCATGAATTGATGGGACCAGATGCCATGATCTTAGCTTTCTGAATGTTCAGCTTTAAGCCAACTTTTTCACTCTCCTTTTTCATTTCATCAAGAGGCTCTTTAGTTCTTCTTTACTTTCTGCCATAAGGGTGGTGTCATCTGCATATCTGAGGATACTGATATTTCTCCCATCAGTCTTGATTCCAGCTTGTGCTTCCTCCAGTCCAGCATTTCTCGTGATGTACTCTGCATATAAGTTACAGGGTGACAATATACAGCCTTGAAGTACTCCTTTTCCTATTTGGAATCAGTCTGTTGTTCCATGTCCAGTTCTAACTGTTGCTTCCTGATCTGCATATAGGTTTCTCAAGAGGCAGGTCAGGTGGTCTGGTATTCCCATCTCTTTCAGAATTTTCCACAGTTTATTGTGATCCACACAGTCAAAGGATTTGGCATAGACAATAAAGCAGAAATAGATGTTTTTCTGAAATTCTCTTGCTTTTTCAATGATCCAGTGGATGTTGGCAATTTGATCTCTGGTTCCTCTGCCTTTTCGAAAACCAGCTTGAACATCTGGAAGTTCACGGTTCACGTATTGCTGAAGCCTGGCTTGGAGAATTTTGAGCATTACTTTGCTAGTGTGTGAGATGAGTGCAATTGTGTGGTAGTTTGAGCATTCTTTGGCATTGCCTTTCTTTGGGATTGGAATGAAAACTGACTTTTTCCAGTCCTGTGGCCACTGCTGAGTTTTCCAAATTTGCTGGCATATTGAGTACAGCACTTTCACAGCATCATCTTTCAGGATTTGGAATAGCTCAACTGGAATTCCATCACCTCCACTAGCTTTGTTCATAGTGATGCTTCCTAAGGCCCACTTGACTTCACATTCCAGGATGTCTGGCTCTAGGTGAGTGATCACACCATCGTGGTTATCTGGGTCGTGAAGATCTTTTTGTACAGTTCTTCTGCGTCTTCTTGCCACCTCTTCTTAATATCTTCTACTTCTCTTAGGTCCCTACCATTTGTGGGAATGTAAATTGGTGCAGACACTATGGAAAACAGTATGGAGGTTCCTCACAAAAGCAAAAATAGAACTACCCTATGATCCAGTAATTCCACCCCTGAGTATATAGCCAAAGAAAATGAAAACACCAATTTGAAAAAATACAGGCATTCCAATGTTCATAGCAGCACGGTTTACAATAGCCAATTTATGGACGCAACCTACGTGTCCAACAACAAAAGAATGAATAAACAACGTGTAGTGACTGTGTATGTATGTGTGTATATATATATATATGTTATCACTTATGTGTGGAATCTAATAAACAAATCAATAAATAAAATAAAACAGAAACAAGACTCACAGATACAGAGAACAAACTAGTGGTTACCAGTGGGAAGAGAGAAGAGGGCAGAGGCAAGGGAGTAGAGGGTAGGAAATTAAGAGGTACAAACTACGATGTGATGTATAAAATAAATAAGCTACGAAGATATATTGTACAGCACAGGGATTATGGACAATATTTTTAACAACTATAGAGTGTAACCTTTAAAAATTGTAAATCACACTGTTGTACACCTGAAATTTATACAAATTTATACTGAAATTTATACAAATTTATACTGAAAATCAACTAAACTTCAATTTTTAAAATAGAGTATGAGAAAGAACATACAGCCTAGAAACAAACCTACTTATAGAAAGCATCTGGAATGACAGAAGGGGCAGTGCAGTCAGTGGAGAAATAATGGAATATCTAATAAAATATTGGGACCAAAGACTAACAATGCTGTGGAAGCACAAACTGGATCTTGTGTCTGAGTGTGTGTATGTTTGTGTATGTGCGTGTTAAATTTCAGGTAAATAAAACTCAAGCAAAAAGTGAAATAATAAACTTATAAAACAAAAGCGCAGGAGTTGGTATCGGAGGGGAATGGACAGTCATCCACATCCAGTCATTGTATCTACAGAATACTCTCTTAGCTTATTAACTCTTGATGGAGACAGTTTTATCCAAGCCTTCTATTAAATGCAAACCTTTTATTACAGTTGAAACAATAGAGTGCAATCTCCTTGAGTCTTACTCTTCTCTGACTTTCCCTCCACCAGTTTATTTTGTTTTCTCTCCTACTGCTGCTAAGTCACTTCAGTCGTGTCTGACTCTGTGCAACCCCATAGACGGCAGCTCACCAGGCTCCCCCGTCTCTGGGATTCTCCAGGCAAGAACACTGGAGTGGGTTGCCATTTCCTTCTCCAATGCATGAAAGTGAAAAGTGAAAATGAAGTCGCTCAGTCGTGTCCGACCCTCAGTGACCCCATGGACTGCAGCCCACCAGGCTCCTCTGTCCATGGGATTTTCCAGGCAAGAGTACTGGAGTGGGGTGCCATTGCCTTCTCTCCTAGAAACCTGAATTTGTACAGTGTTGACTGTCTTCACTTTGTTCAGACCTTCAGCCGGCTGCAAGAGGTAGAGACAAGCTGAACACTGCTAGTTCTATGCTTTGTTTCTGCTCTCTCTGTGCATAACTTCCTTAAGCACCCTACATTGGAGAGCCAACCACCCTCTGTCAAGGGAACACTCTCGAATTCTGAATTATCTCTCGACTTAGGGCTGCACCTTATTATTTGATAAAATACTGTGGCATAAATGTCACTGGGAAGTGGTTTGTCTCGTTTCTACATTAAAATGTTCTCTTTTCCTTATCTTCAGTCCAGCCTCTTTCATTTTCCTTTAGGTCAGAGGAGCAAAAATGAGAAATCCTACCATGCTTTCAGAATTCTCTGGGGTTCTGACTTCCCCTTAAGCTACTACACCTTTGGTCCCAACAGTGAACATTTCATCCATATTCTTTGAGATGCTTTCTTTGCTAACGAGGATCAAGTGTTCATCTCAAGATTCATCTATTCATTCACGCAGCCTGTTCTGTGTCAGGAACAGAGACAGACTAGTGTGAAAAAGGATCAAGACCCCTACCACCAGGGAATTTCCATACTAGTTGAGAAAGAAAAAAGAAGCACAGGAGTAAGTGCATGACAAGACCATTTCAGACAGTGACAAACACAATATAGAAAATAAAACAGGTTGTGATGATACAGGTTACATGTAATATAACCACGAGGCCTGGCTGCTGGCTTCCTTCCTTCTTTCCTACCTTTATTTATTGGCTTACAGTATTATCTAGTTTCAGGTGTGTAACACACTGACTCAGTAGTTCCATAGATTATACACCATGCAAAGTTACTATAAAATATTGACTATACGCCTTGTGCTATACATTACATCTCCGTGACATTTAGTTTGTAACTGCTGGCTTGTATTAATACCTCTCAATCCCTTTCACTTACTTTTTCTCTTCTCCTCTCCTCTCCCTTTTTAACCACTAGCTTATTCTCTGTATCCCTGAGTGTATTTCTGCTTTGTTATATTTGTTTTTTAGATTCCACGTGTAAGTGAAAAGTGCAGTATTTGTCTTTTTCTGCCTGACTTATTTCACTAAGCATCGCTCTCATACACACACACACAACAATACTACTCTGCCATAAAAAAGAATGAAATTTCCATTTGTGACAACATGGAGGGTATTATGCTCAATGAAACAAGCAATTTACTTTTTATTTATTCACTGTTTGTGTACTTGTACTATTTTCATTGTTGAAAGCTGATGTTTTATTGAAGATATATCTAGGCTCAGGTTTTATTTTTCATTTATTTTTACTAGGAACCAAATTCACCTATTTCATCTTCACATAAATAACTGGCTTTTATACAAGAAATTTTTTTCTGCTACCTGTTTTAAAGTTTTGGTCATACTCAAAAAGGAAACATTTTTATATGTATTGAAAGCTATAAATTTTTTTTTGCTCAAAATGTTCATCACCCTCTAACAAGTTATGGTCAATGATTTAAAAAAAAAAATCCCTTCATGGTTTTTTAAATTCCTATCCTAAATGCAGGAGTGAAAAAGTGGTAAGTTACTCATGGCATTCTTCTTAATATCACCTTTAAATATTACACTTTTCTTAGACAAACTGTGGTAAAACAAAGTGAACAGTCATTAGTCTCATTGGTTAGAGAGGCCTGCAGTATATTTAAGAACAGATGGAAATGTAGAGAAAACATTCTTATGGGTTATAGTAGTAAGGATTTGAGAAGGAATTTTCTTCAGTTTATTAACTGCAGGTAGAAATTTAGAATCCTAAGTAGCTAATAGTTTTATCTGAGACACTTTCTTCCTCATTAGCTTGAAATTCACCAGCTTCAGTTTAAAACCATGCTAGGGTTTTGCATAGGCTTTTATGCAGAATAAGACAGCATATTTGTTCAGTGTTTTTTTATGAAAATATTAATAATGTCTGCTATTTTTCAAGCACTCACTAGGATTTTTACATATATTGTCTTGCTTACGATTAATAGTTATCATTTTTTAGCAACACCTATTATTCAAAGATGAGATTTGTTCATATTCAGGGCTTTTCACTTTCTGCAGGTTCTGCAATTGTTTCTCAAGTCTGCTTCTTTGTCAAGGATGCAATTTTGTGCGGTGTCGAGTTTGTTATTAACTGTCACCAAAGCACATTTTCAGCAGCCTGCTTTGTTCTAGTTTCAATTTTGCCCTTTCAATCTACAGTCTATGGCAAATTCATTTTCCTGTATCTTTCCTAGTCTTATCTTAAATGAAATCTTAAATGAAACGGCATTTCCCCTAAAGCCCCATTTCTATATACTTACATTCTCCAAGGTCTGGAGTTGAGACCTGCCTTCTTCTAGATCAACAGTGGTGCTTCTGAACCATCACTCTCTCAGCCTTGTGTGCAACCCCTCATCGATCAAGGCTTATGTCACCCAGTGAGGTTACTCTTTATACTCTCACCTACCATTTCACAAGCTCCCAGTCACTCTCCCATTTTCATCAGATACAGGTACCAGGCTCAGTCTTTATTTTATCTGTCCTGACATCACTCTGCAATATCTTTGCAGATGACTGATCCAACATGACGGCACTCACAATTCCTATATCTTCTGGAGCAAATTATGTTAATATCACCATTACCAAATATCTTATTGGTCCTGCCTGCTGTGGCTTCCCTGTTGAAGGTTCATATACCTCCACCCTGTTGAACTCAGTTTGAAATACTGGTTCTTGTTGCCCAGTCACATTTCTATCCTTCCCTTAGTGAAGCTACTCAACTCTTTTTTGATTGCCAATGTATTCTTAATTTTCCTTAGGCTAGGATTTAATCAGGATAGACTAAATTATAGTGTTATAAGAACACTCCTGGTAGCTAGAGAGCTTCCCTGGAAGCTCAGCTGGTAAAGAACCCAGGTCTTCCTCCTGCAATGCGGAAGACCTGGGAAGATCCCCCTGGAGAAGGGAATGACTACCTACTCCAGTATTCTGGCTTGGAGAATCCCAGGGACAGAGGAGCCTGGCTGGCTACAGTTCATGGGATCGAAAAGAGTCGGACACGGCTGAGAGACTTTCACTTTCTTTCACTTTCACATTCTTAATAATGCTCAAATTTCAGTGGCTGAGTATGATAAAAGTTTGTTTATCACTCTCACATTGTCCACTGTAGTTACAGAATACCAGAAATCCAAGCTACCTTGGTTTTCTGGCTTCCCCATCGCTATCTGAGGTTTCCTCCAATACCACAACAACATGGAGAGAAAGGGACTTTAAAAACCCTATGTGGGCTTTACATTGCCCACACCTGGAAGTGACTCATTTCTTCTATTCACATGACACTAGTCAAAAGGCTCATCTGATCTTGCTGAACTGTAAGAGGACTAGACGAGAAAGTGTGGTCTTCCATGAGCCTGGAGGGAAAGAGATATAGATGAGCAGTAGTTACTTTTCGGAGAAGGCAATGGCACCCCACTCCAGTACTCTTACCTGGAAAATCCCATGGACGGAGGAGCCTGGTAGGCTGCAGTCCATGGGGTCGCTAAGAGTCAGACATGACTGAGCGACTTCCTTTTCACTTTTCACTTTCATGCATTGGAGAAGGAAATGGCAACCCACTCCAGTGTTCTTGCCTGGAGAATCCCAGAGACGGGGAAGCCTGGTGGGCTGCTGTCTATGGGGTCACACAGAGTCGGACACAACTGAAGCAACTTAGCAGCAGCAGCAACTGTACATTTCAGTGGCACTACGTACTCTCACATTATTCTGCAGCTGTCACCATCATCAGCCTCCTGAATTTTTCACCTTCCTAAACTAAAACTCTGTCCACATTAAACACTAAGTCCCCATTCTTCCTCCCCATCCCACCACCCCCTCCCGACCCCGGGCATCTACCAATGTAGCTTCTGACTCTATGAATTTGAGTGTATCATGTGAGTGGAATCAAACAGCATTTGTCTGCACCAACTGTATATTGGAATGAATTTTTAAGATTAACTTATGTCCTACAAAGATTGTCCCTTCCTTTTTTTCTCCTGTGCTATATAGTAGGTTCTCATTAGTTATCTATTTTATACACAGCAGTGGGAGATACAATTCCTAGGTATGTTGATAAGCAGTCTGGGGTCCCCAAGAAGGAGAGAGCAGTCTGGGGCTCTTGAGAAGGAGATAGGGGTCTGGAGTTCTCAAGGAAGAGAAAAGGACAAACATTTCCTTTTTTTTAAGCCTAGAGCTGAAACAAAACACTCAATTTAAACTCTACTAAGGATTATATAACAACAATGTATCACAACAAAACAATTTATCTTAAACTCTGTACTAAGGATTATATAACAACAATGTATCCTACTTGAGGACATGTTTCTCCTTCTTGAGAACCTTCTGCCTAATCCTGTGTCATCTTAAAATGTATATTATAGGAGTGGGTCTGGTAAGATCTTTCTGTTAGTTCTAATCCCCTTATTTTAAGACTTGTGGGAGTGGGTCTGGTGAGACCTTTCTATTGTTAGTTCTAATCTTGTTAATTTAAGATGTATGTTAAGGGAATGGGCCTGGTAAAAGTATATAAGGCCTTGATAAGACCAGAGAGAGAGGCACTCTCCGTTTCCCTTCTGATGTCTATGTCAGGAGCTTTCCCTGTCCCCTTTTATACTTCAGTAAAACTTGGCTACACAAACGCTCTTGGTGATCAAGCCTGGTCCCTGGTCCCGAAGCCAAATCTTCTTCTTTGGAGATCATGCGTCTGACGTGGTTCACCAGAAGCTATCAGTAGTGTCTCTATGTCAATCCCAGTCTCCCGGTTTATCCCTGCCTCTCCCCTCTTTGGTGTCCACATGTTTATTCCCTATGTCTGTGTCTCTATTTCAGCTCTGCAAATAGGTTCATCGGTGCCATTTGTTCTAGATTCCACATATATGCATCAATGTACGGTATTTGTCTTTCTCTTTCTGACTTACTTCACTCTGTATGGACACTCTCTAGGTCCATCCACATGGGTGGACCATCCATTTGCCTTTCTGCAAATGGCACAATTTTGTTCCTTTTTTGGCTGAGTAATATTCCATTATATGTACGCACCACACCTTTTTTATCAATTCATCTGTTGATGGACCTTTAGGTTGCCTCTATATACTGCCTATTGTAAATAGTGCTGAAATGAACAATGGAGCACATGTATCTTTTCAAGTTATGGTATTCTTCAGGCATGTGCTGAAGAGGGGGGTTGCTGGGTCATATCGTAGTTCTATCTTCAGCTGTTTAAGGAAACTTCATACTATTATCCATCGTGGGTATATCAGTTTTCATTCCCACCAGCAGTGTAGGAGGGTGCCCTTTTCTCCACACCTTCTCCAGTATTTACTGTTCATAGATCTTTTTGACGATGGCCATTCTGACTGGTGTAAGGTAGTAACTCATTGTAGTTTTGATTTACATTTCTTTAATAATTAGTGATGCTAGGCATCTTTTCATGTGCCTCTTGGCCACCTGTATGTCTTCTTTGGAGAAATATCTATTTAGCTCTTCTGCTCATTTCAGATTGTGGCTTTTTTTTTTTTTTTTTTGGTATTGAACTTCATGAACTGTTTGGATATTTTGGAGGTTAATCCCTTGTCAGTTGCTTCATTTGCAAATATTTTCTCCCATTCTGAGGGTGGTCTTTTGTTTATGGTTTCCTCTGTTGTACAAAAGCTTTTAAGTTTAATTAGATCCCATTTGTTTATTTTTTTTAATTTTCATTATTCTGGGAAGTGAGCCAAAAAAGACCTTGCTGTGATTTATGTTAAAGAGTGTTCTGCCTATGTTTTCCTTGAAGAGCTTTGTAGCGTCTGGCCTTACACTGAGATCTTTAAGCCATTTAAAATTTATTTTTGTGTATGGTGTTAAGGGAGTGTTCTAATTTCATTCTTTCACAGTTAGCTGTCCAATTTTCTCAGCACCACTTCTTGATGATTTTATAATATTTTATAACAATAAATGGAGTATAACCTTTATAAACTGTGAATCACTATATTGTACACCTGTAACATATAATATTGTATATCAATTATACTTCAATGAAACAAGCAAAAAGACAGTACCAATTGTTGTCAGAAACTAGAAAAATGAGAATTCTCATACATTGACGGTAAGAAATGTAAAACGGTACAGCCACTTTGGAACACAGTATGGCAATTCCTCAAAAAGTTAAAACACAGAGTTACCTTATAACCCTGCAATTCCATTCCTGGGCATTTACTCAATAGAAATGAAAATATATGTCTACACAAACATTTACATGGAACTATTCATAGCAGCATTCTTCATAACAGCCAAAACATAAAACAATCCACACACGCAGCAACTGGTAAGCATATGAACAAAATGTGGCCTATCGATACAATGGAACATCATTCAGCAATAAAGAGGAACAAAGCAGTAACACAATGTTTCATTTCATTGTTTCAAAACTGAAAACACTAGGCTAAGTGAAAGAAACCAGATACAGAAGACCACACGTTGTATGACTCCACGCATATGAAAAGTCCAGAACAGGCGAGTTCATAGAAATGGAAAGTAAATTAGTGCTTGCCTAGGGTTGAGGTGGTGGGGAGTGGCGGTTGAAGGAAACGGGGGGATAACTGCTAAGGATACAGTTCTCTTGTTGGGTGATTAAAACGTTCAAAAATTGATTGTGGTGGTGGTTGCACAATTTTGTGAAAATACTAAAAGTCACTGAATTACACACTTTAAAATGGATGAATTGTATATAAGCAAATTATATCACAATAAAGCTGCTAAAAAATAAATGACCAGTCTTAGGACTTCCCTGGTTGTCCAGCAGCTAAGACTCTGGGCTCCCAATGCAGGTGGCCTGGGTTTGATTCCTGGTCAAGAAACTGGATCCCACAGGCCATGACTACGAGTTTGCATGGCTAAACTAAGACCTGGTACAGCCAAATAAATAAATAAATATTACATATATATATATATATATATATAGCCAGTCTTGAGCTAACCCCTGAGTGTCAGATACAACTGCATTCTGAACAAAAACAGTTGGAGGTTCATTGAGCACTAAAACTTAACATGTCCCAAACTCGTTTCCTTCTTACCCTGTTATTCATATAAGCTATATTTCAATAAACAGCAATGCTTTGGCCCCAGTGAATCAAAGTGAAAGTCAGAAATTCACACTCCATTCCCCGTCCCTTCTCATCCCCCTGACTATTCGTTCCAACCCTGTGCCCACTGCCTGGCTTGTATATCTGCATTTGCCCTCTTGCCTGCCATGTGCTCAGACCCACCCTCCATAATCCCGAGAGTAAGGTATTCAAGGTACATATCTGACTGTATTGCTCTGTCTCATAAAAGCCTGTGATGGCTTTCCATTTTCTGTACGATACAGTCTAAGCTTGTCATCATACGAGATAAAGCCGTCCACAGTCCAGCTTCTTCCTCTCCAGGCTTCTTTCCTGCTGTCTTCTGCCTCACGCTTTGCCTTAATTACTGAGCATCCCGCAGTTCTGTGCAAATACCTACGTGCCTTTGCTTATGTTGTTTCCTTGACCTGAAATGACTGAATTTCTTCTTTGACTGATTAACTTTACTCCTCCTTAAAGGCTTAGCACTATGTCTTCTAAAAAAACCTTCCCTTACTCCTGACTGTGCTGGTTGTCCCTCCGCTATAAAAAATGTATCTAGAGTGCTAAGGAACAACAAGTTTGGGTTCCTCACTTTAAGATCCGGGAGAGCAGATGCTCTTTTTATTTGCCTTTGTGTTCCTACTGCTTGATACATTCATTAATGCAACAAATATTCATTGAGACTCTACTATGTACCAGCTTCTGTTCGAGGCTCTGGGACATAAGACAGGTAATGTCCCTAACTTCATGGACTTCACATGCAAGTGAAGCAGACAGACAAAAAGTAACATATATATATGATAAAATTATAGGTAATGATATATTATGAAGAAAAATAAAGCTGGGTAAAGTGATGGAGAATGATGAGGGAAGAAAATGAAAATTTTCACTTAATGCCTCTGGTAGTACCTGACTTTTGTGTAGCAAGAAAGTATACCATATGAAGATCGTGAAGAAAAGCTTTCCTGGCAAAGGGAAGGCAACAAGGGAAAAGGCTCTGGCGTAGGTAAGAACAGCCATGACGTGTTCAGAAAACGCAAGGACAAGCATCAGAAGAGGCGTATTGGGATCCATATACACACACCACTATGTGCTTCCCAGGGGGCACAAGTGGTAAAGAACCTGCTGCCAGTGCAGGAGACGTAAGAGATGTGGGTTCAGTCCCTCAGTTAGGAAGATCCCCTGAAGGAGGTATGGCAACCCACTCCAGTATTCTTGCCTGGAGAATCCCATGGACAGAGGAGCCTGGCGGGCTACAGTCTATAGGGTCACAGAGTCAGACACGACTGAAGTGACTTAGCACGCACACATGGACAAAATAGATAACTGATGCGAACCTACTGTATAGCACAGGGAGCTTTACACAATGCTCAGTGGTGACCTAAAGGGGAAGGAAATCCAAAAAAGAAGAGAGATATGTCAATGTATAGTTGATTCACTTTGCCAGACAGCAGAAACTAGAACAACATTGAAAAGCAACTATACTCCAATAAAAATTAATTAAAGAAATAAAATAGTGGATGAATCAGAGATTTTAAAAAAGAGGTGAGTAACAGAGGGAACAGTAGGAACTAGCATTGGTGAGGCAAGCAGGGATCAGATGAGGTCAGGCACAGAAGGCCGAAGGGAAGACTTGATATTCTAAATATGGGAGGAAGCACTGGAGAGTGAAACGATCTGATTCATCTTTTGTAAAGATTACTCAGACTGCCTGTGTGGAGGGGAGGCTGTAAAAAAGGAAAGTGTAAAGGCAAGGAAACTATTTGAAGTCTGCTATTGTAGCCAGCAAGAATGGCAGGGCTTTGGTTAAGGTGGTCCCAGTGTGGGTGGTTTGAAGTGGTCAGACCAGAGCTACAGCAACAGGTCTTGTAGGGTATGAGGTGTGATGGAAAGTCAGGAAACACAGATCTCTTCTAACGCTTTTGGCTTGAGCAACTTGCAGACTACAACTGCCATTTATAAAAATGGCGCGTGTTAAGATGGGCTAAGACCCAGGTGCAGTATGGACATGGTCAGCTTGAGGCGCTTATCCAACACCCAGTGGAGGCGGGTCAAACATGTAGGATAGGCGAGCTGATTTTCAGAGGAGAGAGTCAGGCTGGGAGATACGAACCTGGGAGGGAGCACCACCAGATGATATTCGAAGTCATGACACTAGATAAGATCACCAGGGTGAGTTTAGATGAGAAAAGTTTGACTGAACCCTGGCCCACCCCCCCGCCACCACAAACTTTTAAACATGAAAAAGAGAAACAAATCCAGGAAAACAGGACTGAAGAAAGGCCAGTGAGGGAGTAGAAAAACAGCCTGGCTTTATAAACAGCCAATAAACCAAGTCATTTAAGACACAATCTGTTCTCATAAGAAGTTGCTTCTTTTTTAACAGCTACCTGTTGTTTTTTTTTAAAAAAAACAAACTGAAAACAGGAAGCAAATATCATGAACTATTTCCTTCTATCTCCTGAAGCAAATCTTTTTCATATCAAAGCTTATCTGCTGATGCATCCGATTATTGCTTCTCATCCCTTGGGATGTAGACTTCTCATAGAGCCTATGTTTATTTATTCTTCAGTTTATTTTTAATTTACTCAGCCTTAAGGAAAAGATATCTTTCTAGATGTGAGCAATCCACATGCAGGTACTGAGCTCAGTTACCTTAAACATGTTTTAATTTTTTATCCTTTTTATTCCCCCCCAAAAAGAAAATATTGATTAAAATTTAGTAAAGTAGCCATAGATAAGATTGAATAACTCTGACTTTGGAAAACGTACTATTATCATACTACTTTGCTCTAATCTTGTGCTCATGATATCAGACCATATCTTATGACTGGATGGTGTTTTCACTTAAAAAAAAAAAAAAACTGCATGCTGCTACTGTCATTCAACTGTTCAGTTCAGTTCAATTCAGTCGCTCAGTCGTGTCTGACTCTTTGCAACCGCATGGACTGCAGCATGACAGGCCTCCCTTTCTATCACCAACTCCTGGAGTTTACCCAAACTCATGTCCGTTGAGTAGGTGATACCATCCAACGATCTCATCCTCTGTTGTCTCCTTCTCCTCCTGCCTTCAATCTTCCCAGCATGAGGGTCTTTTCAAATGAGTCAGCTCTTCACATCAGGTGGCCAAAATATTGGCGTTTCAGCTTCAAAATGAATCCTTCCAATGAATACTCAGGACTGATCTCCTTTAGGATGGACCGGTTGGATCTCCTTGCAGTCCAAGGGACTCTCAAGAGTCTTCTGAAACACCACAGTTCAAAAGCATCAGTTCTTCAGCACTCAGCTTTCTTTATGGTCCAACTCTCACATCCATACATGACTACTGGAAAAACCATAGCCTTGACTAGACGGACCTCTGTTGGCAAAGTAATATCTCTGCTTCTGAATATGCTATCTAGGTTGGTCATAACTTTCCTTCCAAGGAGTAAGCATCTTTTAATTTCATGGCTGCACTCACCATCTGCAGTGATTTTGGAGCCCCCCAAAATAAATCCAGCCACTGTTTCCAATGTTTCTCCGTCTATTTACCATGAAGTGATGGGACCAGATGCCATGATCTTTGTTTTCTGAATGTTGAGCTTTAAGCCAACTTTTTCACTCTCCTCTTTCACTTTCATCAAGAGGCTTTTTAGTTCTTCTTTACTTTCTGCCATAAGGGTGGTGTCATCTGCATATCTGAGGTTATTGATATTTCTCCTGGTAATCTTGATTCTAGCTTGTGCTTCCTCCAGCCCAGCATTTCTCATGATGTACTCTGCATAAAAGTTAAATAAGCGGGGTGACAATATACAGCCTTGATATACTCCTTTTCCTATTTGGAACCAGTCTGTTGTTCCATGTCCAGTTCTAAGTGTTGCTTCCTGACTTGCATACAGATTTCTCAAGAGAAAGGTCAGATGGTCTGGTATTCCCATCTATTTCAGCATTTTCCACAGTTTATTGTGATCTACACAGTCAAAGGCTTTGGCATAGTCAATAAAGCAGAAATAGATGTCTTTCTAACACTCTCTTGCTTTTTCAATGATCCAGTGGATGTCGGCAATTTGATCTCTGGTTTCTTTGCCTTTTCTAAAACCAGCTTGAACATGTGAAAGTTCACAGATCACGTATTGCTAAAGCCTGGCTTAGAGAATTTTGTGCATTACTTTCATAGCATGTATTTCATGCAAAGATGGGAACAATAAGTGACAAAAATGGTATGGACCTACAGAAGCAGAAGATATTAAGAAGAGGTGGAAAAAAAAAAAAAAGAAAAGGTGGCAAGAATACACAGAACTATACAAAAAAGATCTTCATGACCCAGATAATCATGATGGTATGATCATTCACCTAGAGCCAGACATCCTGGAATGCAAAGTCAAGTGGGGCTTAGGAAGCATCACTACAAACAAAGCTAATGGAGGTGATGGAATTCCAGTTGAGCTATTTCAAATCCTAAAAGATGATGCTGTGAAAGTGCTGCACTCAATATGTCAGAAAATTTGGAAAACTCAGCAATGGTCACAGGACTGGAAAAGGTCAGTTTTTATTCCAATCCCAAGAAAGGCAATGCCAAAGAATGTTCAAACTACCGCACAATTGCACTTATCTCACACACTAGCAAAGTAATGATCAAAATTCTCCAAGCCAGGCTTCAACAGTACGTAAACCGTGAATGTCTGTATGTTCAAGGTGGTTTTAGAAAAGTCAGAGGAATCAGAGATCAAATTGCCAACATCCTCTGGATGATTGAAAAAACAAGAGAGTTCCAAAACCACACCTATTTCTGCTTTATTGACTATGCCAAAGCCTTTGATTGTGTGGATCACAACAAACTGTGGAAAATTCTGAAACAGATGGGAATACCAGACCACCTGACCTGCCTCCTGAGAAATCTGTATGCAGGTAAGGAAACAACAATTAGAACTGGACATGGAACAACAGACTGGTTCCAAATAGGAAAAGGAGTACGTTCAGACTGTATATTGTCACCCTAGTTATTTACCTTATATGCAGAGTACATCATGAGAAATGCTGGGCTGGATGAAGCACAAGCTGGAATCAAGACTGATGGGAGAAATATCAATATCCTCAGATATGTAGATGACACCACCCTTATGGCAGAAAGTGAAGAAGAACTAAAGAGACTCTTGATGAAAGTGAAAGAGGAGACTGAAAAAGTTCCCTTAAAACTCAGAATTCATAAAACTAAGATTACAGCATCTGGTCCTATTGCTTCATGGGAATTAGATAGGGAAACAGTGGAAACAGTGACAGACTTTATTTTGGGGGGCTCCAAAATCACTGCAGATGGTGAGTGCAGCCATGAAATTAAAAGATGCTTACTCCTTGGAAGAAAAGTTATGACCAACCTAGACAGCATATTAAAAAGCAGAGACATTACTTTACCAACTAAAGTCTGTCTAGTCAAAACTATGGTTTTTCCATTAGACATGTAAAGAAAGCTGAGAGCCGAAGAATTGATGCCTTTGAACTGTGGTGTTGGAGAAGACTCTTGAGTCCCTTGGACAGCAAGGAGATCCAACCAGTCCATCCTAAAGGAAATTAGCCCTGAATATTCCTTGGAAGGACTGATGCTGGAGCTGAAACTCCAAAACTTTAGCCACCTGATGCAAAGAACTGACTCATTTGAAAAGACCCTGATGCTGGGAAAGACTGAAGGCAGGAGAAGGGGACGACAGGATGAGATGGTTGGATGGCATCACCTACTCAATGGAGATGAGTTTGAATAAACTCTGGGAGTTGGTGATGGACAGGGAGGCCTGGCATGCTGCAGTCCATGGGGTCGCAAAATGTCAGACATGACTGAGTGACTGAACTGAACTGAACTGGGGATGATGGGTGAGGGAATTATTACCCCCAGTTCCCTTTGTATTTATCCCTTTTTCACTGCTTAGGCTTCTTAGAGGCCACTTCCCCTTCAAACTTTAAATGGAGCTAAAGCAGAAGGCTTCAATCTTTCTATTTCTTGTGGGGAAGCAGTTGCAGAATTATCTTTTCCTGAGTTGTCAGGGTAACGTTCCTTCCCCGTGGGCCAGTGTATTTTTCATAGCCTCCCAGTTGGACTTCTTGTTACTGTCTTCACACTTGAGAGCTCTGTAAGACAGGTAGTGACTAATCAACTGAGAATACAAGATATTCTCTAATTCCTGACATGTGGCATGCTGTGAGTTTGTATTCTCAGTGGATATAGACTGATGAAGAAATTAAGGGGGGAAGGAATCCATGAAGCCAAATAGTGAACATTAGAGTCAACTTCTCTCCCTAACCTTAAAGGGGGGTGGTACCTGTCCTATTCTGTTTAAGAGATAGTATGTGACAGCTTATCAAAAATGTATATCCCAATCCATTTCCTCTGATGATGTAATTAGTAGAAATTTCATTCAGTTTTTCATTTACAGTTTGCTGATATATTTAGTTTATATAGCTGTGGCTAAAAGTTTTCTTTTTTTTTTTTTTTTTTTAGCTTTAAACATATTGTTGTAGATAGTTAACATAAGCAGAGATTAGGTATATTTGCTCAAAAGAGCCCTGCTCAAAAGAGCCCTGCTGTGTCAAAGAAGGCATAATGTTGGTGAGACAGTAGTTCCAGTCATCAATCAGGACACACAGGGTAAGGAAAAAGAAACAAAGGTAGGAGGGTTGGCAGGCCTGGATTAAAGCGAGGTGCAAGGAACTGGAGTGACTACATCACTGAAGAACTGGGAAGGTGTAACTGAGGGAGTGACGGTTGAAAAGACAGGGAGTGAAAATAACGGAGCAATGTAAAGAGCCAGGATGCCACAGTAGGAATGGGTGGTTGAACTGGAGTGAGATGAAGGTCTTTATCATTGAGGAGGTCCAGGAGCCGAGGCTGAATTTGGATTGGCAATCTATGTCAGAACTGAAATCCATCCCTGTTGAAGGAACTTGGAAAATGGACAAAAACGGAGACAAATGATCAGGTCCTCCATAGGAAATGACTAGCATTACAGTTGATGGCAATGCTTAATGGGTAGTAGGTGAGTGTATCAGTTCCTTATTGCTGCAGTAACAAATTACCACACATTTAGTAGCCCAGAACAACACAAATGTATTTTCTCATGGCTTCGTAGGTCAGAAGTCTAACACAGGTCTTAGTAGGTACAACAGTTAATTTTATGTGACAGCTTAATTGGGCCACAGCACTCAGACATTTAATGCTCAAAGACTATTCCGGACATTTCTGTGAAGGTGTTTTTTTCAGGTGAGATTAACATTTAAGTAAGTAGACACAGGAGATGTGGATTTGATCCCTGGATGGGGAAGATCCCCTGGAGGAAGAAATGGCAACCCACTCCAGTATTCTTACCTAGAAACTTCCATGGACAGAGGAGCCTGGAGGGCTACAGTCCATGGGGTCACAAAGAGTTGGACATGATTGGGTGGTTAAGCACACAGGAGACTCAGAGGAGACTCTGAGTAAAGCAGGTTACTCTCCACAATGTGGGTGGGCCTCGTCCAGTTAGTTGAAGGTTTACAAGAAAGGACTATGGGCCCTTGAAGAAGGAGGAATTCTGCTCCAGACTGCCTTGATCTCAAACTTCAATTTTCCTTGTACTTCTGCAATCTCATCAGTCAATTCCTTAAAACAAATCTCTCCTAACCCCTCCCACCCAACACTGGTTCAGTTTCTTTGGAAAACTCTAATATAAGTCTGCCAAGATTAGGAGTCAGTGTGATAGTCTTTAGGAAAATCTGTCGTCTTGAATTTTCCAACTTTTAGAGAACATCCACATTCCTTGAGTCATAACTTCTCCCTCCATCTTCAAATCTAGCAATGATGTATGTAATCTTTTTCACATAAAATCTTTCTAAACTTCCTACCACAGTTAGGTTTCCTCTGACCACAGCCAGAAGAGAAATTCCACTTCTAAGGAGATGAGCCAACTCAGACAATCCAATATCATCTCCCCATTGCAAGGTTTTTAGTTCAGTCACATCTACAAAATCCCTCTTGCCGTGTAAGTTTACATATTCATATATTCCAGGGATTAGCCTGTGGACAACTGTGGAGGGTCATTATCTGCCTACTATAGTGAATAGGATTTGCCCTCGGAAGGGAAGCTGGAGGGGAGATTGATGTACACAGGGCTAAGTCAGTGCCTTATGTACCAAATATGAGTTCCCCTTCTAGCTATAAACCCCAATCTCACTCTTCTAAGCAAGTATTTCCCAAAACTTGTTCTGGGGCATTTTTACTAAAAATGAAAGCTCTTAGTTCAATAAATTAGTAATTTTGTGCCCCTTGGTATAGTCACAATTTATATAAGCACATGAAGGATTCTGAAAAGTCCTATGGTAAGGAAAACTGTCTAATTTAACATATATCTTCCCAAACTTTTGGACCCAGAATCATCTTGGATTATTATCAATCTCCCCATTTAGTAAATGAGGGCTGAGATTCGAAGAGGTTAAATCTGGCCCTCTCTCAGGCAGGAAGTGAACAGGAAGGAGGTCAGAATTTGAATGCAGGCAATCTTACTCTGGGAGACGATGAAGAATAGGGAAGCCTGGTGGGTTGCAGTCTGCTGCTGCTGCTGCTAAGTCACTTCCGTCGTGTCCGACTCTATGCGACCCCATAGATGGCAGCCCACCAGGCTTCCCCGCCCCTGGGATTCTCCAGGCAAGAACACTGGAGTGGGTTGCCATTTCCTTCTCCAATGCATGAAAGTGAAAAGTGAAAAGGAAGTCGCTCAGTCGTGTCCGACTCTTAGCGACCTCATGGACTACAGCCTACCAGGCTCCTCCATCCATGGGATTTTCCAGGCAAGAGTACTGGAGTGGGGTGCCATTGCCTTCTCCGGGGCTGCAGTCTAGGGGGTTGCAAAGAGTCAGACACAACTTAGCGATTGAACAACAACAAATCTTACTCCAGAACTACATTCTTATGCACTATATTTGAGTTCATCTTTATATATCAAGTTGTATTTGAATTCCCTGGCTTGCATACCACCCTTGGTCTAATGGGCTGTGGCGGGGAAGGATCCAGTGTTACTGAACTTAACAACTTAAGCCCTCCCTTCACCAGGGGCTGTGAACAAGGCAGTTCCGGGAGGAGCTGAGGAAGCAGCTGGTTTACTGACTGACACGTCCAGCCCACAGTGGAGACAGATTCACACCTGGGCAGCAGGGCTGTCCCCAGACTAGGTTCTGTTCTTGGCAAGATTCTGAGTAGCAAAGGAGAGGCAGCCCCACCTGGTGGAAAAAGCAGGTGCTCTGCATTGAGGTCATCCTGCATTCAAAACCCGGTCTTAGCATTAAGCAACTCGTCTAAAGCACAGTGTTGTTTAATTTGTAAATGAAAAGAATAGTATTACTCTCATAAGACAGTTGTGAGGGTTAATTGAGAATATGGATAAAATGCCAGGCATGCAAGAGAAACACCATATCCAGTTATTATTAAGTCCATGCCGATCTTTCCCTAGGGCTCTTATTCAGTCTGTTCCTCCTGCCCCAACCCAGGTTAATTCAACTCTGTTTGCAAGAAGTGTATTTACTTTCTGCCTTTCCCACTTGGTTCTTTGCTCGGCATGGCCCTCTTAATTGAAGAGAGTTGCAGAGGGCTGCTGGTACTTCTAAGGCACAGGGAAACAGAGGAGAAGGGTGCTCCAGGGGCCTCGCCACAAGTATTCAGCCATCGGTGGCTCTCAGTGGGGGTCGGCAATACCTTTTGTGATTGCCAGGAGATGTTTTATCTCAGAAAAGAGGGGGTCCACTCTTGATCCCTTCCCATTAGCTTTCTAATTAGTAGGAATGTCTTCAGGAAGCTAGCTTATGCTTGATTCTTAGCCTCCAATTCTGCTGCTTTTGCTATTTTCTCTGTTTGGAGGTTTTCTTGGTTAGCTTTAATGGAAAATTGAGATGGAAGCACCAGGGTCTTGTTTGATTTAACCGTTTCACCTCCGGATCTGGCGCCAGGAGTCTCCTATTAAAACTGTTTAGGTTACCCTCCATAAATTATTACTTAAGGAGATTACAAAGAAAATACTTACATTCTTGTTTATAAAGCTGATATCTTTTGCTAAATGGTGTTTAAACTGTTCAGAAGATAATAAGATCCAGCCTCCTCTAAGTAAGAAATAAATTAGACAAGTGCTGATAGGAAAAAAACAAAAATAAAGCAGGGGAGGCCCAAGGAAATGTCATTCTTCAATTTCTGGGTTCTGATGCTTCTAGTTACAAAGCAAAGATAAAATAACCAGACTGAAAAATTACAAGTCAGGTCACATATGGCCTCCCCCGCCCCGCCTACATACGGCCTTTGATAGGAGAATTTAAAGTAGAGAGAGCCAGTTGAAGAAGGAAAACTCTAACACTAATGGGAGAGAGGGCCAAAATTAACACTTTCCCTCTGAAGAAACATTTGGGAATAGTCTGGGGCAATTACCCAAATTTAAGACAATAGACACAGGATAGTCATATAGTTGAGACCAAAACAATTAGTATTTGAATTAAAAGGAAGTGCTAACAGCTAAGTTCAGCGTCAGGGATATCAAACTTGGGCCCAGCTGTTTCCGTTTATTTTAAACCTTGCTGTATTAGAAGCAGAAATTAGAAACTGATCAAAGTGTTGTTTTAAATAAAGACTTTAATTTTAAGGAAAATGAATTAAGGATTTTTAATATATCTTTGTCCATCACTTTATCTGTACCTTTGCTGGAGCCAAGCCGGAAAACCCACATGAAGGCATGACACTGAAGAACAAAATCAGCGTCTGTGTTGAGGATCTTGCAATTCCAAACCTTCTTTTTTTAATTTCCTGTTTAGCATATATATAAACATATGTATGTACATGTACCTTCCATGGACTTGCAAATAGCAAAGTGGGATGACTGATTACTTTGAGGAGGCAAGGGGGCGTTTTGGAAGAAATGTTCTTCACCACTTTTAATTAAATATGTTTAATATACCCAACTACCTTCTAATTTTTTTTTCCAACAAGAGCCTTTAAAATCATCTTATGATAGTGAAGGGTTTTTTTAGCTAATGGAATTCTAATACAGCATTTAAAGTTCTCTTTTATATAGGCCGTGTCACCTTAGCACAAACTTTCCTCCTGACTTTTTAAATAGCCCAAAGTCCCAGAAGAATCAGCAGTACACAATTTTTAGCAAGGCACCGCAGGACCACTATGGAGCCAAATCAGATAGAGTTAGGTCTGGTCATATTCTACCGATTGTGTTAACTGGGGCCTTATTTAACTGCTCTGAGTTTCCAGTTCCTCATCTATAAACTGAAGAAAATAATATGAATAATAAGAACAATCTCACATGGTGGTTGAGAGGATTAAATGAGACATTTTATTTTAAAGTACCTGACATTCCACATCACAGACACTTAATATATGTTTTTTTCTTTCCATTTTCCCCTTCATATGCCTATATACCAGCAACATCAATTTCCTTTTTATGTAAAGCTGATGCTGTTAACTTTATTAGGCTAGATTTTCCATTAAGCATTTATCCTTATTCATTAGCTAGGAGGACTGACGCACGAAGATATTAAATTATTTACTCCAGTTTAATGAATGAAATTGAAAACCTTTTTCCCCTGCTTAACATGAATGTGCCCTTTTCAGTATGCAGAGCTTTGTTGCATTTATTCAGAACCTATCGCTAAGTGCTTAGTTTGGAACACAGGATTAATGAGCCCAGAGACAGGGTGTTGGTCACCATGGCAACCAAAGGAGCTTTGCCTGGTTCCAAGCTGAAAGAAGGCATGCGGGATGCTTAACTCTGGCCTTCAGTATATAGCTGGGTGTTTTTTCATATATCTGACTCCCCATTGCTGCTTCCAATTATTCTCTAATACTTTTGAAAAAACAAAAACCAAGAAAAGGAACACCACTGCTTCTCTGGGGCTCTGCTTTTTTCATCGATACCACCTACCTTCCTTTCTGAATACATTTATCTCCCCATCAACCTCTGAAGATTTCAGCACCTAACTCACATGACCCCTCCACACAAATTCTGGGTTGCCTTAACAATCACTCAGATGACCATTTAATGCCCTGTCTCTCAGTTTCTGGATCTCATTCTCTCCTATGACTTTCTCCTCCTTTCTGATGTGGTGACTCCTACCTATAGTCGTACCTGGATTGAGTCATTACCTGAAATTTTTCAGTCTCCCCGGATTCCCAGTTGGCTCAGTGGTATAGAATCTGCCTTCCAATGCAGGAGATGCAGGAGATTCAGAAGACATGTGTTTGATCCCTGGGTTGGGAAGATCCCATGGCAACCCACTACATGGGAAATGGCAACCCACTACATGGGAAATGGCAACCCACTATGGTGTTCTTGTCTGAAAAATTCCATGGACAGAGGAACCTGGTGGGTTAGTCCACGGGGTTGTAAAGAGTCAAACACAACTGAGCATGCCCACAAAAAAAATCACAAATTCCCCAACCCAATTCTCTGATCATAACTGCCTATCTTTGCATCTTAGTTTCACTGGAACCCCTCTCCATGGTCTCTTTGTCCATTAGACATTCCTTACACGCCTCCCCCCACCACTTCCTATCCAGCTGAGTTCCATTCCCCATCATTTTAATCACTCTTTTGCCAAAACCTTAAACTACCCCCTACTCTTCATAGCTCTGCCTGGTGTTATGAATGAACTTAATCCTGAGTGAACCCAGTTATCTACACTCTCAGCACCTGCACCCAAGCAGCTGAGAGTATGTGGCAAAAATCACACCATACAGATGCAGTGCCACCTGTACAAGACTGGTATCACCTTAAGGTCAAACATAAAAACTCAGCTGGGTCCTTGAGACTGCCCAGCAAGTCAGTATTTCTCTACTCAGTTTATTCCCCCACTCTTTATAATAATTACTTTAAACCTTTTTAAGTTGCTCAACCTTTCAACCCTTTGCCCTCTCTCTTCACTCTTACATTTCCTCACCTCTTTTTTACATAAAGATACCTTTCAGAGAAAACTTCCAAGAAGCCTGACTACCCCATGTCAACTTTCATTCTCTCTCTTTTCTTGCCTCCAACTACAAGGCAAGAAGAGGTGTTCTTCCCTTTAGAGTCATATGCCTCTGCCTGGTTCTCAACATCATTCCCCCTACCTATTGGATTCTCACACCATGAAATATCCCTCCTCTCTCCTTTGTCCTCAGTGTCTGATTCACCAGTGAATTCTATCATCAGTTTTTAAAATTTTCCGTTTTCTATCATCTAGAAGAAAAAATTTCTCAGCACCATCTTCTTCTTTATCTGATGTCTTGCCTCCTCCTCACAAACTCTCTTTAAAAGTTTGTTCACACTCAGACTCCTTTTTACTATCAATCCCCTCCATCCTAACTTCTGCATCCATATGTCACTCAACTGCTTGCTACAATCTCCAAATCCTCACAGGTCACTGAATCCAAAGGAACTTTTAAACTCTCAACTTACTAGATTTCTCAGTGGTACTTGACAATTCTGACTTTTCCCTTCATCCCAACTTGCTCTCTTCATTTGGGAAAACAAGCAGTGAGTGCAACAGACCATAAACTCAGAGTCATTTTGACAGTAATGGTCATGGAATTTGCATGGTTCAATCACACTGTCCTCCCTTTCTAGTTCTAGTATTTGTTCTTTATTGATCATTCAATGGAAGGACTGATGTTCATTGGAAGGACTGATGTTGAAGCTGAAACTCCAATACTTTGGCCACCTGATGTGAAGATTTGAAAAGACCCTGATGCTGGGAAAGATTGAGGGCAGGAGGAGAAGGGGGCGACAGAGGATGAGATGGTTGGATGGCATCACCGACTCAATGGACATGGGTTTGGGTGGACTCCGGGAGTTGGTGATGGACAGGAAGGCCTGGCGTGCTGTGGTTCATGGGGTCACAAAGAGTTGGACATGACTGAGCGACTGAACTGAACTGATCATTCAATAAACATTCAACAATCAATATGTATTATGCATAGGCTGTGCTGAACAAAACTCTGTTCATATGAAGGTCACTTTTCATTCCAATCCCAAGAAAGGCAATGCCAAAGAATGCTCAAACTACCACACAATTGCACTCATCTCACATGCTAGTAAAGTAATGGTCAAAATTCTCCAAGCCAGGCTTCAGCAATATATGAACTGTGAACTTCCAGATGTTCAAGCTGGTTTTAGAAAAGGCAGAGGAACCAAATATCAAATTGCCAACATCCGCTGGATCATTGAAAAAGCAAGATAGTTCCAGAAAAACATCTATTTCTGCTTTATTGACTATGAAGCCTTTGTGTGGATCACAATAAACTGAGAAAAATTCTGAGGAGATGGGAATACCAGACCACGTGACCTTCCTCTTGAGAAATCTGTATGCAGGTCAGAAAGCAACACTTGGAACTGGACATGGAACAACAGACTGGTTCCAAATAGGAAAAGGTGTACGTCAAGGCTGTATGTTGCCACCCTGCTTATTTAACTTCTATGCAGAGTACATCATGAGAAACGCTGGGCTGGAAGAAGCACAAGCTGGAATCAAGATTGCTGGGAGAAATATCAATAACCTCAGATATGCAGATGACACCACCCTTATGGCAGAAAGTAAAGAAGAACTAAAGAGACTCTTGATGAAACTGAAAGAGGAGAGTGAAAAAGTTGGCTTAAAGCTCAACATGCAGAAAACTAAGATCATGGCTTCCGGTCCCATCACTTCCTGGGAAATAGATGGGGAAACAGTGGAAACAGTGGCTGACTTTATTTTTTGCAGCTCCAAAATCACTGCAGATGGTGACTGCTGCCATGAAATTAAAAGATGCTTTCTCCTTGGAAGAAAAATTATGACCAACCTAGATAGCATATTAAAAAGCAGAGACATTACTTTGCCAACAAAGGTCCATCTAGTCAAAGCTATGGTTTTTCCAGTGGTCATGTGTGGATGTGAGAGTTGGACTATCAAGAAATCTGAGTTCTGAAGAATTGATGCTTTTAAACTGTGGTGTTGGAGAAGACTCTTGAGAGTCCCTTGGACTGCAAGGAGATCCAACCAGTCCATCCTAAAAGAAATCAGTCCTGAGTGTTCCTTGGAAGGATTGATGTTGAAGGTGAAACTCCAATACTTTGGCCACCTGATGCGAAGAGCTGACTCTTTTGAAAAGACCCTGATGCTGGGAAAGATTGAGGGCAGGAGGAGAAGGGGGCGACAGAGGATGAGATGGTTGGATGGCATCACCTACTCAATGGGCATGAGTTTGGGTAAACTCCAGGAGTTGGTGATGGACAGGGAGGCCTGGCATGTTGCGGTCCATGGGGTCGCAAAGAGTCAGACACGACTGAGCGACTGAACTGAACTGAACCACAGTGAAGGCCCACTTGACTTTGCACTTTAGGATGTCTGGCTCTAGTCCAGTGATCACACCATGATGGCTATCTGGGTCATGAAGATCTTTTGTGTATATGTGTATTCTTGCCACCTCTTTTTAATATCTTCTGCTTCTGTTAAGTCCATACTGTTTCTGCCCTTTATTGTGCCCATCTTTGCATGAAATGTTCTCTTGGTATATCTAATTTTCTTGAAGAGATCTCTAGTCTTTCCTATTCTATTGTTTTCCTCTATTTCTTTGCATTGATCACTGAGGAAGGCTTTCTTATCTCTCCTTGCTATTTTTTGGAACTCTGCATTCAGAAGCTTATATCTTTCCTTTTCTCCTTTGCCTTTAGATTCTCTTCTTTTCTCAGCTATTTATTTGTAAGGCCTCCTCAGACAACCATTTTGCCTTTTTGCATTTATTTTTCTTGGGGATGTTCTCCTGTACAATGCCATGAATCTCTGTCCATAGTTCTTCAGCCAATCTGTCTATTAGATCTAATCCCTTGAGTCTATTTGTCACTTCCACTGTATAATCATAAGGGCTTTGATTTAGCTCATACCTGAATGGTACGGTGGTTTTCCCTACTTCCTTCAATTTTAAGTCTCAATTTTGCAAAGAAACTATGAGGAAATAAAATGGCAATGCAGAAATGCCTTCATCATTCTAAAGGAAAATGATTATCAATGTATAATTCTGTGCCAAGTCCGGGTGGAATAAATGTATGAGCAGTTTCTTGCACCTTTTTTCAGAAACCTACTAACAGAGGTACTCAACCCAAACAGGCAACAAACCATGACCTAGAAAGACCCAAAATCCAGGAAACAGGAAATCCAGCACAGCAAGAGGCAAAGGGACTCTCCAGGACATTGAAGAATGGAGATCCAGGATGGCAGTCTTTGGAGCAGATCTGTTGTCTCCAGAAGGAACTTTTTCACAAAAAAATAAAACTGATGAAATACCCATTGAATTGAAATATTTTCAGAAAAAATTAAAGCTATTGGCAAAAGGTTTGGGGGTTAAAATAGTGATGATTGGTAGGAAAAAAAAAAAAAGGAGCAAATGCAGAAAATAATACACAAATCCAGGGCAAAATGCTGTAAAAAGAAGAAATGGCTATCCTAGTTTACTACAAGCCTCACAGTTATAATGCAATTATATTATGAGAATGGAGACTAAGAAATGTACGTGTACGGGAGGGCAGTGAGAAAAAGGAGCCAGATCCTCAACTCCCATCATGATAAATCAGTAGACTATCAGAAAACTGCTTACGTTGCTATTTACTCTTTTCAATTTTATGCATAAATAAATCGTATTTACTTAGCAATATGGAGATAAATATCAGACTAATCAGCTAAAAGAAGTGAAAGTGGTTGCCTCTGAGGAGGGAGTAATCAAGAAATATATTTTTCATAATAAATGTAGTATCCTCTTAATGTCTTTTAATCAATTGTTATGTTTGTTCCACCTTTTGTTGAATATATTTCCTAGGCCCCTTACATTTCTTGTGATTTTATAAATCACATCTTTTCTTATAATTTCTCACTGCTTGATTCTGGTGTACAGAAATGTGACTGATTTTTGTAAATTGATCTCAAAGGCAGTACCCTTTCTGAACTCAATTATGAATTCTAACCATTTGATCTTATATTTTCTTTTTTTTTTAATCTAGACAAACATATTGTATGAAATAATGGCTGTTTTACTTCCTTGCTTTCCAATCATCTTACATCTTATTTTCTTTTCTTTTTGTGTCAGCTAGGACCTCCAGGACAGGGGTGTGAGATGTGAGAGCAGCAAATTTATTTCACTCCTGATTCTAAAGAGGAGGCTTCTAAAATTTGCTTCTAAATAGACCACAAACTTTACAAAGCCCTGTGTAAGTCAATGTATTCCCAAGTGTGCCATGATTTCACATGGGACATTCTTTACTGGGCTGGAAAGGCTGCTGCTTGACTGGGTGTGAGAGACAGTCTGCAAACAAATTTCAAGTTCACTCATTCAGAGCAGAAGGACTGAAGACAATGCTTCCAGAAAGACAGCACCCAGAAGATGTGGCTTTTTAAAGCCATTCTCTGTTAGCTGAGGAAGAAAGTCTCTGGGTAGACAGAGGTCAAGAATTTGATCGCCCACTATTTACTGTTACTATTGAAAGTGAAAGGGAAAAGTGTTAGTCACTCAGTCATGTCCAACTCTTTGACACCCCATGGACTGTAGCCCGGCAGGCTCCTCTGTCCGTGTGATTCTCTCGGCAAGAATACTGGAGTGGGTTGCCATGCCTTTCTACAGGAAATCTTTTAGACTCAGGGTTTGAACCCAGGACTCCTACATTGCAGGCAGATTCTTTACCATCTAAGCTACCAGGGAAGCCCTGTTCCTACCACCTTCTATATTTGGCAAGGGGTTTTGGCATATTTTTTACAATGACGAATCAATTTTTATAGTGATATAAAGGTTCCTTTAAAATTAAACTTAATAATAATGTCAATTTAAAGAAAATATTAAATTCATGTTGTGCAGGTGGTACTAACCATGCAGCAGATGGGACAAAGATCCCCAAGGTTGTTTGCAAGTGACTAGGAGGGTCAGGTTTCTGCTACTACAATGTGTAACCCGAGAGATGGAAAGACAGAGGTGACGGACGAGTGAGCGCGGTGTGTGTCAAGCAGGCATGTCTATTTCTTGACTTAAGTGAGGTCCAATGACACCTTGTCGTCCTGTGTTCACATCGCTGAACAGGGAGTTTCCTAATGTGCGGGCAACTGTGTCACCGTCACAACAAGTAGCCGGGGACAGTCTTTTAAAAGGCATGGTCTCCTTTACATTGCCCTCATGCTACATTCTGCTAGGAAACATTTGAATTTTTATGGCTTTCCTGCAGTAACAAATTTTCCTGCAACTGTCAGGATTTGCTTCATGCAGAGAAAAGCAAGCAGCTTTCATTTTCCTCTACGAAAGGGAATAGGTAGAAATAATATGCTTCTTTTCAGCCAGCTAAACCTGACCTGACTCTCTTTATTCGTAGGGGAAGGCAGGATTCACAGAAAGGACATTTTCACTGAGGTAAATAAGCCCTCTCAACTGATGAACACTATTATACTAATACCAAAGGAAACAAAGGCCAGAAGATGGGGGGGCATTAAGTAGGAAGGCAAACAGAAAAATAGCAGACAAAACCCAGCTTGAGAACAAAGCCAGCTCTGCAACATTGAAAAAATCGGGGAAAATCCTTTAAGAGAAAATTGCATGCAATTTTTTGGCCTCAATTAGCCTTTTCCACAAAGAGCACTTCTCCACAAAGAGCCCATTAAATAGCAAATGAAATTACATGGGTTTTCAGTTGCCATGGCATTGGTTTTCCTCTAATGGACTTCTCTGGTCCCAAGTTTAATGTTAGCCTGACTTATTTTCCTGCCTGTGTGCTGTCTCAATTCCCTCTGTCCAGCTACAAAGTGATGTATGTGACTTTTCAAAGTGCCTACACCACATAGTCTGGGAGAGAGAAAATTCTATGTCGATGTCTCTAGAGACCGAAAGGCTAAAACTGACCAATAGCAGCACTTCAGTAGCCGGGAACATAGCAGTCTCTGTTTACCAGATGGGCGTGGTTTCCCTCCGTGCACTCAGGGCTCCTGGAGTCCTTCCCAGATGAGTCAGAGACCATTTACTCAGTGCTTCCCATGTGCCAAGCACTGCCCAAGAGACTGAAGACATTCAAATGCAGAAGAAAGGCTGCAAGATGCTGAAGGTTTTCTAGAATTTCCAGATTAGAAGATCTACCTCCAAGCACTTTTCCTTCTCCTTTTCTCTGCCATTCATAAAATGGGTGAAATGTTTCTCAGTTACCTGACTTACAGTTTTAGTTTGTTCTGATATATTTTCCAGGTACCAACTTTAAAACATATTTATCATGGGAATTTGAATCTGACAAACAAAACAATTTTTTTGATGTTGCTTAGCTACAGCTAAACATTAGTCACGCTACCAAATTTGACTCATAATTTGGATATTATTTTCTGATATGCATAATCATATCTAATTTTTAGAAACATAAGTTTATGGAGTTCATACTGTCTTATGAACTTATTTTTAAAAATCTTTCTATGTTAATAAACATTCTTTTACAACATCATTTTAAAATGTCTTTATGATATGGAAGTAACACAGCTTATCAAGGAGATCAAACCAGTCAATCCTGAATGAAATCAGTCCTGAATATTCATTGGAAGGACTGATGCTGAAGCTGAAACTCCAATACTTTGGCCACCTGCTGCAAAGAACCGACTCATTGAAATAGAACCTGATGCTGGGAAAGATTGAGGCAGGAGGAGAAGGGGACGACAGAGGATGAAATGATTGGATGGCATCACTGACTCCATGAACATGAGTTTGAGCAAGCTCCAGGAGTTGGTGATGGAGAGGGAAACCTGGCATGCTATAGTCCATGAGGTCATAAAGAGTCAAACATGACTGAGCGACTCACTGAACTGAATTTTTTCTATTACATATGCAAGTATTTTTAAGTTTTTCAGTAATATAAATGACTACCTGAGGGCAAAAAAAACAATTAGGCAAATTTTTTGAGACATTAAGTATCTTAAAAAAAATGCCAACATATGTCTTTTAAAATTGTGGCATATTTTAAATGTATTCCTTAACCAATCATGGCTTTCATTGAAAAAATATACAATAATATACACTGTAACCACACTATTTTGAAGACTCATAGAATTAGGAGAAGGGCTGAATTTCTAGTGTACTACAGATCATGTGACCGAGCACAACAATTCTGTTACATGGTAAGTGTCTTTTTTTCTCATCAGTTATCTCTTGGACTCTGTATAATTTTGTTTGGAGATATACCCAGAGTCTGAATCTGAGGCCCTACATCAATGAAAACAATGAGTCAAAAGGTGCTGAACTAGTCCCTAATCCTAGAGGCAGAATTTCTCAGTTAGAAAAAGCTGTGAGTTTTTGATATTCCCCTCAATCATACATGTTTTCACTCCACTTAGCCTGTGTAAGCGGAGAAGGCAATGGCAACCTACTCCAGTACTCTTGCCTGGAAAACTTCATGGACAGAGGAGCTTGGTAGGCTGCGGTCTATGGGGTTGCTGAGGGTCGGACACGACTGAGCGACTTCACTTTCACTTTTCACTTTCATGCATTGGAGAGGGAAATGGCCACCCACTCCAGTGTTCTTGCCTGGAGAATCCCAGGGACGGGGAGCCTGGTGGGCTGCCGTCTATGGGGTCGCACAGAGTCAGACACGACTGACTTAGCAGCAGCAGCAGCAGCAGCCTGTGTAAGAGCACTGCCCCATGTGCTTGTCAGCACATGTATTAACATCTTTGGTATCTTTGTTAACACAATAAATTTTAAAAAAGCATCCAATTCTTATTTTAATTGACATTTTACTGATCACCAATACAGAGGATTATTGTCTCAGCTTTATTTATTGTTCATATGCCTGTCTTTTTCTGAAATGCCTACTCCTGTTCTTGATCCCTTCGGTTTTCTTTTTTCTCTTAGTTGCTCTCCTCCTAATTTTAATTTTTAAAGTTTCTTTATATATTAAGGGTATGAGTCCTTTGTCACATTGTCCCAAATGTTTTCCTCAGTTGTAGGACTGCCTTTTAACTTTATAATCTAGTTGCCACACGGATGTTGAACATTTTGTTTTTCCTAATGTATCTTTCTTGTTGTGGCTCAGCCTTTGATGCAGTGGTGGTAAAGAGTGAGCTATCTTTGATGGACTTCCTTCTGCTCTTTCTCCAAAATTGTTATCAATCTAATTCTTTGCTTCAGCCTACAGGAAACCAGGCTCAGTCTCCTTCTACCTCTCTAGATGGGTCTTCTTCTGTCCACAAGGATGAAGGACATGTGGGATAACTGTGTCAGTAACTCAGAGGAGAGAAAGTGTTGACAGCTTGCTATTAGTCTGTAGTTGATGAAAACACAGCAATATAAAAGGTCAATAATTAAACAAATATATTTATATATATATATATATCAGATCAGATCAGATCAGTCGCTCAGTCATGTCCGACTCTTTGTGACCCCATGAATTGCAGCATGCCAGGCCTCCCTGTCCATCACCAACTCCCGGAATTCACTCAGACTCACGTCCATCGAGTCAGTGATGCCATCCAGCCATCTCAATCTCCGTCGTCCCCTTCTCCTCCTGCCCCCAATCCCCCCCAGCATCAGAGTCTTTTCCAATGAGTCAACTCTTCGCATGAGGTGGCCAAAGTACTGGAGTTTCAGCTTTAGTATCATTCCTTCCAAAGAAATCATATATAAATATATTTCTTAACTTTTTTTCCAAAATTTGTGAAAGCAGCTTAAAAGTTTAAATTAATTAAAATATAGATAAAAATAAAAACTAAAAATAAATGTACAAGTAACTATGAAAACTGGTGATAGCCCCATGCTCCAACAGATGCCTGTCCTTCTCTGAGCATCTCTGCACTAGGCCCTTCCTCCCAGGGCAGGCAAGAAGAATATGCCAGGCTGATTTTTTTTCCTTTTAATCCTCACAGGTTGAGAAGATCATAACATCTTCAAGCATATTCTCCCATTCTTTCCCCTTGATCTTTCCATATCTTCCCCCTCTCAGTACATTTCCAGTCTTTCTACTCTCACTTTGGCTGATGACTTTGCATCAGAAAGGGACCCCCTCATCTTACAACAACCAAATATGCGAGTGCCCTGGCATTAAAGCCATATTTTACTTTGGCTTGCCCACTGAAAATGAGGATGTGTCCTATGGTCTCTGGATTCCACACCATCTCAATTTCTCTAACGTTTAGACCCTTCAGTTATCCCGTCTCATGCATCTTCAACTGTTGCTTTCTATAAATCATTTCCAGCATATACACATTTCCTTTTATCTTCAGCTGCAGATAACAGTCTAGTATGATACATCCTAATCCCTGTCAGCAATCATGCTACTTCTATGCTCACATTTGCAGCCATAATTAAGAATTGCCAGCATATGCCATCTCTACCTTCTAACCTCCCATTCATACCTTCTTCTGATCTGGCTTCTGCACCTACCATTTCACCAAAACTATTTTTTTCAGTAATAACTCTCTTAATCCAATGAATACCTAATTAAACCTCCGAGTAGCTATCAGTACAGCAGACTATTCTTCCATTCCCGAATCTGCCTGTTTCTTAGTTTCTTTGATGCCAAAAATGCTTTTGAGTTTTCTCCAATTTCATTTGCGAATCCCTTTTCCTCTTTATTTTCCAGTGTGGAATATGTTTTAATATACTCTTAGAAATAAAAAATAGAGAGAGAGGAAAGTGGTTATCACAAGGAAAAGAAATCAAAGGTAGAATCATTCCACTCTCTTTTATTGCCTCCTCTTCATCCTGCTAACATCTAAACATAAGAATTTGTCAGAGCTTGGTCCTAAGTTCTTTCATCTTTCTACCCTATTTTCCCAGGTGAGTTCATTGATTTTCTTGGTTTCAAATACAATCTATAGGCTAATGGTTCCTAAACCTAATGCTTTAGTCCAGAGTTCTTTTTTGAAATCTATACTTTTATATCAAGTACATCCTTGACTTATTTGCTTTGTTGTCTCAAAGAGGTCTGAAACCTTTCATGTTTAAAACTAACCTAGAAGGACTCAGTCTATGTGCTTTTTAGATTAGATATAAAGCAACCAAGTCAGAGGAGGATTAGCAAAAAAATAGATATATAGATCAGTGGACCATACATATTTGGCCAATTGACTTCTGAGAAAAATATCAAAACAATTCAATGGTGAAAGAATAGTCTTTTCCACAGATGATGTTGAAACAACTGGCCATCCATACACACACATACACACACACACAATGAGCTTTACCCTATACTAAAATTAATCAAAGACATAAAAGCAAAACCTAAAATTATAAAACTTCTAGAAGAAAACACAGCAGAACATCTGTTACTTGGGTTAATCAAACATTTCTTAGCTAGAACACAGAAAGCACAAACCATAAGATGTAAACACTGAATTTATCAAAATTTTAAAAGTTCTGCTCTTTTAAAAACACCATTAGAAAATGAAAAGCCAAAGAGTGAATTAAAATATTTGCAAAACACATATTTATAAAGGGCTAGTATCCAAAATATATAAAGAATTCCAACACATTATGGAAGACAGTATAGAGATTCCTTAAAAAAAAACTAGGAATAAAACCACCATATGACCCAACCATCCCACTCCTGGGCATATACCCTGAAGAACCAAAATTGAAAAAGACATATGTATCCCATTGTTCATTGCAGCACTATTTACAATAGCTATAACATGGAAGCAACCTAGATGTCCATCGACAGATGAATGGATAAGGAAGTTGTGGTATATATACACAATGAAATATTACTCAGCCATAAAAAGGAATGCATTTAAGTCAGTTCTAATGAGGTGGATGAACCCAGAGCCTATTATACAGAGTGAAGTAAGTCAGAAAGAGAAAGAATAATGTTGTGTTCTAACACATATATACAGAATCTAGAAAAATGGTACTGAAGAATGTATTTACAGGGCAGCAGTGGAGAAACAGACATAGAGAATAGACTTATGGACATGGGGAGAGGGGAGGAGAGGGTGAGATGTATGCAGAGAGTAACATGGAAACTTACATTACCACATGTAAAATAGATAGCCAACAGGAATTTGCTGTATGGCTCAGGAAACTCAAACAGGGTCTCAGTATCAACCTAGAGGGGTGGGATGGGGACGGAGATGGGAGGGAAGTTAAAAAGGGAGGAGATATATGTATACCCATGGCTGATTCATGTTGAGGTTTGACAGAAAACAACAAAATTCTGTAAAGAAATTATCCTTCAATTAAAAAAAATTAATTAAAAAAACAAACTAACAACAACAAAAAGAACTTCCACAGATCAATAACAAGAAAACAGCCCATTAAAAAAAAAAAAAAGAACTGAGCAGATTGTTCACCAAAGTGAATACTTAGCTAGCAGATAAATATACAAAAACATATGCAATGTGTTTGGTCAGTGTGTGTGTGTGTGTGTGTGTGTGTGTGTGTGTGTGTGTGTGTTGTGTCTGAGTTTTTGTAACCCCATGGACTGTAGCCTGCCAGGCTCCTCTGTCCATGGGATTTCCCAAGCAAGAATACTAGAGTGGATTGCCATTTCCTCCTCCAGGGGATCTTCCTGACCCCAGGATCAAACACACGTCTCTTGTGTCTCCTGCATTGGCAGGAGGATTCTTTACTACTGAGCCACCTGGGAAGCCCCTTTGGTCATTAAGGGAATTCAAATTAAAATCATGAGATGCTATTATATACTTATTAGAATGGCTAAAACAGTTTTAAGAAATCTGACATGATGAAGTTCTGCCAAGGATGGAGAGTAACAGGAACTCTTATACCCTGCTGGTAGGAATGTAAAATGGTACAAGTGCCTTGGAAACCAGTTTAGTAGTTTCTTATAAACTTCCCATAACAACCCATCACCCCGCCCCTAGGTGTTTGCCCAAGTGAAATGAAACATGTCCACACAAGAATGTGGATGCAAATGTTTATAGCGGTTTTGTTTTCTAAATTACCAAAAACTAGAAGCAATCCAAATGCCCCTCTTCTGAGGAGTGAATAAACTGTGTTACATGTATACACGGAATACTATTCAGCAATAAAAAGGTCTGATTTGCTGGTGAGTGCAATCACGTTGATGAATCTCAAATGCATATGCTAAACTGGAAAAATCAGACTCAAAAGATTACATTTTGTATTAATTAATTAATATGATATTCTGAAAGGATGAAGTTAAAAGGACAGAAAACAGATCAATAGTTGCCAGAAGTGGGGGTAGAGTGAGGCAATGAACTACCAAGGGCATCAGGGGATTTTCTGAGATAACTGTGGTGAATGGCTTCAAGACTCTCTATTTCTCAAAAACAGTGAATTTACAGCTTATAAATTATTACCTCTGTAAATTTGACTTTAAAAAAATGATATAATGAGACTTCCCTGGTGGTTTAGTGGTTAAGAATTTGCCTGCCAATGCAGGGGACATGGGTTCAATCACTGGTCTAAGAAGATGCCACATGGTTCTGGGCAACTAAGCGACAAATCACAACTTCTGAGCCGAGGGCTACAGCTAGTGAAGCCTATGGCCTGAGAGTCCATGTTCCACATGGAGAGAGGCTAATGCGAGCCGAGGGCTGCAGCTAGGGAAGCCTGTGGCCTGAGAGCCCACGCTCCACACGGAGAGAGGCTAATGCGAGCCGAGGGCTGCAGCTAGGGAAGCCTGTGGCCTGAGAGCCCACGCTCCACACCGAGATACGCTAATGCGAGGCTCAGGCACCACAACCGGAGAGGAGCCTGCATGCAGCAATGGAGACCCAGAGCTGCCAAACGTGAATAAATAAAGAAATCCCATAAAATCTGTTTTTTTTAAAGATATAACAATCTTCCCATATGATACATTTCTTCTTCAAGTTTCTCCATCTTAAAAATGGCATCACTATCTACCCATTTTCTAAAGCCAGAAACCTGGCAATGATTCTTGAAATTTCTTTTTCTGTCACCACCCCCTGACCAGCAACCTAAATCTAGTCCATGTCCAAATCCCACCAATTCTGCTTCTAAAACATATTGCAGATCCATTTCCTGATCCTTCTATGTCCCTCAGTGCAAATCATCATCCCCTCTCACCCACAGTATTGCAAGAGCTCCCTTGCTAGTCTTCTTGCTTCCACTGTTGGCCTTCTTCAACCCAACTTCGGAATAAGTCCAGATGACTTTAAATGTCAGTTAATCTATGTCATTGCCTTGCTTTAAACTTTTCAGTGGCTCCATTTCTGAACCCCATACACGGCCCCCAGCAGGCCATATATAATCTCATATATCCCATGTCATGCTGTAGCACTTCCTCTACCTTCATGCCTCTCCCGCCCCACCACACACACTCATGATGCTCTGGCCATACTGGCCTTCTTCCATTTCTGGAATATTCCAAGGTTTTTGCTCCCTTAACACTCTGCACTTGCTATTTCCTATACCTAGACTTTTCTTCTTTGTTCTTGTTTTTAAAGGTCAATTCCTTCTCATTATAAAGTTTCAGCTTACATATTGTATCTTTAGAGAAACCTTTATGCATTTTATACTAGCTTATTCCTGACATTCTCTCTCATACCACCTTGTTTTACCCTTTCCCAATTTATAATTATGCACTTATGAATTTATTTCTCAATATTCACTTCCCATACTAGAACATAAGCTCCAAGAGAGCAGAAACTGTTTTCTCTTTTTACTTACTTATTAGCACATTACCTGACATCACAGGAGCTAATAAATATTTGTTAAATAAGTGTGTAGATTAACAAGACTCCTACAGTTAAAACAGTAGTAAGATTTCAATGCAATCATCACTGAAGGACCTGGGCAAACACAACCATCCATCTCTCTATGTATTTTTAGGGCCCCCATATTAGGCTTTATGCATAGAGATATGTACTATTAATTACATTGCCTGATGTAAGTAAGGATCACCAATTTCCAAAATCATAACCACGCAAGTAGATGACAAGGTCAGCCACCCAGATAGGCTTACCTCTCCAAACCAGCTGCTTGGCACAGAGGATGGAGTTTGGAGTTGTACAGAAGTGTAAAGCTGTGTGTCCACTTAAGGAGTAGCAGTTGAGCTTTGCTCCACGATCACAGAGGATCTTAACACAGTCCAAGTTGGCCATTTCACAAGCCACGTGAAGAGGGGTTTTCCCATTGGGTCTACAGTTGATCGTGGCATTGTGGTCCAGGAGCACCAGAAGACATTCCACATGACCAAACAAGACAGAGAGGTGCAGGCCCGTGGCCCAGGAAGACTTTAATTTGTAACTAGGCAACCAATAACCTGAAAAAGAAAGGGAAAGAAAGCTTAGCCTCGGATTAGCCTAGGATATCTCCCTGCTTAGTGGGGACTTCTACACATTTATAAAACTGGGGGAACGATTTGGAACTTGTAACTAGCACCTGTTGGATCTGCTAATGTTTAGCTTAGTAGCCTCTTTGGGTTATTTAAACAGGACTGGGGCTCTCGAGTTCTCACTGTCTTTACTATTCCCTATTATCTTGTTCCTTTGTTTACTTTACCTTCCTGCCTGTCCAAAGTATTTCTGTTTGAGACTGCATTTATGTGATTGCATTTTATCTTACATGAGATGCTTATTAAAGAATTTTTTTTTAACTCCCAATCATTATCTTGAGCGATTTCAAAGCTGTTACAAGCTTGTAATTTTCATTCCACCACAGTGCTTTTCCCCTCTAGTCGTTGCTGCTGTCAAGCTAAGGTGTGAATGTATTTGATGTCTTTAGAATATTTGTCACACCAAGATTTTATTTGCCTATCAGTTTATACAACACCTCTTTCCAAAGAAGAATTAAAGAATTTACAGCAGCTTACAAATTTTACACAAAAGATTTTTAAAAAGTGATCTACAAAATAAGAGCAACAGGAAAAATAAGGTAGGAAAGTAAAAAGAGATCCTGGGTCAGATAGGTGCCCAAAATAAATATAAACTGTATTAACTGTGTTCCATATGCTAGAACCACACTGTAAATTTTCCTCTGAACTTCCCCGCAGCCAAAATAAACAGGAAAACATGATGTGTTACATAATTAACTATGCCTGCAAGCACAAGCATATACACAAATTAATTGGTCAGGAGAACCACAGTTGTTTCTAGAACTGAGATCTTAAGTTTTTCCCATTAGTTATTGGAAATCTCCCACCCCACCCCACCCCAACTCCTCTCTCTCACCTCTTCTTTCTCTTTCTCTTTCCTTTTTCCCTCTTACCTCCAACTTCTAAACACTGAGCTAGTCCTTTATTCCAAGTGTCCAAAAATTGCCATCTTGACAAGCTGTAACACAAATAACTTTGTGTGTCTATGTTTTTTGAATTTATTTATTTAAATTGGAGGATAATACTTTACAATATTGTGATGGTTTTGGCCATAGATCAACATGCACTGGCCATAGGCATACCGAGTATTCTCTCCCTTCTAAACAGCCCCCTACCTCTCTCCCCACCCCATCCCCCCAGAGTATCACAGAGCCCTGGCTTCCCACATCACACTCCCTCTGGCCATCTATTTCACACGTGGTAATGTGCTATTCTCTTAAATCATCCCACCCTCTCCTTCCCCCACTGAGTCCAAAAATCTGTTCTTTATGTCTGTGTCTCCTTGGCTGCCCTGTACACAGGATCATTGGTACCAGCTTTCTAGATTTCATATATGTGAGTTGCTGCTGCTGCTGCTGCTAAGTCACTTCAGTCGTGTCCGACTCTGTGGGACCCCATAGACGGCAACCCACCAGGCTTCCCTGTCTCTGGGATTCTCCTGGGATTCTCCAGAGTGGGTTGCCATTTCCTTCTCCAATGCATGAAAGTGAAAAGTGAAAGTGAAGTCACTCAGTCATGTCCGACTCCTAGGGACCCCATGGACTGCAGCCTACCAGGCTCCTCTGTCCATGGGATTTTCCAGGCAAGAGTACTGGAGTGGGGTGCCCTTGCCTTCTCTGATATGTGAGTTAATGTACAATATTTGTCTTTCTCCTTCTGACTTACTTCTTTCTGTGTAATAGGCTCTAGGCTCATCAGAGATAACTTTATAAACATTTTTTTTCAAAGTCAATACCCAGAGCCGTGGCATCATGCTCACTGTGAGTGGGGAATGAAAAACAGGTACAGAAAGATGAAACATTTCATGGCAATTTGAAGATGTAGACATAACCTGACAGCTCAGAAGAAACTTAGGGCTGAAACAACAAAATACATTTTAACTTCAGTAAATCAGAAGTTTGCTTTTAGGTTGTAAAAATATTCCACTATACAAGTACAAGATAGGAAGATTATGATTTAATGGTAATTTATTTGAGGAAAAACCTAGGGGTTTGAGTTGACAATAATCTCAAAATGAGCCAACACTGAGATAAAGCTGCCCAAAAGCAGGTACAATTTTTAACTACATTAATAAAACTGTAGCACCCAGAACAAAAGAAGTAAAAGTTGTACTCGTCACTGATAGATGAAGTCAGAATAAATCTAAAATATTGTGAGTACTTCTGGGCAACAAAAATGAGCATTTGCAAGGCACTCAGAAGATGATGACCACATTAAAGGTGAGCCTGGTGATCAGGTATTAAAATCCTCTCATATCAGTGGAAAGTGCTACCTGTGTGCCACTCCTGGGTATTTATCCTGCAAGTACATTCATTCACGTGTGAAATGCCATATAAGGGCCACTGTATTACACAACTCCCAGCACCACGACTTGCACTGAACTCTTTACGAAGAGTATGAAGTTCCTGGGAGTTATGAATCTTGGCAGCCTGACCCAGGACAACATGCAGTGCACTACAGCATTGTTCTTAATGGTTAGCAATAGGAAACTGCCTCAATCTTCATCAATAGGAGACTATTTAAGTAAAGCATGTACATCCACACAATGGAACCCTATACAGCTATCATAAAGGGGGCAGTCCTATGTATACTGATATGGAAAAATCTCAAGATACGTTATCAAGTGAGATAAGCAGAGAGCTGAAGAGTGTGCATAAATGCTAATATGTAAGAAAATATTTATAAACACCCAACACAAGGAACTGGTCACACTGGTGGCCTCCAAGAACTGGGCTGGGGACAATAACATAGATTTACTTGTCCTTGAATGCTCCCTTTGAGCTTTTCTATTTAGTCCCTTGTGTGTGTACTACTATTTATAAAAATAAAATTAAAACAAACTAGGTGCCCCTGTCCGGGGGGGGAAGTAATTTAAAGAGGTCATGTACAATGCTGATTAATCCTGAGGGAATGAATACTCTCAGCTCATTTTGTTTTTCTACAGCCTTCCCTCCAACCTAGACAGACACATACACACACACACACATACACACACTCACACACACTCCCTCTCACACACATTTTAATCTCTTCATCTCATTCGAAATTCTAGGATCATTTCACTTTCTCTTTCTCCATCTCTTCCCTTATCCAAAGATGTTCTTTAAAAAGAAATCCAAAGTTAATTTACACGAAGGTCTAATAGACTGAGGATTGTTTAAAGTATGACCTTCTTAGGATTATCTGAACTTATGTAGGAATCTGTATTCATACAAAAGAATTAAGTTCTAAGACACTAATTCCAGATTTCAGACACTGAAAAGGGAAGGTGTTTGGTGATATGGAATTTCCCTGGCAGAGGCAAATAGTGTCACAGACAGTCTGGGCTGGGAAGGATCAACCCTGTGCCTATGTTTGTGTGTGTGTGGAAACAGACATGCACATACAGATATGCAGATAAGTATATACAATACATTTGCATGTATCCATATATACATTTCCATTTAATTATGTATGCCAAATCCATGCTCCAAGCATAGTTATTAAGCTATAATGGTATGCAACCTGCTTTTGATAAGGAATGAATCACATAACACCAATATCTAGTCATCTTTTTTTGTGATTTTTTTTGCCGATGACATGATTTAACTTTCCCCATTTTTAAAAAGTTATTTATTTTTAATTGGAGGATAATTGCTTTACAATATTGTGTTGGTTTCTGTCATACATCAACATGAATCAGCCATAGGTATACATATGTCCCCTCCCTCGTGAACATCCCTCCCACCTCCCACCTCCCATCCCCATCCTACCCCTCTGGGTTGTCCTAGAGCACTGGCTTTGGGTTCCCTGTGTCATACAGCAAATTCCCTTTAGAGATGGTGAAGGACAGGGAAGCCTGGCGTGCTGCATGCAGTCCATAGGGTCGCAAAGGGTCAGACACAACTGAGTGACCTAACAACAAGTCTATTTTACATATGGTAATGTATATGTTTCAGTGTTACTCTCTCAATTCACCTAGTCATCTTAATACTCAAATTTCCTCTACAAGCAATTTGCGAAGGACAGCCTCTTCTAACTCTCTTGCAAAGAAGCTGGTTCTGGATCTGAAAACCAGAGTGTGTTTTGCCTGCCGATTAGCAGCAAAGATTAGGCAGCTCTACGCAGCAACTGATTGGAAACTCATGTCTGCTTCTCCAATGGGAAGAAAAATGATCTCAGAAAGGAAGCAGCAGAGAGCTGATTAAGAAAACACCATTTTGATGTAAAATCAAAGAAACACAGAATGTTAGCGCTGGAGGGAGGGTTATCCAGTCCAAGCCTTTCATTTTCCAGATGAGAAAACTGCCACTTTTTCAGCCTCCTAGAGCCATAAGACATCTGCTTCAGTCCAAGCTAACGGACTCAGGGTATCTGTGATGCAGGTATTCCATCTGTCTTTGTCCTTGTGGAATCAGACTAGGTGTAGTGCCAACCCAGCTTCACAAATCATGAGGAAAGAAAGAAGATTCTGAATTCATCTGTAGTATGTCACACTTTGATATGGAAATACATTTGCTTGTTGATTTTTTTTCTTCCCCCTAAATTCCCAATAGCACCTAGAGAATCTATCCTGCCTGTTTACTACATGAATCTGCCATCCTTGGCCTCTCAGTCAGTTACATCTGTGTCTCCCATAATCATACCCATTAACCAGTAAATTGGGCTCAGAGAGGGCCAGGTCTTACAATTCAGCTGACTCTTTGAATCGAACTGCACCTACAACTCACCTCTCTTAGAAAGGAACATGGGCGTTAAGAATGTTCCTGTAGGTGGGTGACAGCAAGATGCCTGAGCTGGTACCCCAGGGGAGCTTAGTGGAGAGATTGGGAAGAAGACAGATTGTCAGATACAGACCAGGGTCCCTCGCAGTGTATCTTGAAGCTGCACTGCAGAACTTTGGTGGGGGAGGGCGTAGTGGGGCAGAATTTCTGGATAATTCAAGCCCTTGCAAAGCAGGAAAGCCCACTTCAGAGAAAGCAGCAGCCCACAGCAAAGAGGCCACCCACATACAATCACCACTTTCAATGAGGCTGCGGCCACGGGTCACTGTAGCAACAAACAGGAGTATGCTTTCCCCCATACCCACCCTCACAAACATGAGGCGATGCCATCATCGAAAACCACAGTGATGCAGCACTTATTAACACCCTTGTGTCAATGCTGATATGTCAAGAGATCAAAATCTCTCCTCCAAAATGTAACCCCCAATAGTCACAGCATGACGGAAATACAGTTAACTAACTGGGCAGAGTCTCTTTCACACTCTCTCTTCTTTCCACAGCATAATTGTCCTAGGGCTTCAGAACTCAGAATGTGATTCACTCTCAGCACTTGTCTTTCAAAAGGCCCCCTCTGCTCACCTCTGCAGAGGCCAGGCTGCCCTCTGACTGTATGCTCAGACTGCACACAGGATGAGGTGTTGGGGGGGCGGGGAGGAAAACCCAGGAACAAAGCCCTTGATAGGGCCAGAGGTAAGGAAGGTACTGTCTCCCCTTAACATAAGCCACTTGGTTCTCACCCCAGGTCTGCAGTCTATGTGCAGTGATGCCCTCTGCTTTGCTCTGCCTGAGCAAGGAGCTTAACTGAGAAGGAAAGAGATGAAAATGCAGATTCTTTCTCCAAGGCAAAAATCCCAGAAAGAACTCTCAAATACAGTCCATGCCCACTTGGATTTACAGCATCTATGGTTACTTTTTTACCTTTCCCAGACCACGACACATAATCTACTTATATAATTTCCCCTTCATAACATTGTAGATAATCAGCATGCAGATTAAGAGGGCGTCTTGACAAAGCTTCCCCTTTACAGATGAGGATAAATATCTTGCAGAAATTAAGTAGCAGGAGGTGCCCATGTTTGTATAATTAATCTCCCCAAATCTCAAACCAATCAATCCTAAAAGAAATCAACCCTGAATATTCATTGGAAGGACTGATGCTGAAGCTCCAATACTTGGGCCACCTGATGCGAAGAGCTGACTCACTAGAAAAGACCCTGGTGCTGGGAAAGATTGAGGGCAGGAGAAGGGGACGAGAGAGGATGAGATGGTTGGATGGTATCACTGACTCCATGGACATGAGTTTGAACAAACTCCAGGGGATGGTGAAGGACAGGGAAGCCTGGTGTGCTACAGTCCATGGGGTTGCAACGAGTTGGACATGACTTAGCAACTGAACAGCAACAACAAATCTCTAAGTTGCCATCAATGATCTGAAAGCTACATGCAGTCCACCTCCAAACCGATACACTTTTAGGCAAAAATTGTAAAGGAATGGAGTTATGCTGCTACAAAAATATGCAGACCAATTCTCACGTGTGTGTTTGTATGTGTGTTTAATTTAAATCAGAAACCAGAGTCATTCAGTAGACAACCTGCTGGCTCAGGAAAGAGGGTAAGGAGCGAAATATTTGGGCCATCTTTTGAAAGAGGGGGTTGGTTCTGCTCCAGTGTTTGGGAGGATGTACACACTTGTGGTAAACCTTCAGCTAAGCCCTAGATCTGCCACAGTTTTCAGCTATAATGTTATCTGAGTCCAAAGAACCCCACACATGAGAAGCCTCTGTTATTACAGCCAAAGGTTACACACGCTGCTTATGGCTGGATTAGCAGACATTTGCTCTGCTCTGTCCACGTATTTACACAGTCCTGATGGATTATAGACGGGAGCACAATTCTTGGCTATTTTTTAATAGCTAATATTTTCAGGATAAATCTCAGAGTTCCCCCCAGAGAAGAAAAAAAAAAAAAGTAAGCTTGCAATGTAAAATTTAAAAGAAAAATGTTTGAACATCTAAGAAAGGAAAAGAACCCTAGGATGACAATAAGAAAGCAGGAGAGTGAATTTCTAGCAGACAGGAAAATGAGGTGATAAGAAGATTACTCATTAACAGAGTGAAAATAAGAGCTTTCAAGATATTTGGAAGGCTCTTGCTACTTAGTAGATAGATTACCTGCCAGAAAGTTTTTCGGTGAAATCAGTCATTGGCTATTTTAATTAAAAATATGACTATCAACCAAAGAACCTGTGGCTGTGGGCCATAAATGAAGTACTTAAAGTGCATTATACTGATTAATAAAAGGATTCTGATTAACCTTGCTGACTAGGGAATTTCATACCAAAGAGATAAGTTTGATACTCCTCTTGTAACATTAATGAGCCAAGGCTCATACACCTGAAGGAGAATCAAAACATGCAGTGAGAAAAATCTCTGGAAACAGCTTTATGGATATTCATGTTTCCAGTATGGAGATCACCAACTAAGAATAACTCTGAGTTTTCTTAGAGGCCTGTTTTCACTATGAATGTTGTGTGCTTCGCTCATAATAAAGTATATCATTGACATCTCCTAACTATTCAACTGTTTATTGTATTTGGGAGTTAAGAGTTGTTCGTTATTTAACTTTACTTCACATCATTCCCATTTTAAAGTGGTCAGCTGGTAGATGTCATTTCGCTTACTTGTTTTCATTTTAAGACCCATATATCTATCATTCTCCAGGAGATAATGCAAATGCCAACCAGAATGTTTGCTCTACAAAGTGTTAGACACATATTTTTAATTGATAAAACATAATTTTATCTGAAGACTTGATTATGAAGTTTAAAATACTTGAAAAAATAGAATGAGATGTCTCCAAGAATCATTATTGGGCTTCCCTGGTGGCTCAGTGCTAAAGAAATTGCTTGCTAATGCAAGAGACATAGGTTCCACCCCTGGTCTGGGAAGATCCCACATGCTGCAGAACAACGAAGCCCATGCACCACAGTTACTGAGTCTGTGCTCTAGAGCCCCCGAGCCACAACTACAGAGCCCCCTGTGCCACAAGTACTGAGGCCCACAAGCCCTGGAGCCCATGCTCCACAAGAGAAGCCACTGCAACGAGAAGCCCGCACACTGCACCTAGAGAGGAGCCCCTGCCTGCTGCAACTAGAGAAAAGCCTGTACAGCAATGAACACTTAGCACAGCCATAAATAAATAAATACAATCTTTCTTAAAAGAATCATTATTAGGGGCTGGGGCTAGGTGGGATCCACCATCTGGAGCTAGAAGCTAGCTTCTAAATCTGTTCTCAGTCTCACAGGTGAGAGAAGCTGCTCAACGAGACAGGGCAGCAGAAGTGAATTTCCAGACACTTTATTCTACTTTCCTCACCAGGTCCATATTTTACACTTGCTTAGTAGGTCAATTTTTGATTACTGGTATACCATTTAGATTGTGGATCTGGAGTTGCAATGTTAAGATTCCAAGTTGATTTCTTCACCAACAGATTTCTGAGTTGCCTTTACAAAAAATGTAAATTGACTTTCATACTGGCTTAAACATACCATAATTTAGGTGAAAATGTGGTCACTTTAAAAAATCTTATGTAAAGTGCTACAATATATCCTAAAAGAAACAAAAATTATTTGGGATTAATTGTACCACTGTTGATCTTCCCCAGGACAATCAAATCTTGAGTATAGATTCCATTACTAGTTACACAAACCAAATTTAAAGGAAGCATATTATGTTCTAGATTTTATACACTGTCATGCCAATTAAGCCAAAGATAACTAAAAGCTGTGGAGAAGGAAATGGTAATCCACTCTAGTACTCTTGCCTGGAGAATCCCAAGGACAGGGGAGCTTGGCAGGCTACAGTCCATGGGGTCACAAAGAATCGGACATGACTGAGTGACTGAGCAGCTAAAACCTGAAGACTGCCACACTTTAAGAGTAAGCTGGTAACATTCTATTTCTTCATCTGGATGCTGGCTGCAGACCTTTGTTCTTTTTGTGAAAATTAATCAAGTGCACAGTTAAAATTTGCACACTTTTCTGTTGTAGAACTTTTCAAAAGTGCTTTAAAAAATAAAAAACTGATGCATTAAAAATTCAACAGCATTCAACATCTAAGAAGTCTGCTGTGGTTTAATAAAGTCTCACAAAGTTTAATCCAGTCACATACCACTCAAGGCCACACAGAAAAGGGTCTCATTCATCAGAATTATTCAGAAAGGAACTAATTCTAACTAAATAACAAACGACCAGTGTAGCCTGCTCAGCACTACACTAGTCCTTGGAATTCCTCTGTGACTTAGAAATTGATATAGCCACTTAGGTCTACTTTGCTTGGCTAGCAACTAGGATTCTATGCTTCACTTCCATTCGTGACTAAAAGCAAAGGTTTCATAATTAGGCTGGAAGCCAAGTGAAAATATCTGAAGAAACTTTGAAGAAAATGGGATTAAGATTGAAGAGACAGAGTCTTATACCCATATTCATATTAAACAGAGAGTAAGTGGATTTCTTTCTATAGGTACACGTGGACATGCGCACATGTGCACAAACACTCATGATTTTCTGCATAAACTCTGAGGATATGACCACAAATTCTATCATTTCTTGCATTCACCTGGCATGCATAGGAATGGAACGGCTCTGTTTTTTTCCCCAAAACCAGAGAGTATAATTTGCTTTCTGTCTAATTGAAAGCCCCATCCCCACAGTCCTATGAAAACACCCATTAGATCGAATGAAAATTTAGCTCTACGAAAACCATAGAGAGTCGGCTCATATTGACAGAAAGATTTTAAAGTGCATTTTTTTTCTCATTCAAGGATGATGACACCATTGGAAGCAAGAGAAACAGCATCCTTCTCTGTAAACTGCCTCTAAAACTCCCTTCCTTACCACCTCAGAACCTTTGCATGATCTACGCAATTTGGCATGCTCGGGAGATAAGGAAAGGCAGTCTTCACAACTTAGGGTCACACAAATTACCTGCTGACTTGGATGTAAGTTATTTTACTCTAGGCTTAAATATAAGTTTTTAAAAATACCTAAAACGTATTTGGTATTCAGAAAGTCTTTCACTAAACAAATACATAAGATGAAAGTAATCTAAACATATAGCATACACTTTTTCTTCTCGACAGAGCGTCTATCAACCACTTTTGAAAACACAGACCCCTTCCTTATTTTCCAGTCAAAATAGCAATGCCAATTTATAATAAAATCCTCAAGTAAAAATTATAAACACTAACTTGCCTCAGCTATTCCATGCTTCCTTCAGAACTGACAGTGTTTTAATATAGAAATATATACCATTAGTATTCATTTCTGAAAATTGATCATGCTGATGATTTATATATAAACAGAAAGTATTTTAAACATAAAAAACCAATTGCTATCTCTCTCTCAATGTTGCACACAAGACCTTATCCTCTATTTTGTTTAAACAGAAGTGATGTTGAACATGGTGTTTATTTGCAGTCTGCTCACCAGATGGCCTCGCTACTCAAATTCCCCCCATTAACTAGCTGATTTGGGAAATCAGAGTCTGCTCACTTCTAATTTATTTCTGAGTTATTAAGCATGGGTTACAGAAAATCCCTTGATAAAAGAAATTTGGTTCTAATTTTTCTTATCCCTAGTTCTTCATAAGGTAGGTACTCTGTAATAAGTAAATCTACAATTTTAAGCTATCACTATAGTCACGGAAAAAAAGTTAACTTTTTGGCTTTTCTGGTTTTACCTTTTCTAGTTGAACTGAAAACTCATTAAAATGACAAGGATCATAAAGGTGCATCAAGGTATAGCCTTACCCATTTAGTAACCCTCCAAATGGGGCAAAAATCCTTTTTCCTTCAAGTGCACATAGAGATGATTTATCTTTAAGGGCCCTGTTAACACAAAGTTAGTAGCCTGTTCCCAAGCCAGTCACAGTGACTGAATTAGATTTCAGCAATCTATTTAGCCATAATCTAGAGAAGCTTTATGCACTTATAGGAAGAAGAAAAGCTAGAAATAGAATAAAACTGCATTACTAAATATTTTTATCCAAGATTTCAAATTCTAGGCACAGGGATATAGAAAGAAAAGAGAAGGAAAGTAAAGAAAACAAAATATTCATATACACATATATCCGCTCATGATTTGGTCTAGTTTAAAGAGAAAGAAATTATTACATGAGAAATATTTTTTAACATATATTTAAAGAAACAATAAGAGCTACCAGTTTACCTTGGGTGACTAATGGTGCACATTAAAACAAAAAATCCATTTTCTATCGATTCTACAATTACACCTATAATTTTTTACCTTGTTTATAAGATGCCAAAACCATATTCTCATCTTCAACTTCAAAAACTGTGTCCACATCTATCTGTCTTTGGATTAAAATGGCCTTCAATTTTCCGAAGTCATTTGACTTTAGAGCCTCAAGGAAATTTCTCTTAACTAACTTGGCAGCTGCAGATTTCGTGATAGGGGCAGCCGTGCCGTCCATCCTTCCTGTCTCTCTGGAAGCTTTGTTGTGCTTTATCAGGCAAGCAGCACCAACCAAACAGGCACATGCTACAGAGCCCACAAACTCTCAGCTAATTTTATCCCAAAGTTATGCTGATCCGTTCTATTTATATAGGGATCATTTCAAACTTCAAAATATCCTTCTTGGCTGTCACTGCACTCACAGGTCTTTTAAACTGGTTCTTTACTAATTCATTGAATAACATGTCGTGTCAATACGAAGGAAAATCCTGGCAATGTATTTCAGAGACTGAAATGTCATCATTATTTCTTATACAATCAGAGTAATAGTGTAAGATTTAAAGGCTCTTAATGCTTTTTTCCCCCTTTGTAAAAACATCTGGTGCCCAACTGGAGATTCAGTGATTAACCAATAGCCACAAATGAAAATTTATTACAGTTGCTGATACATGTGCTTCTGAAAACCTATAATAATTTTGCAATATGAGCCTGCAAAATCAAGCACAGTCATACACATTTGAAAGCAAACAGAAGGTTATCAAGTGCCGTAGACTTTAAAAATTCCAACATCATGCAAGAAAGCTGGGAAGGGTAATGGTTGTAGGGGACTATTTTAGGTAAAAAGAGACTAAAGAGACAAAGCCGCTAAATGCAATGAGTGAGTAAACTTTATTTAATCTTGTATTTTTAAAAAATCAGTTAGAAAAAGTATCTTGGTATGGTTGTGGGACTATATGGACTAAATGTTACTTGACAATAGAGTTATTGCTAATTTTTTAAGGGGTGGTAGAAGTATTGTGGTTATGTAGAAGAATATTCTAATTCTTAAGGGGTAAACTGTCATGGTGTCTAAAGGTTCTTATCAAATAATTCAGAAGTATAAAATTAAATGCATATATATGTATATATACACACATACATACATGCATAGATACATGAGTGAGCAAGTGAAATGAGTGTGTAAATAGAGACAGAAAAAGCAAAAGTGGCAAAAAATTAAGAGTTGGCAAACCTAATGAGGGACTTAAGATGACCATGATTTTTTTTTTACTATTATATAATAAAATTATATATTTCAGATACTGTTATATTATTTCAACTTTTCTATGAGTTTGAAAATTTTCCAAACATAAAGTAAGAGAGAAAAACACTCAATTTTTAAATGTATGCATCACTACAAATTAGAAAAATTATGATAGTGTTAATCTGAACACAAAGAAATCACATTTTATATATTGTCTGTGAGAGTCAGAACTAGTGTAAACTTTCTGTAGTATAATTAGTAACATAAATTTTAAAAAATTTAAAAAGGTAATAGTATTCACTTCTTAGAATTTATGTATAAGTATATAAATATGGATGCAAATCATAACATAATACTTTTACTTATTTCATTGATGTACAACATAAATGTAAGAAAGTAGAAAGTGACAAGTCATAAGTGTGTTGAATTTTTCAAAGTGAACACACCCCTGTAACCAACCTTTAGGTTCAACCAAAAAATAGTATATATTTGAAATAGTATACACTTGAAACCCCCTTTATGTCACCTTCCACTCACCTGACCCCCAAGAACAACCATTATCTTGACTTCTAGTACTGTAGATCAGCTTTCTTTTTTTAACATTTAAAATTTCTGTTAATATTCTTAATTTTAAATCTTCAAGGAGATAAAATTTCAATCTTTACATAGTGTAAAGTATCTGTCCTGAAAAAGCAGATGGACAAATTAATAAAACTGTATATATGGATGATTGTATTGTTAATAATAGTAAAAAATACAGAAGCAATATAAGTGACCAACAGTAAAAACTCTGATAAACAAATTATGGCATATCCATATAATGGAATATTTTTAGGTCATTATGACTAGATAGATAGATATTTATTTTAAAATATCTATGAGATAACAATTTATAAAATAATAAATGTAGTATAAATGTCTTTTAAAATATCTATATTTATATAATGTATTAATATATATTTGTATATACTTATATAATTTGTATATATGTATTTATATATAAAAATGTGTACTAAATGCACACATGGGAAGAAAAATCTGTATGCATGCATCATTTTCCAAATATCACTGGCTTTTATCTCCTAGTGCTAAAATTACACCTGTTCCTTCTTTATCTCTTTATTTTCTGAAGTCATCTACAATGAGCACAACTTGCATTTGTGATAAAATGCATTTCTGTACTGAACATATTAATAACAATAACTTGGTAATTCAGAGTAACCACAGAATTATAGATTCCATAAAGTAGGGAACAAAATCGTTCTTCTGCCCTGAGTGCCCAGCATGAATGAATAAATGAATAAAGGGTTATTCACTGATTGTTTACAATGTCCTTAGCACTATGCTTGGTTGCAAACAAGAAACTATACGTTTTATGTCCACAGAGGTGACTCAAGTAGAATTACAGTAATTCTTGATTGATATTGGCTGCTGTTGTTCAGTTGCTCAGTCATGTCCAATTCTGCAACCCCATGGGCCACCGCACACCAGGGTTCTCTGTCCTTAACTGTCTCCTGGATCTTGCTCAAACCCATGTGCATTGAGTGTGTGATGCCATCCAATCATCTTGTCTTCTATCACCCTCTTCTCCTCCTACCTTCAATCTCTCCCAGCATTAGGGTCTTTTCCAATGAGTCAGTTCTTCACATCAAGTGGTCAAAGTATTGGAGTTTCAGCTTCAGCATCAGTCCTTCCAATGAATATTCAGGACTGATTTCCTTTAGGATTGACTAATTGGATCTCCTTGCTGTCCAAGGGACTCTCAAGAGTCTTCTACAACACCACATCTCAAAAGCATCAATTCTTCAGCACTCAGCTTTCTTTATAGTCCAATTCTCACATCCATACATGACTACTGGAAAAATCATAGGTCTGACTATATGGACCTTTGTTGGCAAAGTAATGTCTCTGCTTTTTAATACGCCATCTAGGTTTGTCATAGCTTTTCTTCCAAGGAACAAGCATCTTTTAATTTCATGGCTGCAGTCACCTTCTGCAGCGATTTTAGAACCCAAGAAAATAAACTCTTTCACTGTTTCCATTGTTTCCCCATCTATTTGCCATGAAATGATGGGACTGGATCTTCATTTTTGAATGTTGAGTTTTAAGCCAGTTTTCTTCACTCTCTTCTTTTAGCTTCATCAAAAGACTCTTTAGTTCCTTTTTACTTCCTGCCATAAGGGTTGTGTTATCTCCATATCTGAGGTTACTGACATTTCCCCTGGCAATCTTGATTCTGACTTGTGTTTCATCTAGCCCGGCAATTTGGATGATGTACTCTGCCTATCAGTTCAATAAGCAGGGTGATAACACACAGCCTTGATGTACTCCTTTCTCAATTTCGAACCAGTCTGTTGTTCCATGTCTGGTTCTAACTGTTGCTTCCTGACTTGTATACAGATTTCTCAGGAGGTAGGTCAGGTGGTCTGGTATTCCCATCTCTTTCAGAATTTTCCATAGTTTGTTGTGATTCAGTCAAAGGCTTTGGCATAGTCAATGAAGCAGGGTGTTTTTCTGGAATTCTCTTGCTTTTTCTAGATCCAATAGATGCTGGCAATTTGATCTCTGGTTCCTCTGCCTTTTCTAAATCCAGCTTGAACATCTGGAAGTTCTTGGTTCACATACTGTTGATGCCTCACTTGGGGAATTGTGAGCATTACTTACTAGCATTACATTACTAGCGTGTGAGATGAATACAATTGTGCGGTAGTTGGAGCATTCTTTGTCATTGCCTTTCTTTGGGATTGGAATGAAAACTGACCTTTTCCAGTCCTGTGGCCACTGCTGAGTTTTCCAAATTTGCTGACATATTGAGTCAGCACCTTAACAGCATCAACTTTTAGGATTTGAAATAGCTCAGCTGGAATTCCATCACCTCCACTAGTTTTGTTTGTAGTGATGCTTCCTAAGCCCCACTTGACTTCGCATTCCAAGGTGTCTGGCTCTGGTCCAATGATCACACCATCGTGGTTATCTGGGTCATTTAAGATCTCTTTTGTGTAGTTCTGTGTATTCTTTCAACCTCTTCTTAATATCTTCTGCTTGTTAGGTCCATATCATTTCTGTCTTTTATTGAGCCCATCTTCCCTTGTTAATTTTCCCTTCTCTAATTTTCTTGAAGAGATCTCTGGTCTTTCCCATTCCATTGTTTTCCTCTATTTCTTTGCATTGACCACTGAGGAAGGCTTTCTTATCTCTCCTTGCTATTATTTGGAACTCTGCATTCAAATGGGTATATCTTTCCTTTTCTCCTTTGCATTTCACAGCTACTTCTTTTTCTTTTTTTTCCCTCAGTTATTTGTAAGGCCTCCTCAGACAGCCATTTTGCCTTTTTGCATTTCTTTTTCTTGGGGATGGTTTTGATCACCGTCTCCTGCACAGTGTTATGAACCTCCATCCATAGTTCTTCAGGCACTCTATCAGATCTAATCCCTTGAATCTATTTTTCACTTTCATTCTATAAATGATCTGATTTAAATCATACCTTAATGGTTTTCTCTACTTTCTTCAATTTAAGTCTAAATTTTGCAATAAGGAGGTCATGATCTGAGCCACAGTCAGCTCCCGGTCTTGTTTTTGCTGACTGTATAGAGCTTCTCCATCTTTGGCTGCAAAGAATATAATCAATCTGATTGTGGTATTGACCATCTGGTGCTGTCCATGTGTAGAGTCTTCTCTTGTGTTGTTGGAAGAGGGTGTTTGCTATGACCAGTGCCTTCTCTTGACAAAACTCTATTAGCCTTTGGCCTGCTTCATTCTGTACTCCAAGGCCAAATTTGCCTGTTACTCCAGGTGTTTCTTGACTTCCTACACTTGTATTCCAGTCCCCTATAATGAAAAGGACATCTTTTTTGGGTGTTACTTCTAGAAAGTCATACAGGTCTTCATAGAATTGTTCAACTTCAGCTTCTTCAGCATTAGTGGTGGGGCATCAACTTGGATTACTGTGATATTGAATGGCTTGCCTTGGAAACAAAGAGAGATCATTCTGTTGTTTTTGAGATTGTACCCAAGTACTGCATTTTGGACTCTTTTGTTGACTTTTAGGGCTACTCTAATTCTTCAAAGGGATTCTTGCCCACAATAGTAGATATAATGGTCATCTGATTGATATGCTTTATCCCTTTTTGACAAACTAAGAGAAAAAAAAAAAAAGCATGCCCAGTAGACAAACAGAGACATAGAGTTTTACATATCCTCCAATAAGGAGGATAATTAGTGCTGGATATTCCCTGGTGGCTCAGACAGTAAAGAATCCGTCTGCAATGTTGGAGACCTGGGTTCAGTCCCTGGGTTGGCAAGATCCCCTGGAGGAGGGCATGGCAACCCACTCCAGTATTCTTGCCTGGAGAATCCCCATGGACAGCAGAGCCTGGCGGGTTACAGACCATGTGGTCACAAAGAATCTGACACAATTAAGTGACTAAGCACAGCACAGCACATATATATGTATGGCTGAGTCCCTTTGCTGTCCATCTGAGACTACCATAGCATTGTTAACTGGCTATACTCCAGTGAAAAATAAAAAGTTTTTTTTTAAAAAAAGATAATAAAAATTCACACTACCTAAAATTAAGACTGAATTTCACAATCAGGAGAGGCGGGAGCTTCTTTTTAATTCATCTTGAAAAATAAAAGCAAAAATAATAGGAAACTTTTTTCTTCTAATATTTAACAACATTTATATTGACAGCAACCTGTGCAATTCATAGAACCACAAAATTCAACGTTCACTATTTCTAAGATAATTTTTCTAATTCAATTTCATAAACACATGAAGCAATATCTTTTACCTTTTGAGAGACTTCTGTCAAACGAATATAAAAAGAATCATATTTATAAACATGTAAAAGAGCCTTTAGAAGCTTTGCCAAGTGGTTTTCTTCATCCTTTGATAGTCCAATGACATTTTTTTTTTTAAGACAATGGATATAATTTTATTTGTAAGGCACTAAAGCATTTCCTTAATGTCTTAAATAATTAAACCTTAATAACTGAAGTATTTGCATTTAACCTTTTGCATTTGTGAATGTTTAATATACAATGAATTAAAATAATTCTTCTATAAACATAAACCATCAATTTATTCCACAGTCCAGCTCTATGTGTTATTGGTTCAGTCTCCAAGATTTCTCAGACTCAAAACCTCAGTTTTTCTTGATTCCTCCCCTTCCCTATTTATAGCCACTTTAGCATCAAGCCCTAAAAACAATGATCAGGATGTTCCCATGTCTCCACCTTCCATTTGCTCAGCCCACTGCACTGATTCATACATCAAAACTTGTTAATGAAGTTACTTATGGCCTCTTGATAGCCATATTCCCAAATATTTTCACATACTGACTTTCTCTTAGCAAAACTTTGTTGGTTTCGACACACTTTACTCTGCTTCATGCTTCGCATCACTTTCTCATTGTTGCCCTGCCTCCTTCATGCATTCTTCTTCCTTTGCCCATCCCTTTTCCTGGGCAAGTCCTTGTATTTCCTCCTCTAGACTCTTTTATTGTTGCTGCTGCCACTCTCTATTCTCTTTGCAGGCAATTTCATCCATTCTCATGATTTTAAGTGCCACTTGTACGCTGAGTTCAGTTCAGTTCAGTCACTCAGTCATGTCCAACTCTATGTGACCCCATGGACTGCAGCACGCCAGGCTTCCATGTTCATCACCAACTCCCGGAGCTTACTCAAACTCATGTCCATAAACTCGGTGATGCCATGCAACCATCTCATCCTTTGTTGTCCTCTTCTCCTCCCGCCTGCAATCTTTCCCAGCATCAGGGTCTTTTCCATTGAGTCAGTTCTTCACATCAGGTGGCCAAAGTATTGGACTGAAACTCTTCCAATGAATGAAAGTGAAGTCTTTCAGTCGTGTCCGACTCTCTGCGACCCCATAGACTGTAGCCTACCATGCTCCTCCATTCATAGGATTTTCCAGGCAAGAATACCGGAGTGGGTTGCCATTTCCTTTTCCAGTCCAATGACATTTAAAGTCAACACCTGGAGTTCCCTCTAAAACACCTATCAAATCCTCATGCTTTCAAACTTTTTGTATTCAATTGTCAACAGGACTAACAGATGGTTTTGTTCATGATTTGGACAGGTTTCCAATGCTTTTACCAACCTCATGAAATCTTAGCTGATATGCAAAATTTGTAGTTTCACTTTGTGACAGACATCAGATAATCCAAGTGAGATCAAGTCTCAGCAGTCAAGGACATGTTCTCATATTTGAGCTTGCTTCCTTGTGACCCAAGGGATTAAGATAAGGGATGATCATTTAATAAGCTCCATAATTCTTAGTAAAGATTTAAATATAACCTTACGATTACAAATTTTATGGTTTTTGCTTTCAAGGATGTTAAAAGTAAACTGAGAGGGAGGGAGGCAAGTATCAATGAATATTGAGAAGAAAGTGCTAGATAATACACAATTAAATCTCTCACCGTGCTTCACAAAGCAATCCATCCATTATTGGAAAGTTAAGGGTTTCCTTGGTTGCTCAGTGGTAAAGAAACTGCCTGCTAATAACAGGAGACATGGGTTTGATCCCTGGTCTGGGAAGATCCAAATGCCATGGAGCAACTAAGCCCAAGCACCACAGCTATTGAACCTGTGCTCTAAGCTGGTGAACCCCCACTACTGAGCCCATGGGCCACAGCTACTGAAGCCCACACACCCTAGAGCCCACACGCCACAAGAGAAGCCACTGCAACAAGAGGCCCGAGCACTGCAACTCGAGAGTAGCCCCTGCTCACCCCTGCTCACCAAGAAAAGAGAAAAGTCTGCACAGTAACAAAGACCCAGCAAGGCCAAAAATAAATACATACATATTTTTTAAAGTTTTCTGAAAAAAAAAAAAAAGAAGTTAAAGTCAGAGGCTTCTTTGTTATCTTGAGTCAAAAACTGCCTATACATGATTTCTTCCCATTAGGTCTAACTATGAACATGCAACCATGTGTTTGTTCCTGACTCTTTCTAACATTTGAAAATAGCATTTTCTCTCATTAATCACTTTTTCCTCAAGAAGTGAGGAACTCAACTGTTCCTTATTTGGGGGTGATTTTCAGAATTCTCTGGCCCTGCCTGTTTTCTTCCAGATCCTCTCTGGTTGATTGATAAATGTCCCTCTTAAATTTTGGTGCTTAACATGGAATGTAATGTTCCTAGAGGGAGCTGAAAAATGAGGGATTCTGATGGATGACACCAGGGACAATCTGCTTTTGTGGAAATTGTACTTGGATTCTTAGAGGGCACTTTGCAAGCCTGGTTTGTGTTACACGTGTAATTCCTTCAACAAATACCTACTCAGAACCTACCATAAGCCAGACACTTACTTTGAGCACTGCAGTGAACAAAATAAAATCCACACCCATGTGAAATTAGGCTGATGGATTCAACTGGTAGTGGAAGTCCCCAGATCTTTCCAATCTCCTGTATACTAGAAAATGTCACAAAGCTGTAATTCAGTGAATTTCATACAGAAATAATATAGTTTGTTTACACCCAATTAATTGATCTGGTCCCCCTTATAGGTTTCCAACTAACTTACTGGCAAAGTGAAGGACAACTTAATTTTAGTCCAAACTGATATGTTTGGTCTGATCCAAATATTTAGCAGTTTCTTTAGGCAAATCCTCAGTCTCTTTGGATAAAGTTCTCTATCTTTGACAATTCTGAATTTCCCTCTAAAATGGTTATTCTTAATATGATTTTCCTTCTGAAAATATGAGATGTTATAGGAGCAATACTAATTCAAAATACTAATTCAACATACTAATATTTAGCACCCAGTATCAATTAGAAGAGTCTTTGGCCATAAACAACCAGTATGATTAGACCCGTGTATACCAGATGAATAACAGTTAGGGTTAGGAATAGAGCTTATATGACCTCATAAGAGGAAAGGGGTGTCCTCAGATGAACTCATTATCCTCTAGAGACCCCCCATCTCCATCTCCACAGCAGAGTGACTGCTCTAAATTGGTCTTGTCTGGGTGTATCAGGTTTCTGGCTTCTATCACTGGAGCACATGATCCTGGTCATTTACCTTCAGTCTTTGACCTGAGGCAACCCAGCCCTGGGCTTCCCTGGGGGCTCAGAGGGTAAAGCGTCTGCCTGCAATGCAGGAGACTCAGGTTCAATGCCTTGGTCAGGAAGATCCCCTGGAGAAGGAAATGGCAACCCACTCCGGTACTCTTGCCTGGAAAATCCCATGGCCGGAGGAGCCTGGTAGGCTACAGTCCATGGGATCACAAAGAGTCGGACACGACTCAGCAACTTCACTTTCACTTTCACTTTCAACCCAGTCCTGGGGCCTATGGGCACTACAGTAGGGTTAATGGCAACTCCAAGAGGACTTACACCAAGGGGCATCTTCCAGGTGCTGCTGCTGGTGCCCCCCATCCGAGGGGCGAGCCACTGCTGACCCATGCCTCCACAGGAGACCCCCCAACACTAGCAGGTAGGTCTGGTTCTTCTGTGAGGTCACTGCTCCTTTCCTCTGGGTCTTGGTGCATGCAAGATTTTATTTGTGCTCTCCAAGAGTAGAGTCTCTGTTTCCACCAGTTGCTCAGTCGTGTCCGACTCTTTGTGACCCCATGAATTGCAGCACGCCAGGCCTCCCTGTCCATCACCAACTCCCGGGTTCACTCAAATTCACATCCATCGAGTCAGTGACGCCATCCAACCATCTCATCCTCTGTCATCCCCTTCTCCTCCTGTCCCCAATCCCTTCCAGCATCAGAGTCTTTTCCAATGAGTCAACTCTTCTCATGAGGTGGCCAAAGTACTGGAGTTTCAGCTTTAGCATCATTCCTTCCAAAGAACACCCAGGACTGATCTCCTTCAGAATGGACTGGTTGGATCTCCTTGCAGTCCAAGGGACTCTCAAGAGTCTTCTCCAACACCATAGTTCAAAAGCATCAATTCTTTGGTGCTCAGCTTTCTTTACAGTCCAAGTTTCCACCAGTCCTGTAATTAAATCCCACTGGCCTTCAAGGTCAGATTCCCTGGGGATTCCCAGTCCCTTTGCCAGATCCCTAGGCCAGGAAGCCTGACATGGGGCTTAGAACTGTCACAACAGTGGAAGAACTCCTTTGGTATTATTATTGTCCGTTTGTGGGTCACCCACCTAGTGGGTATGGGGATTTGATTTTATTGTGATTGTGCTCCTCCTATGAGATCGCATCTTGTTGCATGCAGCTTTTACTTTGTCTTTGTATATGAAGTCTCTTTTTTTGTGGGTTCCGGCATCCTCCTGTCTATGTTTGAGATTTTGAGATTTTGGAAGACATGAGCACACATCCTTCTACTCTGCCATCTTCCATTTGCTTCCAACCTTGACGTCTTCAAACAGCACAACCTCGGGCCATGTTCGTCCAATGTATGCTTGAAACTTTGTGTCCTCTCTCCAAACACACCGCCACCTCTCACACTTCATACAGAGACCAAGAGGAATCGGCAGCTTTCTATGGCCACCTTCTTGCCACCTTTTCGGGGCCAGAATGGACATGGACCTAAGTCCATGAGAGCTGGAGTTCTCCAAGGGGCCTATGCTCTCCCTGAGGCCGGGCCACTGAGCTCAGTGTCCTCAGACCCCTTCAGGCTGATCTCCTTTCCAAGCCTCCTCCCCTCTCCATGGCTCCACTAACATTCAACCCTGAAAGAAGTATGTGATAGGGATGAGAAGGTGGCACCTAACCCCCTAGTCCACCTAGATCTCTTCTCCAAGTCCCTCCAGACTTCCAGCCTTTCTGACTAAAAGGGTCCAGTTTGGGACTTCTTACTTCCTCTTTATCTCCCTAGGTCAGCAATTTGTTGACTCCCCTCCTTAGCTGGAAGAGTTGTCATCTTTGCCTTGCGGAAGAAATTTTGGATCCTGAATCCTTTGAATATGGTCCTTGACAGACTAAAGAAGGAGATACAGTGATTTAGGGGGGAAAAAAAAATCTTCATTTTCTTAAAGCCTGATTTTCATAACCATTGCTTTTCTAAAAGTCAGAATTGAGATTTAGACCTGATCAAAGGCCAATATGTCGTAGGGTATTCTCATACTTTTTTTCCTTGGGTTGACAGACGTTAAGACTTGGCCCTAAAGACTACAAAGTACACCACTTAACAATGAAAATTAAAAGCATTGATTTAATATTTGGAAACAAATATATAATTCTGACCTAAAGAAAGGACTTTACTTTTTCACACAGAAACTATTTTGGTCCCATCTTGTAGCTACAAAAATAAATAAATGTAAACTCTGCAGAATATTGAGAAAACAAAGCAAATTTTCATGAAGAAGTGTACAAAATTGAGAAAGTCATCTGGATTATTGTGCTAAAAAAATTAATTATTGACCAATTTATCTGAGCAGCAGAGGATAAAACTAAGCAATTTTTATTTGTACTCACAAAACAAATAGCAGCTTAATTAAAATGCCCATCAAGGTCATTCTAATATACAGGAAATAATGTGACCAATGCTAATAAAACACATTTCTGAAATTTCCACATTATCCAGACCACTGCTTCAAACCACCATCTTTCTAGGCCCCAGGAGGCCAACTTGCATAGACATCACATTTCACCCTGTCTATTCAGGCCCGTCGGAAATGTCTTTATCCTCAGCTCTTAAAAATAAAAACTCTCCATCCCGTAGGAAGAGATTTTCATTAGTGTTTCACAACATGCTCAGGACAGTGTCCTCTGTTCTTGGAGCAAAATGAAGAAGCTTCTAACAAGGTGATGACATTGTGGCAAGTGGCTTGGAAGATGCTCTTGTGCTCTCTGGGGACCAAGGGTGAGGCAGCAGGCACAGAAGCCCAGCTGCTTGTTTTCTAAACGCCTGTGTACAACGCAGCCTGACCACTTGGAGTACCTTCTCTGAAACACAAATAGCTCCTTGGTCCCTGAAGGCATTAAAACATGAATTTGATGCTACCAAGCCAGCGAAAAGCAACCATAGAGAGGAAATCAGAAGCTGAGACTTCTAAAATACACCTACAGAAGCCAAAGTTTCTGTGAAAATAGAACCCCTTTGGTCTCCCTGGCTTTTCTAGGCAGATAAATTAGGATGACCTTGCCATCAGCTCACAGAAAGTGTTGATAAGGTGGTTTGACGTGCTTTTCTTCTTAGCTGCTGCCGTTAAGACTACCGTGTAGTATCTTACTGATTATGTGCCATCTTGTTTTGTTTGCACCATTTTCTCTGGTGGCTTGGATGGTAAAGACTCCACCTGCAATGCAGGAGACCCAGGTTCGATCCCTGGATCAGGAAGATCCCCTGGAGAAGGGAATCACTACCCACTCCAGTATTCTTGTCTGGAGAATCCCATGGACAGAGGAGCCTGATAGGCTATACGGCCCATGGGGTTACAAAGCGTTTTGTTTGCTATTGTATCATATGTTAGTGTTAATGTCTTGTATAAAGATTCCTTTGGCTACAGGTAATGCCCACAACTGAAACTGACAGATAATAAAAAAGATGGACTGGTTTACAGAATGGACAATTCCAGTTGTAGCATAGGTTTCAGGAGAGCTCTGATCCAGGGATTCATAAACTCAACAGGGCACTTTCTGGTACTGTTGGTAGTATAATTACAATTAGCATTATTATTTCTTATTTAAAGATTAGGAAAACTAAGAATTCAAGGACTGTGAGTGAATCATACAAGGCCAAATGACAAGTAAGTGACAGACCCAAGATTCAAACCTATATCTTGAGACTCCAAACCAATGTTGCTCTTGAAGCAAAGGCTTTTTATACTGTTTTGCTTAGGCTAATAAAAGGCATTGTATTATGATCATCAAATAACCTATCAGAAGAAAACCTTAATTTATCCCTTCATTCAAATAAATATTTATTAGGAACTTACTATGGGTCAGACTGGAGAAGGGAATGGCACCCACTCCGGTATTCTTGCCTGGAGAATCCCATGGACAGAGGAGCCTGGCAGGCTACAGCCCATGGGGTCACAAAGAGTCAGACATGACTGAGCAACTAAGCAAACAAGCATTCAATATTGAAGTGGAGCAAACACAAAAGCTTTTCAAACCAGACTGGGGTTTCAAGCCTTTATTCTTCAAGGTCCCTGTACCGCCCCTGATGTTGGAACACGGCAGTGGGTTTACAACAGAGACCTAGAGAACGAGTGCCATTACAGCTCTACTGTTATAATGATGCACATCAAGTCTGTGAACTAAGCATAGTATTTCACAAGGACAGTGCCCATGATGGTAGTACTCAAAGCAAACATATAAACGTGCTCTGTGCATTGGAAAGCATTCCAGAAGCATCACAGGATTCCTGTTGCTGCTGCTGTTCATGTCAGTGTGAGCTAACAGAACATCACAACTCTCCTGAGAAAGAACACGCTCCTGAGTAACTCCTGGTGTGTTACTGCAAAAGAGCACTGGACTGGGGGACTTAGTTGTGTTCCTAGCTCTGGTGATCATTAGCAGTGCGTTTGGGATAATTCAAAATGCCTCTCAATGACTCGGTTTCCTCTAAATCAAAATGAGATCTACTAGACAGTTTTTTTCTCTCTCTCACTGAATATGGTATCTTCTGGATATTGGCAAAGCTTGACAGTGTTTCACAAGGGCAGAAGTCCTTGCCACATTTTCTGAATGGGGTCCCCATTGCCCTTGCCCACAGAGGGTCAGCTCCCATCTTCAACCAGTTGGGGGCGCTAGAAGAACTCATAAAATCCTTTCAGTCCTAAAGTTCTGCACATCTATACTCTTGGAGGAATTACAAACTGGAAGCATGTGTTTAGCATAAAATCTGTTTCTAAAAATCTCACAAATGGCTGAAGTGACTTCTCTGTAAACAATAGGGGCCCAAATTCTTCTCAAGCACATCCTATCTTAGTACTCTATTGTGGCTGGGCATCCCTCTGGCTAACCTATGTATTACAAAGTGGAGACACTACTTAGCCGACAAAAGTCCATACAATCAACGCTATGGTTTTTTCAGTAGTCATGTATTGATGTGAGAACTGGACCATAAAGAAGGCTGAGCGCCAAAGAAATGATACTTTTGAACTGTGGTATTGGAGAAGACTCTTGAGAGTCCTTGGACTGCAAGGAGATCCAACCAGTCAGTCCTAAAGAAAATCAACCCTGAATATTCATTGGAAGGACTGATGCTGAAGCTCCAATACTTTGGCCACCTGATGCAAAGAGCTAACTCATTGGAAAAGACCCTGATGCTGGGAAAGGTTGAGGGCAGGAGGAGAAGGGGACGACAGAGGATGCTGGATGGCATCACCGACTCAACGGACATGGGTTTGAGCAAGCTCCAGGAGTTGGTGATGGCTAGGGAAGCCTGAAGCACTGCAGTTCATGGGGTTGCAAAGAGTCGGACACGACTGAGTGACTGAACTGAACAGATCCCTCTCTTGGAATGCTGAGGCCATTCTTTAGCCACTACTGCATACTCGGAATTGATACCAGTGAACAAACCAGCTGTTTTTCATGTGAGAGTGTTTAGACTGAATTTGAAGCAGATCACTCGGAGCTCTTCTAGAGCTTCTTGGTTGCTGGCACCATGTTGCACTGTCTCTTCTGTCTGCCATCTTAATGGGTGGTGGATGACAGAACGGCCGTACTGACGCAAGCAATAACCAAGCTCTGTTCCGCCTGAATTTTGACAGACTATACATTTAATGTCATCGTTGACTGTGAAATAAAAGGTTTCTTGAGACGAAACATCCCTGAGACACAGAGTGGCAATAACTCTGTGCTCCGGGTTTCCTGGCAACTGGCCTGCATTTACACGCCCTTCCAACATAGTTCAAATGCCAACCCCAGCTTGTATTTCCATCCTTCTTCCTGTTACACGCTTCATAAAATCAACTCAAGGGAACTGTTTACCACAATTTTGTTTCATCAGAATATTAACCTCACAATTGTACTCCAAGTAGCATTTGCATCTTCTTTTTACTTCTGACAAATTTACAAAGCAGGAGGTATAATTATGGAAGAAAACTGCCCTTCCCTTTCAGGTGTTAAAGACTGTTCTAAGCTGTTTTTTCTGACATTCTGGAATGTCCTTTAAGACCTACAGCTCTTGGAAAGCCAGTAAGCTGTTTACCAATTGCAAAGATTCTTCAACTTTACTTTATGTTTGTGGGGACACTAAGCTGTGAATGCCCACAAAATGCATGATAGCTGTTTGTGCCGGAGAGCTACTGAGCATAACACATAATCTCTGGCTTCCTACAGAGAAAATTATGCATGATGAGTCATGCAAACAAAGCTTCAGTTACAGTACAACCATAGGAAAAATAATCTACCTAAAGAAAAACGGTACTCATGCTTTTTAAAAAAAACTTATTTACTTGTCAAGTTGAATCACAGAATTTTGAACTAGAAAATGGTTTTGACTTAAATGTATCAAACCTACTTATTAAAAAAAAAAAAAGTACTGAGACTGGAGAGCTTGTGTGACTTGCCCAAGATTCCATAGTTAATCAGTGATAAAGTGGAGCCAAACCTACTTATTTAAAAAAAAAAAAAAAAAGTACTGAGACCAGAGAACTTATGTGACTTGCCCAAGATTCCATAGTTAATCAGTGGCAAAGTGGAGCCTCAGACTTAGTGTCAAGCCTCATCCTTTAGTTTTTAAACATAATACTCCCTCCTTACAGATCTCGTTACACACCTCCTTTACCCGAAGGGTCTTTGTAGTATGAGGGAAAAAAAGGCAGCCACTTCGGTGCACACGAGAAAGTTATCCTATTCTCTTTAAGGTGGACATATTTATGAAAACTTTACAAACTTGTAAAACAAGCAGTGTTCAATTATTTATATATGTTTATATATGTGCTGTTCTGTTGTGGTCACTATGTACTCTGGGGATTCAAAAGCGGACACAGAGTTTGTCCTTTGGCAAATATTTTAAGAATGCTCTTTGAGAAAGGAATCCACAAATACAGCTTCAAAGAGCAAAGCACATGTAAAAGCTGCAAGCATTTTTCTGGAGAGAAAATTAAAGCCATGCTGCCAGTTATCTTTTATGAGCTGTCTTTAACAGACCAGGCCGCATGATGGCAGTGTTTCTCGGTAAATGATCTTGGAAAAACAACTGCAGTATCCCAGGGGGAAAAAAAAAATTGAGCCAATGCAGATAAAATGTGATCTAGATTAAATCACAACTATAGATTAAAAATTGAGTGGGGGGCAGTTATCCACTTAAACCATATCTTTTATGATCATATTTTCCTACAATGAATTTCTCTGTTCAGAATTTGCCATGGGTACAGGATGTTATAGAATGAATTTCAAAATGTGAGTAGCTAACAAATAAATATAAATATCTAGGCAGGAGGAGAAGGGGATGACAGAGGATGAGATGGTTGGATGGCATCACCGACTCGATGAACATGCGTTTGAGCAAGCTCCGGGAGTTGGTGATGGACAGGGAAGCCTGGCGTGCTGCACTCCATGGGGTCTCAAAGAGTCAGACGCGACTGAGCGGCTGAACTGAACTGAAACGCTGTTTGGAAGGGAAGGGCAGTTGTCCGTTGACTGTTTGTTTTCATTGCAGTGGTAATAAGAAGAGCACTTAGAATAATAAACTAAATATGCTTTATACCTTGTGTTATTAGATTCTTTGTAAATCATTATTGTCTTACAAGTCTGTGTTAGGGTGTGGGAAAGCAAAGCAAGCTTGCTTCTCATGCTCACAATTTTCCTCTTAGGCAGAAAATATTCCATATAAGACGGGAGCAAGATTTCCTGAGTCTCTTCTAAAAAGGCGTGAAGCCACAGATGGAGGTTAAAGCAGCAGCTACTGTCAGTCAAGGCCCCAGGCAAGACTGTGAAATCAAAGATTTGTTCCCGTTTCTCAGCCCCGGTCCTTTCTCATGTCTCTTAGGCTGCCCCTTGATAGCGCCAGGGGGTAAAAGAACAAGGCTTGTTCTCTAGATCTTTCTTCTATTTCTTGATCCTTCTAGGTAGATTTTGTATTTTAAACACAGGCTGTGAAGTTTCTATAAATCTTATAAGAACGAATGTCAGCCACCTACAAAGGAATATTTGGGGACAGGCATGCAATGTACACCTAACTCATTCAGCTAACAGACTTAGCCGGAAACTGTCAGATGACTCTCCAGGCTTGCCTGGCAGTTCTGCTACCACATACCACAATTCAACAGCTATTCTCAGAGTTATTATTTACGTGTCTGACACTCTGGTGGGCGTGGCCACAAGGTGAGTAGGAGGACAATGTCTCCTGCATTGCAAGCAGACACTTTAACCTCTGAGCCACCAGGGAAGCCCGACGAATGCACAGTAACCAGTAAAGAGCTAGAGTCTCTGTGCTTAGTCGCTCAGTTGTGTCTGACTCTTTGGGACCCCATGGACTGTAGCCTGCCAAGTTTTCCTCTTTTCCATGGGGATTCTCCAGGCAAGAAAACCAGGGATCGAACCCAGATCTCCCTCATTGCTGGCAGACTCTTTACCATCTGAGCCACCAGGGAAGCCACAAGTAGGAGGATGAAGCCCCCAGTCTCAAGAACTTATAACTGAATCAGAGAAATGAGAAATACAGACTACACAACAGGTCAGAAATGATTATACTGTGAAAGTATTAGAAAAGGAAGAGTTCTATCTTCTGGCTGAAGGCTCAAAAAAGATCTCACAGAGGATATTTGACATAGAATTCTGATAGAAACCAAAACACATCAGGTGTTTGATTATACTGTGGCACCACCCAGAATGCACTCTTCCCAAAATCTCCATCTCAGCAGAGATTACTATCATGTCAGTCTTCCCAGACCTAGGGTATGTCAACTATCCCTCACGGCAGGGAGTAGGGCATGGGGAGAGAATGGCTAATCCAATTTAACTAAAAGAAAAAGAATGGAGAAGTAGAAGATAATCTGGAAAACTGACTTGGGTCTATAACTACAGGAGGCCTTGAATGCAAGTGGTTCATGTCAAACCCCACCAGTAATGGGAATCACTGAAGAATGCCAATACTCTGGATTATAATTTTATATCCAAATTCTATATCCAGCTGGGCTTAGGGAAGGACTGTGTAAGAGAAGATAGTCATTCATTATAATGATCTATTCTATTGGCAATTTGAATTATGATAATGTTTCTCAAATTTTAAGGAACTTCAGAATCATCTGAAAAGCCTGTTACACCGCAGACTGCTGGGACCCAACTCTCAAAATTCTCATTAAGTTTGAGTGAGACTTGAGAATTTGTTCAACGCCAATGCTGCTGGTCTGGGGACCACATTAAAAGGACAATTAATTTATGGGCTCTCTAGAGTATTTGCCAGTTTAGAGAAAGGTACTTCATTCTAAGGATCATACCACAAATACCTCCTAAGATCATACCACAAATATCTTCTAAGTCCTTCCCTGATTATGGTTTCTATATTTCAATGATTGGGAATATCAGTTAATTTCGTTTTTATCCTGTTCTGGGTTTAAAAACATTTTGCTGTTGAAAACATGCTGTGCATATGAAATAAAAATGAGTTTTTAAAATCTGTTTAATCTCCATCACAGACCTCATTGATTTAAAATTGTATGTTAAGCGATCATAACCAGCTATAGGGGGCTAGAATAACATAGACCATTGAAAGACAATATACAAAAGCAAAGACCCAAGAATAGAACCTTAAATGATAATGAATGAGATGACTGATCATCCCATTTGATAAATTTTATTTCTTCAAACATACAAGTGCTAGAGTCTATGTAGAGCCTACTTCTATATTTTGGTCAAAAAACAGAGCCAAATACAAATGGCCAAGATGTCTGTGTACATGTGTGTACTGCTGGGGTAATCATTCAATTGAATAGCCAAGAAAAGCTAATGGGCCAAAAGTTTAGGACGTGTATGCTCTTGGGAACGGATGTGAGATCAGGAGACTGTATCCACCTGACCATGTGATGTGCAGTCAAGATCCTGTCAGCTCTGGGAGTGCATCTGCTTTTAGCAAACACCACACATAAAAATCCAGCCTTACAGAAAAGGTCAGGATTCACTGAATGTTAAAGCTGGAAGAAGTCTTTGAGATAATTGGTGGCTTTATTTTATAGTTGCTGTAGGTGGAGTCTGAACAGGAAATGTGCCCAGCCCCACCCAGCTTCTTCTTTCCATCCCCCATCCCATCTAACTTGATAGCAAACACCCTTCCCTTCCCTGATTTCCCACACCATTCACAGGCGGAGACCACAGCGCAGCATTTGCTTACACCAGCCCTTGAATCTCTCACTTATTGTTCCCCATCTGTTGGCTCTGTCTCTTCAACAATGATTGCAAATGCCTCAAAAACAGGAGCTGCTTCTTCATCCCTCTCCTGAATTCCCTAGGGATACATTAAGGGGCTGATTATTCCATTTATTAAAAAAGGAAAGAAAGAAACCTCCAAATTACAAAAGGGTCCACAATAGGATCTGTATTCTATAGGCTCTTTCAGGTTGCAAGAGCAGTGGAGACCCATCGTGCTTCCCTCATTAATGGGGGCTTATTGTGAGGACAAACAGGATGCAGACTCAGCAGCTGCACACACAGCCGGCCCCACCGGGAACCCCTCACTGCCTCTTATTGTCTTGGATGAACCGGTAGCTCCTACAGGCCCTAGCAGCTGCTCTCCTGACTGCCCACCCTCTCTGCACCTCGGGTCCTTCACCTTTAAAATGGAGATCATCATAGTGCCCACCTCATTGGCTTGTTGTGAGGATTAACTAGGTTGATATGTATACAGCTCTTACGAGGGTATCTGGGGCACAGTAAATGTTAGATGGTGTTGCCCATCATTATGAATTCACCCAACCCCCCCACTAACTCCCTCCCCACCCCGCCCACTGTATCTCCTTGAATATGAGGGTTCTGGCTCCTCTGAACGATACAGGCATGAAATTCCCTTTTTGTCTGCTCTGAGAAGTTGACTTTTTTCCCCCTCATGGTTTCTACTCACTGGTATCATTACTGCCCTGGTGGGGAGAATCAGTTGGCTACCCTTCACTTCAGAAAAGGCCTCGAGAGCCACTGATTCCATGGAAACTCACCACTGGTGAGCAATCATTTATTCTAGTGGCAGACTGCTGGAGGATCATGGAGAGGGGAAACGGAGGACTTATCAGATTGGTTTTCCTGTACTGAGGCAGTCAGATTTTTCTCTGTTAAGTTTTGGCAAATCTTGACTTAACTATAGCATGGCTAAATTCTCCAAACACTGTGAGGTGGGAAATTAGAAATTTCTACGAGGACCTGAGCTGGAATTTTTATACTTGGACCTGTTTGAGTCTGCAGGAGCACTGCTCAGAGCCAGCTGCAAATCTAGCTGAGGTTAACAGTGTTTTATCATTCTGCAAAGAGGCTCTCTTGTAGTTGGCCCTGCTGTTGAATTTGGAGCCTCTCCCGAGTCTTTTTGCTCGAGGCTATGCACGTGGACCTTGGCAGAACATCCTTAAAGCCCCTATTAGTGAGAACTGACTGCTTTCCCCTGTGAAGACGAGTATTACACTGCAGTAAAATGCAGATCCACTAACAGGCCACTGCAGATTTATGATGCTGAAGTTCCAGGGAAATCTTGTCTCTCTGGGTAAATCAGAGCTACACGCTTCTCCAGATGGCTCAGGACTGCACACGGGAATGGCTACATAATTTGCAAGTGCAAAGTGAAAATATGGGATCTCGTGTTTAAAAATTAGTAAAGCTTTCAAGATGGCAACAATAGAGGATTAATCCAAGTGTTGGATCTTTCAGAGCCCAGGGCCCTGGGCAACCGCCCAAGTCACATGCCCATGAAGGTAGATTGGATTCTGGGTGTCACTGAAGAATGACACTTTGCATTGTTGCTGAAACACATCATTTGGCCCATGGGGGGAGAATATGAGTGCAGATATCAACCTTGATTTCCCACTCCCGCAGCCCTGCGACAACCGTCCCATCGTATGAGGGTAGCATCAAAAAGGCAGGCATTGCTGTTCTCCCACCTCGTTTTACTACTGATACCATGACCCACCCCCACTACCACACACCCACACACCACCCTCTGCTGTGAGTCTGAGGACACTTGCACGCCCACTTTGCTCCTTGTGGTTTCTGCTTTGTATTCAGTAAGAGATGGAATGGCACAACGGTTAAAAGTACACACGCAGTGCTAGTTGTGTAAGCCTGGACAAGTTATTTAATCTTTCTGTGCCTCGGTTTCTTCATGTATAAAACTGTGGATAACAGTAGTAGCTATCCAAGCAGCCCAAGATGTTAGCACACATAAAATACATAGAATTGTGCTGGGCGCACAGTAAACGCTCTTCAGGTATTGGCTGTTATTAACCTGCCGCCTTTGTCCCAATTGCAGTTCTCCGATTGTTCCCATCACTGCCCTCTGTCCTCCTAAAGTTCATGTTGAAGCATTCCTCTACTGAGACAAGAGAGCACTGGGCCAGGACTTCAAATTCATCACAGGCCAAAAATTTAGACATTTGTTTCTATTTCCAAATGAGGTTAGATACATCCATTCATAGAGATACACTAATCGCATTGAAGGGCCTCTGTTCCTCTTGCAAAATTAATTGCTAACTGTAAATATTTCAAGTTCCGTACAACCCTACTTTGGCATTTCTTCATTTTTTAAAGTATTCTGGAGCCTGCAGAAATAGAGGGGCCCTCCTTAGCAGTGTCAAAGGTCCTTGACACAGCCACTCCTCACCTTCCTCCTCTTTGCTTTAGTTAGAAAGACAGGAACTGGATTACACATTGTTTTGCAAATGAGGAAGCCCACAGGAAAGAGATGGGAAAATAACAGGGGCCCTGTGGCAGCAACCCTGGGGATGAAAACTGACTCAGACTCCAGCCCTGTGTTCTGTGAGGCCAGCCAAGAACGTTGAAGGGAGCACCTGCTTTTCTGTAGAATGGATTAAATGTACTTTCTCCCTAAGTCACAGGGCTGGTAGTGTTTGAATAGGATAGATACCTTAGAATACACAGTAAACGTTGAACGTCAAAGTCCCTCAGTAGCGTCTGACTCTTTGTGACCCCATGGACTATACATGGAATTCTCTAGGCCAGAATACCAGAGTGGGTAACCTTTCTCTTCTCCAGGGGATCTTCCCAACCCAGGGATCGAACCCAGGTCTCCTGCATTGCAGGCACATTATTTACCAGCTGAGCCCCAAGAGAAGCCCAGAATACACAGTAAGAACCGAGCCAAAGGGCAAAGGAAAAAAGGAGACATTTCAAAGAAGTCATCAAGAACTGAGCCACTCTGGTATCAAGGATGGCTGAAAATGGAAATACGGCATAAACTAGGAGGTGAATGTAATACTTTGCAAGAAAAAAAGTAAAAGGTTGGGCTTACTTTGTAAACAGGATACTGCACTATGAGTTAACTGTGTTTATTTCTTTTGTTTGGTGACAGATTAGAAAGGAATTTTAAATAAAACGTATCTGTCCTAATTAGCAGGTGTGGGGAGAGAAGAAAACCCCACCTTTAGTTTCAAACGAGTTAATGGATGAGGAAGAGCTTTGAGACAGCCTATCACATACGCGAAAATGATCAGTCTTTCTTGTTATGGTCAATCACTGCAGTGGCAAGATCTGTCCACACAGCAAACAGGAAATGAGAAAGTAGCTTCAGCTGCAGCCTCTACAAGGCTTTACTGGCCTCCTGAAGGAGCAGGGGTAGACAGAATCTTGAGCAAATCTGAGTACTCTCTGCTTGATAGACAAAAAGAGAATTTTACTGCATAAGGTTTATAAATGTAGCCCCTGCCACATGTGTTTGTTCATTTTTTTTTTTTAAGTGTAATGGAAAAAAAGTATTTTATTTGCTCAGATCTATGCATTTTAAGAGTTTTAAAAATAAGCAAAAATAGCTTTTACTGAAGCATAAAGATCAAAGAGAGTTGATTTCCTCCCATAGCTATTTCTTCGGGTGTTTTTTACTCTGCAATGTTATTTTCTTCTTCTTCTTTTCAAAATGGTGCCCAGGATGAAAAAGCAATCTGTATTTAAATGTTTGCCTTATGTATCCTTTGCTATTCAAGAAACTGTGTATGCCCATATATTTAATGATCAGATTACACTTATAACAAAACTAGAACTAAGCTTCAGAAATTGTATATCTGTAATGTAGGGGAATGTGTTTAACATTTTTGAAAAATTTTAAAAATAAAAACTTTTTTCCAAGAAGCTCTGTGCACTGTATTAGGATGGGCTACTCTGATTCAGAATCTGTTGCCATGGTGACAGACCTGGGTGCCTTGCGGGCTCTGTAAGAGAGGCTAGTGTGGTAATTATATAAGCTGAAGTGCTGCTGAATAACCCCAGGAAGGCAGGACTGCCACGGTGCAATTTCTAGGAAACCACTATTTTAAAATTCATACATCATAAAGCCTTCTTCTTTTACATGCGAATCTACCATTTTGTATTTTTTGTATATAAATCTGACAAGACTGATAGACTAGAAAAATACAATTTACTAAATTCTGAACAACAGAAATATGCCAAATTAAGTGTATTATGTACTAGCAAATTTATTTAAAACAATTCTATTGTTTCTGACAGTGAACCAGTAATTAAATGACTTACTGTTTATCATAATGTGCTACCTGTGACTTGGTCCTTTGCTTTAATATGTAATATATAATAATTATAAAAGAATAAGCAGGTAATTGATTAGAACAATAAATCAATGCTATTTTTAACCTAGACAAGCTAAATTAGTTAAGTGTAAAATGCAATTAATACATATAATTTCAATGAAAAACATATTTAAGAAGAAGAATACATACAAATCTTCTCAATCTTTTTTCACATTTTACATTTCCCATTGTCACATGTGGCCATTCTTCTAAAAGACAGATCATTGACTCAACACATAGGAAATTGGTTTCTGATGATGATGTAAATTATTCCTTCATTCAGCAAGCAGTTGCTTAATGAGAAAGATAGATACTTCACCTTAAACAGGTCTTTTCACCTCTTTGGGTCTTCAGTTTCCTCATCTGTAAAATAAAATTGATACTGAGGACCTTTCCAGATTAAAAAAAAATTTTGATTCTGTATACCAATTGTCTATATATCAGTTGTCTAGTACTTTTATTTTGAAGTAAGGAAAGTACAAACCATATCCTGACACTGTTAGACATTTTGTATGTGTTACCTGTGACACTGTAAGGTAGGGAAGTGTGAGTGCGTGTTCAGTCACTCTGTTGTGTCTCCCTCTTTGGGACCCCATGGACTGTAGCCCGCCAGGCTCCTCAGTCCATGGAATTTTCCAGGCAAGAATACTGGAGTGGGTTGCCATTTCCTCCTCCAGGGGATCTTCCTGACCCAGGGATTGAACCTGCGTCTCCTGTGTCTCTTGCATTGGCAGGAGGATTCTTTACTACTGCACCACTTGGGAAGCCCAGGGACTGTATTCCCATCAACAGATGAAGAAATAGGGTATACAGTATTAATCTGCCCAACTTAAATTTTATGTACTTTGTATTATACCACACATGTTAGTGAAGGATCTTGCTACCTGTATGAATGGATGATTTTTTGTGATGATAAAAAAATGAAAAGTATGACTGTATAACATGTCAGATCTCTGAAAGCATTGATGTTTTTTTAATTATTAAAGAACTATGAAATCAATGTGACAGAAGACTAAGTGGAAGTGTCATGAAATACGGAATTTCAGATTTTTCTGAAGGTTAATGGGATATAGAAAGTGGACACTACTTAGTGCAAGAACAATGCTAAAAAATGGGACTTAGACATTCTCTTACTGCTTACTAGTACCCATTTATGTCTAGTCATTCTGAGGTGATTAATCATGGATCTAAGTCTGATCAATTGAATTTTATAAAAATTAAATGCTGGTAAAACTAACCATTGTAATGAGCACTTAAAATGACAGATATGACTTAGTACAGGCTTTTTTTCATTAACCTCGGTGTTTTTTCTACTACTCCTCAGAAAGCACTTTCTCCCTATACTTGAAGATAAGGCTGATAATGAAACAGCCATTCAGGTGTCCACATCTATTAGTAAAATCATTGTGTATTCCGCAAGTTCCCTCCATTATGTACATGGTCTTCTGTTCAGTAGTTTTACATACTTTTTATTGAATCAACACTGGCCCTTTCCTGTTCTATCCAAAGAAGAGCCCCACCCCCACCCCCAAAAGCTTTATAACCCAATGAATGCGACTCTGGCTCTTTATCTTGCAGACTTTTTTGCCTCAAGTCTCAATGTTATACCCCATCTTGTTTTTTGTTGTGTGAAAGAGTGGTCTGATGACAGATTTCATTTCCCAGAATTTATTACCTATTGTGTATATTGCGGTTCAGTCACAATGACCCCATCTGCATTTAAGTTGAATGGGGGGCCCCACCCTGACCCAATTTAATAAAAAAATAATGAGGCCACTCAAAGCTCATAGATGTGTCAGCACTATGAAAAGGGTCTATAATCAATGCAAATGTGATGTTTTCCTGCTTTGTGGAGCACAGAGGTTTGACACCCATCTCTTTTGCTGGATCAAATCAGCCTCCCTCTTTGCTTTGAGACTCTAATGAAAGGTATGGACTCTCTTCGTCCCTCAAAAAAAAAAAAGCATGTGGCTGGATAATTTATTGAAATGTTAATTGGTGGGTTGTTTCATGCTCTATTTTTTCCTCCCTCCTGTTTCAAGAATGTGGTCAAGCATCTAGAGATGTGAATTGTGCCCCTGAGGTTGGTTGTACAGAGCGCAACCTGCCAATCCATTCATGGGAGGCCTCCCGGAAAGTTCAGGAAGCTTTGTGTTGCCCAAGGATGTGGCTGGGAGAGGATCAGTAAAGACCAAGCTCAAATTTCCTGCCATTCAGGGCAAAATGGGGACTTGAGGTCACGTTTATCTTGATTTAAAATTTACTGCATAATGTGATGTTTTGGAACATTTGTATACAGATATAGGTTCTCATCTTCTCTATAATTCTATGTACTCACACATAATTTTACACAGTATTTCTGAGAATTTGTGACCTCCATCCCCCAATTCATCCTATACCACTATCAAAGAATGTTAACATTTATTAAGAGGTTACTAATGAATTTTAACAAAGAATAATTCATGTATTTTTCATGAAGAAGAGTAAGAGATGAGAGTTTAAATAATTTTCGCAAGGTCACACAAGCCATACTGATGGACGCAGGAATTTGAATCCAGACACACACAGGGTAGCAGTAAGCTATGAAATGTGAAAGTGTTAGTCACTCAGTCATGTCTGACTCTGTGATCCCATGGACTATGAACCACCAGGCTCCTCTGTCCATGGAATTCTCCAGGTAAGAATACTGGAGTGGATAGCCATTCCCTTCTCCAGGGTATCCTCCCTACCCAGGGATTGAACCCAGGTCTCCTGCATTGTAGGCAGGCTCTTTACTATCTAAGCCACCAGAGAAGCCCAGCAGTATGCTGCTACTGCTAAGTCGCTTCAGTCATGTCCAACTCTGTGCGACCCCATAGACGGCAGCCCACCAGGCTCCCCCATCCCTGGGATTCTCCAGGCAAGAACACTGGAATGGGTTGCCATTTCCTTCTCCAATGCATGAAAGTGAAAAGTGAAAGGGAAGTCGCTCAGTCGTGTCCGACTCTTAGCGACCCCATGGACTACAGCCTACCAGGCTCCTCCATCCATGGGATTTTCCAGGCAAGAATACTGGAGTGGGGTGTCATTGCCTTCTCCGAGCAGTATACCATTGCACAAAAGCCATTGCCCTAGGATGCTATCCTCCAGACTGAACTTTATTTCTTTTATCTTCCTTAGTTTCCTAAAAACACCCTTTAGTAATCCATGCCCCTGAACCTGGTCATAACATAACCAATCCCCATACAGAGATCAGGCACAATTTATACACTGACAGGTTAAAAGAGGCCCCTCAGTTCAGTTCAGTCGCTCAGTCGTGTCCGACTCTTTGCGACCCCATGAATTGCAGCACACCAGGCCTCCCTGTCCATCACCAACTCCTGGAGTTCACTCAAACTCATGTCATTGAGTCGGTGATGCCATCCAACCATCTCATCCTCTGTCGTCCCCTTTTCCTCCTGTCCCCAATCCCTCCCAGCATCAGAGTCTTTTCCAATGAGTCAACTCTTCGCATGAGGTGGCCAAAGGACTGGAGTTTCAGCTTTAGCATCAGTCCTTCCAATGAACACCCAGGACTGATCTCCTTTAGGATGGACTGGTTGGATCTCCTTGCAGTCCAAAGGACTCTCAAGAGTCTTCTCCAACACCACAGTTCATAAGCATCAATTCTTCGGCACTCAACTTTCTTCACAGTCCAACTCTCACATCCATACATGACCACTGGAAAAACCATAGCCTTCACTGGATGGACCTTTGTTGGCAAAGTAATGTCTCTGCTTTTGAATATGCTATCTATGTTGGTCATAACTTTCCTTCCAAGGAGTAAGCGTCTTTTAATTTCATGGCTGCAATCACCATCTGCAGTGATTTTGGAGCCTAAAAAAAGTCTGACACTGTTTCCACTGTTTCTCCATCTATTTCGCATGAAGTGGTAGGACCAGATGCCATGATCTTAGTTTTCTGAACAAAGAGGCCCCTGCTGTATACCATTTCCTATTTGACCCAGGTCCACACCATGCCAACCTCACATTTTAGAAGAACTCTGTGGCCTTGACTGGCTATTTCACCTCTCCAAATTTCAGATTTCTTATCAATAAAACAGGGATGATATCTATAACATGAGACAGTCGTGTGAATTATATCAAAAGCAGGGCATATTAATTACTTAGCATAGGGCCTAGTATGTAAGAGTTCAATAAATGGAAGCTCATTACTATCATTAAATGCACATTCTAATTGTGAAGACTTGTGCTCAGTTGATACTTTTGTAAAAGCAGACAAGGCTGTGGATCGAGGAGGTCTTCTGTGACTCCTTCAGGCTTGTAATTCTTCCTTTGTATTACCACAGTGTTTTGAATGTATTTCATTGTTGCCTTTTGGAGTCCATAACATTTATGCTTTCACGTCTGTTTTCATAACTAGACGGATAGCACCATACTTATCTTTGACACCTCTGTATCCAGCACAGGATTAAGCACTGAGGCCAGGGACTCCAGAAGGTACTGTTCATATTGCATTCACTATAAATGATGCCCTCCCAGACCCCAGTTGTGCCTTGCTGTGACCTGGGTATGTCTATTATAATAATGATTCTGTATGTAGGAATACTAGGTATGAAATAATATTTGAAATGAATAGAAAAGGATGAAGTACTATAGTTTCAAACATTTTACCACCCAGCACTTTCCCCCAGCTTTGTTCATATATAGTTGATACATACATATTCTTCTTTTTTATGATTCTTCTCAGGTGCTGTTTAATTTTTTTTACTGTGATAGAAAACATATATACAGCAATATTTTAAAGGTACAACACATGAACTAAAGATTTTGTTAGATACTCTTTATAGGATTTAAGTTAGAATTTAATATTGGGAAAAATAACTTATCATTGACAACAAACGTAGAACTTCTTATCTTTCCCTAGTTTGTATAAAAGGAGATAATTTTAAGTCAAGATTGGTAACGCAAAATGTCTTCAAAGTTGGTGCACATTTAAATGAGTTCTCAAAGAGTTGAAAAGAATCCTGATTTCATTCAATTTACTATTGATGTGTGTCATGGAGAGAAAGGTTAACTATTAACAAAATAGACCTGAGGTAAGGTTTCAAAGAAAGAAAATGAAAAGCATTTAAAATTTAAAATGTAAATCAAGCTCTTAGCTTTAGAATAGAATATAATTCAGGCCAGACTAATTTCAAATTTATGATAATTTCATTAGCTGCATTGAAGCTTTCCTTGATCCAATCTGTAAAACAGTAGTTTGCTAATTAATAATTACAAAATATGGGAGATATTTAAGGCATTGTTTTCAAGCACTATTTGCATTTGTTGTTTTCAAGCACCATTTGTTCACAAGCTGCTAATTATAATGTTAATTCATTTATTAATCTAGATCCAATACAATCTCTGATAATGTTTTACTATTCATTACTAATGTTATTATAATTACTTAAAAATTATATAAATGTGTTTATATTCCAATAATATAATTCAGAATTTTTTAAGGTAATCAAACTTCATTTTCTGGCATCAGTTGTGTTCGCTTTCAATTTGCTAGAAAAGATTTAATAGGCAACCTCTAAATTCATACTCTCAACTGTATAATGAAGGATTGAACTGCTATGAAGAAGTAAATAAATAAAATATTTTTATGAGTATGTTGAAACCTGTCAGTGTTTTTTATTTTTAACTAAGCTACACAATTTTTATCCATCTGTCTTCAACTCACATTGATCAGACAGAACAATTTCTATAAGCTCTTCAATTCAATAGGGCAACTTTCCACTTTTATTGAAATCCTTAGATGCCCACAACTGTCATAATTTACTTTTGTTTCTCAAATTGTCCATGTTATTTTCTGTGGTAAAATGGTAAGTAATTATTATAATGGATGACTAAATTGAAGACAAATATCAATTTCAAAATGGTACTATTTTTTTCTACCTCAATAGTTATACAGAACTCACTGATCCTCCTCCAGTCTTCCTCTTAAACCTCTGACAAATCTTTTCAGAAGTCCCCCTGAGACCCTTCTTTCTCTTTTCTCTGGATTTCCCTTGGGATTCTCACCTAAGTTCTTTCTCTCCCCTCAACTTATTCACCTTTCATCTCAACTGTTGCCATGGAGTCAGCCATAGCAATGATTCTTCAATAAATAGTTGTCTGATTTCTTAAAAGCAGCTTAATCCAATTGTTCAGTTTGTCTTTGTGGTATTTCTCTCTCTCTCTCTCTCTCTCTCTCTCTCTATATATATATATATATATATATATATATACACATACATATATATATATTTATATAAGAGAAAAAACATCCTGGTTTTAAACACTCAAATGCTTTATTAATTGATCCATATGTCTTTGCTGAAATTAGTACTTCCTTACATGTAATTTTATCATTCTCAATAAGCATGATTTGTTGAGAGTTTTAAATAATTTAAATTTCATATTTTAAAGCCCTTTACATAAAATATTCCTATTTGGTGGCTCAGACAGTAAGAATCTGCCAGCAGTGTGGGAGATCTGGGTTCGATCCCTGGGTTGGGAAGATCCCCTGGAGAAGGGGATGGCTATGCACTCCAGTATTCTTGCCTGATGAATTTCATGGACAGGGCAGCCTGGAGGGCTGTAGTCCATGGGGTCACAAAGAGTCAGACATGACTGAGTGACTTTTACTAACATAAAATAAATTCATAGAAACAAATGTTCTTTATACTCTCATCCTAGATGACAGACTGGTTCCATGTGGAAGCTCTCCCTTCCACAGTGATTAATTAGAAATAACAGAAAAGATGTGTGAGTTTAAATCCATTACCACAGAGGAAAACATGAATGGTAACTTTGAGGGAACCCTGGAAAGATTTTTAAAACAGAATTAAATAGGAGGGGAAAATATGGTACTGCTCTGGAGATGGAAGGTTCCAGAAAAAAATGGTGTAAACACATTCTGTTTTATTTCTCCCACAAAAACAATAAATCCTGGGTCAAAAAAAAAAAAAAAAAAGACACTTAAAGAAGACTCTCAAGGGAGGAGCAAATAAAGTGGAATGGCTAGGGACCTTGGAACTTGAGGAACAACTTGGCAGTAAACACACTGAGGTTTTTCTTGCCTCATAAATACCTTAGCCTGAATGAGAACCCAGAAACATCAACAGTCACAGACAGAAAACGGCCCCAAGAAAAGTCTGCTTTCTCTAGCCAGAGGACCAGGAATAGGTGATCACAAGGCAGAAACTCTTTAATCATATCTGCCTGTTCTTGGGGGTGAACATTAAGAAAAGGACCACTCCCCTCCCCTACTGCAATGGGCACTGCAGTGGCGGACCCAGGGGCAGAGCTGTTTTCTACCCTTCTCACTGTGGTAACAGGGAGATGACCCTCACCACATGAGTCAGATGGGCTTCCCTGATGGCTCAGATGATAAAGAATCTGCCTGCAACTCAGAAGACCAAAGTTCGATCCCTAGGTCAGGAAGATACCCTAGAGAAGGAAATGGTAACCCACTCCAGTGTTCTTCCCTGGAGAACTCCATGGGCAGAGGAGACTGGTGGGCTGCAAAAGAGTTGGACATAACTGAGGAACAAACACTTCCACTTTCACATGAGTCAGAAGGTGAAAACTTGTCATGCAAACTGTGTTATGCAACAAAGAGGTGGTACTCCACCATCTACCCAGACAGTTCAGAGAGACTGGGATGTACTACAGTCTTCTGGGTAACAGAAGCAGAGTAGATCAGAATAGCATGGGAGAGTCTTGATAAACTAAACTGATATTTGAACTACCGTACACAAACAGAGTAACAATATATGCATTCTGAACCTAAATAGCCTGCTAAAAAAAGATGATTTAATAGAAATCAGAGCCTCATAACACAAAACTCAAAATGCCCAGGGTACAGTACAAAACTGTCACGCCAAGAATCAGGAAAGTATAAACCAAGTGAGAAAAGATAATCAATAGATGATTACATCTACATAACACAGATTTTGGAATTGTCTGAACAGGATTTGCAAAATGCTGTCTAAAATGCTTTAACAAGCAATTGTGAAAACTTTTGAAACATATTTTTTAAAAATAGAAAATGCTGCAAGGAAATAGAAAATGTAAATAAAAATTAATTAGAAATTCTAGAACTGAAAAATATAATAACCTAAATAAAAACCTCACTGGATAGACTCAATGACAGCATGGAGATACAAGGTAAGAATCTACGAACTTTAAGATATGTTAACAGAAATTATTTAATAAAAAATACACAGAATATTTTTTTAATAAATTGAGCCCTGTGGACCTATAGGATAATAACAAGAGGTCTTTGATTCACATTATCAAAGTCCCAGAAGGAAAGAAAAAAAGAATGCAATATTGAAAATAATTTGAAGAAATAATGGCTAAAAAAAAATCACAAATTTGATGAAAGATATAAACCTACAGATTTAAGAAGCTGAGCAAACCACAAACAGAATAAACCCTCCAAAATCCATATCCAGATACATCACAGTCAAAATTGTGAAAAGACAAGAGAAAAACTTTGAAAACAGGAAAAAATCAACATATAACCCACAAAGGAACAATGATTCAAACAACAGCTGATTACTCATTAAAAATAATGAAGGTCAGAAGAAGTGTCACAAAATTTTTCAAGTGTGAAAGAAAAGAACTGTCAACCCAGAATTATATATATCCAGTAAAAATATACTTCAGGAATAAGAAGAATTTGAAGGTTAAAAACAATTAAGAGAAATTATCACCAGCAGAATCAAAGAACAGCTAAAGGAAATTCTTCACACTGAAAAAATATGATAACAGAAGGAAACTAAGAACATCAGAAATGAAGAAAGAATAACTTGAAGGGCAAAACATATAAGCAAGTCCAATAGATAATGTTTCTGTGCAATAAAAAAAATCATGTTTAACAGTTGTTACAATGTCTAATATGGTTCTCAGTGTGCGTAGAAGTAATATTTTAAGACAACTATATCATAAAGAGGGAGAAAGTGTGTGCATGCTCAGTCATGTCCAACTCTTCATGACTGTATGGACTGTAGCCTGCCAGGTTCCTCTGTCCATGGGATTCTCCAGGGAAGAATACTGGAGTGGGTTGCCATGTCTTCCTCAGGGGGATATTTCCAACCCAGGGATTGAACCCGCCTCTTCTGTGGCTCCTGAATTGCAGGCAGATTCTTTATCATCAAGCCACTGGGGAAGTCCCAAAGAGGGAGAATAAAGTGACCTAAATGATGGTGATGCATCCACATCGCACTTGAAATGGTAAAATATTGATAATAATTGACTAGAGCAAGCTACATATACTTATTGTAATTTACATGTTTGTAAATTACAATGTAAACTAAATGTAACATGTAAAAAACTAAATGAGACAGACTCAAGAGATAATATGATCAATAAATCAAAATGGAATACAAAACTAAATGAAATGCTGAAAAATGCAGAGAAAGACAGGAAAGAAGAAAACGGAATAAACAAAGCACATATTAAGGTAGTAGGCATGAATTCTGAAACATTAACAATTACTATAAGTAAAAATGGCCAGAAACAAGTCAAAAAAGGAGATACAAAGTACATGCAGCAAAAATTTATAGAAATGAAAGGAGAAACAGAGAAATCCACAATTACAGTTGGGGACTTCAATACCCCTTTGGAAGTAGCTAGTAGAAATAGTAGAAAAAGATGTTAGGAAGGATTTAAAAGAATCAAACAATATTATCAGCAAAGAAATCTAATTCATATTATAAGAACATTTCAGGAACAGCAGCAGAACACACATTCTTTTTAAGTGTGCTTGGGACATTGCCAAAAGACTATTTCTTAGATCATAAAATGAACCTTGTTCTTGATCACTCAGTCATGTCTCTTTTGTGACCTTGTGGACTACAGCCTGCCAGACCCCTTTGTCCATAGGATTTTTTAGGGAAGAAAACTGGAGTGGGTATTCTTGAGAAGATCCTCCAGGGGATCTTCCCAACCCAGGAATCAAACTCATGTCTTCTGTGTCTCCTGCACTGCAGGCAGATTCTTTACCCACTGAGCCACTGGGGAAGCCCTAAACTGAATCTTAACAAATTATAAAAGAATTACTGAGATCATATAAAACATGTTCTCTGATCATAATGAAATCAAACTAGGAATCAATGAAAAGAAAAGGGAAAAAAATCACCACTTAGAAATCAAACAATCTACTTCTAAATAAACCATATATCAAATAACCAGTCTTAAGGAAAAACTTTTTAAACTAACTGAATTAAAATGAAAATATAACATATCAGAAATGTAGAAAATCACAATGAAATATTACTACATATGTACCAGAACAGCTAAAATAAACAATAGTAATGACAACACCAGATTCTGGTGAGGATCTGGAGAAAACAGATGTTTTGATAAATTTCTGGTAGAAATGTAAAATTGTATAGCTACTCCAAGAAGCAGTTTGGCAGTTTCTTAATAAACTAAACATGAAACTATCACATGACCCAGTAATTGGATTCTTAGGCATTTATCTTAGAGAAATGAAAACATATGCTCATACAAGGAACTATATAGGTGATTTTTAATAGAAGCTTTTTTTGTTATGGTCAAAAATGGGAATCAATCCAGATGCTCTTCAGCAGATGAATGGTTTAGCAAACTTTTACATTGTTATAGTTACATTGACCATAGAAAACTACTCAACAATGAATTTAAAATGAACTCCTGATATGTGGGCTTCCCAGGTGGCACTAGCGGTAAGGAAACTGCCCACCAATGCTGCAAACATGGGTTCAATCCCTGAGTCAGGAAGATCCCTTGGAGACAAGCGTGGCAGCCCACTGGAGCATTCTCAAGGTACCCGGTGGGCTACAGTCCATGAGGTAGCAAAGAGTCAGACAAGACTGAAGTGACTTAGCAGCAGCAGCACTGATACACACAACAACTTGGAACTTGAATGAATTTCCAGGGAATTATGCTTAAAAAAGCCAATTCCCCAAAATTGCATACCACATGATTTCACTTATACAATATTTTTGAAGTTTCAAAATTTGGGGGGAAAAAAGACAGACTAGAGGTTGTAAGACAAGAGAGGAAGGAAGGATGAGAAGGAGGTATGGATATAAAAGGGAACAAAGGGGCCCTTGCGGTGGTGTAACAGAGCTGCTCGGTGTCTGGACTGTGGTAGAGGATACATGAGCCTACAAAGGTGATAAAATTGTATAGAACTTAATACACACACACATACAAATGAGTACAAAGCAAGTTTGGGAAATCTGGAAAAACAATGGAATTCATCAATGTCAATATCCTAGTTGTGATATTATACTATAATTTTTTCAAAATATTACCAATGAGGGAAGCTGGGAAAAGGGTACGAAGGATCTCTCTATTATCTCTTATCAGTGCATGTGAATCTACAATTATCTCAATAAAAGTTTCAGTTAAAAATATCTGTGGTATGTACCTAAAACAGTGATATAGGGGAATTTATGGGAATGACATGCTTGTCCTTTAGCCTGTACTGCTAGTAATTTTTGCTCAGAAAGTCTTGATTATGCAGAAAGATTAAAATAACAGTTGATTCTGAACTAACATATCACAGATTTAAATGTAAAATGTAATATTATAAAACTTTTAGAAGAAAACATGAAGAAAATCTTTGTGACCCAGAATTGGATAAAGAGTTCTTAGATGTGACTCCAAAGGCATGATTTATAAAAGAAATAATCACTGAATTGAAGCACATCAAAATTTGAAATCCTAACTCTGCAAAATACCCTATTAAGATAAAAAACAAAACAAAGACTGGGAGAAAATATTTGCATATTCAATAAGACATTCATATCCAGAATGAATTCCTTAGTGGCTCAGGGGTAAAGAATTCACCTGCTGATTAAGGAGACTTGGGTTCTATCCATGGGCCTGCATAAAGGAAGGAAACGGCAACTCACTCCAGTATTCTTGGCTGGGAAATCCCATGGACAGAGGAACCTGGCAGGCTTTAGCCTGTGGGGTCACAAGGAGGCCAACATGACCTAGTGACTAAACAACAACAATCTAGAACATGTAAAGAGCATTTTAACTTTAACCGTAAAACAATTTAATTAAAAACGAGTAAAAGATTTGAACAGATACTTTACCAAATAATGTATACAAATAGAAACTATATACAATTTGGTTCAGTTCAGTTCAGTCGCTCAGTCATGTCCGACTCTTTGCGACACCATGAACTGCAGCACGCCAGGCCTCCCTGTCCATCACCAACTCCCAGAGTTTACCCAAACTCATGTCCATTGAGTTGGTGATGCCATCCAACCATCTCATCCTCTGTCATCCCCTTCTCCTCCTTCAATCTTTCCCAGCACCAGGGTCTTTTCAAATGAGTCAGTTCTTTGCATTGTGTGGCCAAAGTATTGGAGTTTCAGCTTCAGCATCAGTCCTTCCAGTGAATATTCAGGACTGATTTCCTTTAGGATGGACTGGTTGGATCTCCTTGCTGTCCAAGGGACTCACAATTAAAAGTGTTCAATACCGTAATATGGTAGGCAGAATAACAGCCTCCAAAAGGTGGCCACCTCCTAATCTCTGGAACCTGTGAACATATGATCTTACTTGGCAGAAGGAACGCTGCAGATGTGATTAAAGTTAAGAACCTTGAGATAGGGGGATTATCCTGGGTTATCCAGGTAGGCCCAGTCTTACGTGAGTGCTTAAAGGTAAGAATCTTTTCCGGGTACAGTTAGAGATACATAACAACAGAAGAAGGGTCAAAAGAATGTGATGTTGTTGGCTTTGAAGACAGAGGAAGGGCCTGGAGCCTCTGGTAGCCTCTAGAAGCTGGAAAGGTCAAAGAAGTAAATCTTCCGAAGACGAAGGAAGGCATGCTTATACCATTTTAACCTCATGAGACCTGTTTCAGATCTCTGACCTACAGAACTATGAAACAACTTGTGTTATTTTAAGCTGCTAAAGTGGTGGAAATTTGTTACAGCAGCAATAGAAAGCTAGTACAGTCACTGTGCTGTGCTAAGTCACTTCAGTCGTGTCTGACTCTTTGTGACTCCATGGACTGTAGCCCACCGGGCTCCTCTGTTTATGGGATTCTCCAGGCAAGAATACTTGAGTGGGTTGCCGTGCCCTCCTCCAGGGGATCTTCTCTGCCCAGGGATCGAACCCATGTCTCTTACGTCTCCTGGCAGGCAGGTTCTTTGCCTCTAGCACCACCTGGAAAGCCCATACAGAAATGCAAAAGAAAACCTTTAGAAGATACCACTGCATGCCCATTAAAACAGCTAAAATAAAAATTACTGACATTAACAAACACTAGAGAGGATGTGGAAAAACTGAATCTCTCATAAATTGCTAGTGGGAATGTAAAACAAGACAGCTGCCCTGAGAAGCAGTTTGGGATTTTCCTAAAAACCTAAACATGCAACTATCATATGAGCCATCAATTGTACTCCTGGACATTTATCCTAGAGAAATGAAAACTAATGTTTATGCAAAAACCTGTGAAGTAATGCCCATAGAAGCTTTACTTGCGATAACTCAGAATAGAAAACACCCCAAATGTCCTTCAACAGAGGAATAAACAAAAGATGGCATATCCACACTATGAAATAATTCTTAGCAATAAATAGAAACAAACTATGGACACATGCAGCACCTTGGATGGATCTCAAGAACCTTATCTTAGTGAAAAAAAACCAAGTCAAGTGCAAGGAGTTGAATACTGTGTGATTCTGTTTGCACAATATTTTCAAACTGACAAATGACAGTGATAGAGAAACAGGTCAGTGGTAGCCAAGGGTTACTGTTGGGGAAACTGTGACTATTAAGGAAGAACATGAAGAAGTTAATCTACAGTGATGGACCATTTCTTCATCCTGGTTGTGATGATAGTTATTTGAACCTATGACAGAAAACTTTATAGAATTACCCCTCCCCCCAAAAAATCCCACAGTATATAACAGCATCATTCATAAAAAAGTGGAAACAACCCACATGTCCAACAACTGATGAATGGATACACAAAATGTGGTATATCAATATAATGAAATAGTTTTTGGCAATAAAAAAAGAATAAAATACTGATACATGCTACAAAATGGATGAAAACATCAGGCAAATCTACAGAGACAGAAGGTAAACTGGTGATTGCCTAGGACTGGAGGATGGAGCATCAAGAGTGACAGCTAGTGGATGTGGGTTCTCTTTTAGGATGTGGTTGTAGAACTCTGTGAATTTATGGCAAATCAGTGAGTTGTCCACTTTAAATGGGTGAATTTTGTGATATATGAATTACATGGTACATGAACTGTAATTTCAGTAAGGCTGTTTTTTAAAAAATAAGTTGCATGTAAAAACTGGTGACATATGAATGAGGTCTGCACCTGGGTTAACATTATTGTGGCAACACAGGCTTCCTGGCTTTGACAATGTATTATGCACACTATAGTAGGTGAAGGGTACCTGGGGGTCCTCAGTACTATTTGGCAACATCTTGTGAGTCACAAATTAAATCAAAATATAAAAATTATCATTTAAGAAAAGTGTGCTACTCCATGCACTTGGCTGAAAGACCTTTGAAGAAGGAGGGAACATGGGCAATGGACAGAAAGAAAGATAACAGGGTTACTACAGCAAGAGCAGTCAAATAGGTCAGCCACTCCGTGGTTCTCCCTGTGTAAAGAAACAAGCAAGGTGGTGCCTGCATTCAGGCAGCAACAATACATGGAGAGGCCTCTACTGGAAAGGAAGGACTAGGATCCAGGAATAATTGTTACACACAGGAGGAAGGAGGAGTGTCTTTCCCTCCTGTAGCTATAGGTACACCCCAAGAGGTAGTTTATCCTACATCTCCCCCAAGTGACTTCAGTGACTTCAGGCAGTTTGCCAGTCCACTCCCAGCATCACTTCATGAATCTCCTTCACGTACAGGCTGGAGTAAATTGATATAGCTTTCCCAGGATGGCCAAACAGGGCAACACAAATATGAAGATAAACACACAACCACTCATCAGTTGCGATTAGCCAGCAACATGAGAGAGAGGTACCATGCAGGAAAGAACGCACACATGAAGAAACAGTGAACAGAGCTGCAGCACTGGACTTTAGACACCAGCACGACTTCATTTAATACAGATTCCCCAAGCTTCTCTGGTATGTGCCAGGCACTTCTTTAACTTCTGTAGATACCACAGTAAACACAACGGGCAAAGCTGCTACCATCATGGACATTTCAATTTTTACTGGTTCAGACAGTCAACAAAAGAATAAGCAAAGGAAAATATCAGAGTGCAAAACATGTTCTGGACAAAAACAAAGCAAAGTAAGAAAGGTGTGCGGGAGAGAGACAAAGAGGATATTAAGTGCTGCTTTGGATAAAGTAGTCAGGGATTATCTCTCTGATGAGGAGATTTAAATAATGGGTGGAAGCAAGTTTTACAACATTCAGAGGGAAAACTAGGCAAGCAGCAGGAGGAACAGTTGTATGTGTGTGGAGGGTTTGAAATGTTGACAACAGCAGGGAAACCAAAATGTCTGGAGCAGAATGGGCCAGGGGGAAAAGTTCAGAGAATCCATAGGAGCCTGATCATCTAGGACATTCTGGCCATCTTAAGGACTTGTGATTTTAGTCTAAGCTTAATTGATACAGCTCCTCTCGGCCGCCCTCGCAGCCACCATGCTCCTTTTAGAAAAGACAGAGGAATCAGAGATCAAATTGCCAACATCCACTGGATCATCGCAAAAGCAAGAGAGTTCCAGAAAAACATCTATTTCTGCTTTATTGACTATGCCAAAGCCTTTGACTGTGTGGATCACAATAAACTATGGAAAATTCTGAAAGAGATGGGAATGCCAGACCACCTGACCTGCCTCTTGAGAAACCTATATGCAGGTCAGGAAGCAACAGTTAGAACTGGACATGGAACAACAGACTGGTTCCAAATAGGAAAAGGAGTACGTCAAGGCTGTATGTTGTCACCCTGATTATTTAACTTATATGCAGAGTACATCATGAGAAACGCTGGGCTGGAGGAAGCACAAGCTGGAATCAAGATTGCCGGGAGAAATATCAATAACCTCAGATATGCAGATGACACCACCCTTATGGCAGAAAGTGAAGAAGTACTAAAGAGCCTCTTGATGAAAGTGAAAGAGGAGAATGAAAAAGTTGGCTTAAAGCTCAACATTCAGAAAACTAAGATTATGGCATCCGGTCCCATCACCTCATGGCAAATACATGGGGAAACAGTGGAAACAGTGGCTGGCTTTATTTTGGGGGGCTCCAAAATCACTGCAGATGGTGACTGCTGCCATGAAATTAAAAGACACTTAACTCCTTGGGAGAAAACTTATGACCAACCTGGATAGCATATTGAAAAGCAGAGACATTACTTTGCCAACAAAGGTCCATCTAGTCAAGGCTATGGTTTTTCCAGTGGTCGTGTATGGATGTGAGAGTTGGGCTATAAAGAAAGCTAAGGGCTGAAGAACTGATGCTTTTGAACTGTAGTGTTGGAGAAGACTCTTGAGAGTCCCTTGGACTGCAAGGAGATCCAACCAGTCCATCCTAAAGAGATTGGTCCTAGGTGTTCATTGGAAGGACTGATGCTGAAGCTGAAACTCCAATATTTTGGCCACCTGATGCGAAGAGCTGACTCATTTGAAAAGACTCTGATGCTGGGAAAGATTGAGGGCAGGAGGAGAAGGGGACGACAGAGGATGAGATGGTTGGATGGCACCACCAACTCGATGGACATGGATTTGGGTGGACTCCGGGAGTTGGTGATGGACAGGAAGGCCTGGCGTGCTGCAGTTCATGGGGTCACAAAGAGTCGGACACGACTGAGCGACTGAACTGAACTGAACTGAGGAAATTCTGCACCGAATAAAGACATGTGAAAGTGAAAATTGCTCAGTAGTATCCAACTCTTTGCGACCACATGGACTATATAGTCCATGGAATTCTCCAGGCCAGAATACTGGAGTGGGTAGCCTTTCCCTTCTCCAGAGGATCTTCCCAACCCAGGGATTGAACTCAGGTCTCCCCAATGCAGGTAGATTTTTTTACCAGCTGAGCCATAAGGGAAGCCCTGATATAAGTATTTACCAAACATCCATGAATCATTACAAAATATGACTATATACTACATATATGGTCATATATATGTAGTATATACTAATACTAATGAAGAAGACAGACAGTTATTTTATAAGATTATTAGAATCTCTAAATGTAAACAAAGAGCTAGACACGACTGAGTGACTGAACTGAACTGAAATGTAAACAAGGCAAACCTTGCCCAAGAAAAAAATTAGAGGTCAATTTCACTTAAGAACATAAGAGGTAGAGTCCTAAATAAATAATAGCACATCAAATCTGGTGGTGTATTTAAAAAAAAATGGCCAGGTTGAATTTACTATTTTTTTAAAAACTGTGTATGTAATTTATTATGTTAACATGTTAAAAGTTTAAGAAATATGATTATGTCATATGGCGTAAGTAAAATTTAGGTAGATTTCAACATACATTTAAACTTTAATTTTTATTTTTTCAGCTCTAAGAGATTTATTAAAGAAAGGCTCCCTAGAGACATCAAGTGAATGGGAGAAGAACAGGGAAAGGGAAGACACCAAGAAAGGATATGATTTCATGTGAAGTCCCAGCCTAATTCCAAGGGGAGCTCTGGAGTATACTCCTTAGACCATGTCATTCACTGAAGTCAGGGAAGAGGGCTTTTTGACTCCTGAAACCATTACTGGCCTTAGGCTGAAGGGAATGTCAGGACAGGTTAGGAGGTAGGTTAACCACGGGGAACACAAAACTCCTAAGTAGTGCTGGCTCTCATATGGATTGAACTGGCTCCAAGGTCAGAGACACCTGTCTTTGATTGCAGAGCACTTAGAGATTTGACTGCAGAGCACTGGAGACTGGGCATTCAGAATTGGAAAAGTATGCAACGGATCTCTCAATAGCATTGGAAAGAAGGATGAGTGATGAAGAATTGATGCTTTTGAACTGTGGTGTTGACGAAGACTCTTGAGAGTCCCTTGAACTTCAAGGAGATCAAACCAGTCCATCCTAAAGGAAATCAGTTATGAATATTCATTGGAAGGACTGATGCTGAAACTCCACTACTTTGGCCACCTGATGCGAAGAGCCAACTCATTAGAAAAGACCCTGATGCTGGGAAAGATTGAGGGCAGGAGGAGAAGGGGATGACAGAGGATGAAACAGTTGGATGGCATCACTGACTCGATGGACATGAATTTGAACAAGCCCTGGGAGTGGTAAAGGACAGGGAAGCCTGGCATGCTGCTGTCTATGGGGTCGCAAAGAGTCAGACACGACTGAGTGAACAACAACCGTGCCTAACCTCCCACAACTGTTTTTTTTTTTTTTTTTTTCACCACCAGGTACCAATTAAGAGAGCTTTCGTGAGGTTCTGCTGAGAGAAAATGACTAATACCTTCTGAAAGTCCTAAGATTAACTTATCATCATCCAGAGACATATATCCTTCTTCCAGTGATTAGAAATAATGTCCCTGGAAAGCCTCTGTAAATCTGAGCAGCCATCCTGGTTAAAGATGACTTGGGGCAATTGAAACTTGTGGAAGACATATTTCTGACTCTCTTGGCTCTTCAGTTCAGTGATTTTCTGAGATGGGAACTCACAGACTGAAGTAGAGAGTAGAGTGGACCGAGGGTAGGTCCAGAAGCTAGATATGAGTGGTCAAACATTCTATAGTCTACACAGGGATTTAAGAAGTCTCAGATATGCAGATGACACTACCCTTATGGCAGAAAGTGAAGAGGAACTAAAAAGCCTCTTGATGAAAGTGGAGAGTGAAAAAGTTGGCTTAAAGCTCAACATTCAGAAAACGAAGATCATGGCATCTGGTCCCATCACTTTATGGGAAATAGATGGGGAAACAGTGGAAACAGTGTCAGACTTTATTTGTTTGGGCTCCAAAATCACTGCAGATGGTGACTGCAGCCATGAAATTAGAAGACGCTTACTCCTTGGAAGAAAAGTTATGACCAACCTAGATAGCATATTCAAAAGCAGAGACATTACTTTGCCAACAAAGGTCCATCTAGTCAAGGCTATGGTTTTTCCAGTGGTCATGTATGGATGTGAGAGTTAAGACCCTTGAGAGTCCCTTGGACTTCAAGGAGATCCAACCAGTCCATTCTGAAGGAGATTGGCCCTGGGATTTCTTTGGAAGGAATGATGCTAAAGCTGAAACTCCAGTACTTTGGCCACCTCATGCGAAGAGTTGACTCATTGGAAAAGACTCTGATGCTGGGAGGGATTGGGGGCAGGAGGAGAAGGGGACGACAGAGGATGAGATGGCTGGATGGCATCACTGACTCAATGGACATGAGTTTGAGTGAACTCTGGGAGTTGGTGATGGACAGGGAGGCCTGGCGTGCTGCGATTCATGGGGTCCCAAAGAGTCAGACACGACTGAACGACTGAACTGAACTCAACTGAACCATTCTTTTCCTGGTCTCTGGTTGTCCTTTCACAGAAAGGTCAAGCCAGAGGTTCTCAGTGGTCCAGGAATCAATTTTGTTCAGTATTTAGTTCAATGGTATCTTCATTTATTCCTTATATGATGCTATTTTTTTCTTTATTTGGAGCCTAGTTACTGACCTATATCACTTTCTTCTCTCTGAAGAATTTCTTTTAACATCTCTTACATGGCAGATCGACTGGCAAAAATTTCCTCAATTTTTATTTGTTTGAGAAAGTCTTTATTTCTATTTCACTATTAAAGGATGACTTCACAGGCTACAGAATTCTGGATTGGTGGTTTTTCTCTCAATGCTTTAAATATTTCACTTCACTCTCTTCTTGTTTGTATGGTTTCTGAGAAAGTGGATGTAATTCTTATCTTTTCTTCCCTGTAGATAAGGTGTTTTTCCCCTTCCCTGTAGATAAGGTGTTTTTCCCCTCTGGCTCCTTTCAAGATTTTTTTTCTTTGATTTTCTATAACATGCTTAGATGTAGCAGGTTTTTTTTTTTTTTTAATTTTTGTTTTTATCATAAAACTCTGCTTTGTATTCTCTGCACTTTCTGCAACTGTGGTTTGGTGTCTGACATTAATTTGGAGGAAATCCTCAATCATTATCACTTCAAATATTGCTTCTGTTCCTTTCTCTCTTCTCCTCTGGTATTCCCATTACGCATACATTAGATCTTTTGTAGATGTCTCACAATTTCAGGTTATTCTGTCCTGTTTTCTTCAGTCTTTTTTTCTCTTTGCTTTTCAGTTTGGAAGTTTCCATTGAGATATCCTCAAGCTCAGAGATTCTTCCCTCAGGTGTATGTAGTCTAATGGCCCCATCAAAGCAATTTTTCATTTCTGTTACAGTGGTTTGATCACTAGCATTTCTCTTTGCTTCTTTCATGAGACGTCCACCCCTCTGTTACATTATCTGTCTGTTCTCAGGTGTTGTCTAGCTATCTCATTCAGTTCAGTTCAGTTCAATCACTCATTCGTGTCCAACTCTTTGCAACCCCATAAACTGCAGCACGCCAGGCCTCCTATCCATCACCAACTCCCAGAGTATACCCAAACACATGTCCATCAAGTCGGTGATGCCATCCAACCATCTCATCCTCTGTCGTCCTCTTCTCCTCCTGCCCTCTATCTTTCCCAGCATCAGGGTCTTTTCAAATGAGTCAGCTCTTTGCATTAGGTGCCCAAAGTATTGGAGTTTCAGCTTCAACATCAGTCCTACCAATGACTATTCAGGACTGATCTCCTTTAGGATGGACTGGTTGGATCTCCTTGCAGTCCAAGGGACTCTCAAGAGACTTCTCCAACACCACAGTTCAAAAGCATCAATTATTTGGCCCTCAGCTTTCTTTATAGTCCAACTCTCACATCCATACATGACCACTGGAAAAACCATAGCCTTGACTAGATGGACCTTTGTTGACAAAGTAATGTCTCTGCTTTTTAATATGCTGTCTAGGCTGGTCATAACTTTCCTTCCAAGGTGTAAGCGTCTTTTAATTTCATGGCTGCAATCACCATCTGCAGTGATTTTGGAGCCCCCCCAAAATAAAGCCAGCCACTGTTTCCACTGTTTCCCCATCTATTTGCCATGAAGTGATGGGGCCGGATGCCATGATCTTAGTTTTCTGAATGTTGACCTTTAAGCCAACTTTTTCACTCTCCTTTTTCACTTTCATCAAGAGGCTCTTTAGTTCTTCTTCACTTTCTGCCATAAGGTGGTGTCATCTGCATATCTGAGGTTATTGATATTTCTCCCGACAACCTTGAATCCAGCTTGTGCTTCCTCCAAGAAGATGGGAATATCAGACCACCTGACCTGCCTCTTGACAAACCTGTATGCAGGTCAGAAAGCAACAGTTAGAACTGGATATGGAAAAACAGACTGGTTCCAAATAGGAAAAGGAGTACGTCAAGGCTGTATATTGTCACCCCGCTTATTTAACTTATATGCAGAGTACATCATGAGAAATCCTGGGCTGGAGGAGGCACAAGCTGGAATCAAGCTGTCCCATTAGATTCCTTAATAAACTAGTCATAGTTGTTTTAATTTTCTGGCCTGAAAATACCAATATTCCTGCCATATCTGACTCTGGTTATGATGCTTATTCAGTCTCTTTAAACTGTGTTTTTGCCTTTTAGTATGCCTTCCAATGTTTTGCTTGATAGCCAGACATGGTATACAGAGGTAAAGGAAGAAGTGTAAGTATGCCTTTAGTGACATGTGGTGAGGTGGGAAGAGAGGAGGTATTCTGTGATCCTGTGGTTAGGTCTCAGTCTTTTGAAGAGCCTGTGCCCCTGCAATGTGAACCTTACCAGTGCTTCTAAGTTCTCCCCCCTCCTAACTGTGATGGGATGGCTACACAGGGCTGCTGCTGAGGCTGCTAAGTCACTTCAGTTGTGTCCGACTCTGTGTGACCCCATAGACGGCAGCCCACCAGGCTCCCCCGTCCCTGGGATTCTCCAGGAATGGGTTGCCATTTCCTTCTCCAATGCATGAAAGTGAAAAGTGAAAGTGAAGTCGCCCAGTCGCGTCCAACCCTCAGCGACCCCATGGACTGCAGCCTACCAGGCTCCTCTGTCCATGGGATTTTCCAGGCAGGAGTACTGGAGTGGGGTGCCCTTGCCTTCTCCGACACAGGGCTAGAATTGAGTATCTCCCTGCCCCCAGGTACACTGCACTCTGATGAAATTCCACCTGGTTAGACTCTGGTAAAATGGTTTATCCTGGGGGCAGCCTTTGTTAAGAAGAATAGAAGGCAATGGCATGTTTCACAAAGGTTCTTTTCCCCCTGTCTGCTAGAAGCACAGGGGGAGTTTTCTCTGATATTCACTGTGAGGACCTGGGGACGCTCGTAGTGATAAAATTCACAAGTGTGGAGCTGGCCCCATGACTGGATTTCCCTGGAACTTTTAACTTTCAGACTTGTCCATACTAAGCATCTAGCAAGTTTTCAATGATTATAGTTCAGATTTTCCTACCATGGCACTCGTTTCCAGAGAGGTTTCTCTTCATGGGTTTCTGCTCCAGTAAGTTGAAATTTTCTGTATCCACCAGTCTGTCTATTCAGTTTGTGGGGGCAGCAATATGCCTGGTGACTACATTTCTCTGATGGATCTAAATAGAGTTTGTAGTTTTTCAGTTTGTTCATATTTTTACTTTTTAAGATGAAGTGACTTCTAAGCTTCTTAAATGTGTAGGAAAGTATCTATCAAAAACCTAAACCATATTTAATGACAGAATTTTAGAAACATCTTAGATAAAGTCATTTCTTCATTTTAAACTCATATTCAGTGCATCTTGGAGGGCTTAGATAATACCCCCCTCCAAAAGGAATAAAATATAAATACTGGTAAGGGAGGGAAAATACTCTTTTTATTTGCCTAAAGTGTTATTTTCTACTAGTAAATCCAGAGAAATAAAACAATAAGTTCTTAGAAACACAAAGAAAATTCAGTACAGCATAAAATGTAAGATCAATTTTAAAAATATTTCTATATATCACTAAAAACAAAGTAGAAAACACTATTTTTAAAAGGCCTTTTTCACATATGTACCAAAATCATAAAGCATTTAGACATAAAATTGATTTTTAAGATGTGTAAGACCCTTGTGGAGAAATTATAAAACATTACTAAAAGACATAAAAGAAGATTTGAATAAATTAAAAGTATTCAAGACTTTATTACAAGTCCTAAACAAGGAAAGAGATAGAGAAAACAGAGTATAAATGGTTGAAAGAAAGATTTAAAATAGAACTTACTGCAATCAATAATATTGGTCACTCAGAAAATTAGAGTGACTCCAAGAAGAAACCGGCAAAATATTTTCATGGATTTTCAGCAAGAGATCCTACACATATGATCTACATGCAATAAATCAATATCTTTCCTCTATTCCCTCAGTAACCAATGAAAAAATACATTGGAAAAAAATAAGTTCCTATTTGTAGTGGTTGAATAGTATCTGCCTTAAAATTCATATCCACTTAAAACCTCAGAATATGACTGTATGGAAACAGTCTTTGCAGATCTAATTAGTTAAGGATCTTGAGATAAATTGGATGTATCTTCCCTTTCTCTTCACTGCTCCTTTCCTCAGCTATATGTAAAGCCTCCTCAGACAGCCACTTTGTTTTCTTACATTTCTTTTTCTTTGGAAGGGTTCTGGTCACTGACTCCTGTATAATGATATGAACCTCTGTGCATAGTTCTTCAGGCACTCTGTCTACCAGACCTAAATTCCTTGAATCTATTTTTCACCTCTACTGTATAATAATAAAGGATCTGATTTGGGTCATAACTGAATGACCTAGTGGTTTTCCCTACTTACTTCAATTTAAGCCTGAATTTTGCAATAAGGAGCTCATGATCTGAGCCACAGTCAGCTGCAGGTCTTGTTTTTTTCTGACTGTATATAGATTTCTTCCATCTGTGGTTTCAAAGAATATGATCAATATAATTTCAGTACTGACCATTTGGTGATGGTCATGTGTAGAGTTGTCTCTTGTGTCATTGGAAAATGGTATTTGCTATGATTAGGGTGCCAGGAGCCGGCGAGAGGCACTCCACTCATGGCAAAGGTCTTGAGGAAGGAGGCTCGGCATACGCAAAGGCAGGATCGAGCCTCAGGAGTCCCCCTCGATATTCTCAAGCATTTACCCCCAAAAACCCAGGGTCTGCTTACTTTATTGCTTTGTGCTCTCACCTCTGACGTTACTGGGGGCTGTCCCCCACCACCATCTCATTCTCTCTGACAAAGAGTTAACTTACAGCTCCAATTAATAAGTTCCTGGGCATTAGGAGTGTTTAAATCTAAACCCCTCAGATAGCTCCCTAACTCACCTGACAAGTTTACCCGGACTCCTATAGCTATGCATACGATTGTTTACAGTCTCCCAGCCTCAAGAGGCACGGGAAGCTTAAGATATTCAAATAGCTTAGAGCCTCTCAGAGAGTTAGAAATTGTCAGAATAAAACTAGTAAAAGATTTCATTGATGAGCCAATGCTTGCTGCCACGTTTCCACATCCCCTGTTTTGTATCCTTGAATGTGTATTAATTAATATAGTTGGTATGTAGAAAAAATAAGTAGTGGCCTTGGTGTTAGCAACTTTAGACCCTTAAGGTAATAAATTCTTTCCTTTGTTGTAAACCCACTGCACCTCTGCCCTACAGGAATGCAACTTTATCTAACACCTTTGGAGGATGGCACCAAACCTTAAAATAATTACTCTTAGAGAAAATAAGTCTTACGGTTGACAAACCTTCGTCAAGAGTCATAAAATGTTAATAGGCCTTCTGGCCAGAAGATGATGTAAATCACCTAAACCATTTGTATATGATAAATTTGCAGGAAAGAAACCCCGGTTTTTGATAAGGATCAAAGACTGCTGACTTTGCATCCCCTATTATCCTCTATGTGTAACTTAGGGTATAAAAACCCCTGTTGAAAATAAAGCTACGGGCCTTGCTCACCAAAGCTTGGTCTCCCCATGTCATTCTTTTTCTCAATTTCCAGCTGAGTCTCCATCTGGAGCGCGGAGGTCCTCTGCGACCATTTATTTGCCTGGGCTTCTAAGACCCACTCGAGAAGGTGTCTAAGGTGGGGCACCTTCCGCTATTTGAGAGGGCGCCTGCAGCCTCCATGGTCAGAGCTAACCTGGTGTCACAGGTTATATTGATTTTCCGCGTAAACCAAGCTACTCAGCCTCTTTTCTCCACTGAATTTTCCTACTGAGCTATCCTCATTCTATTACTCTTTATATCTTTGATGAATATTTGAATAAGCTGCCGATGCCATCTCCGCTTCGAATACCCTAGATCAGCCGGGGCTGGACCTTGGCACTAGGGTGTTCTCTAGACAAAACTCTGTTAGCCTTTGCCCTGCTTCATTTTGTACTCCAAGGCCAAACTTGCCTGTTACTCCAGGTATCTCTTAACTTCCTACTTTTGCATTTAAGTCCCCTATGATGAAAAGGACATCTTTTTCTTTTTTTGTATTAGTTCTAGAAGGTCTTGTAGGTCTTCATAAATCTGTTCAACTTCAGCTTCTTTGGCATCACTGCTTGGGGCATAAACTTTGATTACTGTGATGCTGAATAGTTTGCCTTGGAAATGAAATCATTCTGTTGTTTTTTGAGACTGCACCCAAATACTGCATTTCAGACTCTTTTGTTGACTATGAGGGCTATTCCATTTCTTCTAAGGGATTCTGGCCCACAGTAATAGATATAATACTTATCTGAATTAAATTTGCAAATTCCCGTCCATTTTAGTTCACCGATTCCTAATATGTCGATGTTCACTCTTGCCATCTCCAGCTTGACCATGATCAATTTACCTTGATTCATGGACCTAACATTTCAGATTCCTATGCAACAATGTCCTTTATAGCACTGGACTTTACTTTCACTACCAGACACATCCATAACTGAGCATCATTTCTGCTTTGGCCCAGCCACTTCATTCTTTCTGGAGCTCCTAGTTATTGCCCTCTGCTCTTCTCCAGTAGCATATTGGACACTTTCTGACTTCTGGGGGCTCATTCTCCAATGTAAAACCATCCCAAAGAAAAAGAAATGCAACAAGGCAAAATAGTTGTCTGAGGAGGCTTTACACATAGCTGAAGAAAGAAGAGAAGCAAAAAACAAGGGAAAAAGGGAAAGATGTATCCAACTGAATGCAGACTTTCAAAGAATAATAAGGAGAGATAAGGTCTTCTTAAATGAACAGTCCATAGAAGTAGAGGAAAACAACAGAATCATAGAGACTAGAGATCTCTTTAAGAAAATTGGCTATATCAAGGGAATATTTCATGCAAGGATGGGCATGATAAAGGACAGAAACAGTAAGGATCTAACAGAAGCAGAAGATATTAAAAAGAGGTGGTGAAAATACACAGAAGAACTATACAAAAAAGTTCTTAATGACCCAGATAATCATGATGGTATGGTCCTCATTTACAGCCTGACATCTTGGAGTCTAAAGTCAAGTGGGCCTTAGGAAGCATTACTAAACAAGGCTATTCAAGGTGATGGAATTCCAATTGAGGTATTTAAAATCTTAAAAGATGATGTTGTTAAAGTGCTGCACTCAATATGTCAGCAAATTTGGAACACCGAGCAGTGGCTGCCGGACTGGAAAAAGTCAGTTTTCATTCCAACCCAAAAGAAGGGCAATGCCAAAGAATGCTCAGACTACCATACAGTTGTGCTCATTTTGCATGCTAGTAGGTTATGCTCAAAATCCTTCAAGCTAGGCTTCAGCAGTATGTGAGCCAAGAACTTCCAGATGTACAAGCTGGGTTTAGAAAAGGCAGAGGAACCAGAGATCAAACAGCCAACATTCATTGGATCATAGACAGAGCAAGAGAATTACAGAAAAACATCTACTTCTGCTTTGTTGGCTATGCTACAGCCTTTGAACGTGTGGATCACAGCAAACTGTGGAAAATTCTGAAAAGGATGGGAATACCTTACCTGCCTCCTATGTGCAAGTCAAGAAATAACGGTTAGAACCTCATGTGGAAAAACTGGCTGGTTCAAAATTGGAAAAGGAGTACATCAAGGCTGTATATTGTCACTCTGTTTATTTAACGTACATGCAGATTACATCATTCAAAATGCTGGGCTGGATGAAAGACAAGCCAGAATCAATTCTGCCAGGAGAAATATCAACAACCTTAGATAGGCAGGTGATACCACTCTAATGGCAGAAAGCGCCTCTTGATGAAGGTAAAAGAGGAGAGTGAAAAAGCTGGCTTAAAACTCGACATTAAAAAAATGAAGATCATGGCATCTGTGATGGTCCCATCACTTCACAGAAAATAGATGGGGAAAAAGTGAAAGTAGTGACATTTATTTTCTTGGGCTCCAAAATCACTGTGGATGGTGACTGCAGCCATGAAATTAAAAGACACTTGCTCCTTGGAAGGAAAGTTATGACAAACCTACACAATGTATTAAAAAGCAAAGACATCACTTTGCCAACAAAGGTCTGTATAGTCAAAGCTATGGTTTTTCCAGTAGTCATGTATGGATGTGAGAGTTGGACCATAAAGAAGGCTGAGTGCCGAAGAATTGATACCTTCGAACCGTGGTGCTGGAGAAGACTCTTGAGAGTCCCTCGGACTGCAAGGAGATAAAACCAGTCAATATTAAAGGAAATCAACCCTGAATTTTCATTGGAAGGACAGATGCTGAAGCTCTAATACTTTGACCACCTGATGCAAAGAGCTGACTCATTGGAAAAGACCCTGATGGTGGGAAACCGAAGGCAAAAGGAGTAGAGGGTGTCAGAGGATGAGATGGTTAGATAGCATCACAGATTCAATGGACATGAATCTGAACAAACTCTGGGAGATTGTGAAAGATAGGGAAGGCTGGCCATGCTTCAGTCCATGGATTCACAAGGAGTTGGAAACAACTTAGCAAGTGAACCTATACAACAGCTTGAGACAAAATCATCTTGGATTTAGAATGGGTTTGGGAGTTTTGGATGGAGATGCACACACTGCTATATTTAAAATGAATAACCAATAAGGACCTACTGTATAGCACATGGAACTTGCTCAATGTTATGTGGCAGTCTGGATGGGAGGGGAGTTGGGAGCAAAATGGATACATGTATATGTGTGGCTGAGTCCCTTTGCTGTCCACATGAAACTATCACAACATTGTTAATGGGCTATACCTTAATACAAAATAAAAAGTTTCTAAAAATAAAAATAAATTAAGTAAATAAAATCATTCCCAAGTTAAAAACAACAACAAAAAAGGAATGAGTCCTAAATTCAATGACTGATGTCTTCATAAGAAAAATGAGAGGAAGATTTTTGAGACAAAAAGAAGACACATGAAGATGCAGGCAGAGATTCAAGTTACAATGCCACAAAGCAAGGACTGCCAGGGGACAGCAGCAACTGGAAGAAGCAAGAAAGAATCTTCTTTTAGACCTTTGGAGGCTGTGTGGCCCTGCCTACAGCTTGATTTGAACTTTTAGCCTCCAGAACAATAAGAGAATAAATTACTGTTGCTTAAGCCACTGAGTTTATGGTTATTTTTTATGGCAGTCCTAGGAAAACAATACAACATTTATGATACCACAGGAACTATAAATTACCTAGGAAAAAATCCAAGTATTAATGTGTACAATCTTAATGGGGAAAAAAATCATATATTTTTAAGAAAGGTTAAAAGAATTTAAGAATTCTGAGAAATTGAAGAATTTTAAGAAATTAAATTCTTTAAGAAATTTAAGAAGTTTAAGAATCTGTCTTCTCTGGTGGCTTAGTGGTAAAGAATCTGTCCGCAAGGCAGGAAACACAGGTTTGATTCCTGGGTTGGGAAGATCCCATGGAGAAGGGAATGGCAACCCACTTCAGTATTCTTGCCTGGAAATTCCATGGAAGAGTAGCCTGGCAGGCCAGGACCCAAAGAGTTGGACATGGCTTAGAGACTAAACACAAACTACAACACAATATTCAATTGTATTATGAATCTACAGTGATTTAAATAACATTATTGGCATAATATGAAAATCAGATCAATTTTTTAAAAATAAAGATTCCAGAAATAGACTCATTTCATAAACATAAGAAAGCCAAGTTGCAGAAGAATTACAATGACAGATGAATTTCCAAAAAGATACTTGGCCTCAGAAAGATTCGAAAGAATACAAATAAAAAGGAAAACAAAATCCCCTTTTTTTATAATAGGCAAAAATAAAATGTCTTATAATATCAATTGATTGGTAAGGATTAGAAAGGTATTTTCATACTGCTGTTGTGTTACAAAGTATAGCCACTATGGAGGACAATTAGGGAGTGTAGTAATCAATTAAAATTGAATATATGCATACTCTAAGACTCAGCAAATCTATTTCTCAGCATTTAACTTATAGTAACATTTATACTTATGCACAAGAAATCAAATGTAAGATATTTATTGCGTAATTATTTGTGATAGCAAAATGAATATCAATCAATCAGAATCAGTTAAATATACTAAGGTACATTATGCAAAGAATATTATGCATCGAAGAATGAAGTACTCCTGTGAGAACTAGTAACATGGAAAATAAACGTAAGTGACGTCAAGTTCCGAAATAAAACTTACACGTCGATAAAAGTTTTATGGGACTTAATGATAAGCCATATTGATAGTATATCAGAAGAATTCAGGTAGGATTCATGCAAGCTCAAAGATCTTTAGAGTTAAATGGAACTACGCTCCCTCATTTTAACCTTAGAAACGCAAGTTTTAATCAAGTGATGTTGACACCTGTGCAGGATTTCGGTCTAATCTGATTTAAATGATGAGTGACTATAAAGCTAATTTTGTGTCACTCTGGCTGGCCTACAGTGCCAGCTGTAAATTTGGTTGAACATTATTCTGGATGTTTTTGTGAAGGTGTTTTTGGTCCTCTCCACCTTTTTAATTTCTACTGGAGTATAACTGATGTACAATGTTGTGTGAGTTTCTGTTGTACAGCAAAGTGAATCAGTTATACATGTGCATATATTCACTCTTTTTTAGATTCTGTTCCCATATAGGTCATTACAGAGCATTGAGTAGAGTTCCTGTGCTATACAGTAGGTCCTTATTAGTTAACCCCAACCTCTCAATTTATCCCTTCCCTTGGTAACCGTAAGTTTTTTCTACATCTGTGACTATTTGTTTTGTACATAAGTTCATCTGTACCATTTTTTTAGATTCCACATATAAAGTGATACCATATGATATTTTTCTTTCTCTGTCTGGCTTACTTTACTCGGTGTGACAATTTCTAGGCCCATTCACGTCACTGCAAACAGCATTATTTCTGTGAAGATGCTTTTGAAATGAAACTAACGTGGTGGACTTTGAGTAAACAAGAATGGCCTCTGTAATCTGGGTGGGCCTCTTCCTATTAATTTGAAGGCCTTACTGAAACAAAGACCGACATCCCCTGGGTAAGAAGGAATTGTGTCTGCAGTCTGCCTTTGCACTCAAACTGCACCTCTCTCCTGGGTCTCCAGCCTGCTCTCTGTAGATTTTTCACTCACCAAGCCTCCAAAATCGCATAGGTCAATTCCCTAGAATAAATTTCTCTCCATATATCTATGCATAGCCTACTGGCTCTGTTTCTCTGGAGAACCTGGCTAATCCAGTAATGGTAGGACTCAAATCCAGGCATGTACGCTGTGTCTGTGGCCAGCTTACTCTTGAAGTTTTGGAGTTATTAGCTTTTAATGTCTCCTACAAGTAACGACTAGCGCATATCCTCATGGCTGCGGTGATTCAATTATATACATCTATAATTCTGTTTGTTACAAACCCTATCAAGAAAAGAAAGCACCCCCAAAATTATATAAGAAAGTAATTCCTAAGATCATGTGAAATAACATAAGTTTCCTTTAGTAGGGAAGCATCTTTCACCCCTAAGAAAATCTGAAGTTAAATATATAAATGTCAGGTTAAATCTGTGTTTTCAATAATTTAGTGTTCAGAATTTTGCATGTTTTTATATTCTACATACCTGTCCATCCTAAAGGAAATCAGTCCTGAATATTCACTGAAAGGACAGATGCTGAAGCTGAAGCTCCAGTACTGTGGCCACCTGATGTGGAGAGCTACCTCACTGGAAAAGACCCTGATGCTGGGAATGACTGAGGGCAAAAGGAGAAAGAGGTAGCAGAGGATGAGATGATTACATAGCACCACTGACTCAATGGACATGAATCTGAGGAAACTCTGGGAAATAGTAAAAGACAGGGAAGCCAGGGATGTTGCAGTCCATGGGGTTGCAAAGAACTGGACACGACTTAGGGACTGAACAACAACACCAAATACCTGTGATATTTAAAATTTGGTCTAACAGAATAATAGCTTATTAGAATAGCAATCTCTTATGATTCTAATTTAAAATGTATTATACAATTTTGTTTAGGCTCATGGTTTTAATTTAACATCTGAGCTTCATAAATATTAATGGAACATTAAGAGAATTTAAGAATCATCTATTTATAAATATAATTTATTTGCTATATGAGCTATTAAAAAAGTGAAAGTCACTTAGTTGTGTCTGATTCTTTGTGATCCCATGGACAAAAGTCTGCCAGGCACCGCTGCCGGTGGGGATTCTCCAGGCCAGAATACTGGAGTGGGTAGCTATTCCCTTCTCCAGGGGTTCTCCCAACCTAGGGATTGAACCCAGGTCTCCCGCATTACAGGCGGATTCTTTACCATCTGAACCACCAGGGGAGTCGTGAGCTATTTAACTACTCAGGAAACTTTTGATTGGTAAAACATACAATGTAGAACTTTAAGGAAAACAGAATATTTTAGTTTCATAGTTTAGATAATAGAAGTGTAAAAATCTAATTTTATGAATTGGTCCTAATATTAGTTAAAGAGCTCTTACAAGATGTTGTTGAAATCTGCTGTGAATAGAATAATAAGACCTGTAAGCTCCTCTTCAAACATAAGATATAGATTTCATAATCTGTAACTTTAATAAATTATCCATTTTTAAAACTGACGATCACCTCTGAAGAGCGTTTTCTATAGCAAAAAAGTATCATCCTCAAGACACCAAAGAAGACTAGTTGACAATATCGTTTCATGAGCACATATACAATACCACGTTTCTAAAGGTTCATATATAAGAGAATAATTTAAAAAAGAATATATACGAAACTATGAAAAGTGTTATACAGCTCTATAGAGTCAGCAAAAACAAGACCGGGAGCTGACTGTGGCTCAGATCATGAACCCCTTATTGCCAAATTCAGACTGAAATTGAAGAAAGTGGAGAAAACCACTACACCATTCAGGTATGACCTAAATCAAATCCCTTATGACTATACAGTAGAAGTGAGAAATAGATTTAAGGGACTAGATCTGACAGACATGAGCTATGGACTGAGGTTCGTGACACTGTACAGAAGACAGGAATTAAGACCATCCCCAAGAAAAAGAAATGCAAAAAGGCAAAATGGCTGTCTGAGGAGGCCTTACAAATAGCTGTGAAAAGAAGGTAAGTGAAAAGCAAAGAAGAAAAGGAAAGATATACCCATTTGAATGCAGAGTTCCAAAGAATAGCAAGGAGAGATAAGGAAGGCTTCCTCAGCAACCAATGCAAAGAAATAGAGGAAAACAACAGAACTGGAAAGACTAGATATCTCTTCAAGATAATTAGAGATACCAAGGGAACATTTCAAGCAAAGATGGGCTCAATAGGGGGAGGAGCTAAGATGGCGGAGGAATAGGACGGGGAGAACACTTTCTCCCCCACAAATTCATCAAAAGAACATTTAAACACCGAGTAAATTCCACAAAACAACTTCTGAATGCCGGCAGAGGACATCAGGCACCCAGAAAAGCAACCCATTGTCCTCGAAAAGAGGTAGGAAAAAACATAAAAGACAAAAAAAAGAGACAAAAGAGGGAGGGACGGAGCTCCATCCCTGGAAGGGAGTCTTAAAAAGAGAGGTTTCCAAACACCAGGAAACATTCTCACTGCTGAGTCTGTGCCGAGTCTTGGAAGCACAGAGGGCAACATAACAGGGAGGAAAAATAAATAAACAATTAAAACCAACAGATTACGAGCCCTACGGTAACTCCCCCAGCAGAGAAGCAGCGCAGATGCCTGCATCCACCATTAGCAAGCGGGGGCTGGGCAGGGAGGCGCGGCGCGGGCTGCATCACTTAGAGTAAGGATCTGGCTTGAATACCCTGAGCGCTACCTGAGCGAAATAATTTGGGCTAGCAAACCAGACTGTGGGATATCTACCACGCGAAAAGCCAGCCCTAACCTAAGACACCACCAGGCCCGCGCATGGAACAAAGGACTGAACAGAGATAGCCAGCTGCAGACCATCCCCCTCCGGTGACAGGCAGCCAGAGCCAGAAGTGGGCAAGCTCAGCCCCAGAGAGACATTATCTACAAAACTGTAAGCAGGCTTCTTTGCTAACCAAAACTTCTTGGGGTTCTGGACAGTCAACATCTGCCTGAGAAGGTGCGCTGGTTGTACACCTAGATAACCGAGCGGCAGGGAGGCGATAAGTCGCAGCAACCGCACTCGCCAAACACCTCGTCATTGAAAGACAAGTATATGTCTTGTCTTTCTTGTCTGAGCTGCTCGGACCTGGGAAGGGCACAAAACGCAGGCCCAACCGAGTCTGTGCCTCTGAGGACTACCCGAGTGCCTGAAACTGAGCGGCTTAGACCTGGGAGGTGCAGGCAGCCCAGGGCTGGCCATGGATGGTTCCTGGCGGAGCAACCTAGAGCCTGAACAGTGTGGGCAGGGAGGCTACACGTGCCGTGAGCGGGGACAGGCCCAGTGTGGCTGAGGCACTGCGAGCACACGCCAGTTTTGGCATCCCTCCCTCCCCACAGCACGACTGAACAAGTGAGCCTTAAAAAAAAAAAAAAAAAGTGTCCACCACCGCCCCCTTTGTATCAGGGTGGAAATCAGACACTGAAGAGACCAGCAAACAGAAGAAGCTATAACAGAGGGAACCGCCTTGGAAACGACAGGCAATAGATTAAAACCCTGTGGTTAGTACCGACTACATAGGAAGGGGCCTATAGATCTTGAGAAATATAAGCCGGAACAAGGAACTAGCTGAAAACGAACTGAACCCACAACACCCACAACAATATCAGAGAAAGTCCTATATATATTTTTACTATTTTTATGATCATTCTTTCTTTCTTTTTTTTCTAATTTTTAAAAAAAATTTTAAGTCCTCTATTACTCCTTTAATTTTCACTTTTATAACCTACTATTACTTTGTAAAAAAAAAGAAAAAAAGACCATTTTTTTAAAAAAGCAAACTTCATATATATATATTTTTATAACTTTTGTGACCTTGTTTTTTTTTTTCCTTCTTCTTCTTTTCTTTAACATTGTATTTTTGAAATTCCAAACTCTGCTCTAGATCTTTAATTTTAGCTTTTTGGTATTTGTTATCAATTTTGTACCTATTTTTTTTTTTTATAACTTTTGTGACTTTTTTTTCTCTCTTTCTCTTCATCTTTTCTTTAACATTGTATTCCTGAAATTCCAAACTCTACTCTAGATTTTTAATTTATGCTTTTTGTTATTTGTTATCAATTTTGTACCTATATCTTCTTTATAACTTTGGTGACTTTGTTTGTTTTTGTTTTTGTTTTTCTCTTTCTTTCTCTTCTTCTTATCTTTAACATTGTATTTTTGAAATTCCAAACTCTACTCTAGATTTTTTAACTTTTGCTTTTTGGTATTTGTTATCGATTTTGTACCTATATTTTCTTTATAATTTTTGTGGCTTTTTTTTTCTTTTTCTCTCTTTCTTTTCCTTCTTCTTTTCTTTAACATTGTATTTTTGAAATTCCAAACTCTACTCTAGATTTTTAATTTTTGCTTTTAGGTATTTGTTACCAATTTTGTACCTTTAAGAACCCAATCTTCAGTACCCATTTTTTACTAGGGAGCGAGATTACTGGCTTGACTGCTCTCTCCCCCTTTGGACTCTCCTTTTTTTCCACCAGGTTGCCTGTGTCTCCTCCCTAACCCTTCTATACTCTACCCAACCCTGTGAATTTCTGTGTGCTCCAAATGGTGAAGAACACTTAGGGAACTGATTACTGGCTGGATCTGTCTCTCTCATTTTCATTCCCTCCTTTTATCCTCCTGGCCACCTCTGTCTCCTTCCTCCCTCTTCTCTTCTCTGTATAACTCCGTGAACATCTATGAGCGGTCCAGTTGTGGAGTGCACATAAGGAATTGATTACTGGTTAGCCCGCTCTCTCTATTGATTCCACCTCATCTCATTCGGGTCACCTCTAACTCCCTCCTCCCTCTTATTTTCTCCATGTAACGCTGTGAACCTCTCTGGGTGACCCTCACAGTGGAGAAACTTTTCATCTTTAACCTAGATGTTTTATCAATGGTTCTGTATAGATGGAGAAGTTTTGAGACTACTGTAAAAATAAGATTGATAACTGGAAGTAGGAGGCTTAAGTCCAAACCCTGACTCCAGGGAACATTAATTGACAGGAGCTCATCAAATGCCTCCATACCTACACTGAAACCAAACACCACACAAGGGCCAACAAGTTGCAGGGCAAGACATACCAAGCAAATTCTCCAGCAACACAGGAACACAGTCCTGAGCTCCAATATACAGGCTGCCCAAAGTCACCCCAAAACCATAGACATCTCATAACTCATTACTGGACACTTCATTACACTCCAGAGAGAAGAAATCCAGTTCCACCCACCAGAACATCAACACAAGCTTCCCTAACCAAGAAACCTTGACAAGCCACCTGTACAAACCCACACACAGTGAGGAAACACCACAATAAAGAGAACTCCACAAACTGCCAGAATACAGAAAGGACATCCCAAACTCAGCAATTTAAACAAGATGAAGAGACAGAGGAATACCCAGCAGGTAAAGGAAAAGGATAAACGCCCACCAAACCAAACAAAAGAGGAAGAGATAGGGAATCTACCTGATAAAGAATTCCAAATAATGATAGTGAAATTGATCCAAAATCTTGAAATCAAAATGGAATCACAGATAAATAGCCTGGAGACAAGGACTGAGAAGATGCAAGAAAGGTTTAACAAGGACCTAGAAGAAATAAAAAAAGAGCCAATATATAATGAATAATGATCAAAAACACTCTGGAGGCAACAAATAGTAGAATAACAGAGGCAGAAGATAGGATTAGTGAATTAGAAGATAGAATGGTAGAAATAAATTAATCAGAGAGGAAAAAAGAAAAACGAATTAAAAGAAATGAGGACAATCTCAGAGACCTCCAGGACAATATTAAACGTTACAACATTCGAATCATAGGGGTCCCAGAAGAAGAAGACAAAAAGAAAGACCCTGAGAAAATACTTGAAGAGATAATAGTTGAAAACTTCGCTAAAATGGGGAAGGAAATAATCACCCAAGTCCAAGAAACCCAGAGAATCCCAAACAGGATAAACCCAAGGTGAAACACCCCAAGACACATATTAATCAAATTAACAAAGATCAAACACAAAGAACAAATATTAAAAGCAGCAAGGGAAAAACAACAAATAACACACAAGGGAATTCCCATAAGGATAACAGCTGATCTTTCAATAGAAACTCTCCAAGCCAGGAGGGAATGGCAAGACATACTTAAAGTGATGAAAGAAAATAACCTACAGCCCAGATTATTGTACCCAGCAAGGATCTCATTCAAATATGAAGGAGAAATCCAAAGCTTCTCAGACAAGCAAAAGCTGAGAGAATTCAGCACCACCAAACCAGCTCTCCAACAAATACTAAAGGATATTCTCTAGACAGGAAACACAAAAAGGGTATATAAATTCAAACCCAAAACAATAAAGTAAATGGCAATGGGATCATACTTATCAATAATTACCTTAAACGTAAATGGGTTGAATGCCCCAACCAAAAGACAAAGACTGGCTGAATGGATACAAAAACAAGACCCCTACATATGTTGTCTACAAGAGACCCATCTCAAAACAGGGGACACATACAGACTGAAAGTGAAGGGCTGAAAAAGATTTTCCATGCAAATAGGGACCAAAAGAAAGCAGGAGTAGCAATACTCACATCAGATAAAATAGACTTTAAAACAAAGGCTGTGAAAAGAGACAAAGAAGGTCACTACATAACGATCAAAGGATCAATCCAAGAAGAAGATATAACAATTATAAATATATATGCACCCAACATAGGAGCACCGCAATATGTAAGACAAATACTAACAAGTATGAAAGGAGAAATTAACAATAACATAATAATAGTGGGAGACTTTAATACCCCACTGACACCTATGGATAGATCAACTAAACAGAAAATTAACAAGGAAACACAAACTTTAAATGATACAATAGACCAGTTAGACCTAATTGATATCTATAGGACATTTCATCCCAAAACAATGAATTTCACCTTTCTATCAAGCGCACATGGAACCTTCTCCAGGATAGATCACATCCTGGGCCATAAATCTAGCCTTGGTAAATTCAGAAAAATTGAAATCATTCCAAGCATCTTTTCTGACCACAATGCAGTAAGATTAGATCTCAATTACAGGAGAAAAACTATTAAAAATTCCAACATATGGAGGCTGAACAACATGCTGCTGAATAACCAACAAATTACAGAAGAAATCAAAATTTGCATAGAAACGAATGAAAATGAAAACACAACAACCCAAAACCTGTGGGACACTGTAAAAGCAGTCCTAAGGGGAAAGTTCATAGCAATACAGGCATACCTCAAGAAATAAGAAAAAAGTCAAATAAATAATCTAACTCTACACCTAAAGCAACTAGAAAAGGAAGAAATGAAGAACCCCAGGGTTAGTAGAAGGAAAGAAATCTTAAAAATTAGTGCAGAAATAAATGCAAAGGAAACAAAAGAGACCATAGCAAAAATCAACAAAGCCAAAAGCTGGTTCTTTGAAAGGATAAATAAAATTGACAAACCATTAGCCAGACTCATCAAGAAACAAAGGGAGAAAAATCAAATCAATAAAATTAGAAATGAAAATGGAGAGATCACAACAGACAACACAGAAATACAAAGGATCATAAGAGACTACTATCAGCAATTATATGGCAATAAAATGGACAACGTGGAAGAAATGGACAAATTCTTAGAAAAGTACAACTTTCCAAAACTAGACCAGGAAGAAATAGAAAATCTTAACAGACCCATCACAAACATGGAAATTGAAACTGTAATCAGAAATCTTCCAGCAAACAAAAGCCCAGGTCCAGATGGCTTCACAGCTGAATTCTACCAAAAATTTAGAGAAGAGCTAACACCTATCCTACTCAAACTCTTCCAGAAAATTGCAGAGGAAGGTAAACTTCCAAACTCATTCTATGAGACCACCATCACCCTAATACCAAAACCTGACAAAGATCCCACAAAAAAAGAAAACTACAGGCCAATATCACTGATAAACATAGATGCAAAAATCCTTAACAAAATTTTAGCAATCAGAATCCAACAACACATTAAAAAGATCATACACCATGACCAAGTGGGCTTTATCCAAGGGATGCAAGGATTCTTAAATATCCGCAAATCAATCAATGTAATACACCACATTAACAAATTGAAAAATAAAAACCATATGATTATCTCAATAGATGCAGAGAAAGCCTTTGACAAAATTCAATATCCATTTATGATAAAAACTCTCCAGAAACCAGGAACAGAAGGAACATACCTCAACATAATAAAAGCTATATATGACAAACCCACAGCAAACATTATCCTCAATGGTGAAAAATTGAAAGCATTTCCTCTAAAGTCAGGAACAAGACAAGGGTGCCCACTTTCACCATTACTATTCAACATAGTTTTGGAAGTTTTGGCCACAGCAATCAGGGCAGAAAAAGAAATAAAAGGAATCCAAATTGGAAAAGAAGAAGTAAAACTCTCACTGTTTGCAGATGACATGATCCTCTACATAGAAAACCCTAAAGACTCCACCAGAAAATTACTAGAACTAATCAATGAATATAGTAAAGTTTCAGGATATAAAATCAACACACAGAAATTCCTTGCATTCCTATACACTAATAATGAGAAAATAGAAAGAGAAATTAAGGAAACAATTCCATTCACCATTGCAATGAAAAGAATAAAATACTTAGGAATATATCTACCTAAGATATATTCTAAAACTAAAAGACCTATATATAGAAACTATATATATATATATATATATATATATATATATATAACAATTATAAATATATATCCACCCAACATGGGAGCACCGCAGTATGTAAGACAAATCCTAACAAGTATGAAAGGAGAAATTAACAATAACACAATAATAGTGGGAGACTTTAATACCCCACTCACACTTATGGATAGATCAACTAAACAGAAAATTAACAAGGAAAAAAAAAAAAACAAAACATGTATCTATAAAGTTCACTAAAGCAAAGCACAGTAAAATGAGGTATGGCAATAAAAGGCGTTAAATTTATCAAATAAAAAAAAATAAAGTGCTGAAAAATTTTAAAAAAATAGATAAAAATAAAATAAAACAATAGAAACTAAAGACCTATATATAGAAAACTATAAAACACTGGTGAAAGAAATCAAAGAGGACATTAATAGATGGAGAAATATACCATGTTCATGATTGGAAGAATCAACATAGTGAAAATAAGTATACTACTCAAAGCAATTTATAGATTCAATGCAATCCCTATCAAGCTACCAACGGTATTCTTCACAGAGCTAGAACAAATAATTTCACAATTTGTATGGAAATACAAAAAACCTCGAATAGCTAAAGCAATCTTGAGAAAGAAGAATGGAACTGGAGGAATCAACCTGCCTGACTTCAGGCTCTACTACAAAGCCACAGTCATCAAGACAGTATGGTACTGGCACAAAAACAGAAATATAGATCAACGGAACAAACAGAAAGCCCAGAGATAAATCTACGCACATATGGACACCTTATCTTTGACAAAGGAGGCAAGAATATACAATGGATTAAAGATAATGTCTTTAACAAGTGGTGCTGGGAAAACTGGTCAACCACTTGTAAAAGAATGAAACTAGAGCACTTTCTAACACCATACACAAAAATAAACTCAAAATGGATTAAAGATCTAAACATAAGACCAGAAACTATAAAACTCATAGAGAAGAACATAGGCAAAACACTCTCCGACATACATCACAGCAGGATCCTTTATGACCCACCTCCCAGAATATTGGAAATAAAAGCAAAAATAAACAAATGGGACCTAATTAAACTTAAAAGCTTCTGCACAACAAAGGAAACTATAAGCAAGGTGAAAAGACAGCCTTCAGAATGGGAGAAAATAATAGCAAATGAAGCAACTGACAAACAACTAATCTCAAAAATATACAAGCAACTCCTACAGCTCAATTCCAGAAAAATAAATGACCCAGTCAAAAAATGGGCCAAAGAACTAAATAGACATTTCTCCAAAGAAGACATACAGATGGCTAACAAACACATGAAAAGATGCTCAACATCACTCATTATCAGAGAAATGCAAATCAAAACCACTATGAGGTACCATTTCACACCAGTCAGAATGGCTGCGATCCAAAAGTCTACAAGCAATAAATGCTGGAGAGGGTGTGGAGAAAAGGCAACCCTCTTACACTGTTGCTGGGAATGCAAACTAGTACAGCCACTATGGAGAACACTGTGGAGACTCCTTAAAAAACTGGAAATAGAACTGCCTTATGATCCAGCAATCCCACTGCTGGGCATACACACTGAGGAAACCAGAAGGGAAAGAGACACATGTACCCCAATGTTCATCGCAGCACTGTTTATAATAGCCAGGACATGGAAGCAACCTAGATGTCCATCAGCAGACGAATGGATAAGAAAGCTGTGGTACATATACACAATGGAGTATTACTCAGCCATTAAAAAGAATGCATTTGAATCAGTTCTAATGAGGTGGATGAAACTGGAGCCTATTATACAGAGTGAAGTAAGCCAGAAAGAAAAACACCAATACAGTATACTAACACATATATATGGAATTTAGAAAGATGGTAACAATAACCCTGTATACTAGACAGCAAAAGAGACACTGATGTATAGAACAGTCTTTTGGACTCTGTGGGAGAGGGAGAGGGTGGGATGATTTGGGAGAATGGCATTGAAATAAGTATAATATCATATATGAAATGAGTCGCCAGTCCAGGTTCGATGCACGATACTGGATGCTTAGGGCTGGTGCACTGGGACGACCTAGAGGAATGGAATGGGCAGGGAGGAGGGAGGAGGGTTCAGGATGGGGAACACATGTATACCTGTGGCAGATTCATTTTGATATATGGCAAAACCAATACAATATTGTAAAATTAAATAAAATAAAAATGTAAAAAAAAAAAAAGATGGGCTCAATAAAGGACAGAAATGGTAGGAACCTAACAGAAGCAGAAGATATTAAGAAGAGGTGGCAAGAATACACAGAAGAACTGTACAAAAAGGATCTTCATGACCCAGATAATCACTATGGTGTGATCACTCACCTAGAACCAGACATCCTGGAATGTGAAGTCAAGTGGGCCTTAGAAAGCATTACTACAAACAAAGCTAGTGGAGGTGATGGAATTCCAGTTGACCTATTTCAAATCCTAAAAGATGATGCTGTAATTGCTGCATTCAATATGCCAGCAAGTTTGGTTCAGCAGTGGCCACAGGACTGGAAAAGGTCAGTTTTCATTCCAATCCCAAAGAAAGGCAGTGCCAAAGAATGCTAAAACTACCACACAGTTGCACTCATCTCACACTCTAGTAAAGTAATCCTGAAAATTCTCCAAGCCAGGCTTCAGCAATACATGAACCATGAACTTCCAGATGTTCAAGCTGGTTTTAGAAAAGACAGAGGAACCAGAGATCAAATTGCCAACATCCTCTGGATCATGGAAAAAGCAAGAGAGTTCCAGAAAAACATCTATTTCTGCTTTCTTGACTATGCCAAAGCCTTTGACTGTGTGGATCACAATAAACTGTGGAAACTTCTGAAAGAGATGGGAATACCAGACCACCTGACCTGCCTCTTGAGAGATCTCTATGCAGGTCAGGAAGCAACAGTTAGAACTGGACATGGAACAACAGACTGGTTCCAAATAGGAAAAGGAGTATGTCAAGGCTGTATATTGTCACTCTGCTTCTTTAACTTATATGCAGAGTACATCATAAGAAATGCTGGGCTGGAGGAAGCACAAGCTGGAATCAAGATTGCAAGAAGAAATATCAAAACCCTCAGATATGCAGATGACACCACCCTCCTGGCAGAAAGTGAAGAACTAAAGAGCCTCTTGATGAAAGTGAAAGAGGAGAGTGAAAAAGTTAGCTTAAAGCTCAACATTCAGAAAACCAAGATCATGGCATCTGATCCCATCACTTCATGGCAAATACATGGGGAAGCAGTGGAAACAGTGGCTGACTTTATTTTTTTGGGCTCCAAAATCATTGCAGATGGTGATTGCAGCCATGAAGTTAAAAGACACTTACACCTTGGAAGGAAAGTTATGACCAACCTAGATAGCATATTAAAAAGCAGAGACATTACTTTGCCAACACCGGTCCATCTAGTCAAGGCTGTGGTTTTTCTAGTAGTCATGTATGGATGTGAGATTTGGACTATAAAGAAAGCTGAGCACCAAAGAATTGATGCTTTTGAACTGTGGTGTTGGAGAAGACTCTTGATAGTCCCTTGGACTTCAGGGAGATCCCACCAGTCCATCCTAAAGGAGATCAGTCCCGGGTGTTCACTGGAAGGACTGATGTTGAAGCTGAAACTCCAATACTTTGGCCACCTGATGCTGACTCATTTGAAAAGACCCTGATGCTGGGAAAGATTGAGGGCAGGAGGAGAAGGGGATGCCAGAGGATGAGATGGTTGGATGGCATCACAGACTCAAAGGACATGGGTTTGGGTGGACTCTGGGAGTTGGTGATGGACAGGGAAGCCTGGTGAGCTGCAGTTCATGGGGTCACAAAGAGTCAGACATGACTGAGTGACTGAACTGAACTGAATGAAAAGTGTTCTCCCTTGGAAAAGTTAAGATTTTATCAGTAACTCTGAATATTTTGCAGTGTGAAAGCATTCCTCTGTTATTTGTGTAAGTAACATAAAGAAAATCCTTCTTCAAATCATGTCTGCCCCATTTGAGTTCAATAAGAAGGGGTCAACATACTTCTGACTCAGGCTTCCCTGGTGGATCAGCAGTACAGTATCCACCTACAATGGAGAAGATGCAGGAAACACAGGTTTGATCCCTGTGTTGGGAAGGTCCCCTGCAGAAGGAAATAGCAACCAACCTCAGTATTCTTGCCTGCGAAATCCCATGGTCAGAGGAGCCTGGTGGGCTACAGTCTATAGGGTCGCAAAGAGTTGGACACGTCTGAGCACTGACAGACTGTCTATATTGTCTCAGAACCAATTTGTATCAGGAGTTAACCTTGCTCTCTTCATACTAACACAGAGCCATGCTCCTAACTCTACCATTTACAATCACCTTCCTACTTGAGGGACTTTTTATAATGCGTAAAACTAAAAAATATGAACAAGACTCAGAATGTAATTTTGGTACTACTGTTGAGAGTTTCATTGGCTTTGTCAGTATTACCATGGCAAGGGGTGAAATATCCTATGAACAGTTTAGGGAATATTGATCAAAGTAGGAAAGCATGTAAAAAGATTCTGGAGTGGGGAGTTACTGGCATTCCAGACTATATTTTCCAAGTGTAGCCTGGAGAAAAAACTTGTTATTTTCAAAGAGCTAAAGGTAGATTCCTCTTGAGTACTAAGGCTCTTCTTTGTTTGCTAGAAAAGGACCTGCAGCCAGGTTGGGTGTGAAATGACAGGCTTTTGAGTCATGGTCTAGAAGGGAAGGCAGAACAGAGGGAAAGCTAAAATCCTCAGCATAAAGGTTTCATTCTACAGCAAAACTGGGAGGGTCCTAGTACTGAAGTAGAGTGTCCTTGGGTCAATGGTCTTTTAAAATTATCATCTGTGATCCTGTCTTGGAGAACAAATACACAAAATAAAGCGACATTACTGGAGCTTATATATACAGGTTTTTAATTAACATTGCAGCTATCCATTAAAAAACTTATACTTAGAAAAAGTTTATTAAGTTGTAAAATTATAGGGTTTTAAATTTTATTTATTATTGTTCTTCTTAAGAAATAGGTCAGCAAAGCATATTGTTTTTCCTGGCTAAGGTTCTGGTAGTATCTGACATGATTACAAAACTCCTGAAATTATGTGTAAAAACTTGCTAAGCAGAGTAGACAGTTCCACTCTAACCTAGAAACCAGAGCCAGAAGCTGAGTGACCTGATTCAACCTTTCTTTGCTCCTACATGTTAGGTCTCAGAAGAGGGAAAGTTCCTAGTGATCAGCCAGGCTGCTCCACTCCTGGGCAGAACTGAACTCTTGCAGGAACACCCAGGTGAACAGTGGTGCCTTCTGCGTTTCCCTGCTTGGTGGGAAGAGGTTGCTAATGAAAGTTTTAGGAGACAGACTTGGTGAACTTTTCTGTAGCTCCTGGCAGAGGCGGGGGTTGGGGAAGGTGATAGGGCCAACTCCCAGGCACAGGTAGGCTCCAGAGACACCCTGGACTTGGCGGAGTTCAGCTGGCAGCTCACTTGGCCCGTGGCCAGCTTGCAGTCCAGCAGTGGCTGCCACCCCTTGGGCCCACTGTCTTCTTTCTTTCCTTCCTTCCTCCTGTGTGTGCCCCATTGCTCAGTTCTGTCCAGTTTCCTCCACCAGGAATTTTCCATCATTCCAGCGGCCTGCCTGGACAAATTCCCATGATCTCTCATGACTTATGGACCTCTGTGCAGTGCCTCACATTGCTAGAACTGGCTTCATTTTCTATTTTTAAGATACTCAAGTAACTTCAATGTCTTCTCACTTAGAAAATCCACAAGTTAAATTTGTGGAATGCAGGCAGGGTTATTGGAAATGAAATATAAGGTTACAAAGAATACTGAGGACTTAATTTAACATCCCACCTCCATCTCTGCAATTTAATCATATTTCATGTAAATAGTCCTTATTTTTTCAAGTCATAAAATATTAAGTAAACATAGATGATAGCCACTATCTGTGTTTGAAATAAGAAAGAGCCCCACCCCTAACTCCCACACCAGATGTGAGTTCATCTTCCCCCAAGGCAGCCAGGCAAATTCAAGCTCCAGAGCACCTGTGAAATATAAAGTAATGAAAAGAAAGTGCACAGGCTTAAAAAGAAATAATGATAATAATAATAAAACACTGCTTGCAGGAAAAAATAAATGAAAGGCAGAAAATGAAATAGGTCTCCAGAAGTCATTCCTTAAGACTCTCACTTCTATTCTCCTAAAATAAAACATATCAAATAAAATCTAAGTTCCTCCTGCATGTCTGTGCTGCACACACACAGTTTGTTAGCCAAGGAGATGAGGTCCCTGGAAACAAGCAGTCTCCTGGTCTTTATCACATCACTCCACTATGGACAACGTCCTTGACCTCTCCCACTGCCCATCACTGTCCCTTCTCCGACCCGAGCGTTGGGGGCTTTCAACTTCCACTTGTTAAAACCCTGACCCATCCTCCAGGCTGCAGTCAGGTTCATGACATCCATGGCAATGTCAAGGACTATCCCCAGAATCTCATTATCTGCTAATCTTTACTTCTGTCCCTCAGATGTCTCCGTGAATGGGCTTTGAGTCTGCCGTCTAAAACCGAAATCCACCGTGATAGTCTCCCTTTGTGTCCTGTGGCAGGCAAAGTTCTATCACTCACACTCCTCTTTTGTCAGCCTGCGTGACAAAGCTGTTCACCAGAACAAAGAATAAATGGCAGGAAAGGGTACTCAAAGGAAGAAGTCATGCATTTTTCAGAAAACTCACTGACTAGAAGAAATTATCAAAATCGTTTTTCACTGGTTCTTACTAGATTCGAGTATGTGGGCACCCTCAGAATTTAGGAAAAACATATACACTTACAGTCTACTGCGCTGGATTTACATATATGCTATTTCAGTGAAAACACACACCATAAAGAATCAGCACTCTGCAAAGTGGAATTAAACGGGGTGTGGGGGTGGGGGTGAAAGGCAGCCCGCTTAAAAAGGAGTTTAGACATCAAACAAGGTCAAAGAATTTTTCAAAAAGTGGAGAACCAGAGGGAGTGAGCTAAAAGATAAGGGATGGTGGCTGGAAAATGACCTCTTAGAATGGAGATTGTAGAAGTATTGTGATTACTGCTGATGGCAACATCTTAAACGTACAACCACAGGAGTAGGCAGACAAGTAAGGTAGAGACAAGGTCACTGGAGGGAAAGTAGTCATGGAACTGAAAAGGTGAGTCTGGAAAGGTTCCCCACAAGGATGTTAAAATCGCCAAGCATTTTGGCAGTATGGTATAAAAGGGAGCAGGAGCAGAGCCATCTAGGAAAGGAAGGAAAGTATCCTGAAGTTGGAGACCATGTGGCGCGAGTGGTAAAGAACCTGCCTGCCAGTGCAGGAGACATAAGAGACCAGGGTTCAGTTCTTGAGTTGGGAAGATCCCCTGGAGGAGGACAAGGCAGCCCACCTCAACATTCTTGCCTGGAGAATCCCATGGACAGAGGAGCCTGGAGGCCTACACTCCCTAGGGTTGCACAGAGTCAGACACAACTACAGTGACTGAGCATGTACTCATGCACAAATAACATAGAAAGCTGAAAAGGGTATTTCGAGAAGATGTTTGAGGATATAGGGGATTTTGTTAATGATTGACTATGGGTTTCAGAGGACATAACAGAAGTGTTTTAGAAGGTGTAGGCAGGGGAGGATAGAGAGCTGGGAGAAAGTACCCAGACATATGGGAAGAGTCTGGTGGATGAAGGTTGACTAGGAAGCCTGAGCTTCTCAAGGTGACCACATAACACAGGGCTAAAGGGCCTAATGAGATCAAATAGATACTGGAGGCAAGGCAGTGAGCTGCTCCAGAGCACTCTTGCCAAGGGCTAGGAAAGGGCCTGTTTTATGCCAAGCATGGATTAACTCTGGAGATTTCTTTCCAACCACTTCCACCATTCACATCGTTCCCAGTCCGATAGCAAACAGGTTTCATTCTCTATGGTCAGGGAATGACTGCCTGGAACCCTGTAGTATAAAAAACCTCAAGGCCATATTCAGATTTAGGAGAAAAATGAACAAACAAAAAATGGTCATCTCTATTGCAGTATCTGCTCTCTCTAGTTTAAGGTGATCCCTAGAGCTCAGTTCAATTCCTCATTCTCCATCCCAACTCCCACTTTCTAACTTGCTTCTCAGCCTCTCAGGACTTGTATATATGTCACCTCACTTCAGGGGCAATGTCAACCCTTCCTGAAGATCCTCTACACAGCTCTGTTAATGCACCCCACGTCTCCATGTCCAGACAAGACCTTGCTCCTGAGCATTAAAAACCTGTCTGCAATTTTCTCCTGGGCTTGGAGCACATCAACGGTGCTCATCAATCCCCTGTCCATGCTACCCCAATCTGTTCCTCTCCCATTTATCCCACAGTATATCCCCATTTGCCCATTTAAACAACCCACGTCTTCTTCAACTCCTCCTTTTCCCCACATCTTATCAGCCACCTATTTCCATCCATTTGATCTCTGAAATTCCTTAAATCCACTCCCTGCCCTCCCTCCCCACTGCCTCAGCCTTGTTCACATCTTCTTCTGAGGAGACTTGGGAAGTAGACTCCACCCAACTCACCCTCCCACAGCCAGTGACCTTTGTGAAACATTGATTCTCCCTTCTTAAAAGGCTTTAGTAGCTCTGCAGCACATACAGGGTAAAATTCAAAGTTCTTAGCCCTTGACAGATAACACTGCCCATGTTTGTTCATGCGCCTCCCTCTCCCACTAAACTATGACCTCCACCAAGGCAGGAATGTATGCCTCCCTTGAGTTCCCAGTAACTGGTTGGAGATGCAGAATATACTCAATAACTGTGAAGTAATCCAAGCAGGCAGAGGAAAAGTATAAAAGGCAACTCAATTTTAAAGACTCTCCTTCATGAGAGTTGATATGAAATCATTTTCTACAACTCCTGTTATAGCTGATTCATCTCTACTCTTAGATAAATAGCAAAGGAATAAAAGTCTCTTAATTTAACAATTAAAAAATATATCAAGGGTTGAAATGAAGGGTTTTTTTTTTTTGAAATTAGGTCTTAATATATATTTTCTTATATTGGATTCTGGTTCCACCATTTTCGAGGTGTGTAACTCTGGGCAAGATGTTTAACCACTGGCCTCAGTTTCATCACTTATAAATTGGAGACAATAACCAACTAATTCAAATGGTTGCTATGGGAATTAAATGAGGTCATGTCTGAAAAGTGTGTTAGAATAGGAAATGTTCAATAAGTAAGTTACTCTGAAAGAGATTACTCTGATAGTTACTCTGAAAGAGATTGCACATATAGTTTATTTATGAAAACTAGAAACATTATTGCTATTAGACAATGCGAAACATGTGTGTATTTCCTAGAATGGAGGGAACATATCTTTAGTTTTTCTACACAGTTCAAGCCATACCAAGTCAGCCTCTGAAGGAGTTGGGAGTTTTGTGTCTGGTCTCCCCAACCTCTCCCTCTCCCAACATTTTCTACCCCCAAGACCTCTGGAGAGGTCCCACATGGTCCCACGGCTCCTGGAAGACAGGCAGCAAATCTGTCAGCCCTCTGCAGAAATAGACTTGGGTCAAAGGGACCATTTGATTAACTTCCAACATTGTCTCAAAATTGTTTATTTGTATCTCCTAGAGATACACTGGCACAATGAAAAAACTCATTCATTTTTTTCTTTGAACTTACACACTGCCGTTTTTCTTTCAGCATCTTACCTTAAGAAAATGTAAAGTTATCCAGTATCTCTGCTCTCTTTCCACACATGCAAGAATATTAAATGATTTAACACAAGTTCCACTTCCTCCTTCTTGTTCTTACCTAAAATTTAAAAAACTCATTCGTTTTACTGGGCCATTCCTCCTGTAATAAACCAGAAATAAACTTTTTTTTTCCCCCACAAAATGCATAACTATTTTGTGACTAGCACATAAAATTTACTTTACATCTGTGTGTTTTTGACCTCTACAAATAGCAAGTTCATATTCAATCTAGTATCTGAAGAATGCTAATTTGTTGATTATAAATATTTAAAAAATATATAACAATTTTCTATTTTTGTTATATGGCATTTCTTCACTCTTTAATATACTGAAATTCTCAGAAAATGACTTGGGTCAAGTGGACCATCTGATTAACTTCCAACATTATCTCAAAATTGTTTATTCATATGTTCTAGAGATACACTGACACAATGGAAAAACTCATTCAGTTTTTCTTTGAATTTGCACACTGCAGTAAGTTGGTAGGGAACTCTACCCTCCAAGGAGCACTAGTATGAAGCATCTACAAAGCAAATCTTTCTTTTACTGATAATAACTATCTTTTATAACACCTCTTCCATGTATTTCTATGTTTAAAAAACTAAAAATATGACTCCTTAAAAAAAAAAAAAGGAAAAGAGAGGAAGAAAATAAAAAGGATATGGAGGGACGAATGTCCCATCATATACAAAATGACAATAATTACAAGAAGCCTATTTCATAAATTACTGGGGATTTTACACGTGATAATATACTGCAAAGAACTTTAAAGTGTTAAAATACAATCACAAAAGGCTGTCCACTTGTGTTCCAAGGACCATTTTTGGTCTGTGAATGCTTTATTTCTGGTCCATGGTAAGATAAGTATGAAAACTTGAGAATAAGCATTTAGAACTGTTACACAAATTTGACAAAGTAATTTTACATCTGCTGAATCAAATTATAAAAGATTTGGGCTCCTATTTTGTACGTCTGAATTTTCATTTCATTTTCTAGTAATTCACTTTCACTGTACTTTACAAAGGCAAAGAAAACCTGTCCTTCAGCACACATAGTTTGAGAAGCATTGAAAAAAACTATTATTATTTCTGTAATTTTGCTTAACAACCATTAATTTATAATTACAAACTAGTTATATGTCATTATTTGAGAAATACTTCCAACCAAGTGTGAGGAATTGCCAGCATACAAACAAGTTCCAAACAAGCCTGCTTTGTATTGGGTAACGTGGTTATTTGGGAGTCAGAAAACAAATTTTCCCATGAAAAAACATAAGCCAGGGGTTAGCTTGGCGTAGCCTACAAATTCCACTTATCTCAAAAGACTGCTAAGCTATACTTTAAAATGTAATCCCTCGTATGTTCTATAGAATTTAATGACCAGTCTTCTCCATTCTCTTGTGATGAAGAAATTAGGCTTCTAATTTCCAACTATGAGAAATTAGTTGGAATTCTAACCCGATTATGAGAAAAGATAATTCTCAGCCCTGGCATAGCAGGGATAGGGATTGGGGGTGGTGGTACTTTTTTAACTTTTTTGTTTTGTTTTGGAGTATAACTGATTAACAATGTTGTGATAGTTTCAGGTGGACAGCTAAGTGACTCAGCCATATATATAAATACACACATGTATCCATTCTCTCCCAAAATTGCCTTCCATCCAGGCTGCCACATAACATTGAGCAGAGTTCCCTGTGCTGTACAGTAGGTTTTTGCTGTTTATCCATTTTGAATATAGCAGTGTGTACATGTCCATCCCAATCCCTAATTCTCCCTTCACAGAATGGAGCCATTGGGCTCTTCACACCGAGTCATGAGGAATTAGGAGACCAAGTTTGAGGGAACTCACTGGTTGAGTTAATAAAATTAAACTGAGGGTTCCCCAAGATTCTCTGAGACAGGTAAGGTATGTCTTGCTGGATTTGAAAGCCTGGTTCTTTACCACAAATGCCTCTATCCTAAACACCAGGGCATTGTGGTGCACAAGATGGGGAGCAGGCTTCATCCTGAATGGAACTCTGTCCTCAGGGACCTTTATTTCTCTTCTGCTGTTGTTTGAAAAGATGTGAAGACAAGCCTAGGCTTAGTGAGAAACAATGGAAGGCTCAATTAGTGATGTCTGCCATGGGCAAGAAGAGCAGGTTGGCACAAGAGCTGTGTCTCACCACCCTGAGTATATCTTGAAGAAATCAGACCCTTGACCTTTTAAGTTCAGCCGTAACCAGGCTGAATTATTTATATTAAGAACATGAGTTTAAAAAATGCCAGGGCATAGCAAAGGGAAACAGCACACAACAATTATATGTCCAATCAGATGTACAGGCACACTTTTATGTACTGGTCACTATCCAGAATCATTGGCATAATGCTCTCCAAACTAACACAGAAGCCCTGGCCATAGGCCCAGGCCTTCTCCTTTAGGTCTTCATTCTAAATTCTGATGTCACATATGAGATTCTTCTCTTCTCCAAAGACTGTCATTAAAAACCTCCCTAGGGCTTCACTGGTGGCTCAGTGGTAAAGAATCCACCTGCCAATGAGGGAGACACAGGTTGGATCTCTGATCCGGGAAGATCCCACGTGCTGCAGAGCAACTAAGCCCATGAGCCACAACTATTAAGCCCATGTGCCATAACTACTGAAGCCACATGCCCCAGAGCCCATACTCCGCAACAAGAGAAACCATCACAATGAGAAGCCTGCATATGGCAACTGGAGAGGAGCCCCCTCTCGCACAACCAGACAAAAGCCTGTGCAGCAGGGGAGACTCAGCACAGCCAAAAAGTAAAAAAAAACAAAAAAACAAAAAAGCACGGTATCAGGGTATTTGTGTTCAAACAGACAATTAAAAAAAAAAAAAAAAAACCTCCCTAAAGAAGAGATCCCACCCAGTCATAGGGTAACTATGGCACATTCTTAATCCAGATGGTCCATATATAGAATTATGGAGGGTTTGTGATCTTGAATGAGGGGAAAGTATCTTGGTTTCTAATGGAATTAAGGATTGCTTTCAATTACGAAAGTAGGAAACAAGTTCCAGAAGCATTAGCAATACTTGTGACTTTGTTACTAATGGAAATAAGAGTTATGATCAGTATTTCATTATAGTGCTACAGATTTCTTGAAACAACATTTATGCTCATTACTACTTGAAAGAACAGTGCTACACCTTGCTATTTAATGTGTTAACAATGTAGCACACATTACACTGCTATACTACTGTAGCACAAACTTCTGAAAGAACACTTTGATGATTTCTTTTGAATGTAATTGACCTCCTTTGCAACTAGTACTTTCATTGTATGCACTTACAAACATTTTTCTAGGAAAGTAGCTATAGTTTCACTACAGCCAGAGAAGTCCATGACACACACACAAAAGGTAACCCTCCTGGGCTTTCAAAGGACAACTATGTAACTCTCTATCTACCATGCAACACAACTTAATATCTCTCAGACGGAATCAGAAACACTCACATACAGAAACTGAAAAGTGAAAGTGAAAGTTGCTCTTTGCAACCAGGCCAGAATACTGCAGTGGGTAGCTGTCCCCTTCTCCAGGGATCAAACCCAGGTCTCCCTCATTGCAGGTGGATTCTTTACCTGCTGAGCCACCAGGGAAGCCCTACAGGAAATGCGGGATCTTTTTTTTTTTTTTCCCCCCCCTGGGGTGTATTACAGGTGAGAAACTGGCATCTGCTTTTATTTACTCGTTGTTAATAAGACCTATGTCTGTTGAAAATTTGCAATTGTGACCATTTCTGCCTACATAATGTAGGGTGACAATTAACCAGCAACCATCAGAAGCTTATTTCAGCCATACTCACTTGTTCCCTGGTGGATTGGATGGTAAAGAATCAGCCTACAATTCTGGAGACCTGGCTTTGATTCCTGGTTTGGAAGATTCCCCTGGAGGAGGGCATGGCAACCCACTCCAGTATTCTTGCCTGGAGAATTCCATGGACAGAGGAGCCTGGCGGGCTACATACAGTCCATGTGTTCGCAAAGAGTCGAATACGACTGAGTGACCGGACTGAGCACAGCATAGTCTGGATGAAGCATTACTTAGAAAATTGATGTTTCCCTCCTCCCATCTATATACTGTTATTAAAAATAGTGATTCCAATATATATTTACAAGACATGACCCAGTATCTTTTCCTGTAGTAATAATAAAAATACCACCCTCCTCCCCCGACCCACCCCCCACCCCCCGCCACCACACACACACACTCTTTAAAACTGTCCCTCATAAGTTTCTAGGAGCTAAGTTCCAGGACTAGGACGGAAGGAACGTCTGGGAAGTGGGAACTAAGCAAAGCTTGAGAGCTGCTTGAGATTCCTGCGGGGCTGTCAGTGAAAGGAAGTGAAGGAATTCCAAGTGTCATCTAACCTGGGGCGGGTGGGGCGGGGTGGGCTCCTGGTCCCAGGGAAGGTGTCTGAGGAGGTCGGTTTGTGGTGTCAAAGGCCAGGGGCCGGGTCGAGGGCGGAGCCCCGGCTTCTCGCCAGCAGGGTGGCTCGGGGCGGAGCGCAGCCCGCGTGGCCCGGCGGTACCGCGGCACCGCCCACAGCGCTCCCCGGTCCGGCGGAGCGAGGCGGCGCGGCTCCCGAGCCATGGGGCGGCTGCTGGCGCTGAGCTTGCTGGGGATCGCGCTGGCGCTGCTGGGCGAGAGGCTCCTGGCGCTCAGGTAGGGGCTGGGGGCCCTCCCTGGTCCGCAGGGTCGGGATGCCGGGGCTGCGGGGGCGCGGGGACCCTCGTGCTGGGGCCCGGGGCCGGGGACGCTCTCTGCCGGCTCTGCTCCCCGGCCCGCCGAGCGCCACCACCCCACCCCCAGCCGCTCGCAAAACCCCACACAGTTTGGGCTGGATCGCGAGACTTCCTGGAGAGTTTACAAGCTTTTGCTGCTCACAAAGTTCTTTGCTACCTAGGTTGACGAGCTGTGCGAGTGCCGTGCAATTTACTCAAGGGCAAACCTCGTGCTTTAACTTGAAAACAACACTATTACTCATGCACTGAAACTTTAATTATAAAGATTTATTTCAGGTCACGGATCCTGCTTCTCTTTGGTGCCCAAACCAGCCTCTGTCTCTAACAAAGTTGTTCTCCATCCCTCCCCTGCCGCGTTGGAGAAGCTTCTTCCGCTCTCTAATCTTGGCGCGGTAGATCAAAAATACTTGAAATATTCAGCTACTGTTCTTACATCACTTCCTTATTTATCTCCTCGTCCAGGAACCGTGAAGCCAGAATGCCAAACAGGACATGCCTAGTCCTTCTCACATTTTACTTATTATTAAAAAAAACGCGGCAGGCAGATGTCACAGTCTCCAAATTATCAATTCAAATTATATAAGCCTCACGCGAAAGAATTCCAGAAATGCTGAGCATCTGTTCTGTATGCTGTGCTCTCTTAGGCTCCTGTAATAGAGCAAGGCACCGTTCTTACCCTATTAAAGGGAAGGAGAGAAATAAGACAGACGGATAAACTAGGATGTTCAGTGTAGCAGTGTTAGGCTCGTGTGCGACTCTTTGCAACCCCATGAACTGTAGCCCGCTAGGCTCCCCTATCCATGGGATTCTCCAGGCAAGAATACTGGAGTGGATTGCCGTTCCCTTCTCCAGAAGATCTTCCTGACCCAGGGATCGAAGCCAGGTGTCCTGCATTGCAGCAGATTCTTTACCATCTGAGCTACAGGGACGATCAGGATGTTCAGGACAGGTACAAACCAACCTCTATAGGCTTAAGGAGGAAAAATGACAACTCCTGAAGTTGAAGCTCAGGAGGAAGAGACATTTGACATTGTCCTGGAAGGATGGGTGAAACCCAAGTGGGGAGGAAGGAGGCAGTCCCAGATGGAGGCTGGAGCATGAACAAAGGAGCTGATGTGGGGAAGTTTGGATCTGAGGGGAGCTTAAAGTTAAGGGATGATAACAGTAGGGACAGGTGAAGGATAGGTCTGGAGATGCTTATTAAAGGTATGCTGAGAAATTGGGGCCTGCTTTGATGGGCAAAAGGGAACTGTCGGGGTTTGCTGTGTGTGCTTTATTTTTTAAACAGGAATCTGTTTAAACTTTCTAAGCATAATCAGCTGGACTGTGTAGAGCCGACCTGGAGGCTGGATTGGAGTAGAGCAGTGATTCTCAATCCTGGCTGTGCCTTAGGATCTTCAGGAGGCCTGCTGTCTGGACTGCACCCCCAGCAGTTCCAATCCTGTTGCTCTGAGTGGGGCCCAGGCATGAGTACTTTTTATTTTTAAAAATTCTCCTGATAATTCTCATATGAAGTTAGAGTTGACAAGTACCAGAATGGAGAGTAAAAAGACCTGGAGAAACTAGTTAAAGTATTGCAGTGTCTGGCCCAAACTCTGGAAGCCTCAGGGATGAGGGGTAGGTCAAAGGTGATGCTATAGTTTCCAGCTCAACTGGCTTGGCTGTAGGTTCATCTGCTCTAGAGAAACACCAGGAGAACAGTGTCTGTGCGACAGGAAGGGTCAGAGTCGGAGGAGGAACGTTCACTGGTAAGAAATGGACACACTGAGCTTAATTTTCATGTTATATAAATGACTGTCCTGTTCTGCAGAAGGTTATTGAGTTGGATGATTTTGTATGATCTATCCAGCTCCCAGTTTCAAAGACAAGACCATTAAAATTCACAAGCTTATTAGGTTATCCCTATAGTTCAAACCACCAGTGTTTCTATTAACTGAAGTTTTCTTAGTTTATAATTTTTTCTTCTTAATAATCATAAGGCTTTAAATTTAAGTCCCTTTGAATTGGTCCTGGGTGTTCTTTGGAAGGAATGGTGCTAAAGCTGAAACTCCAGTACTTTGGCTACCTCATGCGAAGAGTTGACTCACTGGAAAAGACTCTGATGCTGAGAGGGATTGGGGGCAGGAGGAGAAGGGGACAACAGAGGATGAGGTGGCTGGATGGCATCACCGACTCAATGGATGTGAGTTTGAGTGAACTGTGGGAGTTGGTGATGGACAGGGAGGCCTGGCATGCTGCGATTCATGGGGTCGCAAAGAGTCGGACACGACTGAGCAACTGAACTGAACTGAACTGAACTGAATGATAAATATGGTTGCAAACCTAAGAAAAAGTAGATAAATCTTATTTTTACAGACTGTACCTGATGGGTCATTTAAAATTTAATGTGTCTTTTCTTTATAAAGACTTGACTATAATAAACTTTATTTAGCAGTGACGTCACAGGGTTGTAACCTCATTGGACAACTGAAGCCTCATATTGGCTGATGTGAGAAGGTAAGGGGAATGATGGATGGACAGATCTAGCAAAGAAAAATGCAAGACACCTAGTCAAACTGGAATGTCAGATAAACAACAAATCTTTTTTTTAGTATAAACATACCCCATGCAATATTTGGGATGTAATTATACTAAAATAGTATTCATTATCTATCTGAAATTCAAATTTAACTGAGCATCTCACGTTTTATCTGGCAACCCTATAAGTGCAGAATCAAGTACCTACTGTTTACGAAGTTTGGTGGAGTGCTTAAATGCATAGCATTTCTCCTTTCAGTCCCTTAGAGTATTTTGAAAAGCAGCATGTTCCCACCTCCACAAAAAGAAAGGCTCTTCAAGAAACAGATTTTCGGTTTGTTTTTTTGCTCTCATCCGGTGCCTTCTATTTCATTATTCTATTTTCAGAGATGGTACTTTGGCACTCAAGTTTATTTCTCTCCCCCAAGGTGCCCACTTAAATTTCAACTTGGATTTCAGATAAGCAATGAATAATATTTTAGTATAAGTGTGTCATGGATAGATAAATGGAATCAGAGTTGTCTATTTCCTTCTGAACTGTAACTGGCTAACGTTCCCAGGGGAGGATGGCATATCATACCCAACTTTTCCACTCCTCCCTGCTGCTGCTGCTAAGTCGCTTCAGTCGTGTCCAACTCTGTGCAACCCCATAGATGGCAGCCCAACAGGCTCCCCCATCCCTGGGATGCTCCAGGCAAGAACACTGGAGTGGGTTGCCATTTCCTTCTCCATTGCATAAAAGTGAAAAGTCAAAGTGAAGTCGCTCAGTCGTGTCTGACTCTTAGTGACCCCATGGACTGCAGCCTACCAGGCTCCTCCATCCATGGGATTTTCCAGGCAAGAGTACTGGAGTGGGTTGCCATTGCCTTCTCCGCCCTAGTTGAACAATAAAGGGGAAAACAGAAATACACAAATGTCTCCAGGCCTGTGCTCCCTATTCCAAAGTACACAGCCTTGAATGAATCATAAGACTTAAGTGCATAAGAGACCTGTGCCTGAGCAGGAAATCCAGAAATAAGCATCTGAACTTTCGGCTTGTTGCCTGACATCTTTTATGACAAGTCCACCAAGAAGCTATCCAATGAACACTTCTGAAGGGGCAGCCTGTTTTTTAGCCATCATCCTCCTTATTTATTGTGTGACTACCGTGTGCTGGTCTTAAATGGCTGTGCTGGGTCTTCATTGCTCCACGGGTTTTCCTCTAGTTGCAAGGAGTGGGGGCTACTCTCTAGTTGCGGTGCACAGGCTTTTCATTGTGGTTACTTCTCTTAATGCAGAGCATGCGCTCTAGGTGTGTGGGCTTCAATAAGTTGTAGGACGTGGGCTCAGTTGTTACGGTTCCTGGCCTTTCGAGCACAGGCTCAGTAGTTGTGGTGCAAGCTTTGCCCCACAACATGTGGGAACTTCCTGGATCAGGGATCCAACCCATGTCTCCTGCATTGGCTGGCGGGTTCTTTACCACTGAGTCACCAGGGAAGCCCTGTGTGCTAGTCTTTGTGTTGAAAGTGTCAGCGGTTCTTTGCATTAAACTAAAACAAACATTTACTGACATTTGGAAACAAAGGCCTTTGACCTTCCTGCCTTCTCCCAGTCTTCATATCTGTCTTTATATTATATATTTCTTATAGTATATCTGATAAAACTGAAGTTTGGAGAAGCTAACTAGGTAGTTCAATAGTCAGTGCCAAACCTGTACCCCAAGCCAGGTCTTCTGATTCCAGATACAGTTTGCCCCGGTTCCCTGCAGCCTCCTCTCTTGTCTGCCATTGGAGCAAATTTTCCTCAGCTTTACAAGCCTGAGCACAAACTCTGAGTTAAGTAAGAGCATTACAGGGGATGAGGGAGTAAATTCCAAGGGGTTTTACAAGTCTGTATGTGAAAGATAAAGCCCCTGTTTGAATTTAAGTCTGCACTTAAAAGATAAAGCCCCACCAGTGGTTTGTAAATTCAAAGGCAGCATGATAAGGAACAAACCTGGTAAGAAGACTGTGTCCCCTGTTGACACACCAACCTGGTGCATCTTTACTGTTACCACAAAATGAAGCAAGATAATCACTAACCACCCCCGTCTCATTCCACTTGGAAGGTAATGCCCTTTCCTGAGTGAAAGAAATAGAGAGTCCTTTCATGCTAATGACTGTTGGTTAAGGGTTCATGCCTTATAGCCAGATAGCCTGAATTTTCCACTATTTACCTGACTGGTTGGCTTTTTATTCACCTTTCTGTGCCTCAGTGTCCTAATCTGTAGGATGGGGGTAATCATATTTTATGCTCCATATAGGGGCTGTAAAAAAATCAATGAGTTAATTCTTGCAAAATGCTAGGACAATGTCAGACACATAGTAAATGCTCAATAACTGTCACCTGTGATGATGATGTTGGAGCAGAGGTTCTTAGATTTTTGTGCTGCAGATCCCTTTGGCAGTCTGGTGAAGCCTTGACTTCTTCTCAGCATCATGTTTCTAAATGCATAAAATAAAATACACAGGATTACAAAGCCATCTTAAATACTAAGTTAATACTAACTTACTTAAATTGTACTGTCAAACTATTTGAAAAATCTAATGTAGGATATATTAAGCCTTAAATATATCTAGAGGTCGTTGAGTACCTAACAGTAGGTACTGTGAAGCCGAGATGAGTATAAATGGTATTTTGAGATATCTCCAACTGAAATGTTATGACACAACGTCTGCAGTTTCTGTTAGTGACAGTCACAGGTACTACCAGTAGAAAGCTCAGTGGTTTGTTGCCTATACTCATCATCAGAAGAAATGCTCACTTTCAGTCGGAGGTTTAACTAAAGATGTGTTTTTCCCCCCATCTGAGTTCATAGACCCCTGAATTTTACCCATGGACTCCATGAAATTAAGAACCCTGATGTTGGGACTTCCCCGGCAGTCCAGTGATTAAGAATTTGCCTTGCAATGCAGGGAATGTGGGTCCGATCCCTGGTTGTGGAACTGAGACCCCACATAAGGCCTATAGACCTAAACTGACCTGCCAGAGGTTATGCAGGCTTATCGCTATGACAGAAACATGATCTACCTCTTTCACTACTAGCACTTTCGATACATGTTAGCCCTTCTTATTACTGATTACTTTTTATCACCCATGAGTATCAGCAGCAGCATCCTCATCACCAGTATTAACTGCTACTGCTTATGTTAGGCTAAATATACTTGTTTTGAAATAAAAATTAATTTAAAAAAATACTTGTTTTCCCTTTAAGTCACTCCTGGGGCTCATAGATTTGAGATCTTTTTTTTTTTTTTTTTAACTGCTTAATTTAAAATTTTTGTTGGTTATTTTATTTTTAATTTTCTATTATGCCCATATATTTTATATATTTATTTTATTCATTTCTTTTTATTTCATTGCTTTATCGCTATGTTGTTTTAAGAAATTTACTACTATTTTAGTTATATGATTCCAAATACATAGTGATTAACATTTTAATTAGAAACTTTCATATTATATATATACACGTATTTGTGAACTGCCAAGATACATAGTTGCCACTCCGTTTTGGTAATTTTGAGTTATCCAGGCTGAGGTTTCTTCCATTTTGCCGAGAAAACAGTAGCCTTCCCCGTATTCAGCGTCTAGAAGTCCGAAGAGGCAAGGATATGAATGGAAGAGAGACAGGTGACACACGGTCATTCTGGCTCTTAGAAGTGCAGTATGCGTGAACCACTTTGAAAAATGCAGACTGCTCCGTCAGCACGATTGTCGCTATTTGTATACGTAGAGAACACAAAGAAGGTGAGGCGGTGAGAAGAGGGGAAGCCTTCAAGCAGCAGAGCCCAGATGTGCTTGTCCACCTTGCTTGGCGGGCTGCTGCTCCAGGGCGGGAAGCTAGAGTGAAGATGCTTTATCGAAGTTCAACATTTTCTCGTTAGTTCTTCACTTCTGTTTTTACAAAATGACAACAGCAAGTAGTTTTGCTAGAGTAGTTGGTGCTCCTCAACCTCTTAATAAGTATTTACGTGGCATCCCCTGTGAGCCAGGCTCTGAACAGTGCCATTTTCTCTCGGCCTGCTTTCAGTCACTGTGTCATTCTGCAGAGGGTCTGAGCAGTTTTCAGCTCCCCTGGGTCTTCTGGTTCTACATCTGAGGCTCTTCCCACAACAAAAGAGCTATGAGAAGTGGGACTTGGTGTCATGTTTATATTTGCATAGGAACGTGCATTGCGAGCTGTATTTGCTGGATTATTGGCTTCATTTTTTTTTTTTTCATAAGGAAGGTTTTATTTTATAAATAGACTTCAGCTAGACACATTTAAATTTTAAAAGGGAAATGACATGAACAAAATCATAGAAGCTGAAATGCACAGTTCTTTTTCTGGGTATAGTTAGAAAATCAGTTTATGTAAATGGTATGAGAGATAGTACTTCCATGTGAAAATCTGCCACATGAAATGGTCACATCCTGAGGGAAGAGCACAGTGGCCCAATTTATGGCCCATGTTCACATAGAGAACTCTGTGATATGCATTTTTATTTTAACTTCGGTTCTGGTGCTATTTTATGTTCCTACCCTTGTTTTCCATCTTCTCCTTTATCCGTTTTAGATTTGTGCTGTGTTTTTTTTTTTTTTTTTTGTATTGCTGTAAGCCTCTTTAAACCCTTTCTGCTACAAATCAAGGATACATAAACAGCTAGATTTTTTTCTTTTTTAAACAGGAATCGACTTAAAGCCTCCAGAGAAGTGGAATCTGTAGACCTTCCTAATTGCCACCTGATTAAAGGAATCGGTGAGTCTGAGAAAATGCTTGTTACACAGCTCACATTGTTTGGCCACTAACACTAAAAAATTCACTAAGAGTATTTTGGCACATAATTACTGTTTATCAGAGGAAAAATCACATTAGATCAGCAAAACCTTTTCATCTCTTTTGATCTCATGTACCCTGTATTTCTTCTCTCTTACTCTCACTGTGATTTATTAATGATTTGTTCAACCCTATGTGTGTTGTTAGATTTCTTGCTTGTTTCGTGACTTTGCTGAACCATTTTTGTCAGGTCTGCATTCTTTGTCATGTGTGGCAACTGAATTCTATGTAACATTAGCCCAGGAGTGAGTTGGTGAAAGTAAGCCAGAAGGAAGAGAAGTTATAGAAAATAAAAATCTCCTAACAAAATCTCCACTTCCCACAAATATTACTCAGCTATAAAAAAGAATGAAAAATGCCATTTGCAGCAACCTGGGTGGAAGAGAGATTATCATACTAAGTGAAGTAAGCCAGACAAAGACAAATATCATATGATACCACTTATATGTGGAATCTAAAAAATTACACAAATAAACTTATGTGTAAAACAGAAACAGATCCAGAGACAGGGACTTCCATGGTGGTACAGTGGATAATAAGCCACCTGCCAATGCAGTGTATACGGGTTCGATCTCTGGTCCAGAAAGATTCCACATGCCACAGAGCAGCTAAGCTGGTGTGCCACAAGTACTGAGACCACGTTCTAAAGCTCCTGAGCTACAGCTACTGAAGCCTGCGTGCCTAGAGTCCACGCGCCATAACAAAAGAAGCCACCACAATGAGAAGCCTGGGCACCACAGGAGTCCGCCCCGCTCACCGCAACTATAAAAGGCTTGTGCACAGCAGTGAAGACCTAGCACAACCAAAAGTAAAGAAAGAATGAATAAATAAATTTTTTATTTTTTAAAAAAGAAATAGATCCCCAGACATAGAAAACAAACTTTTGGTTATCAAAGGGAAAAGGGGAGGTTGGGATAAATTAGGAGTTTGGGATTAATATATACACACTACCATATATAAAATAGATAAGCAATAAGTGAAGCACAGGGAACCCTGGTGTGCTGCAATCCATGGGGGTGCAGAGAATCAGATACAACTTAGCGACTGAACGACAACAGCAAGGTCGTGTATTGTGTAGCACAGGGAACTATACTCAGCATTTTGTAATAACCTGTAATGGAAAAGAATATATATATGCACATACAACTGAATCACTATGCTATATACATAAAACTAACACAACACTGTAAACCAACTATACTTCAATAAAAAGTAAATGATTAAATTTTTAAAAAATTTCCATCTCCCACAAAAATAACCTCAGACACAGAGTTTCTATTTTATCCTTTCTGGTATTTCCAGTGCAAATCCAAACAAATATATGCATATACATTTATATCTCTTTTTTCACAAATGACCTCTTAGTATAAAATTGTATTCTGCAACTTGCTTCATTCTGAACATGAAGAGATTTCCACATTAGCACTTGTAATAGACCTACCTCATTCTTTTTAATATTTGCATGTACCATTATGATTTAACCAGTTCCTTAATGCACATTGGAATAGTTGCGGTTTTTTGCAACTACAAGCAAATCAGTGAACATCATCATGTATATAGCTCTTGCATCTTTTTTACATGAAGGATAGTTTTCAATAGTGAGATTATTGTTCAGTTAGCACATATATTTAAAGTGTTGATAAGTGTTTGCTAAATTGCCCTCGAGTTGGAACACGAATAAACTCAGGACCTCATATTTACAACCACATTCACTCCAGACAGGATTCATAATGCACTTCTGTCAAAGTAGTGGAACTTTTCTGGATCATACAAAGAAGGCCTCAATTTCATGCCATGCCACGCTCAATCATTTTAGTCGTGTCCAACTCTTTGAGACCCAATGGACCTCAGGCTCTCACCTGGCTTCTCTGTCCGTGGGATTCTCCAGGCAAGAATACTGGAGTGGGTTGCCATGTTTTCCTCTGGGAATCTCCCCGACCCAGGGATCAAACTCTTGTCTCTTGCATTGCAGACAGATTCTTTACTGCTGAACCACCAGGAAGCCAATTCATGGAACCTGTTAGTTCTCAGAGCAGCCTTTTCTACTTGAGAGTTTCTTTCTGGTTCTGCTCCCTCTCCTTCTCTATACATCTGTTTCCTCTGTGCTCTTGTCTCCTTTTCCCATTGCTACTTCTGTACTTTTTCCTAGTCCTGTCTCCCTTCACTAGACTCCTTGACGTCTTTCTCCTGGGGTTTCCCCTTTTTGTTTTTTGCCCAAACACTGAGCAGGAAGATACAAACTCGGTGTCAAATACCCAACTGTTGGATTGAAAAGGCCTATGCTGGATAATGCAGACTGTCCTAAAATTCAGGTTGTCTGAAGTCCTGAGAAACTCAGCAAATGCATCCTTCTTTCTGGCTGCAAGCAGGAAGAGCTCTTTGGAACTGGTCACTCAGCAGAAGCCAGATGGCAGCTGAGAGAGACCTGTTCAGGTTGGGAGGTTGAGTTAGCGATCCTGGAGGTTACTTTTGCTACCGAGTTAATAATTGTAAAATTATTAAATAGCCTTGCATCTGTGAAGCCCACCTTCTGTGGATTCAAGTCTCAGGGCAGATGACACTACAGGACAGACTGCCAAGTGCATTGCTGCTGCAGCTCACTGGGACAGAGAGCTCCTCGGAGAAAAACAAGTCCAACAACATTTGTATTCTGAACAGGCGTCCGACTGTGTTTGTGACCTTTATGTCGTGATGTGTGCGAGCTGCTGTCTGCAGTTGGGAAGAATGAGGAAATATGTCACCTGTGGCCCCGCTTGTGAAGCATTTAATGTCTCTGAGGCATTTCAAAAGGCAGTGGAGCGAAGACGTTGAATGATTAGAAGCACATTTGGGATACATTTTTAGATCTAATTACAATTGTATTTTTCTTTTTTTTCCCTTTCTTCTTTACTTTTGCTCTCTGGTTAGCATACACTATGTGAACATTTGTTGAGTGCTATGTCAGGGATGCATAATGGTTAATAATAGCTTGTGGTGATATGTTTTTAACAATAGTTGCTTATTCATTGGTCTTTGACTACAAAGGATTAGTAGGGTATACTTTCCCATATGGGCAAAAGCAACTTCTCATGGTAGGCAGCAGGAATACAGGGGTTCTGTTTTTTAGTTTCCACTTTGGGAACAGTAGCAGCCACGCACTTGAGGCCAGCTACTACCTCCAGGAGGTACGACCATATCCCCTGCCCCACCCCTCCCCATCCACATCAAGATACGCACACAACACACACTTACACACATCAAGGCTACATTCATCATGACTGGAAATAAGCTCTTAGGTGCTTTATACATATCGTATCATCTCATGTCTGTTTTAATAAATAAATAACCACTGCCGCTGGAGAAGGAAATGGCAACCCACTCCAGTATTCTTGCCTGGGAAATCCATGGACAGAGGAGCTTGGTGGGCTACAGCCGATAAGGTCACTAAAGAGTCAGACATGACAGCAATCACCACCACACATCATACAGGATATGTGCCTTCAGGGAGGTCAGAAAGTAAGGTCACTACTTATTCCATTTTTTGTTTCTTTATTCCTTTCTAGTGTATCTAACAGAAACTAAGATTTGGCATAATATCTATATCTAAATAATAAAAAATATGCTTAAAGAGCTATTGAATTCTATTTGAAGTTTAAAACATTTTAAAATGTCTTTGAAAATGCTGGCATTCAGAGTCCTGTACTAAAAATTTTGAATGGATTATTTCTCGAGTTAATAAATCATTTTATACACTTGGTAGTCAAGATTTTTATAACTGCTGCTTGAGAAATTTTTTTGTTTTTTAAGCATTAAAGTTTGTAGCTCTTATCATCAAGTACTTTGCAATTTACCTATGAAAAGGGAAGCAGAAAATCTCACTGTGTGAGATACGGATATATTTTTTGTTTTTCTTTCTATAACAGATAAGGATCTAAGGCTCAGAGAGGTTAAATTACTTTAGCAATTTTTTTTCAATATAGTATCTTCTCCCAGAGTCATTAACACATATATCTGATTAATAAACCAAAAAAGTGGAAAATAATAGGCTACATTACATTTTGGATACTCTGTTGGGTATGAAGGGCTGATCAGCTATTATAAAGTTACAGTAAGTAACTTACAGAAGAAAGAAATTGATTTTCTTTTATGTGACAGTCCAAAGACAAGCAAATGGCCTAGAGTTATTAGATGACTGTATTTCATGTGGTCATTCTGAGACAAAGGCTGATGAAGCAACACAGCTATCTTCAACGTATCATCTTGGTCCAAGACTAGAACTCCAGTTGTTGCCATTTCCCAGCAAGAAGGGGTAGAAAGAAAATTTACCTAGACATTTTTACTCTATTTTACCCAGTATTGCATACACCTTGTACTTTAATGTCTCATTAACCTGAACTCAGACAAACAGCCACCTTTATCAACAAGAGAGACTTCTCTGATGGCTCAATCGGTAAAATATCTGCCTGTAATGCAGGAGAATTGGGTTTGATTCCTTGGTCAGGAAGATCCCCTGGAGAAGGGAATGGCAATCTACTCCAGTATCCTTGCCTGGGAAATCCCACGGACAGAGGAGCCTGGCAGGCTACAATCCCTGGGGTCACATAGGGTCCAGTTCGAACGAGCAAGCACACACATGTTGCCATGTACCAGTAGCTGAACAGGAATAGGGAAGTATGGATCCTGGGGAGGGGTTAGCCATCTCTGACACAGATAATTGCTAAAAAAATAAGAAGGGATCAAAATCAGATGTGCTAAGTTACAAGACTTTCTAGAGAAAGATGGTTTGAAAGAGGTTTGAAAGAAAAGTACAACATATGAATTGATAAAGATCTTGGTGAAAGGCATGGAAGAAAACATTTTAAGGAAAAAGCCAATGTATAGAATCGACCACAGCTGGATTTACAAAGTCAAGTGTTCTCAAAAAGGAATCAAGGAATGGTTCTGACAGAGAAATTTCATTAAATGCTAGGTTGTATTTGTTTCTATGTACTTTTAAGTGAGAACAAAAGACTTGAATCCCAGCTTCCCAGTTTGTGATCTTAACCTTTCAAAGGCTCAATATTCTCTACTCTAAAATAAGAGATAATATTATCACTTCTTAGAGTTAGGAAAATTATATGAATTAACATGTGTAAAGTACTTATAAGGAGCCTGGTACTTGGTGAACACAATATATGTTGATAGTTATAACTGTTACTACCAATGCTACTACTGTTTCTGTTATTGAATCAGAGGAGGAAAAACATCTCCAGCTTTGACTACTTTTACAATAATCATACTGAAAGGGTGTTATGAGATGATAAAGGCCTACTGTTGTATTGGCTACAGAAGGGAAGATGGGGGAGTAGATCTGGAAAATATTCTAAAGAAGCTACAGATATGACTTTTCCCCCTTGAAATTAGGCAACAGGATGAAACAGAAGTTGCAATGGGTCGAAGTGAACATATCTTTTAAAAACGCTGCTCTCTTCTTGATTATTGAAAGAATATGTTTTGTAGAAATTTTTAAAACAAAGAAAAGTTTAAAGAGTAAAAGGAAAATCACTCAACCCAAAATCCCACCACCCAAAAAAACATGGTTAGTTTTTTTTTGTACATATCTTTTCTTTGCTATGTGTGTAGGCATGTACACATTGAAATTGTCTTAAATAATTTTTCAAGAACAACAAATTTTAATTAATTGAGCTCCTACAAAATGGATCTAGAAAGCAGCACTTGGGCTAGAATTCTGTGTGCACATGTGTGTTCCTATGTTTGTGTTTTTGTGTGTATATGTGGTAAAGGGTTCCTTGGTCTTTGCTCTTTACCAGTTGAGAAGCACCATGGAACTTTTGGTGGTTATCACAGACCCAGTTTTGAATCTGCTGAAAGCATAGAACCTTTTTCACAGAAGATAGCTGTACATGTACAGGACATTTTGCATTGCAGAATTTCAGAGGGCTCATAGAGTCTTTAAAACCCATTTGTGGCTCCACAGACCCAAGGTTAAGAACTCCTCCAGCACACTGTGCTTAGACATAGCTCTCCACTTTCTGAGACAATAAGCATATGGGTCATCTTTATGAAGTGAAGTTCTTGACTTTTTCTTTTTTTTTGCTTTTCTCCACTGTGATGGAACAAGCAACACTAGAGGCAGTGCAGCTAAATGCAAACTCAGGAAGCAAAACCCAAATAGCTGGATAGGTGCTGTTTGTTTTTGACAACCTAGAAATAGTCTTGGAGACATACTCTGGAGAGGGCTTAAAGGGGAAGACTGAATTTTGTGGACTCAAAGAATGCGTCATGATTTGCCTTAATCTAAGCCATTTTTCTTCTTTTCTGTGTTTGGGTCTATTATCTGTCCATGGAATTTACACAGTGAGACCACTGGGAAGGTCTTATGTCTAATTATTTGCTGTGCTGTGTGGAGTGTACTGCAGACAATCAATAAACAATCAATAGTAATTGTAGTCTGTCTCAGAGACTGCGTTGAAGCTTCAACTGGCTTTAGGTGCATGGTATTTTTCATTAATTTTCTTTTGCCAGTTTTTTTTTTTTTAATCTAAAACCTAAATTTAAAGATTAAACAGAAAGCTCTTTGCTTATGAGATCGAACAGACATTGTTTTTTAAAGAGGGACTATATAATCCCAGGTGTTTTATCTCTGGTAATGAGAGAAATGTCTGTGCTTGCTTCAGACTGAATGAGCCGAGAAAGGGACAAGATATTTGCATGGTTAAATGATGATGAGTCCTTCATTCTGAAAGTAATAGTCCCCTGATGGCAATTACTTTTGTATAGACATCTGGCTGTTTATCATAAGAGTAGGCAGATGTCAACTTTTTTGGTCTCATAGCTAGAAATGTAGTGATTACTTGACTTTGATTTGAATAAACATAAAATATCTAACATTTGAAGTCAGAAGTTCACTGCAGGAAAAGATTTGGACTGACGTTTATTAAAGCGAGTGGTTCCTTGGAAGAAAAAATCAGAACCGTGCTGAAAGATACAGACACTGATAAAGTAAACAAAGCTCTACCTAACAAATCACAGAATTTGAACATGACATCTATCTATTTCTTGAACTTAACAGAAGCCGGCGCTGAAGATATTGACATACTTCCCAACGGTCTGGCTTTCTTTAGTGTGGTGAGTATCTTCCTTCTCCGTCTCAGTGGAAGAAATACAAGAAAGTTTGATGAGGCCTGCAAAGCAGTCACTTGTTTTTAAAGTTCCTCACTTTCAAAATTATATTCTGAAAACAAAAGACAGGTCAAACAGGATCTTGGAAATTTACCTCCCGCTTCTCTAAATATAGGGATGAAAACGTCTTTGCCCCTTGACTTATTACTCTTTATGTCCCCACTGCCTTGCACTAAAATATTCCAGTGCAATCTGTGTTTGTTATTAAAAATGATATCTGGAGCATGACTGTGGACATTGATAATACATTATGCTATTTTAAATGCAGCATATACCTTTCTTTCCATTCAACATTCAATTTAAAGCTAGCATTCTTGCTGTTATTTATTTTTGAACAATATATTAACTCCCAAAGAAAAAGCCAGTGCTTTTTCTTTCTTTTCACTGCTGAAAGGTCTATATCATCACTGGAAAGTCATTGACTGAGTTTACCCTTCACTTTTGCCTTAATTTTTATAACCTGAAAAGTAACAATCTTTTCAGGCATGTATTTTAAAGACTTTCAAATGGATTGGCCAGAGTGATGCTAGGTTATACCAATATGCATTCTAATTGGAAAACCGTATGTGTGGGCCAAAGAGGAAGTTCTGCCTCTCTCTCCTCCCTAGAATGGGCCAACGTGATGGACCTCAGCATCTTCATGGGTTCCATTTTTCTTGAGAAAGAAGAATCCAACTTCGGGACTTCCCTGGTGGTCTAGTGGCTAAGACTCCTTGCTAAGACTCCCCCAATGCAGGGGGCCCGGCTTTGATCCCGGGAACTAGATCCTCGTACCACAACTAAGAGTTTGCAGGCTGCAACTAAGATCCAGTGCATCCAAATAAATAAATATCTTTTAAATAAAGAAAAACGTATCCAACTTTGAAGGCAGCCTGTAGGTATTCTGTTCCCTCTCAGCAGCCATTATTTTCAGACTCTGAGACTCAGGGAAAGATGTGAAAAACTTGGAGATGCTTAGAAGACAGTAGCGACACTAACAAAATAGCTGTCAGACTTATGAGAAAGGTGAGAGAACGCAGCTTAGATGAGAATGAGGGTTAGAGCACTCTTCGGGTTCTTGATGGTTCTTATGTGAAAGCCTGTGAGCAGCTGCTTGTTTACCATGGAGGAAGAAAAGAAATACTGTAAGTTTTGGCAGAAGCTTGGATATTTATATTAAATTTTCAAACTACAACTTTAAAAGAAAAATTGTAGTTAATTACCTACTCACAATGAGTAAAATGATGTTTCTGGGAGGACTCTGGGTTTGTGTAGAAGCATGTGCTTGCACATGTGGCTTACAGTCTTAGGGAAAAGCGCTGAAATTCCTCGTCAGCATTGTACATAACCAAAGACACAAATATCTAGAGTAAAGGAGAAAGCAGTTGCTTGTCCCCCCCCCCCCCGGCTTTTTTTTCCCCAAAGAAGCTGTTCTTGGGTAATCCAGAAGTCATCTATTTCAAGATTTTATACCCATAAAAATAAATCTGAATTAGGAGAAGCAAGGTCTTCAAATACGTAAATTGACAGCCATTTTTAGTTGAGAGATCTAATATAGTCACAGTGATCTTGTAGTCAAGTCAACAGAATTTCTTCTGCATGATTTTCTTTTATCCTTCCTTGGTTATATGACTTTTTACTGATTTAAAATGATTTACTTTCATTTTACTGATTTTAAAAATTTACTCAGCATTGTCTCTAATATTTCCTAGTATGTTGCTCCTTTCTAAATGAATAACTCCTACATCATGGCATTTGTTTATTCTTCCAAGCACTGTAGCCCATTAACCCATCCCATTCAACAATTAGGGGCAACCTCAAAACTAACACCACATTTAATGAGGACTTGGATGACATAGAATAGAATAGAGATTTAAATGACAGTGTAAATGTACTTGAAACTGCTGAACTGTACACTTAAAAATAGTGATAATGGTAAATTTTATGTTATGTATATTTTATCACAAGTGGAAATAAAATTTTAAAAAGAGATAAAAACAGGTTTAAATGATATCTTAAATTAAGATAATTATGGAGTGTTACTGGGGCTTCCCTGGTAGCTCAACTGGTAGAATCTACCTGCAATGCAGGAGACCTTGGCTAAATTCCTGGGTTGAAAAGATCCCCTGAAGAAGGGTTAGGCTACTCTTTCCAGTATTACTGGGCTTCCCTGGTGGCTCAGAGGGTAAAGAATCCGCCTGCAATGCGGGAGACCTGGGTTCCTTCCCTGGGTTGGGAAGGTCCTCTGGAAGAGGGTGTGGCAACCCACTCCAGTATTCTTGCCTGGAGAATCCCCGTGGACAGAAGAGACTGGCAGGCTACAGTCTATAGGGTCACAAAGACTTGGACATGACTGGGCAACTAAGCGCACATGAAGAGTTATTACATCCCTGGCAGAGCTTCCTGCGCATCGACACTCTATTGTTTATGGTACGTTGATAAAGAAGAGAGATTATTAACCACTGAACTGTCAGTGCCGTGGAACAATGGCATAATCCAGTTTATTCTGTTTGCTGGATCTTGAAGTTGTATTATTTGATAGATATTTTTTAATTGGAGAAAATGTGTATTAAATACAATTTAAGCATAAAGTAAGGTTTGGGGGTAGGTTTTTGGACTTCGCTGGTGGCTCAGATGGTAAAACATCTGCCAACAATGCAGAAGACCCAGGTTTGATACATGGGTTGGGAGGATCCTCTGGAGAAGGAAATGGCACCCCACTCCAGTACTCTTGCCTGGAAAATCCCATGGATGGAGGAGCACGGTAGGCTGCAGTCCATGGGGTTGCAAAGTGTTGAAACTTGGAAAGATATTCTTTTAAATTTGCATAAAGTATGACTTTAAAATTTTAAAAGAGAAAAGACCTCAATTATTTCAGTGAGTGCTGAACAAGCATTAAATAAAATTCAATTCTCATTCCTGATTAAACCCTCAAAAAAAAAAAACTAGAAGTAGAAGGAAACTTCCCAGAAACCTACAGCAAACATCATTCTTAGTGGTGAAACATTCACTGCCTTCCCATTAACGTTTAGAAAAGGAAGAAACTGCCCTAAAATGCTGTAACCATCAGTAATCTACTAATGTTTTTAATAACCCAAGAAAACAAGAAAAAGAAATACGATGTAGGAAAAAGGACAAAACTGCCATTAACTTCAAGCGTGATTACTTGTTTTTCTAAACAGTCCAGGAGATTAAACTGACAGACTCTTAGACCTAATAGGAAGTTCAGTGAAATGGTTGGATTCAAAACGAACATATAAAACTCAATGACTTTCCCATGCGCTAGGAAAAACCAAATAGAAATGTAGTAGCAGTAATACTACTACTACAGCTACTATTAATAAGATTTCATTTGAATAGCAACTTGATTTCTGAAATTTATACATAAAAATAAATGAGCAGATATATTTAAGATTATTTTGTAAAGGTAAAGCAATGTGGTGTGGGATAAATATATAGTATGTATAAATACATATATAGTATATACTAATATATATGTAATGAATAAAGCTGTAGTAATTAAAAAGTTGCATATTAGCACAGAAATAGGGCACAAGTCCCCAAATAGACCAATATGTAAACAAGGATCTAGTACATGATAAAAGCAACATTTAGAATCAGTGGGGAAAGGACAGCCTGAGTACCTGCCATGCACTGACAAAGTTCCAACGGGGAGAGGATGGATATGTGTCAGAGAGCAGTTTATTCCCTCCCTCAACTCTGAGTTATCTCATGTCCACCAACCTTCTGGTTACCCTCTGAGGAGACTAAACCCCTCATCTCTGTCTCAACTCAGAAATATCAGTCCATGGGGTGGCTAGAGTCAGACACAACTGAGTGACTTCACTTTCACTTTTCACTTTCATGCATTGGAGAAGGAAATGGCAACCCACTCCAGTGTTCTTGCCTGGAGACTCCCAGGGATGGGGGAGCCTAGTGGGCTGCCGTCTATGGGGTCGCACAGAGTCGGACACGACTGAAGCGACTTAGCAGCAGCAGCAGCAGCAACTATAAATAAGTGATACTTTGGCTAAAGGTGCTGGCATAAAGCTAGAAACACAAAGAAAGCAGAGATGAAACAATAAGAAAATAATAATTGGGGGGTGGAAGGCTGAAAACCAAACAGTATAGTTGCTACTTTAGTCCATAAAAATACTTAAGCCTTTATATTTAACTTTTGCTCTGTTTTCAAAAGGGTCTAAAATGTCCAGGCCTCCACAGTTTTGCACCAGATAAGCCTGGAGGAATACTAATGATGGATCTAAATGAAGAAAACCCAAGGGCACTGGAATTAAGAGTCAGCCGTGGATTTAATTTGGCTTCATTTAATCCACATGGTATCAGCACTTTCATAGACAGTGGTAAGAACTGATGAGCTACCAACATTAAAAAAAAAAAAAAAACAATGGTTTGCAAATAACTGGAAAATAGATTTGGATCATATCTGTATAAGAGAACAATTAACTCATGAATTGTTTCTATATCCTTCATATGAATAAGTCCAACATTCCCTCTTCAGCTGGCAGTAAGTTATACTACATTTTGAAATTTCTAATAGTTATTAATTATACCTGAAAGAATGTTTAGATTTCATAACCTTTTCATATATCTATTTTCATTGCATTGAAAAAGAGCTATATTTCTAAGTTAAACTATAAACAGATTATCCATGGATTCTGTATATGGAGTGAGAAACACTCTTTCTTAAAGGTCAGGAGACCAATGATCAGAAATAAGACTAGACAGACAGTGATGGGAAAGATAGGGAAGAAGAATGATCTGTTAGGTCCTCTAACAGCTTATACATTCAGCCTTTCCTTGCCTGTGGTATTTAAATGTCAGTGTCTACCCAGAGGTCCTGTGGTTATATCTTGTAAATGAACTCTGTTCTCTCATTTTTTTAGATGACACCGTTTATCTCTTTGTTGTAAACCACCCAGAATTCAAGAATACAGTAGAAATTTTTAAATTTGAAGAGGAAGAAAATTCTCTTTTGCATCTAAAAACAATCAAACATGAGCTTCTTCCAAGGTAATTAGTCCTTTTGTTCATTCTCAGATTTATTGCTGCCTTTTTCAGATATTCCATATCATGGTCCTTTCATCTTTTGTAAGAGTTGAAATACATACATACATACATACACACACACACATAAACAAATACATATATTTATATGTATATGTGTATGTATAGTTTCCTTGCAACTTTACTTTTCATTAATATTTACATGAATGTAAAATTTTGAATGAAACCAGTATTTTAGCCATGGCAAAATTACATTATCCAAACTCAACTCAGTATTGAAGTGATTAAATTGTACACAGATTTTTAACCCCCAAGAAAGAGCAAATGCACATCCTTTCAAACTGGGAAATATAACAGGTTCATGAGATCTTTTTAGGTCCCAGAAAAACTTGCTCAGAATTTCTACCATGACAACCACTAACTGAATTTATATTCATATAATCTACTAAATAAAAGACGCAGGGATTGTATGGTTTCAGAGTTTTCTGTTTTAGTCTATACTGTAGAGATTAATTGTCCCTTAATTTGAAGAATGGGCTTCCCTGGTGGCTCAGCGGCAAAGAATTTGCCTGCGATGCAGGAGACGCTGGTTCCATCCCTGGGTCGGGAAGATCCTCTGAAGGGAATGCCAACCCCCTCCACTATTCTCACCTGGGAAATCCCACGGACAGAGCCTGGCAGGCTACAGCCCATGAGGTCGCAAGAGCCAGCCGCGACTGAGCGACTAAACAGCAGTAGTTTCCTTGCAGAGCAGGGAAAGTTGACGTCAGTGTTCTATGCAGACTCGCTTGAGAAACGAGGAAATGCTGGCCCGCAGGGGATTTGCTTTTCAGAGCTGTCTGGAGAGTAGAAGACAAACCTCACCATTGTTCCTTCTGTCACCTTCCATTTCAGATGACTCATCACACAAATAATAATAATACCTGTCCTGCCAAGGAAGAGTAGCCTGCTTTATATGGAGTTTGTATGCTTAGTATGGAACTAACATGAAATGTTTTCACAAGGTAGCCATGGGCTCCTGGCCCTACAGAATTGGAAGTGCATCACTACTTCAAGAACACAGCTGGTTGATGAATATTTTTAATGTCTACTTCTCTGTCTAGAACTTAAGTGTGTCGCTGCCAACAGTTCTTCCAAAAATTCACTTCCTAAGAAATAGGAGTTTAAGTGCCCTCCAGGCAGCCTTTGCTTTAGGGAGCTCTTTCAGAAAGAGGGGACCCACCTTCCCTGTAGCTCTGTTTTTTCTTTAACAAAGGGGAAAGCCGCTCTTTCAGAAATTTTTGCATAGGGTAATTGGAATTTAAATTTAATAACACCCTTACCTAACTGGTTTTAAAAATGTAATTGTTTTCAGCATATAAATCTCTCACCTGAAGCACCGCACTATGGCAATTTCATCATCCGTCTATCTGGAAGTGTTTATTGAGTGCCTGTTCATACTCGGCAGGTCGGCTTTGCGAGTCAGGTAGAAATTGAACAGTCAACCTTAGTTTGACTAATAACTAAGCAAAGGAACTCAAGAAAATCCAGCAGCTGAGAAAATGGAAGCTAGGTAAATGCTATTGACAGCCCAGCCAGCTCACCAGCCCGTGAGGCTCCATCAAGCTTGTACTGTGGATAGCTGTGCCCTTCCACAGTGTTCTTAAACCTTACATTTCTTGCTGTCAAAAAAAACACACTCTGTTGGCACAAAGTTCTTTATTCTTTGATAATAATCCTGCCATAATTGCTAAATGATCTGTCTTCAGATTACTTGGTACCATACAAATTGTTCTCCTGCAAATGATATTATAGTAGGTTACATATGACTATACCCATGTGATCTTAGCTGAGCTTTTCCTAGGGAACCTCTTACCAAAAGTTTAAGGCACATATTGTGTAAACCTTCTGGATACTTAATCTTTAATATGGAGACCAACTGGCTTTTCATTTTCTCTCACATGTTATTTTTCTCTTCCAGTGTGAATGATATCATAGCTGTTGGACCAGAACATTTCTATGCTACCAATGACCACTATTTCTCTGATCCTTTCTTAAAGTATTTGGAAACATACTTGAACTTACACTGGACAAATGTTGTTTACTACAGTCCAAATGAAGTTAAAGTGGTAGCAGAAGGATTCGATTCAGCAAATGGGATCAATATTTCACCTGATAAAAAGTATGAGCTCTTATAGAAGTTATTTTCATTTCTCTTTAGCCATGGTGCTGGGTGAAATTCTTTACTTTGCTCTTTTTTTTTTTTTAAGGCAGAAATAGCTTACCTGTTATTTTTGGTCTATGATAAATATATGTGATAACTATTACTATAATACTATAATATTATAATACATATATGTAATATATTATTGGCCTTCCAAGGTTACTGGGCTTCCTGGGTGGCACAGTGGTAAAGAACCCACCTGTCAATGCAGGAGACACAAGAGATGCAGGCTTGATCTCTGGGTCAGGAAGATCCTCTAGAGTAGGAAATGGCAAACCACTCCAGTATTCTTGCCTGAAAAATTTCATGGACAGAGGAGCCTGGCAGGCTACAGTCTGGGGTCGCAAAGAGCTGGACATGACTGAGCACAAAGGAGAGCTTATAATTTATTATTAAATATATATATAATGTTTTATATAAACATGTACCATATATTTATATGAAATATATAAATATATATTTATATACAGTATTTAAATTTGGTCTATATCATTATGGGCTTCCCCATTGGCTCAGTGGTAAAGAATATGCCTCCCAAGCAAGAGACATGGGTTTGATCCCGGGGTTGGGAAGAGCCTGTGGAGAAGGAAATGGCAACCCACTCCAGTATTCTTGCCTGGGAAATCCCATGGACAGAGGGGCCTGGTGGGCTATAGTCCATGGGGTGGCAAAAAGAGTCAAATAGGACTTAGAAGCTAACAATGACAGCAGCTATATCATTATAGAATTTAATTTTATAAATGTAAATTGTTATAAAATGGGTTCATATTTATATATACATATTTAAATATAAGGTAGATGTTTTTCTTTTAAATAAATATATTATTGTTTTATTGGCTTTTATTGTTTTATTCCATTATAAGGATGACTGTAAACTAGCCAATTCTCTATGGATATATACGATTTTCTTTTCTGTACAAAATACATTTTTTATTTTTCTTTTACCACTGAAACTTACCCATATATTTTTAAGGAAGAACCTCCCCCCAGGGGAGAATGACAGCATAATGGTTAAATCTTCAGATTTTGGAGTCATATAGACCGAGGTTCAAATGCCTACTGGGTATTGGCTAAATCTGGAGCTATGAGCCCCTTCCCTCTGCACATTTGTACAAGTGTTTCTGTAGAACAAACTCCTCAAAATAGAACTACTCACTCAAAGAGTGCTCCTTTTAAATGTTCACTTTTATAGTGCCAAATCCACCCCCCCAAATTCTTTCATTTTTATATGTCCAGCTCTAGTTTATAGAAAGGATATTTTCCCCTTTTACTAGGTTAGCGCATTGAACAATTTAAACTACTACACATATAACATGAAATAAATCTGCCATCCTTGACAACTACATGTCTTTATTTTCATGACAATTTCTTCTTTATTGTTGATTACAGAAAATGGATGTAGAGTCTTTTAAATTGTCTGTAACTGACCCAATCCTATCTCTCCCACCAAGTCTGTTTTTCTCCCCGACTCTCATCTTTCAATTATGAGAATCAAACTTTCCAGTCACTCACGCTGAAAATAATAATAACAATAGGGGGTGCAGCTCTACCTCTCCTCTGACCATTCCTACCCAGCCGTTGAGCAGGGCACAGGGGTTCTGTGTGTGGCTCCTCAGCCCCTCTTCCTTTCCACTGGCACTGCTTGGCTCGGGCTCTCACTCTCACTTTCTTCCCATTTGTTCTCAGTCCACTTCCATTTTTTTTTTTTTTTTGTACCATTGCCAATTTTGTCCTTCTGTGTCCTACTGCTCTTCCCAGACCTCCGAAAGAGGGACCTCTGTCCGCTTCACCTTTGACTTCTCACACTGAGCCCAGCCAGGCACAAACCACATGCTTAGTGATTGCTGCACAGAACAGACCATCACACTCCAGAAATTCAGCAGACCCCAACTGCTTATCAGATCAAGGCAGGCTAAAGGGCTAGACTTTAACAGGCTAGCTCCAACCTCTCCTTTCTACTGTTTTCATACTTTACTACGCCTTACACAGGAGCTCGGTGTTTTGCAAACCTGCCTCTTTCATTCTTGCCCGTGTCTTTGCGCACGTGTTTTCTTTTGCCTAAAAGATGCTTTGTCCTCATATCCTCAAATCCAGTCGTTCGGTCCATGTCCACTGCAGATGCCCCTTTCTTTGTAAGCCCTTCTGTTTTTTCAGGAGTTAGATATTTCTTCAGTCCCTAGACGCAAAATATGTCTTATGGTACCACCATGCTGTATTATTTGTTTAATGTGTACAGGCCATCTGATCACCACAACACACTGTAAACTTTTCAGGAAAAACAGCTGTTGTCTTCATGTTTATATCTGTCACAATACTGAGTTCATGGTTTTACCCATTGTAATTGCTCAGTAGAACAGTTGCCATGGAACAGTCAATTCATCGAGGAAGATTATGGTAAAGCAGTCCATTAACTCACCCTCCTTAGAGGCAGACAAATTATTCTGAGTAGATATGTATCTCTAATGCTTGGATTTCTCAATATGTTAATAAATATGTCTTCTGTTTTATACCAAATATTTCTACATGTATATGATGCCTTGAAATATCAAATTATATGGTGGAATATAAAAGCTTTTTTTTTTTATTTGTTTTATTGCCCTTCAGTGGCAAATATCACAGACTTTATACATTTTTAAAATTTATTTATTTTTAATTGGAGGATAATTGCTTTACAATGTTGTGTTGGTTTCTGCCATACATCAACATCAATCAGCCGTAGGTATACACGTTTTCTCCCTCTTGAACCTTCTTCCCACCTCCCACCCCACAAACTTGATATTTTAAATGCTACCCTATATTATTTTCCCTTACCAATCTTTTGAAAAATAATTTAACAATTCCATGACTGTTGTAGCAGCACTGAATTGATTTTGAAAGCTTACTTTTAGATAAAAATTAACCTTTATCAGGCTTTCCTTGAGGGCCCATCATTGATTAGCTTCTTGGCAGGTTATTAAGACTTATTATTCCCACTGTGTTAATGAAGCTTTATCTTGGCTTGGAGCTCTAACCAGTGTGTCCTTCCTGCAAAGGTACATCTATGTTGCTGATATATTGGCTCATGAAATTCATGTTTTGGAAAAGCACCCTAATATGAATTTAACTCAGTTGAAGGTAAAATATTTCTTTCTATATCTAAAGTTGACATTAATCTTGAAATTACATAGTCATACTATATTATAAAAATACCTCTCTTAAAACAGAATAGCCAGTGTTGCTATTCTGTTTTTTTCACTTCTACCTGTCTGTAATTGACCAAGTCTCTTGTTTCCCAAAGTCACAAGAACTGACTGATTTCATGCAGCAGTATGTTGGGAGGGCTATTTGCATCAGAGTTAGAGCCCACTCCATGAGGTACTGATGGCACCCGATGAATTCCAGTAAGAAATTTTCACAGTTGAAAAGACTAATAGATGAATTCTGAAATGAAGATTTATGCAAGTTGTCAGTTCTTTCAATAATAGATGAAGGTGGAAATTGGGTTCCACACCATTATTATTTTCTTCCTGCTTGACAACACATATTTTAGATTGATGAAGAATTTCTTATTTGAGTTTCTTGAGCTAACCGATCATTGTGCATCTTCTAAAGGGGGAAAGGAGTTCATTTTTTAGAGAGATTGATTATTGCCCTAACTTTCTTAATTCTAGGAAGAATGAAAATGACTCTAAACCAGTGTATTAAATTTATTTTATGCAATATTGGTGTTAAAGGGTGGAAGCAGGAGATGGGTATAATTTACCCACATGCATAGGGGCAAGAAAGGTTAGCCCTAAATTATCTAATCGAGGTTTCTCATGACATTTAGATGCTGACGTTTTTTCGTTTGGAAGGTACTCAAGTTGGATACCCTGGTGGATAATTTATCTATTGACCCTTCCTCGGGGGACGTCTTGGTAGGCTGTCACCCCAACGGCCAGAAGCTCTTTGTGTATGACCCGAAGAATCCTCCCTCATCAGAGGTTTTTATAAGTTTTATTTTTTAAACCTTAATTATTCAAACCCTTTTGAACTAATAATACAATAAACTGTCCCAGGGATGGTCCGTTTAGTCCTTTTAAACCAATAATACAATAAATACGTGGCGGTTGGCTTCGTAATTGCTTTAAGCCAATAATTGGCAGAATTTCACATTGTTCAAATACTTTTAGAAAGGTAATCTTTTGATGTATTAAATGATGGCAGAAGCTAGTCAAAAGATCTTTTTTCTAAAGATGTGCCCTCCTCGTGTGGTATACTGGCAATTTTTTAAATACCTGACTTATTGTCAGCTCACTGCATGACACGACTTTTGTTCATGCTAAAGTAGGCACATTAGTGTGGAAGTTTTTCTATTAATGCTCAATTACTGTAATAACACTCAATCTGGTGTTGGCATGCAGTCACTAGATGGCTTAAGAAAGTACTTTCTTTGAGGTTTTAACAAAGTAATTTAAACATTAAAAAAAATTGCTAACTGCTATTTGCAACAGCATGTCCTCTTAATCACTGTGTCTTTGTGCAAGATTATTGATGACTGAGTGATATGGGTGGATGGTGGTTTATATTAATCCTTCATATCTCCTGAATAGGTTCTCCGCATCCAGAATATTTTATCTGAGAAGCCTACGGTGACTACAGTTTATGCCAACAATGGATCTGTTCTCCAGGGAAGTTCTGTGGCCTCCGTGTATGACAAGAAGCTGCTCATAGGCACTTTATACCACAGAGCCCTATACTGTGAGCTCTAAATGGTCCTTCTGGTATGCAGGTGTGCTAGCATCTCAACAACTAATTTTCTATGAATTGCTAATTCTGAGGGAATTTAACCAGCAACGTTGACCCCCAAATGTGTGACATACATAGTAAATTTATTTCGGCAATGAAAGAACCCCTTCAGTTCACATAGCACTTTTAACATAAAAAGAAAGTGAACAGTTTTTAAAAATGCTAAGTAAAGGTAAGAGAAGAAAGCTGCTTTCAGCTAAGTGAATACACTCTGCACAAAATAAGCCTCATGTCTGCCTTTCAACTGCCAGAGCATGAATTCCACTGAAACAGGGTAGATTATATTTCCTTAAAATGTGAGTGACCTCAGCTCCACCAGTGTGACCACTATGACTCAGAACTACTGATACATAACATGTTTTGATGTCTTATACTTACATCTTTGTTTACTCTTAAAGAGTTGGAGTTACAGTAAAGACTCACTAAAATCCAAGTTTTGTCTGTGCTTAATTCTCATGGCATATCCTCAGCAGAAAGTGGCCACTTCCTTGTGGGGTTTCCTTGGGAGGGACAAGCATAACAATGCTAATTTTTCTCATTAAATCTGAAAAATAAGCCTTTTATTTGAATTTAAAAAGAACAGCGAATTAATTAAATATGGTAACTGGAATTCTCAATTAGTATGGAGTATTCTATCTGCTCTCTTTCTTAATGGGAGCCCAACTTGCATATAAAGAGAAGATAACAGCTCAGAGCTAGGCGGTCAGTCACACCACCTCCTCATTGAACACAACTGTGGACTTCAACAAGTGAGACAAAATCAGTTGTCCAGGCATGCGCACGTGAGTGTTTCTGTCTGTCTGTCTGTCCTCCTCAGGGGAACATGTGTGTGTGTCTGAAGTGTCCAGGCCCATATGTGTGTGTGTCTGAAAGTGTCCACCTCATAGGGGAACATTTGTATGTGTGTGTGTCTGTGTGTGTTGCTCAATCATGTCCAACTCTTTGCAACCACATTCTTTCTACTTTCTGTGTGTGTTCAACATTTTGCAACCCATCAGGGCTGAAGGTGTCTGCTTAGGGGAACATTCGTGTGTGTGTGTGTGTGTGTGTGTGTTACTCAATTGTGTCCAGCTCTTTGCAACCACATTTTTTCCACTCACTGTGTGTGTGTTGCTCAGTTGTGGCCAACTCGTTGCAACCCATGAACTGTAGCCTGCCAAGCTCCTCAGTCCATGGAACTCTTAAGGCAAGAATACTGGAGTGGGTAGCCATTCCCTTCTGCAAGGGATCTTCCTGACTCAGGGATCGAACTGTCATCTCCTGCACTGCAGGCAAATTCATTACCACCTGAGCCACCAGGGGAGCTCTTCCACTCACTATGCCGCTGCTGCTGCTAAGTCACTTCAGTCGTGTCCGACTGTGTGACCCCATAGACGGCAGCCCACCAGGCTCCCCGTCCCTGGGATTCTTCAGGCAAGAACACTGGAGTGGGTTGCCATTTCCTTCTCCAATGCATGAAAGTGAAAAGTGAAAGTGAAGTCGCTCAGTCATGTCCGACTCTTTGCGACCCCATGGACTGCAGCCTTCCAGGCTCCTCCATCCATGGGATTTTCCAGGCAAGAGTACTGGAGTGGGGTGCCATCACCTTCTCAGATTCCACTCACCATACCTCCTATAAATTCATCTGTGTTTCTTTTCCCCTGTAACTTACCAAAGCACTTCACTTCTCATACTTCTCCCATCTTTAGCATCGTTACCATCGAAGTATTTGTTAGTTACTTACAAAGAGAAAGAGTGCACTAAAAATGGTACATTCATTATCTCATTTAATCCTAATTAGGGCCCTGAGGGAGTAGGTATTGATTTCTATCACTGTTAACATTTCACAGATGTTCAAGGTCATACACCTTGTAAGGTGTGGCTCTCAATCTACTTCTGATGTCAGAGGGTGTGCTGTTACCCACTCCATGATGCTTCTGCCATGGAACTAATGAGGATCTCATTATTTACTCTTTTTCCTAATACATAGTTTCTTCTGTTTTTATAGGTATCAATTTGAGTCCTTTCAGATGGATCATTTAAAGACTTAAATGTAAATTGCTTAAGTATTCCTAACCTTGGTCTCTGACCACATTCGGCCTGTGTTTTTATTTATATTTTTAAATAGTCTGCTACTAAAATATATTGGATTATTTAATACTAAAATAATTACCACTTTTTGCTGTTTACATTATCCATGGAGAAAACATTAAGTCACAGATAAGCAAAACAAGATTAAATATTATTCATTAGGGATCCAAAGCCAAGAAGCATATGTTTTAGATTTTAGACTATAAGCAATGACTATCTAAAAAGCTATATTCATGAAAAGTACCAGAATACAATAGGCATCAGATAGACTTGGTTTCTATTGTGTTTATTAGAAAATAGATCTGGACAAAATTAAAAACAGGTTAATAAGCACATGTTATTTATCTTAGAGATTTTTAAAGTTTTTCTGTTTTTTAAATAAATGCTGGTTTTGAGCCTCTGTGGTCCATGAGGGATTCATAAATATATTGTGCATCTATTTACAATGATCTTACTGGGCTCATATATTGAGTTTAACAATTTGGTTGGCTATTAAGAGGTCATTCAAAAGGAATGAAATTGCAATTGGGATGTACCACCAGTAGGTGGATTTAGATCTCAGGTGTGTGAGTGTGTGTGTTTTACTTCTTTTTAATCTGAGGTCTTGCTCAGTGACAACAAATACATTTTGGTCTTTTACAAAACCTCAGCTCTTTTACAGCAGCTGGATGTGAATGTGGACACCTAATATGAGCAGTAAGGAAAATTAAATATAAGCTATAACTTTAGTATTTCTTATTTTCATTTTGTGTATGGATTAATTTTTACTGACAGCTAGTCTAAGGCTGATCCCTTTTCTAGGCTTCATTTACTTAGTTTGAATCCTCTCTTGGAGACATAGCTTGTCTAGACTGATGAATATTTACTTGGCAAAACAATGAAGAATTAATAGCACTCACTTTGACACCACCCACGTCCACCTTTCTCCTTTCTCTGGCCACCTAGAGTTTTCCTTACTCTCAGATTTTTACAAAACATTTCTGGGTGTGAGAGAAGGAGGACTGAAAGAATTCCTGCAGTGCTCTCTTAGCTTTCTGCTCCTGGTTTTTAAGATTTTTATTCCATAAGGCAGAAGGCAGAGAAGAAGAAAAAAGAGCCTAGTCTAATTTTTATAACTGCAAAGCAAATAACTTTCAGTTTACTTTAAAATTTTTTAATACAGAAAATGACATTTCTGTAATCAGACTTTGAGTTAGACATTAATATATAACAGTGAACCAGATACATGCCTATATTAGGAGATTCAACAAATGAGAAAATAGATAGATGATAAAAAGATAGATTATAAAGAAAAAAACATAGGGACATCCTGATGGTACAGTGGATGGGAATCTACTTGTCAGTGGAGGGGACATGGGTTTGATCCCTGGTTCGGGAAAATTCCACATGCCGAGGAGCAACTAAGCCCGTGTGTCTCAACTACTGAGCCCAAGCGCTTAGAGCCTGTGCTCTGCAACAAGAGAAGCCACCACAGTGAGAAGCCAGTGCCCTGCAATGAAGAGTAGCCCCTGCATCCCACAGCTAGAAAAACCGGTGTGCAGCAAAGAAGATCCAGCACAGTTAAGTTCCATTCAGTTCAGTTGCTCAGTCGTGTCCGACTCTTTGCTACCCCATGAACTGCAGCACGCCAGGCCTCCCTGTCCATCACCAACTCCTGGAGTTTACCCAAACCCAGGTCCATTGAGTCGGTAATGCCATCCAATCATCTCAACCTCTGTTGTCCCCTTCTCCTCCTGCCCTCAGTCTTTCCCAGCATCAGGGTCTTTTCCAATGAGTCAGCTCTTCGCATCAGGTGGCCAAAGTATTGGAGTCTCAGCTTCAACATCAGTCCTTCCAATGAACACCCAGGACTGATCGAATTTAGGATGGACTGGTTGGATCTCCTTGCAGTCCAAGGGACTCTCAAGTCTTCTCCAACACCACAGTTCAAAAGAATCAATTCTTCGGTGCTCAGCTTTCTTTATACACCAACTCTCACGTCCATACATGACCACTGGAAAAACCATAGCCTTGACTAGATGGACCTTTGTTGGCAGAGTAATGTCTCTGCTTTCTAATATGCTATCTAGGTTGGTCATAACTTTCCTTCCAAGAGGTAAGCATCTTTTAATTTCATGGCTGCAGTCACCATCTGCAGTGATTTTGGAGCCCCCAAAAATAAAGTCAGCCAGTTTCCACTGTTTCCCCATCTATTTGCCATGAAGTGATGGGACCGGATGCCATGATCTTAGTTTTCTGAATGTTGAGCTTTAAGCCAACTTTTTCACTTTCCTCTTTCACTTTCATCAAGAGGAGAAATTTCATCTTTAATTCTTCTTCACTTTCTGCCATAAGGTGGTGTCATCTGCATATCTGAGGTTATTGATATTTCTCCTGGCAATCTTGATTCCAGCTTGTGCTTCTTCCAGCCCAGCGTTTCTCATGATATACTCTGCATATAAGGTAAATAAGCAGGGTGACAATATACAGCCTTGACGTACTCCTTTTCCTATTTGGAACCAGTCTGTTGTTCCATGTCCAGTTCTAACTGTTCTTCCTGACCTGCATATAGGTTTCTCAAGAGGCAGGTCAGGTGGTCTGGTATTCCCATCTCTTTCAGAAGTTTCCACAGTTTATTGTGATCCACACAGTCAAAGGCTTTGGCATAGTCAATAGATCAGAAATAGATGTTCTTCTGGAACTCTCTTGCTTTTTCCATGATCCAGTGGATGTTGGCAATTTGATCTCTGGTTCCTCTGCCTTTTCTAAAATCAGCTTGAACATCTGGAAGTTCACAGTTCATGTATTGCTGAAGCCTGGCTTGGAGAATTTTGAGCATTACTTTGCTAGCATGTGAGATGACTGCAATGGTGTGGTAGTTTGAACATTCTTTAGAACTGTCTTTCTTCAGGATAGGAATGAAAATGGACCTTTTCCAGTCCTGTGACCACTGCTGAGTTTTCCAAATTTGCTCACATATTGAGTGCAGCACTTTCACAGCATCATCTTCCAGGATTTGAAATAGCTCAACTGGAATTCCATCACCTCCACTAGCTTTGTTCGTAGTGATGCTTCCTAAGGCCCACTTGACTTCACATTCCAGGATGTCTGGCTCTAGGTGAGTGATCACACCATCGTGATTATCTGGGTCATGAAGATCTTTTTTGTACAGTTCTTCTATGTATTCTTGCCACCTCTTCTAATATCTTCTGCTTCCATACCATTTCTGTCCTTTATTGAGCCCATCTGTGCATGAAATGTTGCCTTGGTATCTCTAATTTTCTTGAAGAGATCTCTAGTCTTTCCCATTCTATTGTTTTCCTCTATTTCTTTGCATTGATCGCTGAAGAAGGCTTTCTGATCTCTCCTTGCTATTCTCTGGAACTCTGCATTCAAATGGGTATATCTTTTCTTTTCTCCCCTGCCTTTAGCTTCTTTTCTTTTCTCAGCTATTTGTAAGGCCTCCTCAGACAACCATTTTTTCTTTCTGCATTTCTTTTTCTTGGGGATGGTCTTAATTCCTGTCTCCTATACAATGTCACAAACTTCCATCCATAGTTCATCAGGCACTCTATCAGATTTAGTCCCTTAAATCTATTTCTCACTTCCACTGTATAGTCATAAGGGATTTGATTTAGGTCAAACCTGAATGGTGTAGTGGTTTTCCCTACTTTCTTCAATTTAAGTTTGAATTTGGCAATAAGGAGTTCATGATCTGAGCCACAGTCAGCTCCTGGTCTTGTTTTTGCTGACTGTATAGAACTTCTTCCATCTTTGGCTGCAAAGAATATAATCAATCTGATTTTGGTGTTGACCATCTGGTGATGTCCATATGTAGAGTCTTCTCTTGTGTTTTTGGAAGAGAGTGTTTGCTATGACCAGTGCGTTCTCTTGGCAGAACTCTATTAGCCTTTGCCCTGCTTCATTCCATACTCCAAGGCCAAATTTGCCTGTTACTCCAGGTATTTCTTGACATCCTACTTTTGCATTCCAGTTCCCTATAATGAAAATGACATCGTTTTGGGTTGTTAGTTGTAGAAGGTCTTGTAGGTCTTCATAGAACCATTCAACTTCAGCTTCTTCAGCCTTACTGGTCAGGGCATAGACTTGGATTACCGTAATATTGAATGCTTTGCCTTGGAAACAAACAGAGGTCATTCTGTCGTTTTTGAGATTGCATCCAAGTACTGCATTTCGGACTCTTTTGTTGACCATGATGGCTACTCCATTTCTTCTAAGGGATTCCTGCCCACAATAGTAGATATAATGGTCATCTGCGTTAAATTCACACATTCCCGTCCATTTTAGTTTGCTGATTCCTAGAATGTCGACATTCACTCTTGCCATCTCCTGTTTGACCACTTCCAATTTGCCTTGATTCATGGACCTAAGATTCCAGGTTCCTATGCAATATTGCTCTTTGCAGCATTGGACCTTGCTTCTATCACCAGTCCCACATCTGGGACTGGGTGTTGTTTTTGCTTTGGCTCCTTCCCTTCATTTTTTCTGGAGCTATTTCTCCACTGATCTCCAGTAGCATATTGGGCACCTACCAACCTGGGGAGTTCATCTTTCAGTTTCCTATCTTTTTGCCTTTTCATACTATTCATGGGGTTCTCTAGGCAAGAATACTGAAGTGGTTTGCCATTCCCTTTTCCAGTGGATCACATTCTGTCAGACCTCTCCACCATGACCCGTCTGTCTTGGGTGGCCCCACAGGGCATGGCTTAGTTTCCTTGAGTTAGACAAGGCTGTGGTCCATGTGATCAGATTGGCTAGTTGTCTGTGATTGTGGTTTCAGTCTGTCTGCCCCCTGATGCCCTCTCTCAGCACCTACCATCTTACTTGGGTTTCTCTTACCTTGGACGTGGGGTATCTCTTCACAGCTGCTCCAGGGAAGCGCAGCTGCAGATCCTTACTTTGGACGTGGGGTAGCTCCTCTCGGCTGCTCCTGCGCCATCACAGCCACTGCTCCTGCACTATCGCAGCTGCTGCTCCTGCACAGCCAAAAATAAATAAATAAATAATTATTTTTTTTAAATGGCCATACAACCAGCAATCCCACTGCTTGGCATACACACTGAGGAAATCAGAACTGAAAGAGACACATGTACCCCAGTGTTTATTGCAGCATTGTTTACAATAGATAAGCCATGGAAACAACCTAGATGTCCATCGGCAGATGAATGGATAAGGAAGTCGTGGTACATATACATAATGGAGTATTACTCAACTATAAAAAAGAATGCTGTTGAGTCAGCTCAAATGAGGTGGATGAAACTGGAGCCTATTATACAGAATGAAGTAAGTCAGAAAGAAAAACACCAATACAGTACATTAATGCATATATATGGAATTTAGAAAGATGGTAATAATGATCCTATATGCAAGACAGCAAAAGAGACACAGATGTAAAGAAAGACTTTTGGATTCTGGGAGAAGGAGAGGGTGGGATGATTTGAGAGAATAGCATTGAAACGTATATAACCGTATGTAAAGTAGAAGACCAGGGCAAGTTCAGTGCATGAAGCAGAGCAGTGCTCTTTGACAACCCAGAGGGATGGGGTGGGGAGAGAGGTGGGAGGGGGTTCAGGATGGGGAGACACATGTGTACCCATGGGTGATTCATGTCGATGTATGGCAAAAACCACCACAATACTGTAAAGTAATTAGCCTCCAATTAAATTAATTGAAAAAACTCTAGACTTGAATTACATTTAAAAAGAAGGAACTAAACATAGACAAGTTATTAAACAATAATTTGGAGAAACCCAATTTTCCCACCTCCACCACTTTTGAAATGTTTAAACCTAGAGGAAAATTGAAAGAGTAGTTCAGTGACTTCCTTATACCCTTCACCTATATTCACCAATCACCAGTTATCATTTTTCCATTTTTGCTTTACTTTTCCAAGTAAAGATGCTTTTATTTTTCTGCACCATTTGAAAGCAAGTTGGAGATATCATAAAACTTCATCTCTGCATACTGCAGCTTGCATCTTCTGAATATGAGGGCGTCCTTCCACATAACCACAATGTTATTACAACACTTTGCAGTAATAATACCTCTCATTAATAGTGATGCCATCTAATACCTGGTACAAATTCAAATTTTCTCAGTGGTCTCCAAATGCCTTTAATAATTGCTAACCCTCCCATCCCCCATGCTCCCTAATCCAAAATTCAATCGAGGATCACAATTCACATTTACTTATGTCTCTTGAATCCTTTTTAATGTGAAACAGTCTTTCTATTTTTTGTTTTTATTTTTAATGACACATTTTTCAGTGCAAGCTAGATATCTTCTGGAATGATCTACATTCTGAATTTACTTGACCATTTCCTCCTGGAGTCCTGAGCTCAATTCAGCAGCACTCATATTTCCTGTAAATTAGAAGTTACTGTAGGCTTGACCAGATTCAGATTAAACAATTTTGACAAGAATACTAATAAGTGACCTGTACTTCACACTGCATTGCAGCAGAATATAAACATAGGTGTTTTTTTTTCACTCTTTGTGATGGTAAATCTGAGTAACTGATTAAGGTGGTGATCACCTGCTCAACAGGGTTAATTTTTTCTTTCTTTTTATAAATCCAAGTGAATAGTCTCTTCCCTAAAACCTTTCATCTATTTGGCATCCAGTAGTGTTCCTGTCCAATTATTATTATGTTGGAGTTTCAAAATGGTGATTTTTCTTCCATTATTCCTATTATTAATATCAATGGACAATACTCTATTTTTAAAAAAATTATCCGTCATTGAACTCCTTTTTTTCCTCTTCTACATTCTTTCTCTTTTTTCTGGAAATTATTTTCTATCAGTTCCTAGAGAGATATTTCTTACCTTTTCACAGATTTCTAACTTAATTTCTATCCAAACTCAGATTAATATTCATTTTGAAGGAAGTTAGTACAATCATCTAATAAAGTAGAACATCTCTATTCCATTTTCCTTCCCAGTGATTTAAAAGTCTACATGGATAAATCCTCCAACACATAGCTTCTGTGTGCCTCAAATTTTCACTCCTAATACCCATTTCTCCCACTGCCTCAGCCATCCACTCCTACAGCCACATTCTGTATCAGAAACTTTCTTACCTGTAAAACCTTTATTTCAAGTCTCAGACTCTGCAACCACCACCCCCTTCATTTCTAAGTCATCTGTTCAGGTACTGCCATCGTTCTAAAATTTTTGAATTGTTCCAACCTCAAACTGATTGATAACCCTAGCCCCAGAACTTTCTCCCCTTCCAACTGTCCCCTCTTCTGCATAATATCTCTGCTTATCCAATCCAGCTTCCATCCTGTAATCACTTCCTTGAGTATACGCTCAACTCCTTTATACGTCTCTCCTCCAAGTGTCGTAGGAAGCAAAACTCAAATCGTTTCTTTACTTCACACATGCACCTGAGCAGCTATCTGTGACCTGGGAAAATCACAAAACAGCTGAATGGTTTCTCTTGAATGAATGTCAAAGCTCAGATGTGGTACTCAAAATGTCAAGCAACCCTCAATTTCTTTGGTAGATTAGCTTTTCTCTTTCTTGAGTTAGTAATTTTATAGCTTCTCCTTTTCCTCAAACTTCCCACAATCCTTTATCTATTCAGACTTTGGTCTGTAGGTCTTGTCTTATAATTCACTGAGAAAATGGAAACAACTAGATATAAGCCCCCTCACACTTCCCCTCCCAAAGTTACACCTCTCACTGTAGCTGCATCCACCATCCCCTATTTCTACTGTTAAAGTGGAGAAGGAGTCCTCCAACTGTGCTTAGGACTTCACTTTTTCTATTATCCCTTCTCTCTTCTGCGTCATCAAACTCTTTCCCTACTGATTCATTTTCATTAGCACAAAGATCTTCTAACTGTATCTCCCATTTAAAAGACAACACTCCCTTGATCTCACATTTTTAACCACCACATCATTTCTCTGGATTCCACTGATGGCTTAAAATATGTCCAAAGATTTGACATTCTTCCCCCACAGGCAAGCTTAATGCATTGCTCCTTAACAACTTATTGACCATAGACATATTCATACATCTTTTGTTATGCACAATATTGACCAGAAGATGTTTTGATATTCACTTACATAAGAAATTGCCAGCCACAGGTGTTAGTTTCTACAAAAATGCCCCTGTCAATAATGTGTTAAGAGTGGGTTGGATTTAGTGACTGATGTCTAACAAACAGAATAATGCAGAAGTGACAGCATGTGACTTTTGAGACTTGGTCATAAAAGGCGTCAAGGTTTCCTCCTTGCTCCCTCATTCAGGCCACTCACTGGGGAAAGTTGGGTGCCTTATCCTGAAGACATTTCTCAGACAGCCCTTGGGAAGGTCCACATTGCAAGGAGCTTAGGTCCCCTGACGACAGACATGCAATTGAAATGCCTTCAGATTACTGCAACCTCATGACCGACCATGAACCAGAAGCACTTCACTAAGCTGCTTCCACTTTCTGACCAATAACAATGCTCAGATCATGAATTTTAAGCTTCCTTGTTTGGGGATAGTTTAGTGCATCATAATACATAACTAACACACCCATCATAAGTAAAGTCTTTGAGATCCACACTGTCTCTTCTTTCTCATTACCCATGCACTTGTCAACCAACTACAGTCTGGTCTTTGTTCATGTCAAGGTCATCAGAGATCTTTGTGTTGCCAAATCCAATTACCTCTATCTCTGCTCTGATCTTACCTGACTTCTAAGCAGCATTTAGCATGCTCTCTTCTTTCCTTCTCAAAACACTCTTCCGCCTTGGCTTTCTCAACACTATTCTCATTATCTCCTGTTTTCCCCTCCTTTGCTGGTTTGCACACCTCATCCAAATATTAATAGAAATGTAATGGCTCTTTAGGGCCAAAACTGGGTGCTCTTTCCTCTCTCCCATCCATTCCAATGGCTTTATGTACTCCCTGTATACTGATTACTCCAAAATTAACATCGCCAGCTCAGACCTTTGCAGTCATCTTTCATATCATGTTTGTCCTTAACTATCAGAAAGTCTACCCGACTCTATCTCCAAGTGACATCTTTTTGGATCCGTTCTCCTCTCTCTGCTGCAGTCTCTATTATTACTTCTTACCCCAAACAGTTTTGCGGGTGGACTTCTGTCTACCAGTTTTTCCCCTCTCCAATCTATTTCCTACTCAGTAGCAAAGTACTCAGATCACATCATCTCCTGCAAGACCTTACTGTGTTACTGATCTCTCCACTAGGACCTGCAAGATGCTGTGTGATCTGGGTTCCGCTTCCCTCTCCAACTTCATCCAGCAATGGCTTGGGCCACACTGTAACTGCAGGTCCTGGCAAACACCAAGATATTTCCCTCAACGGAAATTCCCCTCCTCCCACTCTTTACAACCTAGTTTCTTCTCTTACTTCAGGTCTCCGTTTTATTGTTACCTCTTTAGAGAGGCTTTTCCACTTCTGGGAGACAGCAAGGGGCTCCACCAGAAGCATGTCTCTGAGTCACAAACTAAATGGTCCAGAGCCATATCCCCTCTATCTGGCCCTTACACGCCAAGAGACAATATTCCTCTGCTGTAGTCATCCCAGAACTAGGTGCCAGGAAACTAGCAACTACCTCATAGCCTCAAACCTGCCAAAATTATTCAAACTAGCCAATCCTAAGTAGTTCAGCCTAGCCTGCACACTGGCAACCCACTCCAGTATTCTTGCCTGGAGAATTCCATGGACAGAGGAGCCTGGTGGGCTACCGTCCATAGTATCACAAAGAGTCGGACGCGACTGAAACCCCCAATAAAGGGAGCAGCTTCAACCCTCCTGTCCTGTTTTCTGCCTCCCAATCACCCAGGCGTCTTTCCCACATGGCTCTGTACCATGCCTGTCTTTCTGTCTCTAAGTTTTGTGAGTATAAAAGACTATTATTTCCTGAGCCTCTCTGTCTCCTCTCATGGCTATACATGACTGATTATTTCATAAAAGAACATGAAACAACTTACTTTTTTACTTTGTCTTTTTCTGTTTTTTGGCTTCACCTTCCCTCCTGCTTCTTTCCTTTTTTTCTATCCTCCCTGCCTTCCTTCCTTTAAATATATTTCCCCTCTAGGATGTAAGCCCCTTGAAGGCAAGGGCATCTTGCTCACACCAAGTCTTCAGTGCTGGGCAAGTAGTTGTCAGTGCTCACCAAACAGTGCTGAGTGTGAACACCAAGCAACATTCCTTCCTTTCCTTCCCAGTCTCCCATGGACTCACACACGCCATTCCAGAGAACAATTCAAACTCAGTGGCCATGAACCTGTCTGGAGAGTCATCGCCACACAGTGATCCACGGGGTTTGTCTTTCTTTGAAACAAACATGCAGGGTGTCGACTAAGTGAAGAAATGTGAAGCAACAGCAGCAGCAGAATCTCCACACCACATGTGTGTGTGTGTGTGTGTGTGGTGTATTTATGCATTTTCTTCTGAAATATGGGTCACTGTTTTCACAGGAGTCTCTATTAAAAATCAAAGTTATATTAAAAGGTATGTTGAGGGCTTCCCTGGTGGTTCAGTGGTAAAGAGTCTGGCTGCAAAGGCAGGAGAAACAGGCTTGATCCCTGCTCTGGGAAGGTCCCAAGTGCCCTGGAGCAATTAAGCACTGTGCTCCCGAGCCTGGGAACCACATCTACTGAGCCCATGCATCACAACTGACGAAGCCCGAGTGCCCCAGCACTTGTGATCTGCAACAAAAGAAGCCACTGCATTGAGAAGCCTGAGCACCACAACCAGACAGACAGTAGCCCTTGCCCACTGCAACCAGAGAAAAGCTCATGTAGCAATGAAAACCCAGCACAACCACAAATAATAAATAAAATATTTTTTAAGAAGGTTGAAAAGTCTCCTTGCCATCCTATCTGTCCCACTTAGGGGAAACCAGTTTGTTAGTTTCTTGTGTATCTTTCCAATATTTTTATAGAAATACAGGGAGATATTGGAGAAGGCAATGGCACCCCACTCCAGTACTCTTGCCTGGAAAACCCCATGGACAGAGGAGCCTCGTAGGCTGAAGTCCATGGGGTCGCGAAGAGTCAGAAACGACTGAGCGACTTCACTTTCACTTTTTACTTTCATGCATTGGAGAAGGAAATGGCAACCCAATCCAGTGTTCTTGCCTGGAGAATCCCAGGGATGGGGGAACCTGGTGGGTTGCTGTCTATGGGGTCACACAGAGTCGGACACGACTGAAGCGACTTAGCAGCAGCAGCAGGCAGACAGAAATACGTATTCCTCCTCTGTGTGAACTCTTTTCAAATTAATCTTCTGAAGAAGTAACTGTCTTATCAATGCAATTCCAGATGTTCCAATGTTCCGTTAGTAGCCCTTCCTCCACAGCTTTAATAAAACTCAGCATAACTGAGGAAGGGCACAGGAAGGGCTCACACTGCCACTCTCTAGCTGTGTGGCCAAGAGCAAGTTACACAGTTAATCTGTGCCTTGGCTTTCTGACCTATAAAACTGGGATGTGAACTACCTCAGAGAAGTACCAGTAATCAAAAGTTAACATAGGCAAAGTTCTAAGGACAATGCAAGGTACATAGTAGGTGCTGCATAAATGGCAAGCTTTATTATTCCACTATAATTATGTATTCAAACAGTATTTATGTATCCTATAAGTCAGAAACCTCCTTTACTTAATATCTCCACTTCTGTGTTCTCTCAAACACAGAAGTTTCTGTTGAGTTTACTTAAACTCAATAGAAATAGTCCTTTTTTTTTTTTCCTTGTGGAAAATAAAAACAGATCTTGAAGATGCTCCTTGGCTTTGCCCAAACTCTTTATGTCTTTCCCACCTCGTGCTCCCCTTCTTTCAACCTGATTTTTATCATGAGTGTGGGAGGGTGCAGATTATTTGCCTGGCAGGATCTAAAGATCCAGAAGAAAGAAGGATCTAGGAGTCTTTTGAAAGTCTAACCTTCCAAAGAAGCTATGCTTCCCTTCTCCCCGTCTCTCCTCCGTTCTGCTCATCTTGTTACCTATTCTATTTCTTTCTTTCCCTTCACTTCTCCTGACTTTATCTCAAATGTTGGGGGCAGATGCTGACATTCACAAATCCTCCCAGTCCACAAACAGAATCCACCCTCCCCCTCCCCGCGCCCCGCCTCCACCCTGTGTGTGGGATCAGTTCTGCGTCTCTTAGAACACCTTACCTTCCACAAACTGTAAAGTTTCTGGGTCTGAACTACAGCTCCCCGCGCTCTCTGCCCCTCCAGTTTCCCCTTCAGGACACTTGAGGAGCTGAGGTAGAATTCCGCAGCTTTTGGCAGCAAACCTCCTCCTCTATCGTCCCACCCACCCGTGGGATCTCGCCAAAGCTGCCAAGGGAACCCAGGGGTATGGTCCTGTCTCTGTATTTTGAGCCCTGAAGAATAAAGGAATCCGCGAGTAAAGGTTTCCTTGAAAGCAGGTGAACGTGGCCTTGAACCCGGAGCAGCGCTGCGGTGAAGGGCGGGACGCAGCGACCTTAGCCCAGAGTTTTGGCAGCGCACCTGCCCGGGAGCAGGAAGGGTGGGGCGAGCACCACTGGGGGAGGGACCAGCGCTGCCCGCAGCCCCTCCCGAGTGCTCTGCGCGCCCTGGGCGCCCCGGACCCCGGAGACCATGGGGAAGCTGATGGCACTTATCCTGCTGGGCGCCGGCCTGGCCCTAGTCGGGGAGAGATTTTTGACACTCAGGTGAGTTGGCATCTTGAGCGTCCTGGGCTTTTTCTCTTCTTCCAAGTTAGGTTAAGGGCTGCCCCGGGCCGCCTTCATAGCGGGTAAGAATGAGCTGTTGGGGACCCCGTCTTCTCAATCGCACCTAACAAACTATCCCTTGAGAAGCTCTGATGTGGAAAGTGAGCTGATTTCTTGCCTTTCCTAAGATCGTGAGGCAGAAATGCCCCGGTTTATTTTCTGAAAGTTATGCAACTACCCCCCTTCCCCCTTCCCTCAGCATTCCACCCACCCTTGAACAAACTAACTGTTGGAAGCGCTGGTCTTGGGAGGAGGGAGCCAGGCTACCGGCTGAATGTTTTAGGCTGACTCAGAGGTTGTCCAAGGCAAGTTCAACCTTGAGGGGTACCGGGTTACCAGATTAAAGGAGCTAGCAGGACAGCAGGGAAATGAACTGAAACCTGCAAGGGGAGATTGGCATTGTCCCGGTATCTGACCTGACCTTTTGAAGTGGAAGATCTGGTGGTGATAGCAATTCCAGAAATATCCCAGGAGAATACTGGGCTAGTAAGAAGAAATGTTTGTTAGATGATGACATGTGTTCCCGAATAGATGTTAGCTTCTACTTGCTTTCAGTCCTCTTTGGGTTGTTTTTATTTATTTCTCTAAATAGAAGTTGGTCTTCTCAGAGGTTCACATCTATTGGCAGAATCTGTTGAGGAGCATGGTGCCTTTTGATAATACATTCTAGTTCAGCTTGAGTTTACTGTTACATTTGCTCCCAGTGCATGCAAGTGAGAAAATCATAAAAAATAATGATAATTATAAAGCCAATCTAAAGAGTATTTTTTTAAAGTCACAGTAAGATAAGTATAGAATCTTCCTGAATACAATTTAATAAAAATGTAAAATTATTCCTTGTGTTTAGAAGAATGTTTCACTGTGGAATCAAAAACACTATTCAAAAATAATTTGGCCAATTGTTTAAACTATGGTCAGTTTAATGAACTCATGAACTTGCAAAGTAAATGAACATAAAATTTTAAAAATAATAAAGCAAAAGCTACAGAGTTTAGCTATTAGGAGACCCTGTTGAATTTGGGGAAGGCAGTTGGGGACAAGGATCAAAAGGCAAGACTGTAAGGGATTAAGGGAATCAAAGTGCAGATTTATAATAGATGATGCTTTATCACATTCGATAATAGTATTTTGTGCATTTAAATTAATAATACTTATATACTATTAAATTAAAAAATATAGGCACATTACCCAGTGTGTCCACATTATATAAGTAAATGTAAATAAAAGGAGATGGCTACTTATTTGTGATATCATCCATAAATGATGAGAAAGAGAGTTAATGAATTTGAAGGTGGTTAAAGACTGGTTAGACATTGATTTTGGATGTTGTGCATTGATCTCCAGTGTTTTTATCTTCCACAGAGAAAGAATGAATGCATATCGAGAAGTGGAGTCAGTAGAATCCCAGAACTGCCACCTTATTGAGGGAATTGGTATGTATATGACAGTACAATTTCCTGGTCACCATCCCCCTGACTGAAGCTGCTAATTTAATCCACTGCTACTCCTCAAACCCTCCTACTGAGGCTTCAGCCTCGTCAATTTTACCCAAGCTATCTGATTCCACGTCTCCAAGGGGTGTCCTAAATGTCAAAATCTATGGCTTTTTCTCGGTCCTCTTACTGACATCTCTCCATCATTTGAAATATGTTGTTGACTACTCTTTGGTTGGTCCCTTGCTGGACTCTGCTCCTGTCCACTCTGACATTTCATTTCCTTCTCTGTCTTTTTCTGTTGCCTTACTTCTTTTTTTTTTCTTCTCCCCTCTCCTTGATGATACTCCTAGCTTCCAGTGTCACTGCCTTCAAAATTTATCTGCTAGTACTAAAAGAAATGTGACTTAGCCCTTATTCTCAAGAACCTCCCAATCAATTGAGGGTTTTTTTCTTAATTAATCGAAAATCCATAGTTGGATCCCTGATCTCTCAAACTGCAGGCCTTTTTTTCTGCTTGAAATCTTCTTTGCCTTTCTGTCATTTCCTCTCTCACACCCCACCCATAATCAGCTCTTCTTCCAGACTTTTCTTAAGCTTGGTACCTGCATTCTCAAAGAGTTTCAGTTCAAAATTTAGGAATCTTGAACTTCCCTGGCAGTCCAGCGGGTAAGACTTTGCCTTCCGATGCAGGAGATATGGATTCCATCGTTAGTCAGGGAGCTGAGATCTCACAGGCTTTGAGGCCACAACACCAAAACATGAAGCAGAAGCAGTGTTGTAACAAATTCAATAAAGACTTTAAAAATCTTTTAAAAAAATGAAGGAGCCATTTATTTTCCCCTCTCCTCTCACTGTTTCACGTGAGACCTGTTGGCCTCTCCTGGGCCCCCACATAGAGCTGATCTCATTTACTCCTTACTGCTTCAACTGCTTGTTCTGGCTCTGAGCCTTTAACTCTCCCTGATGATACTACTAGGGGGAAAAAAATCTAGCCAGATGCTGTTCTAGGAATGTATTCTTTCATTTTCTCACCTTTGCTCATGAAATTACCTCCAAAGATTTCTTCATTGCTGCTTGCTGAAATCAGTTGGAAATCCCTCTTCTACCCCTGAACTCTCATAGCACTCTGAAACTCCCACTCACTTGAGACACCTACCACATGCTTTATTTTAGAGCCAGCAGTGTCTTTCTCTCACAATCAGATTGTAAACCTCCTAGGGTCAAGGACTGTGAATTGTTTCAGTATGTGACAGGACAACAGTATAGCTTATTGTGATATAAATGATCTCCAAGATAAGTTACTAATACATATATATACATATATATATATAAAAGAGCCCTTTTGATTTTGGTTTTCTATCTTTATTTGCCCTCTCAATTTCTAAAACAAATAGAGAAACAGCCTGGCCCTTGTGCTCCCTAGTGTTAGATGAGGTGTGTATTGCGAGCTAGAAAGCAGAAGGAACTCAAGACAAAGCATTTCCTGACTTTGATATTTAAAAACCTGGACTCCTTCAAGGGATTCTGATGGAGACGGAAGGGGAATATGTGGTTGTGGTTGTTGTTGTTTTAAATAACAGGGGGCTTTGTCCCATTCTGGGGGAGAATCAAGACCTGTAAAGGAACGGCTACAATATACCTTTAGGGAGGCTGGATCCCTTACACCGTATGAGCATGAGCAAAGGTTGTATGTGTGTGCGCATGCACAGTATGTATAATTGGCAAAAGTTTCTAAATTAAAGGGACCACATGAGCTTGGCAATGAATATTTCAGTGGTGACTAGTGTAGAATAAAGGCCATGTGGACTTCCCCAAAGTCCACAGCTTTCTTTATTAAGCTGTTTGCACAACCCTGGCAGAGAGACCCAATAATGACTCAGGCTGAACTTCCTACCAGTTTAGTGCAATGTGGGTTTGGGGTCAGATTTAATTTGATTAAAAAAATAAGGAAATGTAACATTCAATCATTTGTTTACTGCCTTGTGGAGTAATATTCATATTAATTTTATATATATATATCTCAAAAGAGTCTGCCAGTTAATTTAGACAGTAATTAGAGCATTGTTAAAGCATTGTTAAAGTCTAGCCCAACTCTCAGATTGTATGATTCAAATAGGCTTGAGAAGTTAAAACTAGAGCAGAAGGGGCCTCCCTGGTGGCTCAGTGGTAAAGAATCCACCTGCCATTGCAGGAGACACGGGTTCTATCCCTGATCCAGGAAGATCCAACATGGTGCAGAGCAACTGAGCCTGTGTGCCAAAACTGCTGGGCCTGTGCACTAGAGCCCGGGAGCCACAACTCCTGAGGCCAGCGTGCCCCAGAGCCCGTGTTCTGTGGCACTTCACAACAAGAGAAGCCACTGCAGTGAGAAGTATGTGCACTGCAGCAAGAGAGTAGTCCCTGCTCTCCACAGCTAGAGAAAACCCTCGCAGCGACGAAGATCCAGCACAGCCCAAAAGAAATACAATTATTTCAAAAAACTAGAGCAGAAGAAAAAAACGCATGCACATCTCATGTCTATTGGCATATGTACATTCTATATTTACAGAACTGAACAAGTGGGAATGATCAGGGGTCATTTGTCAATAGGACAATATTGCTATATATCTAAAAATAATACTACTACCTTATCAAAGGCCTAGTGTCTATGGCTCTCTGCTGAGTCCTTTGGAAACACTTTCCATCATCCTCATAAACACCCCGTAAGGTGGGTGCTGCCACCTGTGTTTGGAGATTAGGAAACTGACACCCAGAAGAATGAAGTTCCCTGCCCAGTGGTTCAGAACGAGAAGGTGCCAGGTCTACATGAAGAGGCACGGTGGTTTTCTTCCATGCCTTTGTACTCTCTGTTGTGTAACACTGCCTTTCTTATCTACTGACAGCACATTTTTATTACGGAGTTTCAGGGAAGTATGGTGGCGGCAGAAAACAGAAAGTCTGAGATGCAAAAAAGTGAAATATTAATCAATAGAGCTGACCAAGACCGGGCAAATTGCACATTTAAACAAAGCTCACTAATGAGATGATACTCGTAAGACCCTCCTCTCTGAGAGTGAAAGGCTTTGTGAAAGAATGGAAAACCAAAGAATTGAAGGCAGAGGATAGTAGGCAGTAACAGAGCTGGGGAAAATTTCTGATTTGTGTTTTCTTCAAGACCTAGACTTTTCTGATTAATTTTATTGGTCGAGGGCTTGCCTGATGGCTCAGATGGTAAAGAGTCTGCCTACAATGCAAGAGACCTGGGTTCATTCCCTGGTTCAGGAAGATCCCCTGGAGAAGGGAGTGGCTACCCACTCCAGTATTCTTGCCTGGAGAACTCCATGGACATGGAATGCATGTGTGGACAGCGGAGCCTGGTGGGCTACAGTCCATGGGGTTGCAAAGAGTCAAACACGACTAAAACTTCCACTTTATTGGCAGAACCAACTTTTCCTCTTTTTGTTTTCCTTCCTCATTATTATTTATTTATTTATTTTGGCCACACTGGGTGGCATGTGGGAGCTTGGTTCCCCTCCCGGGGATCGAACCCAAGCTCCCTGAATTGGAAGAATTGGGTCATAACCACTGGACCACCAGGGAAGCCCCATTCTTTCCCCAGTATTCTTTCTAGGAAGAAAGCTTAAAAAGTGAAATAATTCTAACCTCCCAGAAATCATACCTCAAAGATCTTTTTTATATTAAATTCATCTTTTTTCCAAGGCTTTGAGGCTCAAAGATTGGCTTAACTGGGAAGTTATTTGGCTAATCAAAGTTGCCCTTGAAATAGGAACAGCTTTATTAGCTTGCCCTTGACAGAATTATCAAGTAGACAGACAGCCATTGTATATGGAGTCTTCCTATCTTCCTCTCCTTTCTTTTCCCCTCCTGTAGCTTCCTGTGTCTCCAAGATATGTTTCTACTCCATGGTAGTTTCCATTTGTTTTCTTAGCTGGCTATTTTCTTCCCTCGAAGATGTGAAATGACAATATTAATTGATAGTAATGTTTTGGCATGACTTTTTCTCAAGATGTCTATAGAGAACAATTGGAGGCCAGAGAAGTGAGGTTATGCCAAAAAATAGGGTGGACAGATTAAAAGGGAGTAGATACCTATTTGTAAGACTGGTTTTAGACTTAGCAGTGGGGTTTTAATGTTGTCTGTGCACAGGGTAATGAGTATATGGAGAAGACTCAGGGGAGGGTGTCCCAGAGGCTTTTACTCCCACAGGAGCCACTGTTGCTAAGATGCACCGGGCCATCATGCAGATGCAGTGCAGGTCGGGGAAAGGGATAAAGGAGGGTCAGGAATAATGTACAATCAGCTACTAATTCTTTTCCACATCTGAGTGCAAAGCACCAGCTTCCCTGTGCTGTGGACAGAGCAAGTAAAAAACAACAACAACAACAACAAAAAAAAAAAACAGCATAGCATCTCTGGAAAATGCCCACTCATGCTGCAGGTGAATTACTGAAGCAGGTTAGTGCTATCATGGGAGATGTGTGAAACGGTGTTTGGAAGATGAAAAGACTAAATCAGAAATTATACAACTCAGGACATCTTCTATTCAGAAATTAACACTCACTTGTCAATAACTTAACCTCAAACAAGACAAAGTTCAAAAACTAAAGCAGTTTCTCCTTTTTAGTCCGTCAACCAGCTTGTTGCTGAAAGCTTTTATAGTGAAAAGGCAGGTGTTATATTGGGTACAAGGACACGGTACTGAGTAAAACCAGGTCCTTGATCCAAGCAAGTTGCAGCCCAAATGTGGAAAATATCATGGTGGAGGTAGTCACAGGTGACCATATTAGTACACAAACTGGATGTTGGAGCCAAGAGAGGTTGAAAAAGCTGAGGGGACAGCATTCAAGTCATCTCTAAGGGCCTGTGATACTCAGTCAAGTGGAGGTGAGACTGGGTGTGGGAAACATGTGTTGCCAAGAAGCAGGTAACAGCATGTGCTCAGGTATGCAGGTAAACAAGCCTGGCCTACCTCGGCACTGCTGACAGAGTGCTGCAGCACGCCTGGAAAAGACAGCGAAGGGTGGGAGCCCCAAGAATTGAGATCGGAGCCAAGAGGCATCGAACTGCAGATCTAGGTCAAGGAGTTTGAGAATTTTACTGCCAGCCCTACTGGCCCTTTGGAGGGTTTTAAGCAGGAGCATTACAGGGTCAAGTTTGCGATTTAAAAAGAATGGGTTGTAGGGGAGCAAAGTGGACCTACTAGGAAGTTATTACAGAAATCCAGGAGGGAGTTCCAGAGCTTGAAAGACTTGTGATCAGATGGTTTTAGGGAGTAAGGAAAAGGAAGACATCAAGGATAACTCCAAGGTTCCTACTTTGGGTACTTGGGGGATGGAAATGTTATCCACTGAAATTGAAATATACAAAATGGAGCAGATTTAAGAGGGAAATTTCCAGATCGCTTTGATACATGTTGAACATGAGAAATGAAAAGGCCCGATAGAAATGTCCTATATACAGGAGACCTGGTTTGATCCCTGGGTTGGGAAGATCCTCTGGAGAAGGGAACAGCTACCCACTCCAGTATTCTGGCCTAGAGAATTCCATGGAGAAGTCCATGGGGTCGCAAATAGTCAGACACAGCAGAGTGACTTTCACTATACATGTATATACAGGTAAATACAGAGGTCTGGAAGTTGGGAGAAAGTTTTGGTCTTGATTTAGAGATTGGAGAGTTAAGAGTATGTGGGTGGAAGCTGACACCTTTGGACTAGAGTAAATTGGTGCTCTGCTATGAGAAATAGCCAAGTGCGGGTAGAGGCTGGTGAGTATTTCCAGCCTGGATAGAGGCAGAAGGAGACTAGGGCAAAAGGAAGCCCAAAAATGGTTTTTAGAGGAAAAAAGAGAGAGAAAAAGGTTTGTTCAAAAACTAACCCATCCAGGGGATTCCCTGATGGCTCAGTGGGAAAGAATCCGCCTGCCAATGCAGGAGACATGGGTTCCATCCCTGATCTGGGAAGATCTCACATGCTGCAGAGCAATTAAACCCGTGTGCCACAACCATTGAGCCTGTGCCCTAGCGCCCATGCTGTGCTACAGAGAAGCCACAGCAGGGAGAAGTCCATGCACTGCAACTAGAGAGCAGCCCCCGCTCACCACAACTAGAGAAAAGCCCATGCAGCAGTGAAGACCCAGCACAAAGTGAACCAAAAAACCTGACAATTAAAAAAAAAACACATTAATAAATGAAATTTAAAAACTAATCCACCCATATTCAACATCATTTTTAAAACTGTTTTATTCAATTTGCTGGATTCTCCCCAAGTCTATTTTACTCCATGTAGGGCAGGGCATGCAAGCTCAGTCATGTCTGACTCTTTGCAATCCCATGGACTGTAGCCCGCCAGGATCCTCTGTCCAGGGGACTTTCCAGGCAAGAATACAGGAGTGGGTTGCCATTTCCTGCTCCAGGGGATCTTCTTGATACAGGGATCAAACTCACATCTCTTGCGTCTCCTGCACTAGCAGGCCGATCCGTTACCACGGTGCCACCTGGGAAGCCCTATTCCATGTAGAAAAAGCAGTAAATCTTTCAGACCATCAAAACACCATATATTGGTAACTCTTGATTAACTGGAATGCTTAGAAAATGGAAAGCTGTGATTAGTTTTCAGGTTCCTAGTTGGGGATTAGTTTTCATCTTCAGTATAATCAATAGGATTAAATCTTTTTCCATCCTCCAGTTTTCAGTGCCTATTGTTTATTACTCTGATTCAAATCTGCATTGTTTTTGGCTTTATTCCACTTTTATTTCCCCCATTCTCCTTAGGAATCCATTACCTCAGGCAACCATTTTCCCATGCATTCTATTACTATAGCTGTGCAGCAAACTACCTCAAAACTTAGTGACTGAGAAGGACGGTAGTTATTTTGCTCATGAGTTTGTAGTTTTGGCCGGGCTCAGGGGAGGCAGCTCATCTCTATTCCCTTTGGATCAGCTAGGGCGTCTCAGGTCATCTGAGACACTTTCAGACCCCTCTGTACATGTGGCTTTGATACATCGTTTCAATCAGATTTGTAAATTACCATTTGCCATATTCCATAACCATTGCTTGCATCCTCAATGCAGCCTGCCTGGGAACACATCATATGTGGGTCTACCTCTTTGCTAGAAAACATGCAAATCTCCTTTTCATCCTGTTCTCAGTCATAACTTACTCATTATATGTTTCTTTCTATAGAAAAATGCCAATGACCATCTCTCAGTGAGAAAAGGATCTAAGTAAAATCTTCCAAATTCATTTATTTCCAACAGCTCATCCTAGGATTTATTGCTTTTTTAAAATTGGAGTTTAGTTGCTTTATGTTGTGTATGATCTGTTGCTTTTATAACAGAGAACAATTAATAATTTCCCGATATGATTAGAAAACAATAGATTTTTCAGGCCTCAACAAGTTATCAGTAACCTCAGATATGCAGATGACACCACCATTATGGCAGAAAGTGAAGAAGAACTAAAGAGCCTCTTGATGAAAGTGAAAAAGGAGAATGAAAAAGTTGGCTTAAAGGTCAACATTCAGAAAACTAAGATCATGGCATCCAGTCCCATCACTTCATGGCAAATAGATGGGGAAACAGTGGAAACTGGCTGACTTTATTTTTCTGGGCTCCAAAATCACTGCAGATGGTGATTGCAGCCATGAAATTAAAAGATGCTTACTCCTTGGAAGGAAAGTTATGACCAACCTAGACAGCATATTAAAAAGCAGAGACATTACTTTGCCAACAAAGGTCCATCTAGTCAAGGCTATGGTTTTTCCAGTGGTCATGTATGGATGTGAGAGTTGGACTATAAAGAAAGCTGAGCACCGAAGAATTGATGCTTTTGAACTGAGGGTGTTGGAGAAGACTCTTGAGAGTCCCTTGGACTGCAAGGAGATCCAACCAGTCCATCCTAAATTTGATCAGTCCTGGGTGTTCATTGGAAGGACTGATGTTGAAGCTGAAACTCCAATACTTCGCCACCTGATGCGAAGAGCTGACTCATTGGAAAAGACCCTGATGCTGGGCAAGTTTGAGGGCAGGAGGAGAAAGGGATGACAGAGGATGAGATGGTTGGATGGCATCACCGACTTGATGGACATGGGTTTGGGTGGACTCCGGGAGTTGGTGATGGACAAGGACACCTGGTGTGCTGCGGTTCATGGGGTTGCAAAGAGTTGGACATGACTGAGTGACTGAACTGAACTGAACAACAAGTTAGAGGAGAGAAATACTTGGCAGAGAAGTCTTTAAGTGACCTTCACAATGATGGCTTTCCAAATGTTATCACTTGGTCTATAGATCTGTCTTGTGTGGCAAGTAAAGCTGAATCTCTTAGGACATGCTCTAGGAGTTTTTATTTAAAGAATAAATCTAGAATATGAATTTATTTTATAGTTATTTTCTTTTTTCTCCTGAAAATGGACTTCTTAAAAAAAAAAAAGAAGAAGAAGAATTTAGTATTTCAGGAACCTGGCTTGGGTTTTCCTGGAGACCTGGAGAGCAGCATGCTTGTAGGATTCCTGAAAGTTAATATTGTTTCCCAAGTAAATAGCTCAAAAAGTTAAGGTAGTTTCCAAAAGACGTTCAAAGTCTTGACTGTGTGTGAAATTACTTTTTAAGCCACCATTCATGCATCTTTCTGATCCTCAGCTTTTTTTTTTTTTTAAATAGAAAATGGCTCTGAAGATATTGATATCCTTCCTAGTGGGCTGGCTTTCATCTCCAATGTGAGTATTTCCCATGCTCCTCAGATGCGCAAGTCAACAGCTGTATGGATAGAACATTAGTGTCACCAACTCAAGTGTCACCAACACAAGTGTCCCACTTGTGTGCAGACTAGTCAACTAAAAGCACCAAAATGGGATTCCAGAGGCTAACTGAGGCAAGACAGAAGTGCCCAGGCTTGCCTACCCCATGGTGGGCAGTTATATACCCAGGGGAGTGCTGATAAGTGTATATTGAATTCCATTCACTTCCTAGATGAGGCTCCAGATTTTCTCTGTGGCTATCCATCCTCATCATTGCCCTACTGGCTGAGCCTCAGCTTCTGGAAGTCATCTTCTTACTAATCGGTATTCATCTCATCATGCCTGCCTGAGTTTGGAACTCAGTAAATGTTTGCAGAGTGAATGTTAGCCACGTTACTCAATTCATAACCGTCTTGCATTTCTTTGCATTTCCCAAGAGCATTTTCATTTTGGGTTCCTCAGCATTTAAAGAAAAGCTCTTTCAAAGAGGAGTAGGGAAAAACATGCATTTTATTTCCAGTACCACCTTCACAGGTTTGGGATGATTAGGAAGCTATGAGAAGGATTGAACTTCAACAAATTAAAATGTTATATTGTAAAAATATTGAAAATTATCATATACTTAGTTAAATCAGTTACAATTTGGAGTGGGACTTAGGATTTTGAAAAAAAAGTAGATATTAATTACATTTCCAATGTGAATTCTGATTGCTGGAATTGCATGTTCTAATATTCCATTTGGGCCAATAAAATACTATCAAATAACACATTTTAAAAATCTATGTCTTTTTGGCCAAAAGGGGGGCCCATAAAATATTCCTTAATGGTCCCAATTTCTAAATTCTTCAGTATAGTCAGGGTCTATAGTCAATATGCATTTTAAATTGCTGCTGGTGTGCTATATGTTAGGGTAGGTGGGTGGGAAGGATTTTATGTCTTTCGTTTTCCTCCAAAAACGAAAGCTGTGTAGAAAAGCTTTTTCTTTGTTGATTTAAACTACCTACTGTCAATTTAGATTTTCAATGTGATGCCCAACAGACCTTTAAAAACAATTATTTTATGGCTAGGAGATATGTAGTTCCTACTGTATGTTTCTTTTCTATTAATATTTTCACTAGAGGTAAGCGTACTGAATTCTTGTTATTCAGCAAGTAGAGATTGTCATCACAAATAATTCTATGAGAAACGTTAGCTTTTTTTGCAAAATAACAAACAACTCATTCTTATAGGATAAGGATAATGTTCTTTGCTTATTTTTAATCTTGCTGTACTGCAATAAATTCAAGTCCTTGTTCTTCTTGGTCACCTCCTACTGCCCTTTCCTGCCATCCTAGAACATGTTTGGAAGCTGCTGATTAGGGAGTAATTCTGTGTGATAGATATTTTTAGTCTATTTAGAGGTGCCAAGCAGGCTATTTGCTTCCTTACCTTGGGACTTGAAGGTAAGGTTTTTTTGCCAGCAAGATTACTCCCTTCCTCACATGTTGTCATCTAACTCCTTGTTCCCTATGAGGGCTCACTGTAGTGGAACTTTAATTCCTCAGGAATATCCCTAACACTCTGTTTCTGGGCAAGGTGGCTCTTCTGTGCCCCCATAGTTTCCCTGTGGGTAGTGTCTTAGATGCCTCCCCCTATGTGATGGGCTTGCTTGGTGCTGCCTCCCTGGATTTCAGTCCTTCTGAGACAGGACTTGGAGTGTCTGTTGGTTGTCAGCAGGTTGCCATGCTGCACCTGCCACAGTGTCTGGCATACATAGGTGCTTGGCTGCTTACTGAATGTGTGTGCTGGTGAATGAGGGCAGTGGAGGAGTTCAATGCTTGTCCACACGTACCTGTAGTCTGTTGGTGGAAATAAGATGCCTGCACACCCAGGTCATTTTTGCCATTTTCAGGGGGGAATGGTATCAAAATAATTGCAATCCATGCCAAAATTCTTACCTAACTGCTTTAAACAGAAAACCAAGCATAAGCAAAGAGTTTCATTAATCTCTGCCGTGCTCCACCCTTATTTCCCAATCAGATCATTTCCATTTCCAGAGCACCTGATCCTTCTACCAGTTGGCAGTGCCCTCACGTTCCTCCAAGCTCCCACGGTACTTGCTGTGGGGTTCTTTCTTGAGCGATATAATATTATCTACTGTTAAACCTTTCTTAATGGTGTGGGGAAAAGTTGTACATCACTGTACAACTACTGATCTGAGTGATTAGGCATTTCACTTCTCGGGGCTTAATTTTCCTTATGTGAAAAGAGAAGATTTACCTCAAGTGAAAATGGGAAGAACTGGGTGTCTCTGACATCTTTCCCCGAATGTCACCACTATTTGTGCCACTGGACTTAGTGACAAATTGACTATGAAGGAAAGAGATTTGGAGTCTCAACTGTATGGCCTGATATTGGGGAGAGCAGTGATTCCCTTAACAGAGAATAGATACAAATGAGAGCAAGTATTTGAGGAGAGATGATTTTGATTTTGATCATTTGATTTTGAACTGCCTTTAGGAAGAAGTTGGGATGCAAGCTAGGGCTCCATAGAGAGGTTCCAGGAAAATGTGCATATTTGATAATTACTAATGTAGAAGAAATACCTGAAACCTTATGAATGAGCTCTGCAAGGGAAGAGTGCAGAATGAGAAGGGAGGGATGGATGAGGACAGAGGGAGGGAAGGGCAGGAAAAGAAGCAGTAATTCTATGTGGAAATTCTACTTTTGATTTTTTGATAAGAAATAAAAGTTCTACCATAGTGTCAAATGCCAAGAGATACAGACAAGGAGATATGGAAGGATTATTAAGTAAGACATTTTGGAGGCCGTTGATATGATCTTTATAGAGGTATTTCTACAAACCGGTAGAATATGGATTCCAGAGAATTAACAGTTGGAGCAATTCAAACCAAAGCAACAAGGTCAAGTGATGTTTCTAAAAAATTTGACAGTGAAGGAAGGTGAGAAAAATGCCTGTTTGAAGTAGTAAAGTTGGAAAATATTTATTTCAGGGAAAGAGAAATGAGCAATTTTTCAGGTAAAAGAAGGGGACATTGGTGACGAATGAGTGGTGAATTCTAAAGACAGACCCCAGAGATCAGGGAATTAACTAAGAACAGAAGGATATTCTTTCCTTAGAAAAGAGAGAGAAAGGATGAGAATGGATAAAACTGAAGAATAAACTGAGGTAGAAAGAAGGGAATGAGGAAATTCATGTTGAATGGCATGGATTTTTTTTCAGTGAAAAAGGAGGTAAAGTCATCCACTGAGAATACAGAAAGATGGTGTGGTCTATAAATCCAGAAGAGATACTTAGAGATACACAGTAGTTTACATATTAGAATAAACACAAATATTGATAAAGAATATTAAATGTCTGGTTGAAGTTGAGATGATAACTTCGTAGTGTTTTTCAACCTGATTTTAGACTGCTGCTGCTGCTGCTGCTGCTAAGTCGTTTCAGTCATGTCTGACTCTGTGTGACCCCATATACAGCAGCCCACCAGGCTCCCCCATTCCTGGGATTCTCCAGGCAAGAACACTGGAGTGGGTTGCCATTTTCTTCTCCAATGCATGAAAGTGAAAAGTGAAACTGAAGTCTCTCAGTCATGTCCAAATCTTAGAGACCCCATGGACTGCAGTCTACCAGGCTCCTCCGTCCATGGGATTTTACAAGAGCCCTATATAAAAGTTAGAACAGGGCAAAGAGATTTGATAGAGAATTTGATAAGGAAGCAGTGAGCAAAGAGTGAGTCTTTCTTAGAAGACAGGTTCTTAACTGATGATGGCAAGATTCGAGGTCTGGAAGCAGAAGTGCATAGCTCAGGGCTGTTAAAAGACACTTACTCTTTGGAAGAAAATCTGACAAACCTAGACAGTGTATTAAAAAGCAGAGACATCACTTTGCCAACAAAGGTGTGCATAGTCAAAGCTATGGTTTTTCCAGTAGTCATGTATGGATGTGAGAGTTGGACCATAAAGAAGGCTGAGCACCAAAGAATTGATGCTTTTAAACTGTGGTGCTAGAGAAGACTCTTGAGAGTCCCTTGGACTGCAAGGAGATCAAACCAGTCAATCCTAAAGGAAATCAACCCTGAATGTTCATTGAAAGAACTGATGCTGAGCTGAAGCTCCAATACTTTGGCCACCTGCTGAGAAGAGCTGACTCAGTGGAAAAGACCCTGATGCTGGGAAAGATTAAGGGCAGGAGAAGGGCATGACAGAAGATGAGATGATTATATGACATCATCGACTCAATGGACAAGAGTTTGAGCAAAGTCCTGGAGATAGCAAAGGACAGGGAAGCCAGGCCTGCTGCAGCCATGGGGTTGCAAAGAGTCAGACATGACTTAGCAACTGAACAACAACAACAGGGGCATGCTGATCTGTCCTCTAGGTGTGGTCACTTAAGGAGGATGAATGATAGAGGGAATAGCCCTTCCACCGATGGGCTTCAGTGGCTGGTATTATCTGAGGAAAGCCAGGTTTCTTATAAGACTTAAGCATAGAAGGACTATTCTAAGAAAAGTTTGAAGATATAGGCAGAGTTATTTGCTGTAGTCCATGGGGTCACAGAGTCGGACACAACTGAGTGACTCAACAACAACAAATTTGGAACTGAAGACCTACTCTCCCAGAGATCAGGGGTGAAGCAATGGAAAGGCCAAGAATAGTATGAGTGTGTGTGTGTGTGTGTGTGTGTAAGAGAGGGAGGGAGGAAGGGGAGAGAGAGTGCAAGGGAGAAGTTAGAGTAGAAAGAAAGAGAAAGAAGGAAAGAATTTAAACTGGGTATAAGTAGACATGAGTGTACAAGAAAATATACAAGGTTGTTGATGTTTACATACATCAGAGTGATAGAGGAAGGATACAAGGAGGAAGTAGGCTGAGTTTTATAATTAGTATAGAATAAACCAATCCTAAGTTTTGACACAGTGACCTTGGATGCAGCAAAGGTCCAGTACATTCAGGACACCTATTATTGGTTGATAAATACCTGGTCCTTCCAGTAGAAACAGCCACTGTACAAGTTACTGGAATGAACGTTTTACAGTATTTGGAGAAAAGGATTCACATTCAAATCTTTGGACCAATCTGTAGGAACCAAACAGGTCAGAAATAGTCAACTCAATGAAACTGGTTCTCCTATTAATTCTTAGCTAATCCTACCTTTGTCATTACATAATATAACAATGCAGGGTGTAACAATGCTCTCACCCTACATTGTTATATTATATAATGGCAAAGAGTAGGATCAGCTAAGAATTAATAGGAGAACCAGTTTCATGGCCACCTGATGCAAAGAGCTGACTCATTTGAAAAGACCCTGATGCTGGGAAAGATTGAGGGCAGGAGGAGAAGGGGACGACAGAGGATGAGATGGTTGGATGGCACCACCAACTCGATGGACATGGATTTGGGTGGACTCCGGGAGTTGGTGATGGACAGGAAGGCCTGGCGTGCTGCAGTTCATGGGATCACAAAGAGTCGGACACAACTGAGCAACTGAACTGAACTGAACTGAGGGTGGGAGCAGTGCAATGAAACCATACACCCTAGGACTAGAAAGAACCTCAGTAATTAAATATTTTAACTTCCACATTTTATAAATAAGTAACCTGTAGCTTAGGCAGGTTAAGGGACTCAAACAAAGTTATTCAGCTTAGTCTCTTATATTATGCTCTTTGGCTTAACCTCCTCTCTCTATATATTAAAAACTGAAGATAGGTTCTTCCCATATTCCCATTCCCAATGGCTTGGATGACACTGGTAATCCTTCAAATCAGATAATGGCAACACCTGACAGTGTAAAAAAATCCCAGAAATCTATAAAAGAAATTTAGAGCTTTGAACATTTTTGTTTCTCTGTTTCTTAAAGGGATTAAAATATCCAGGCATGCCAGACCTTGCACCAGATGAGCCAGGACGAATCTTCTTGATGGATTTAAATGAGCAAAACCCTAGGGTCCAGGAATTAAACATCAGTGATGGTTTTGACAAAGCATCCTTTAATCCACATGGAATGAGTACTTTCATTGACAAAGGTAAAACCTGAATGCTTAAGAATAAGGGGAAATGAGGGAAATACCAAACCACTCATCCTCAAACTACCCAGCATGTATGTCAAAGGAGGGAAGATGCTATTTTACCATAAAGGTATATATTTGTGAGATAATAAATGTATATCAAAACACTTTTTTAATTGCATGAAAGAGGGGAAGATTAGATTGTGGTCAAACTCTCTTTCTCCTATTCCCTTTTCATCTCACCATCAAAACCAGTCTGAATGTTGTTCTCAGAAATCTAACATATAAATTAAAGACCCTTTGAAAATAATCATGTGACATCATGGTGCTGCTGCTGCTGCTAAGTCTCTTCAGTCGTGTCCGACTCTGTGTGACCCTACAGACGGCAGCCCACTAGGCTCCCCGGTCCCTGGGATTCTCCAGGCAAGAACACTGGAGTGGGTTGCCATTTCCTTCTCCAATGCATGGAAGTGAAAAGTGAAAGTGAAGATGTGACATTATAAAACAACATAAAAGAAAACAATGGATGAATTAGAAATGATCAAAAATAAAATCTTCAGAAGATACAACCAGTATACCACGGGTAACTCTGCTCAAGGTTGTGTGGCAGCCTGGATGGGACAGAGTTTGGTGGATAATGGATACATGTATGTGTGTGGCTGAGTCCATTTGCTGTTCACTTTAAACTATCACAACATTGTTAATTGGCTATGCTCTAAGAAAAAGTAAAAAGTTTATTAAAAAATAATAAAATACCAGGTCATACACTTCTATTAAGATGAACTAAATAAAGAAAAAAACACCACCAAGGAAGTGAGATGGAATATTATTTGGCAATAAAAATAAATGAAGTACTGATGAACACCGTAAGCATTACCCTAAGTGAAAGAACTGTCACTAAATGCCACATGCTGTATGATTCCACTTATATTAAATGTCCAGAACAGGTACATTTATAGAGACAAAAAGTAGATTCGTGGTTGGCAGGGACTCAGGAGAGTGGGGAATGGGGTGTGACAGCCAATGGATATGGGGTTTCTTTGGGGGAGTGATGAAAATATTCTGGAACTAGATAGTGGCTATGGCTAGACAACTCTGTGAATACATTAAAAACACTAAACTGTACATTTTCAAAGTGTGAGTTTAATGGCAAGTGAATTATATCTCAAAAAAGCTGTCACAGAAAACTGAGCATAATTATGAATACACTATATATATATGCTTTAAAATATTATTTTTCTTTATAGTGTATAAGTCCAGACTAACAATTTTTAAATATTTGTGTGTCTACAGAAGAATGAAACCTCTCTAGTAGTAATGACATGAAAAGGAGGAGAAATGAAAGTGTTGCAAATCAAAATTTTTGAATGAATGGTGTTTTAATTTTTCCAATTACATACTGGAGTTACAATGCATTGTTAAATATAAATTTGCTAGAGTAATTTCAGTGAGCAAAAAAATTATTAATAATTATCTCAGTCCACTTATCCAATTGATCTGTTTCATTCCTTTCATCTGAACCAATAGAGACTTGCTAATTTTTAAATAAATGGGTACCTTTTAAATAGCTCAAAGCTATTTTTGTTATCGTTCAGTCACTCAGTCATGTCCAACTCTTTGCGACCCCATCGACTGCAGCATACCAGGCTTCCCTGTTCTTTACCATCTCCTGGAGCTTGCTCAAACTCATGTCTATTGAGTCAGTGATGCCATCCAACCACCTCATCCTCTGTCGTCCCCTTCTCCTCTTGCCTTCAATCTTCCTGTGCATCAGGGTCTTTTACTAAGTTAAATATTCCCCCTGAAATCTATAATAATATATGATGTGTATTTGCTTAGCAAGCTCTTCTTTAAAAGATAATTGTACCTAACAGTTTTATATTGTTCTTCAGTTCATAAAGTACTTTCATATATAATTTATTCCTCAAAATAAAACACTGGGCCCAACCTTGACTCTTCTGCTCTCCCTGCCCCATTCAGTTGACTATTTACAATGTTCTGTCCAATCCACCCCTCACAGAACTCTCCAAGCTGCTCACCTCTCCCTATCCTTCCTGCACCATCCCAGTCCAGATCCCCAGCATGTCTTTCCTAGATTCTGCAGTGGCCCCTGATGGTACTTGCCCTCTTATATCACTTCAAATCATTTTATAAGCAAGTAGTTATTTTCTGTGCAAATGTGGTCATGTCACTCCCTTCTAAAAATTCATCATATGATTCCCATCACTTTCAGAAGTGAAAGTTGTTGGTTTTTTTTTTTTAAGCTAGGACCATTTACTGATTAATCCTCAGGCATATAATCAGGTTTTCAGAAGTTGAGTGTATTATTATTAACATCTTATTTTATTCGTTAGTGACCTCCCTTAATTATGTATTTAATTCACAAGGCCAAAACATTATACATAAATTGGCATGCATGAGAAGACAGAGAACAAAAGTCTTCTCACCAGGCATCTCTTAAATGAAAAAAAGGTCTTAAGAAGGGGGTAAAGCCAGGGCAGCACATATATTTTTCATGCTGTAACCAGCAAGAGTGTCTTGTTGAAGGGCGATGTGGGGACTAAATCCTACTTGTCCCCTGTCAAGTCCCCGGAACAGAGTTGGGTCAGACCAAAAGAAAGGTTCATCTGTGAGGGAGCACTTTTCCTTAATTCAGATAAAGCTGCCCATGTGTTTCAGGGGCCCTGAGGATAAGCCCCACATCTCAGAGCTCCAGCTTCCAGCTTGCTCTACTGCATAACTGGAAACCCCAAGAAGGGAACTGAGGAGATGAATGCAGATCCAGTCCTGAGTGGAAGCATGGGCCCAGGTTTTTTCAAACTCTGGAGCTCATCTGATTTAGAGCTCCTGGTAAGTTAGAAAAGACTACTCTGACAAGCCAGAGTACCTTAATCTGGTTCACATCACAGCAGTTCACATTCCAGTATGAGAACAGACAGGTGAACATTCCTGAAGCTGGTTATAACCTAGAACTGGCTAATCTATCTTCTCCTACACTCATATTTACATTTCACATCCGTTGGGTTCACAAATAAATACCGTTTCTGCAACCTCAGGTAGGGTGACTTGTGTTAGAGGTTCATTCTCCAACTGGGAGGTGTTTGATATGTTTACTCAGGCCTGATACCTCTTGAATGTGTGTTGCAATGTAGGCTTTTCTCATAGAAAAGAATTCTCGGGAAAGCTTCATTTGCCTGTACCCACTTCTGTTTGTTGAAGGGCCACTTGGGGAAACCACATCTATGTTTATGCACCATGGTAGCTCTGCGGCTTCCTGTTAGAGAGGATGTGCAGGTGAGGTTGAAGGGAGCATTGCAGAAATATCTGGGCTTGACTTTGCCATTGGGTGTTGGTAAAATTGCTCATAAGTCATTAACCTACTGAGTGTCAGTTTCTTCAATAAAACGGGGATTCTGGCATTTGTTTGACTTACATCAGATGGGTTGTGGGGATCAGATACAAGATGTGTATAAGAAAAATCCTTGGACATAATCAAGTTCTATACTATGTCTAAAATAGTTGAAATAGAAGCCAACTTCTTGGAAATTATGCCTTTTTTCCAATTTAGACCAAACTGTATATCTTTATGTTGTGAATCATCCCCACATGGACTCCACCGTGGAGATATTTAAATTTGAAGAACAACAACGTTCTTTGGTATACCTGAAAACTATAAAACACGAACTTCTCAAAAGGTATGGAATTATTTTGCACTTCTATTTATTTTGCGCCTCTGCTGTGTGCTTTGTTTTCTTAGTTCAGCAGGCTGTCTTATTATTTTTATTATTTTTTATTTTTTTGGAGGCTAATTACTTTACAATATTGTATTGGTTTTGTCATACATTGACATGAATCCACCACAGGTGTACATGTATTCCCCATCCTGAATGCCCCTCCCACCTCCCTCCCCATCCCATCCCTCTGGGTCATCCCAGTGCACCAGCCCCGAGCACCCTGTATCATGCATGGAACCTGGACTGGTGATCCATTTCACATATGATAATATACATGTTTCAATGCCATTCTCCCAAATCATCCCACCCTTGCCCTCTCCCAAGAGTCCAAAAGACTGTTATACACATCTATGTCTCTTTTGCTATCTCTCATACAGGGTTATCATTACCATCTTTCTAAATTCCATATATATGCGTTAGTATACTGTATTGGTGTTTTCCTTTCTGGCTTACTTCACTCTGTATAATAGGCTCCAGTTTCATCCACCCCAATAGAACCGATTCAAATGTATTCTTTTTAATAGCTGAGTAATATTCCATTGTGTATATGTACCACAGCTTTCTTATCCATTCGTCTGCTGATGGACATCTAGGTTGCTTCCATGTCCTGGCTATTATAAACAGTGCTGCGATGAACATTGGGGTACACATGTATCTTTCGATTCTGGTTTCCTTGGTATGTATGCCCAGCAGTGGGATTGCTGGGTCATCAGATCAGATCAGTCACTCAGTCATGTCCCACTCTTTGCAACCACATGAATCGCAGCACGCCAGGCCTCCCTGTCCATCACCAACTCCCAGAGTTCACACAGACTCACGTCCATCGAATCAGTGATGCCATCCAGCCATCTCCTCCTCTGTTGCCCCCTTCTCCTCCTGCCCCCAATCTCTCCCAGCATCAGAGTCTTTTCCAATGAGTCAACTCTTCGCATGAGGTGGCCAAAGTACTGGAGTTTCAGCTTTAGCATCATTCCTTCCAAAGAAATCCCAGGGCTGATCTCCTTCAGAATGGACTGGTTGGATCTCCTTGCAGTCCAAGGGACTCTCAAGAGTCTTCAACACCACAGTTCAAAAGCATCAATTCTTCAGCGCTCAGCCTTCTTCACAGTCTAACTCTCACATCCATACATGACCACAGGAAAAACCATAGCCTTGACTAGACGAACCTTTGTTGGCAAAGTAATGTCTCTGCTTTTGAATATGCTATCTAGGTTGGTCATAACTTTCCTTCCAAGGAGTAAGCGTCTTTTAATTTCATGGCTGCAGTCACCATCTGTAGTGATTTTGGAGCCCAGAAAAATAAAGTCTGACACTGTTTCCACTGTTTCCCCATCTATTTCCCATGAAGTAGTGGGACCGGATGCCATGATCTTTGTTTTCTGAATGTTGAGCTTTAAGCCAACTTTTTCACTCTCCACTTTCACTTTCATCAAGAGGCTCTTTAGTACTTCTTCACTTTCTGCCATAAGGGTGGTGTCATCTGCATATCTGAGGTTATTGATATTTCTCCCGGCAATCTTGATTCCAGCTTGTGTTTCTTCCAGTCCAGCATTTCTCATGATGTACTCTGCATATAAGTTAAATAAACAGGGTGACATATGGCAGTTCTATTTCCAGTTTTTTAAGGAATCTCCACACTGTACTCCATGGTGGCTGTACTAGTTTACAGTCCCACCCACAGTGTAAGAGGGTTCCCTTTTTCCACACCCTCTCCAGCATTTATTGCTTGTAAACTTTTGGAGAGCAGCCATTCTGACTGGCATGAAATGGTACCTCATTATGGTTTTGATTTGCATTTCTCTAATAATGTATTATATTGAGCATCTTTTCATGTGTTTGTTAGCCATCTGTATGTCTTCTTTGGAGAAATGTTTAGTTCTTTGGATCATTTTTTGATTGGGTCATTTATTTTTCTGGAATTGAGCTGCAGGAGTTGCTTGTATATTTTTGAGATTAATTCTTTGTCAGTTGCTTTGTTTGCTATTATTTTCTCCCATTCTGAAGGCTGTCTTTTCACCTTGCTTATAGTTTCCTTTGTTGTGCAGAAGCTTTTAATTTCAATTAGGTCCCATTTGTTTATTTTTGCTTTTATTTCCAATATTCTGGGAGGTGGATCATAGAGGATCCTGCTGTGATTTATGTTGGAGAGTGCTTTGCCTATGTTTTCCTCTAGGAGTTTTATAGTTTCTGGCCTTACATTTAGATCTTTAATCCATTTTGAGTTTAATTTTGTGTATGGCATTAGAAAGTGTTCTAATTTCATTTTTTTACAAGTCATTGACCAGTTTTCCCAGCACCACTTGTTAAAAAGATTGCCTCCTTTGTCAAAGATAAGGTGTCCATACGTGCATGGATTTATCTCTGGGCTTTCTATTTTGTTCTATTGATCTATATTTCTGTCTTTGTGCCAGTACCATACTGTCTTGATGACTGTGGCTTTGTAGTAGAGCCTGAAGTCAGGCAGGTTTATTCTTCCATTTCCATTCTTCTTTCTCAAGATTGCTTTGGCTATTCAAGGTTTTTTGTATTTCCATACAAATTGTGAAATTATTTATTCTAGTTCTGTGAAAAATACCATTGGTAGCTTGATAGGGATTGAATTGAATCTATAGATTGCTTTGGGTAGTATACTCATTTTCACTATATTTATTCTTCCGATACATGAACACGGTATATTTCTCCATCTATTAGTGTCCTCTTTGATTTCTTTCACCAGTGTTTTATAGTTTTCTATATATAGGTCTTTAGTTTCTTTAGGTAGATATATTCATAAGTATTTTATTATTTTCATTGCAGTGGTGAATGGAATTGTTTCCTTAATTTCTCTTTATGTTTTCTCATTGTTAGTGTATAGGAATGCAAAGGATTTCTGTGTGTTGATTTTATATCCTGCAACTTTACTATATTCATTAATTAGCTCTAGTAATTTTCTGGTGGAGTCGTTAAGGTTTTCTATGTACAGGATCATATCATCTGCAAACAGTGAGAGTTTTACTTCTTCTTTTCCAATCTGGATTCCTTTTATATCTTTTCCTGCTCTGATTGCTGTGGCAAAAACTTCCAAAACTATGTTGAATAGTAGTGGTGAGAGTGGGGGTACACTTGTCTTGTTCCTGACTTTAGGGGAAATGGTTTCAATTTTTCACTATTGATAATTTTTGCTGCATGTTTGTCATATATAGCTTTTATTATGTTGAGGTATGTTCCTTCTATTCCTGGTTTCTGGAGAGTTTTTATCATAAATGGATGCTGAATTTTGTCAAAGGCTTTCTCTGCATCTATTGAGATAATCATATGGTTTTTATTTTTCAATATGTTAATGTGGTATATTACATTGATTGATTTGCAAATATTGAAGAATCCTTGCATCCCTGGGATAGAGCCCAATTGGTCATGATGTATGATCTTTTTAATATGTTGTTGGATTCTGTTTGCTAGAATTTTGTTAAGGATTTTTGCATCTATGTTCATCAGTGATATTGGCCTGTAGTTTTCTTTTTTTGTGGCATCTTTTTCAGGTTTTGGTATTAGGGTGATGGTGGCCTCATAGAATGAGTTTGGAAGTTTACTTTCCTTTGCAATTTTCTGGAAGATTTTTGAGTAGGATAAATGTTAGCTCTTCTCTAAAGAGCAGGCTATCTTAAACTTTTGTTTTGAAGTGTTTTTTTTTTTTTCCTAAACCTTTCTAAAGGTTCCCATGGTGACACTGACCTGCACCTCACTAGAAATTGCTGTGTTTAATACTGAATATCTCTAACTTTTGGAAAGCATTTTAATCCTATAAAGGTGCTCATTTAGATTCCCAAACTCTAATTCCATCTTTGGTAACACAGCAGTGCAGTACCTGCTATTGGACTCTTTAAACACCCACACCCTCTAGTTGTCCTTGTAGGTTGTAATCTGAAAGCCACACCCACTGGGTGTTATAACCAGCCTCCAGAAGGACCATTCCTTTGTTCAATCAAAGCTTTAAAGTAGAATTTGAAGGGCGGGGGGGGGGGGGGAGGAGGGAAGGCCTGGAGGCACATATACAAATTCACACTTATCAAATGTTGACTATGTGCCAGGCATTGTGCCAAAATACCTGATCCACCTCTTCTCACAACTGCCTTTAGTAACAGCAGTAGTAAACACACTTAGAGCAGTTTGGGGCCAAGTTACTTCCCCAAGTTATATAACTTGTAAGTGGCTGAATTAGGTGTAAACCTTGACTCATCTGAATTCAAAGCTGGGCTGTTACTCACTGTGGTGAACGTCTTTGAGAAAAATTCTAAGTTTTTTTATGGGCTAGGTTGCCTGTTCCGAGCCTGTAATGAACTACAAAGAATCTTTTATAAAACAGACTCAGCATTAAAAGACTGGTTCTAAAACAGTAGAGGTACATCTTCGCCTCAGGTAGACGAGTAGGGAAAGCAAAGGAATGAAATTCATCTTCTCTCCTTTGCTCTCTTTCTCAACGACATATTTTAATGTCTCCAAACAGAATTAGGGGGCAACAAAAGCAGAGGGGAGGAAGTAAGAGAACTTAACGTTGTTGACTTCTCCCATGATGTGTCATGTTGGGTTCTGAGGCATGGTGGGGACTAGGACTGCCACAAGGTAACTGAGAAACTGTGGACCAACCCCTTAACCTGTGCTTCAGTGTTCTTCAGCAAAATGGGGATTTTCTCACAGGCCTGATTACCTACCTGGTGATTGTGAGGACCAAGTGCAACAACGTCATCTCATGGGAATAGCTCCTCGGCATAGCTGGAGGGAAAACTCGAGACACAATTCCTTTATTAGGGAGGACCACCCCAGGATACAAAAATCAGAGACCAACCTGAGGCAGGGGAAGGGCAGTGTCATAGGTTGAACTGTGTCCCTTCAAAAAGATAAGTTGAAATTTTAACCCCCTTCCCATACATCAAAACATGACCTTATTTGGAAATAGGATGTTTGTAGATGTAATTAGTTAAGATGAGGCTATATTAGAGCCTGCCTTTAATCCAATACAATTGATGTCCTTAGAAGAAGACAGACAGCAAATGAGACAACAAATCTCTGTTGTCTTAAGCCTCCCAGCTTGTGGTAACCTTTTTACAGCAGCACTATTCACAAGAGACTATGCCAAAGCCTTTGACTGTGTGGATCACAATAAACTGTGGGAAATTCTGAAAGAGATGGGAATACCAGACCACCTGACCTGCCTCCTAAGAAATCTGTATGCAGGTCAGGAAGCAACAGTTAGAACTAGACATGGAACAACAGACTGGTTCCAAATAGGGAAAGGAGTATGTCAAAGCTATACGTTGTTACCCGGCTTATTTAACTTATATGCAGAGTACATCACAAGAAACACTGGGCTGGAGGAAGCACAAGCTGGAATCAAGATTTCCAGGAGAAATATCAATAACCTCAGATATACAGATGACACCATCCTTATGGCAGAAAGCAAAGAAGAACTAAAGAGCCTTTTGATAAAAGTAAAAGAGGAGAGTGAAAAAGTTGGCTTAAAACTCAACATTCAGAAAACTAAGATCATGGCATCTGGTCCCATCACTGCATGGCAAATAGATAGGGAAACAATGACAGACTTTATTTTTGGGGCCTCTAAAATTACTGCAGATGGTGACTGCAGCCATGAAATTAAAAGACACTTACTCCTTGGAAGAAAAGCTATGACCAACCTAGACAGCATATTCAAAAGCAGAGACATTACTTTGCCAACAAAGGTCCATCTAGTCAAAGCTATGGTTTTTCTAGTTATCATTTATGGATGTGAGAGTTGTACTATAAAGAAAGCTGAGCACTTAATAATTGATGCTTTTGAACTGTTGTGTTGGAGATACTCTTAGAGTCCCTTGGACTGAAAGGAGATCCAACCAGTCACTGACTTATTGGAAAAGACCTGATGCTGGGAACGATTGAAGGCAGGAGGAGAAGGGGACGACAGAGGATGAGATGGTTGGATGGCATCACTGACTCAATGGACATGAGTTTGAGTAAACTCTGGGAGTTGGTGATGGACAGGGAGGCCAGGCGTGCTACAGTTCATGGGGTTGCAAAGAGTCAAACACGACTGAGCAACTAAACTGAACTGAACAAATACAGAAGAGAGTCTATAGTAAATATATTTGTCCAGCCAGCCACTGCTAAGTGTGACTGACTACTTGAAATCATGCGATTGCCCTCCAACAAGCAACACAGGCATCATTTCAAGACAGTCTAGTCAAGATAAGAAAGGAAGAGGAATTTACCCACCAGCCCCATCTTTCAGTAGTCAAAGGTTTGCTTCAAGGGTTGTTAATTCCTACACATAGCTCCTTACGCAGGCAAATCTGGTGATATCCTGTGCTTTGATAACAATCTGGAAGCCTGGAAGTAGGAGTAAGAGGCCCATAACAGACATGCGCAAGGCACTAGAAGGGTACACTGTGGAATTATGTCAGGTCCCATGCAGAGCAGGGCGAAGCAGTGCCAGCTGGAACAGAGCAGGTGGGCTTTGAGGACTTTGAGAGATGCCCTGATAAACACAATGACAAGGCATTTCAAGAGGTGGAAGAAAGTGCTACAGGACATATTATGAGGGAGTTTAACTTAATCTATGGTGTTGGGCAATACCTCTTGGAAGAAGGACTGCGTAAACTGAGACCTAAAAGAGAAGTAGCCCAACAAACTTGGGAAAATCATTATACACCAAAACCTTAAAGTAGCTCCTGATTCATCCAAATCTTTCTTTCCTGAATTAAGTCTAAACTTGTATAGGTGTAACTGAATCACTTTGTTATACACCTGCAACTAACATCATTGTTAACTGACTATACTCTAATATAAAATAAAAAATTTAAAAATCATGTATACCACGGGAAAGGGTGGCACATTAAACTTATTGACATATTGTATATTTTACAAAGTTGCTGCATAAAGGAGCTTCACGCACACACACAAAGTTCCATTGTTTTTCTTGCATTTTTTTTTCAAGTCATCTCTCTTTTTCTTTTCCAAAATGGAACTGACTTTGTTTTTATTGACTTTTGTTGTAAGAGTAAGACTTGCTTCATTTAAAATTTTTAATGGTATTGAAGAACATAAATAAGAAAGAATAACACTCATAATCCCACCTATGCAGAGAAAGTATAAAGGTCAGACTGATCTGGGTCTTGGTACAATAATAGAAAAGAAAACCCCTAACTCTTTCACAGCTCAAACCATGAAGTTGTTTCGTTTTCTCACTCATGCTATGTCCACTGTAGATTCAGGAAGTCAGTTGTATGGTGTCCGCATGTAGAACCCTAAGAGAGGACCACACTTTATCAGAAAAGTTGCTGGTTACTGTGGGAGAGTGAGGGAAGCATTCTGGCTCTCAAAGACTCCCATCTCAGAAGCTAATATATCATTTCATTTTCATTGGCCAGAGCAAGTCACATGGCTGTGCCTAAATCCAAGGGCATGGAGAAGCCTAATTCAAGAAAGAAGAGAACCAAAACTGCACTATGACCACCACAGATAACTACTATTAACATTCACAAGCTAACAGATTTAGATTTGGGGTTTATCTGTAAACTTATCTGTTTTTGCTGACTCCTACGGAAGGGAAGGGACTATGATCCACCCGGGAAGTCCCTTCCCTTCCATTAGATCAGATCAGATCAGTCACTCAGTCATGTCCGACTCTTTGCTACCCATGAATCACAGCATGCCAGGCCTCCCTGTCCATAACCAACTCCCGGAGTTCACACAGACTCACGTCCATCGAGTCAGTGATGCCATCCAGCCATCTCATCCTCTGCCATCCCCTTCTCCTCTTGCCTACAATCCCTCCCAGCATCAAAGTCTTTTCCAATAAGTCAACTCTTCACATGAGGTGGCCAAAGTACTGGAGTTTCAGCTTTAGCATCATTCCTTCCAAAGAAATCCCAGGGCTGATCTCCTTCAGAATGGACTGGTTGGATCTCCGTGCAGTCCAAGGGACTCTCAAGAGTCTTCTCCAAAACCACAGTTCAAAAGAATCAATTCTTCGGCGTTTAGCCTTCTTCACAGTCCAACTCTCACATCCATACATGACCACAGGAAAAACCATAGCCTTGACTAGATGAACCTTTGTTGGCAAAGTAATGTCTCTGCTTTTCAATATGCTATCTAGGTTGGTCATAACTTTCCTTCCAAGGAGTAAGCGTCTTTTAATTTCATGGCTGCAGTCACCATCTGTAGTGATTTTGGAGCCCAGAAAAATAAAATCTGACACTGTTTCCACTGTTTCTCCATCTATTTTCCATGAAGTGATGGGACCGGATACCATAATCTTCATTTTCTGAATGTTGAGCTTTAAGCCAACTTTTTCACTCTCCACTTTTACTTTCATCAAGAGGCTCTTTAGTTCCTCCTCACTTTCTGCCATAAGGGTGGTGTCATCTGCATATCTGAGGTTATTGATATTTCTCCCGGCAATCTTGATTCAAGCTTGTGCTTCTTCCAGTCCAGCGTTTCTCATGATGTACTCTGCATAGAAGTTAAATAAGCAGGGTGACAATATACAGCCTTGACGAACTCCTTTTCCTATTTGGAAGCAGTCTGTTGTTCCATGTCCAGTTCTAACTGTTGCTTCCTGACCTGCATACAAATTTCTCAAGAGGCAGATCAGGTGGTCTGGTATTCCCATCTCTTTCAGAATTTTCCACAGTTTATTGTGATCCACACAGTCAAAGGCTTTGGCATAGTCAATAAAGCAGAAATAGATGCTTTTCTGGAACTCTCTTGCTTTTTCCATGATCCAGCGGATGTTGGCAATTTGATCTCTGGTTCCTCTGCCTTTTCTAAAACCAGATTGAACATCTGGAAGTTCACGGTTCACATATTGCTGAAGCCTGGCTTGGAGAATTTTGAGCATTACTTTACTAGCATGTGAAATGAGTGCAATTGTGCAGTAGTTTGAGCATTCTTTGGCATTGCTTTTCTTTGGGATTGGAATGAAAACGGACCTTTTCCAGTCCTGCGGCCACTGCTGAGTTTTCCAAATTTGCTGACATATTGAGTGCAGCACTTTCACAGCATCATATTTCAGGATTTGGAATAACTCAACTGGAATTCCATCACCTCCACTAGCTTTGTTCGTAGTGATGCTTTCTAAGGCCCACTTGACTTCACATTCCAGGATGTCTGGCTCTAGGTCAGTGATCACACCATCGTGATTATCTGGGTCGTGAAGATCTTTTTGTACAGTTCTTCTGTGTATTCTTGCCATCTCTTCTTAATATCTTCTGCTTCTGTTAGGTCCATACCCTTTCTGTCCTTTATCGAGCCCATCTTTGCATGAAATGTTCCTTCGGTATCTCTGATTTTTGAAGAGATCCCTAGTTTTTCCCATTCTGTTGTTTTCCTCTATTTCTTTGCATTGATTGCTGAAGAAGGCTTTCTTATCTCTTCTTGCTATTCTTTGGAACTCTGCATTCAGATGTTTATATCTTTCCTATTCTTTGCTTTTCACTTCTCGTCTTTTCACAGCTATTTGTAAGGCCTCCCCAGACAGCCATTTTGCTTTTTTGCATTTCTTTTCCATGGGGATAGTCTTGATCCCTGTCTCCTGTACAATGTCATGAACCTCATTCCATAGTTCATCAGGCACTCTATCTATCAGATCTAGGCCCTTACATCTATTTCTCACTTCCACTGGATAATCATAAGGGATTTGACTGAGGTCATACCTGAATGGTCTAGTGGTTTTCCCTACTTTCTTCAATTTACATCTGAATTTGGCAATAAGGAGTTCATGGCCTGAGCCACAGTCAGCTCCTGGTCTTGGTTTTGCTAACTGTATAGAGCTTCTCCATCTTTGGCTGCAAAGAATATAATCAATCTGATTTCGGTGTTGACCATCTGGTGATGTCCATGTGTAGAGTCATCTCTTGTGTTGTTGGAAGAGGGTGTTTGTTATGACCAGTGCATTTTCTTGGCAAAACTCTATTAGTCTTTGCCCTGCTTCATTCCATATTCCAAGGCCAAATTTGCCTGTTACTCCAGGTGTTTCTTGACTTCCTACTTATGCATTCCAGTCCCCTATTATGAAAAGGACATCTTTTTTGGGTGTTAGTTCTAAAACACCTTGTAGGTCTTCATAGAACCGTTCCACTTCAGCTTCTTCTGAGTTACTGGTTGGGGCACAGATTTGGATTACTGTGATATTGAATGGTTTGCCTTGGAAATGAACAGAGATCATTCTGTCGTTTTTGAGATTGCATCCAACTACTGCATTTTGGACTCTTTTATTGATCATGATGGCCACTCCATTTCTTCTGAGGGATTCCTGCCCACAGTAGTAGATATAATGGTCATCTGAGTTAAATTCACCCATTCCAGTCCATTTCAGTTCGCTGATTCCTAGAATGTCGACATTCACTCTTGCCATCTCCTGTTTGACCACTTCCAATTTGCCTTGATTCATGGACCTGACATTCCAGGTTCCTATGCAATATTGCTCTTTACAGCATTGGACCTTGCTTCTATCACCAGTCACATCCACAGCTGGGTATTCTTTTTGCTTTGGCCCCATCCCTTCATTCTTTCTGGATATATTTCTCCACTGATCTCCAGTAGCATATTGGGCACCTACTGACCTGGGGAGTTTCTCTTTCAGTATCCTATCATTTTGCCTTTTCATACTGTTCATGGGGTTTTCAAGGCAAGAATACTGAAGTGGTTTGCCATTCCCTTCTCCAGTGGACTACATTCTGTCAGATCTCTCCACCATGACCCGCCCATCTTGGGTTGCCCCACACAGCATGGCTTAGTTTCATTGAGTTAGACAAGGCTGTGGTCCTAGTGTGATTAGATTGACTAGTTTTCTGTGAGTATGGTTTCAGTGTGTCTGCCCTCTGATGCCCTCTTGCAATACCTACCATCTTAGTTGGGTTTCTCTTAACTTGGGTGTGGGGTATCTCTTCACGGCTGCTGCAGCAAAGCACAGCCATTGCTCCTTACCTTGGATGAGGGTTATCTCCTCACCGCCGCCCTTCCTGACCTTCAATGTGGGATAGCTCCTCTAGGCCCTCCTGCACCCGAGCAGCCACGGCTCCTTAGACCTGGGGTTGGTCCTCCCAGCCACCGCCCCTGGCCTCAGGCATGCAGTTGCTCCTCCCGGCCGCCGCCCCTGGCCTCGGGCTTGGGGCTGGGATATCTCCTTCCAGCTGCTGCCCCTGACCTCCGACGCAAGGTAACTCCTCTCATCGCCGCCCCTGACCTTGGATGTAGGGTAACTCCTCTTGGCTGCTGCCCTTCAGGCATGGGGTCCTCCCGGCTTCTGCCCCTGATCTCGGATGTGGGGTGGCTCCTCTTGGCCACGCTTTAGTGTGCCCGTTGTGGCCGCCTGCGCTTTAGCACGCCCGTCGCGGCCACCCTTCCATAGGAGTCAGCAAAAACAGATAAGTTTACAGATAAACTCCAAATCTAACTCTGTTAACTTGTGAATGTAAATAGTAGTTATCTGTGGTGGACATGAGTGAGACAACAACAAGTGGCTAAAAGAAAACCCATCAGGGCAATGAAAAGTCATGCGCTATTTGTGGAATTCTTTAATCCAGACTAGTTCTTGTACAATTCTTCAAGCTGATGAATTATTGGTCTTTGAGATTTCATGATTTTAATTAGTCCATGGTTTGTTGGTTTTCCCTCTCTCTCTTTTTTTTTTTTTTTCATTTTAGTGTGAATGATATTGTGGTTCTCGGACCAGAACAGTTCTATGCCACCAGAGACCACTATCTTACCAACTTCTTCTTGGTGCTATTAGAGTTGTTCATGGATCTTCGCTGGACTCAGGTGCTCTTCTACAGCCCAAAAGAGGTTAAAGTGGTGGCCAGAGGATTTAGTTCTGCCAATGGAATTACAATCTCACTAGACAAGAAGTAAGCTCTTTTATGAATTTTCAACCATTTACCCTTGATGTTCTTGTGGACTCCATCCCTAAAGAAGTGGTTACTTCTTGAGGCTTAAGTACTCAATACATGTGTGCGGGGATCCAGTGTGGTGAGGGGTCACACTCAATGTGTGATCTTAAGCCACCACTGCCCTTGTGCACATAAGGCTCCCCCAATAAAATGAAGGATCTGGACTCATGGATATGAGGTCCTTGTTTCAAATTCTTTTTTTTTTTTTTAATAAGGGAAAAGGATATATGTTTTCTTGTTTAACAAAATGAATTAAATATATGAAGCTTCAGCTCAAACTCTATATAAAATTACAGAGGTCTGGGGCCATGGGTTGTGGGGTGATGGGTGCCTGGTCCCAGGGTGAGTATCCAGCATGGCCACAAGGCCAGGTGGGTCTTGGGCTCCAGGAGAGGACAAGTCTCTGTGGCCCAGCATTCTTTTTATCATTGTTAATATTATTATCTTAATTTTTTAAATTTCAAGGGCCCCATCTTTCTGGCCATGGGAGGCTAGGTGAGACAGGAGGCTGGCTGGGATGGGAGGCACACCCAGCCTGCCCCAGCCTGTCAGGGCAGTGACTAGGACTGCTCTGCCCTACCCCCTGGCCCAGATACTGGTGGACTCCTGGACACCCGGGACAGGTGGTAGCAAAAAGAGCCTGGGCAGGGACATAGGCGGGCAGGCATAGTTTGTTCCAAATTCTTGTGTGACTAAAAAGGAGAATAAATGCACAATACCTCTATTCTTTAAGAGGCCAGAAGGACTTTAACTAAGTTAACTTATACTAAGTTCCATTACCCAAAAGTTCTTATTAGACAGGGAGGCCCAACTTAGACTGGGCACTGTGATTGTATAAGTGGCAGACTTCCTTTCATACTACAGCAGACTTTTCTATGAGAAAATGCTATTTTATGCAGTATAAAATTTTATGAGAAACATTCTTTTAAAGTGTTTTAAAATGGAACGTTATTTAAAAAGAAGAGTACCATGAATATTAAATGTAATGGTAAGATAGTAAGTAGAGATGATCCCTGTGGAAAACAATTCTAAGTATTCTCCCTCTTTTTAAAAAATGATTGTGATTGAGTTTCATGATCATCTGTTACATCTTTTCAAGCACTAGTTTCAAGCACTAGAAGTATAGAATCTATTGGCCTTACAAGAGATCCACTTACCTCCATTTGATTTAAAGAATAAAGTGTGACTCTGTTAACTAATGAGACTGAGCCAGTATGTCATTTGGAAACACCAATTCCATTGCCTTTCGTCAAATTTCATATTCAAAGCTTATTAAAGTACTTCAAAAGTATTAAACATACTACTACATTATCTTTCACTGTGGTTTATAGCAAGGTATTGCACGGGCATGTTGAGCTATTGTGAATTTGTATACCTCTTTTCCAAAATAAGAGTTAGTGTCATCTTTCATTATTACTTGCTTAAATGTCAATGTTGTTTACTTCAAAGGTATATCTATGTAGCTGATGTATCAGATAAGAACATTCATGTTATGAAAATACATGACAACTGGGATTTAATTCAACTCAAGGTAACAGGACCCTGGTTTCCCATACAACATGTTCCATTAGCTCCCAAGCTTGACCTGGGAATGTACTTCTTGAATGAAGGAAATGAGACTATTTTAGAAGAATGATGGTGACATTATGTTTGCACTTAGAAAATTCAGTAGCAAAAATACCAATTTGGGGAGCCAGAAGGAGCTGGTAGGAGGAAGGTGGGAGGGATGAAAGTCAGAACAATGTTTGACTGCTTCCTCTTCATTGGAAGGTAATCCAGTTGGACACCTTAGTGGATAACTTAACTGTTGATCCTGACACGGGAGATATTTTGGCAGGATGCCATCCTAATGCTATCAAGCTGCTGATGTATAACACCGAGGATCCTCCAGGGTCAGAAGTAAGTTCTTAGACTTACCTGAACTGCAGGGGAAAGCTGCAAGAACAAATAATGTGTGGAGGTGACTTGGGAGAATTTAGCAGGCTATATGTGATGTTCCAGAACTGAACAAATTCTGCATATGGAAAGAGTAAGATTTGGGACAGGCTGGGGAGATACAGCCCATTAACCCTTTCAAGTCACCTGGTGCCCATTAACCATCAGTGCTAAACAACATATCCCATCCATGCAAAAGCTATACTTGTTTTTGGAAATGATGGGTACCAGTCCGTGGCCCAGGGAATTGGGGAACCCTGGTTTAAATGATCCTGATTAAACCCTGGTTTAAATGTAATCTCAAAACAAAATTAGATTTTGCCAGCAGTTCTATTATATATGATAGTGCTGAAGAATGTCTCATTTTAAAGATGTTATTTTAAATCTCTTCCAAAATAATATCATACACCATTGAATTTTATATGGCATTAAAAACAACAGCATAAAGTATTGCAATTTCTACAGCATTATGCTTAAGAATAAAAAAATCTCTAGTGAATTTAAATACCGATATAAATTCTTGGCACACATACTATGAGAGATTTATTCCCAAAAATTATTGAGCACTTATAATGCACTAGACTTTGTTCTCATACTTGGAATATCCATCAGAAAACAAAGCATACCAAGATTCCTACTGTTAGGGAGGGAGATACTCATGAACAATAAGCATCAGAAATAAGTAAATTATATATTAATAGTAAGTTTTAAGTTGGAAAGTTCTATGGAAGAAAAAGCATAACAGTAAAAGGGATCAGGACTGCTCTGAACAGAGGGACAGCAGGTCTTAGTAAATACAGAGACCAAGACAGACCTCACTGAGAAGGTAAGATTCTAACAAAGATATAATGTTTGTATCTAGGTTTGTGGTGTTGGGAAATTGAGCCTCAAATGCCACCCTGATAATTGGTCCAGTGGGTAAAGAAAACATACTGCTTCCAAAATTGCTATTCTTTAGTTTTTTTTTTTTTTTTTTTAATTTGTTTCTTGAGACTTCCTGGCAATCCACTGGTTAAGATTCTGTGCTTCCAATGCAGGGGCTCACACTTGATCCCTGGTTGGGGAACTAAGATCCCATATGCTGTGCAGTACAGTAAAAATAAATAAATAAAAATTAAAATTTTTTTTCTTTTATTAATAAATTAGTCACAACTTTTTTTTTTTTTTTTTGGCCACACCACATAGCTTGTGGGATCTTAGTTCTCAGACCAGAGACTGAACCCTTGGCGGTGAAATTGTGGAGTCCGAACCACTGGACCTCCAGGGAATTCCCTAGTCACAACTTCTTGACAAAAAACAACAACCAAAAAAAAAAATAATAATAATAACCCAAAACATCAAAAAATATAAAAAATACAGTCTGAGACTGGAGCCTGAAGAATGTCACCCTGAGCTAGCAAGCTACCCTAGCCTCAGATGTGTGCCTCACAAAGTGATACAAATTTTCTACATTTTCTACAAATGCCCAACAATAATGTCTGCTTTAAAAGAACAAAAGAAAAAATATGATCCATAGAATTATTTGAAAATTGCTTAGACTCTTTTTCATGTCTCCATTTTCAAGTTTAATCATTTGTTTATTTTAGGTAAGACTTCTTTCTTCACAATCTCTGATACCCTTTATTTTTGCTTGAGGCTAATGTTTACATGAGTTCCATCTTGAGTATTTCCATGTAACAAACCTGAGATAAAGTTGTAGGATCTTCCTTAAGACAGGAACTTAAAAAAAAAAAAAAAACTCTACTAAACTCTGTTTTAATGAGATGTCGGTTTTCTTTAATTCACATCATGTCCTGATTGAGTGAACTTCAGCCAAGCTATTTGGAAACCTAAGCACTTATATATTTACTGATTAGCAAACTAAAGAGTGTTAATCCTGCAGATCAAAAATAGGACTAGGCAGTTGTGTCAGACTGAATTCCAGAGTGTGCATTCTTTACACTTGCTTCCCTGAGTGGGGGCTGCAGCTGTGAAAACTACCATCCACAGGTTCTGGGTTGGTTTGGCTAGCTAACTCGCTGTCCCTTCATTATTTTGCTCCACGCTTACCTCCCCATGCTGTATGTCCAGTGAAAGGCAAGACCCTTTCTACAGAAGGAAGACTGTACATTCAATTAGATAAAAGCATTCATGGTTCTTACCTGTCTCTATAGAGATGCCCGAACTATCGAAATTGTGCAAACCATCTGTTGAGGAATTTGGCTGATGTGAGATTACTTTCATTAGAATAAGAAAAAAAAAAGACTGAAGATGCACAGATTTTAACTTACTGATTTCTGAGAATTGTACAAGTCCTGGAGTGTTTGGGAAAGAAAATGTCTCTGACAGCTGTTTGTTCTTATACTACTAATGAATGTTCTTTCTTGACAGGCACTTCGCATCCGGAACGCTTTGTCTGAGAAGCCCATGATAAGCACCATGTATGCCAACAATGGCTCGGTGCTTCAGGGCAGCTCTGTGGCTTCTGTGTATAGGGGGAAGCTTCTCATAGGCACTGTATTTCACAAAGCCCTGTACTGTGAGCTCTAGACTCCAGATATTCCCAAAAGTCTACACATTTGGTAAAAGTAAACCCCTAATCATATAAGTAGAACTCTAAGTAAATGACAAACACCAATAAAAGTGTGTCCAGCTTTTCTCATGCATAGACATAAAGAATCAGAGACATTACATAATATTCCCATAATTGCAAGTTAAGTTAGTGACAGTCCAACAAGAAACCAAACCTCTCAATTCTTTAACCAACTATTCCCAATATTCTTTCTACAATAAGACATGTGAGCTGTGATGAGTGAGGTGTCCAGCTTACTTGGTAGCTGTGTGGCAAAATTACCTCATACAGCTGTGCTGTTCTGAGCCTCCTGCAGTCCAGACCAGGAGAAGAGCTAATGTTCAAATATTTACAATTCGCCTTCTCTTCCTTCAATTGCACGAGGCACAAACTGCCAGTCACGTGCCCAACACATGGATAAAAGCAAGAACTGGCATTGTGAGACTGCCCAAGCCCTCCCTGAACTGGCATTCTCCCAATGCAGACACACAGGAAGTCAAATTCTGGAAAACCTGACAAAAGACAGATGGCACTGTCTACTTTGGGCCACAGCAGAGCTAATCTGATCTTTGTAACAGGTCATTATTCATGGTGGTATCTTGTCTCTGAAGTGAAGTGTTATCAGCTTGACTCTGAACTAGGAGACAGGCCCTCAGAACTGTTAATTCTCAGCTGCTTTAAACTTGTTATTTTGGTTGATTCAGTAAATACTTATTAAGCAACATTCCACAGACTTGACCCTAAAAAATCTGAAATAAATAACAGTATAGTACTGAAGTTCTGTCTAAGGACTCAACCTTAGTTTGACGAGAATGAATAGAAGTGTCCCTTTCTTGGTCAAAAATCAAGACAACCTTTAGCAAATCATTAACGTGGCTTAGTATACCCAAGCACCCCACCCCCTCCCCCTTCCCTTTTCTGTGAATTTTACTGAGAAGTGGTTGGTTGATATATTTTTCTCTTCTGAGGGTGGGGTGTTGGGGTGATTTCTTTATGTCCTAAGTCATTTTGCTCAGTTAGATGTAAGTTTTGTTGAACAGTTTTGTAGCCAGGTAAAATTCTACATTTTAGCCCATGTAACCCTTTCTGATTTAGACAATAAAACTGTGGTTTCCAGACTTTCCTGGTTGTTCAGATGGTAAAGAATCCACCAGCAATGCAGGAGACCCGGGTTCCATCCCTGAGTCAGGAAGATCCCCTGGAGAAGGGAACGGCTACCCACTCCAGTATTCTTGCCTGGAGAATTCCTTGGACATAGGAGCCTGGCCAGCTACAGTCCATGGGGTCGCAAAGAACTGGACAAGACTGAGCAACTAAACACACAACACAAACTGTAGCTTCCATTGCTTTAGAGGATGAACGACTCGCAAAATATTACAATCAGTTCTCAGATTTTACATTTCAAAAGGCCAACCATTAGGGAGTCACAGAGAAAAATAACTAACAGCATGTATATAGTCAGTTTTGGAAAATACAGTCTTTTTTTTTTTTTTTTTCCTGTCTTTAACCTGCACAACTGCAAATTAGATAAAGTTTATCTGACTAAGGAAGACTTGGAGAGCCAGAGATGAGAAGAATAAGCGTATTTAGATGTTGGTGGGTTCATAAGAATCTACCCTCTTCTTCTCGGGGCAATTTAGGAAAGGCTGCATGATAAAATCCCCAGAGAGATGGGGGGCAATCTCATTGCTAGGGACCAATATGTCCTTCCACAATGAAGGCCTAGGAGAGATAAAGCCCTGGTGTTTCCCTTCATGTAGGCACCTCCAAATCGTTATGCGATTACCTTGAGCCTCTTCCCTTACTTGGTTTGGGAAGGAGAGGGACTGCTCCCCACAATAGATGCTACATTTTGATGATTCATTGTCTTTTCTTCCCCAGTCTTTCTGTTTAAATTGTCAGAGATGCAGGTGGGGATACTAGAGAGATGTTGAGCTCTTTGTTGAGCTCAGCAAAGTAAAGAGCAAAAACCAATGTGATTGACAGCTCCAAGATGGCCCCTAATGATGTCTGATTTCTGGTATTCATTCTCTTGCACAGTTCCCTCCTACATCAAATATGGCTTACTTGTGTAATTAACAGGATATTCCAGATGATGACGGGTGACTGTCAAGGCTAGGTTATACAAAAACTCTTCCATTTCTGTTTTGCTCACAAAATCTATGCATCATGATAAAAGTTTCTTACTGTGTTTAGATGCTAGATTCAGAAGTAATTTGTAATAGTCAACTAATGAAACAGAAAATCGAATATAGTGTAGAGATTAAACAAAAGCCAAAGTTCATTCTTTAAAAAAATAATAAAACCTGACACACATCTGGTGGGATTTATCAAGAAAAAAGAATGGCTCAAGTATCCAGTGTCAGAAATGAAAAATAAGACAAGCAGATGCTGTAGACATTAGAGAGAGAAAAAGGGTTTGATGCACCAGCTTGTGCCAACGAATTTGAAATTTTTATGAAAGGAACAAACTCCTGGAAAAAAATAACACTATTAATTGAGGTAAGGCTAAGCTATTGTAACATACAAAATGAAACATATGATGCCTTAAAAAATAGATGATCAATTTTTCTTTTATTGTCCAGTTTTTAGGAGAGAGATCAATATGGCAGCTTCCCTTGATGGGGCCATTCAGAGACATCACTGGTTAGGTTTTGCAGGAAAGAGAAAGCACACTCAGATGGGGCTATTGAGGGAAGTTCTTTAAGGGGAGTATAGATACAAGGGTGGGAATGTAAAAAGAAACTAGTAAGACAAAGTCTAATACTCCGTTGTTAGCAATGGAGTAAGAGAAATGTTGGGGGTTTTCCAGGGACTGTTTCCAGCCCTAGGTTTGAAGGAACAAGGGAGTAGAAGCAGTTACTAGAACCAAAAGAGAGTAGATGAAGTGGAGACTCTCTCAACAGATGCTCTTGTCACTGGTAGGATGCAGCTAACCTATGACAACTCAGCAGAGAGAACAGAGGGAATGAATATCTTGACTGAACTCCCCTTCCACCCTCCCAAATCCATAAGGCAGGGAGCTATTAATGGAGGCCAGAAACCTCCCAGGACACAGAGCAAAGGGGAATAGTGTACAGAGTGAATACTAAGCAGCAGAAAGCTTCACCATGTTGCTGCACCACAGCTAGGTAACTATAGTTATCCACATGGTTGAAGCTCGTTCACCTTCATTTCTGTATTTCATCAAGCTGGAAGGAGAGAAAGACTGGAGGATGTCAGGGAGAGATACCCCATGTCTTAAGTCCCAGGACCAGAAATGGTAGCCATTACTTTTACTCTCTCACCAATGGTAAAAACCGCATGGCATCACCTAACAAACTGCAGGGGGAAATGGGTGATGTAATACAACTGGAGAGACATACGTTCGAGGACGAAGAACGAATACATTTTGGTGTACAACTAGTGTTCTGTGCCACAGTCTAGCCTCTGGTCAACAGCAACAGTCCAGTCTTCTCTCACACACTGTATCCCTCACCAAGAAAGATAACTCCAAGCCCCACCCAATTTCTCCCTTCCGTTCAAAGCACAGGATCTGAGGGTGATGCTTTGATCTCTACATTAGGTCCAGATGTGGCTACATGGGGTAGCCTAGAAAATAAAATATTGTTCCCACAACACATCCAATTACAATGGTTGAGTATGAGCAGAATATCAATAATAAAAAATAATAAACAGTTGTTTCTTCTCTTAAAAGAAAGACTAGAATACACTTAGCAGTCTCTGGTCCATACCAATGAGATTATTCCACCTGGGAGGAAATGAGGTTAGCTGTCTTAGTAATGGTGTATTTTTCTAGGTCCCCGTGAGTCCAAATTTTACCCTTTTGGAATTCTTTCTAGTACATTATGCTTTAAGACCACACTGAAAGTGAGTCTTAGAAATACTATGTAATTTTAGTAGCCTCCTTCTTACAGGTATATGTTTGAAAATCTGAGGACATTTCCAGGTCAGATTTTTAGTTGCTTATGCAATAAAATAGCTTAGAATTTGACAGGATTCAGCATCTGTTTATTTCCAGTAATTGCCATGTGCCAGCAACAAATTCAGATTCCTTTTTGGGACACAGTTTTCAAGCTTAATTTACTTCCTGTTTTCCATGTCTACACATTTCTCTCTCCCTTACCTAAATGCTGCCTCCTTTGAGGCCATTTGAGGGAATGGGTGAAAGGAGACAAAGTGGTGAATACATCCCACAGTGCTGGCGAGCTTGGTTTTCCTAACTAGGAGGTATTTGAGAAAGGCTATGAGCTGTAGCCAGTTTTCCTCCTGCTGCTGGGGCACAGCACCACATTTCTAGATCTCCTCTACAGCCTCTGCTTTAGGCCTGCTAGTTCTTACCTGAACACATAATTTTATCACTGTCCTGTACTAAAAATGTCAAGGACCAACCAACCAACACACAACATTCCGGTTGCTCTTTGGGGAAATGGCCGGCCTTTCGAGTTATTGTAGGAAATGTTTTTCCTAAATATTTGTGTGACGATGTTACAAGGATTTCCAGTTTTTCAGCCTGTAAAATTCTTCAACTCTTATCTAACCACATATTTAAGGTTATTTTTTAAACCCCACTTCTATGTTCCAATTCCTGTATTTTTAAGGTCACAGTAAGCTGTTGTAACAGGCTTCCCAGGTGGCGCTAGTGGTAATGAATATGCCTGCCAATGCAGGAGAAATAAAAGATGCGGGCTCGATCCCTGGGTTGGAAGATCCCCTGGAGGAGGGTATGGCAACCCACTCCAGTATTCTTGCCTGGAGAATCCCATGGACAGAAGAGCCTGGCGGGCTACAGTCCATGGGGTCACAAAGAGTTGGACAAGACTAAAGCAACTAAGAATGCACGCACACTAGCTGTTGTAATAAAGATCCCTTGTATATAGTGGCTTAAAGATAGTACATCATAGTGTGTAGGAGCACAGACTGGGGAGTCCAGCTTTCTGGATTTGAACCCCAGTTCAGTTATTTAGTAACTGTGCAACTCTGGCCTTCTCTGAGTTTCAGTTTTCTCTTCTTTAAAATAGAGGTAATAAGACTAATTAGCACTTACAGTTTTTAAGAGGATTAAAAGAGTTAATATTTATAAAATCTAGAACAGTACTTGTTATATGCCAGTGTTATATATATGGTTCCTCATTTTAGAAAAATATTTATAATCTCTTTCACGTCAGAGATCTCAGATAACAGTTTCTCAGATCAGCATGAAAATTCTGATCCTTGTGGTACTCCAGGGATCTAGCAGTTCTCATGCAAGAGAGTATATTTTGTAGGGCATTAACATCTTCATGAAAAATCATCATATTGGTGTCCATCCCAAACAAAAGCAAAAGAAAGTATGAGGAAACATGCCAAATATCTTCAGGCTCAACCTGAAAATGGCACTTCTGTTGACACTATTAATAAAGGGTATCACAGGGCAATACCTAACTGGAAGAGAAGCTGGGAAATATAGTTCAGCTGGGTTTCTTTATGCCCAGAGAGGAAGGGTTTGGGTAAGCAGCCAGTGTCCTCTATCATAGTTCCTTCACTGACTCAAGACGAGTTTATAAATCATGACTCTATTACCATTAAAGAAATTGTGTTTGTAATAAAAGTTCTTCAAATTAAAAGAAACAACACTAGAGATAACCAAACGTTAATAAAGTTGAAATGGATAAACAGATTGTAGTAAATTCATACAGTGAAACAGTAAACAGCAATGTATACAACTAGTGCTATTTGAAACATGGAAGAATTTCATGAATAATGTTGAGCTACTACTACTACTAAGTCGCATCAGTCGTGTCCGACTCTGTGTGACCCCATAGACGGCAGCCCACCAGGCTTCCCCGTCCCTTTCTCCAGGCAAGAACACTGGAGTGGGTTGCCATTTCCTTCTCCAATGCATGAAAGTGAAAAGCGAAAGTGAAGTCACTCAGTCGTGTCCAACTCTTAGCGACCCCATGGACTGCAGCCTACCAGGCTCCTCCGTCCATGGGATTTTCCAGTCAAGAGAACTGGAGTGGGTTGATTGCCTTCTCCAAATGTTGAGCTAAAGAAAATAAAAATTAATACAAAAAGTATTAAAATGATTTTATTTGGAAGGAATCCCCAAAAAGGCAAAATTAAACAATTGTTTGGGGATGCATGCTTAGATGGATACATTAGAGAGAACAGGGAAATGATGGTTATCACAAAAGTTAGGATAGTGGTTGCCTATCCTAAGGTGGGATTGTAGTCAGGCCAGGATACATGGGAAAACTTCTGGAGTGCTGGCATTATTGCATTTCCTGACTTGGATGGTGTTTTACATTGCTATTACTTTATAATTTTTCTATAACTATATATATTTTATATACTTTTAAGTATACACAATGTACCTCACAATAGATTTTTTTATGTGTATGGACAAGCTAAGTCAATTTCAGAAAATAAAAATGAAGGGCAGGGATAGGTCTAATAATAAAAACAGTCTAGTATTTGTGCAAGAAAAAGATGAACAGACCAATGGAATAGAACAGAGATCTCAGAAATATATTTCTGCCTCGGGAATTCAAGTAAGATAAAATTAGCAGCACCAATTAATAGGGTCAGGATGTTTGTTTAGGAAATGGAAGTGGGAAAACCAACTGACATTATGCAAGGAAATAAACCTATGTCCTACCTAACATTACTAGGTAACTACTGAGCAAGGATCTACAGTATAACCTTTAGAGTTAATAGGAGACAGTATAGGAAAGTATCTATGACCTAAGGATAGGGAATGATTTCTGACACAATGTTTCAAAAATAGAAACTCTAAGACAAGAAAGTTGATTGAACTTGAGTCATCAAACTTAAGGATTTCCATTCAGTGAAGGACACCATTCACAAAGATTATAGATGAATATCAGAATGAGAAATATTTGAAATGTTAAACTGACAACATATTAAAGAGTAGAATATACTAGGAACTCTTGAGAATAACAAAGTGGAAACAGTAACCCCAAGGAATAACAGGCAATAATGTGAAGAGGCACTTTGCAGAAGAGGGGAGAAATGAAGCACATGAAAAGCTTAGAATCTTCAATTATCAGAGAAGTGCCAATTAAAACAGCACTCTAAAATCACTTTATACCTATTACTACTACTACTACTACTACTACTACTAAGTCGCTTCAGTAGTGTCCGACTCTGTGTGACCCCACAGACGGCAGCCCACCAGGCTCCACCGTCCCTGGGATTCTCCAGGCAAGAACACTGGAGTGGGTTGCCATTTCCTTCTCCAGTGCATGAAAGTGAAAAGTGAAAGTGAAAAGTAAAATGAAGTCGCTCAGTCGTGTCCGACTCTTCGCGACCCCATGGACTGTAGCCCACCAGGCTCCTCTGTCCATGGGATTTTCCAGGCAAGAGGACTGGAGTGGGGTGCCATTATACCTATTAGACTAGCAAAATTAAAAGACTCAACATTGTTGAGTACTGACAGAAAGTTAAGGGTATATGGAACTTCCTGCACTGTTTGTGGGACTGAAGATAATTTTGGCCACAATAAATAAGACCCAGAGCTCAAGGAATCATAAGAACTGTAGGATTCAGAACCACGCCTGCAGTCAAACTAGCAGAGCAGATGCTTGCTATACTGCCTCTTTGCTCAAGGTTTAAAATTTCAATCTTGCTCAAGCCCTTCTGATTTGTGGCACAAAATCACACCCTGTACTGTTACTTCAAGAACTGTGGAAGTATACGTTCTAGTTATCACCTCTGAAGGGTAAGAAGGTGCATGAGAAGGGAGTATCTGACTCCCCCCATATTCACCCACACCCCTGCTGAAGTTCAGACACTGTTAGGTTACAAAATCTCCCTACGTGGTTCGAATATATAGCCAGGATTTTAAAACACTGTACCCAAAGGATGTTGGAAAAGAGGTGGAAGGTGCTGAGTTCGTGTCTCTACCACACCATCACAGAAGACCTGGTTGCACACATAATATTATTGATGTACTTGTGTTCAAACTATTATACATCACAATAGTGCAGGAAATTGTCTACAGCAAAACACAGATCACTTACTTTTTGCCAAAATTCCATTTTCCCATGCAATGAGGTTGTTTAGAAAATAATTTATTTGAGATGTAAAACACCATAATTAGCATAGAAAAGGGCAAGTGAGGAAATCCAAGAGGAACATGCTTAAGTAGGAATAGAGAATGTAATGGAAACTTTTAACATACAATTTGATACTCTGTACCACAGACAAAGCAGAAAAAGCTGGGTTGATCAGGGATAGTTTTGGGAAATGGAGCTCTGTGGTTTCTAACAGCTAACTGGTATATCACATGAACCTGTAAAATGTCATTGATTCCATTAAGAAGTAAAACCTAAATGAAGTACAGTTGGAACATTCTCTGGACTATTGGCAATTTTCACTACAGAAAAAAAGAGTGGCTTCTGTAGTGAATCTGAAGATTGTCTGTGGATAGAATGTAAGTTCAAGATCTTTGGTAAACAGATTATCAGTGGATTCTAGATGAGTCCACTGGTACTGAAAATAAATCCCACTGTATGCTAAAAGTCACACACAAACACACACACTATAGAATTAATGGAAACAATAAAGTTAGATGTGCCCTACCATTAATAGGTTTAAATATTTTGATCCTTCTCCTTTTCTTGTCTTGCTACCTTTCCAGAATTTTTCCTGATGAGCACTCTCTCAATAAAACATGAACTTTTAAAATCCTCTACTTCCAAGGAATCAGACATTGACCTTCACCATGACTCCCATCAGCCCAAGAGAAAAGCTGGGTTCAGTTCAGTTCAGTCGCTTAGTTGTGTCTGACTCTTTGCGACCCCATGAACCGCAGCACACCAGGCCTCCCTGTCCATCACCAACTCCCGGAGTTCACTCAGACTCATGTCCATCGAGTCAGTGATGCCATCCAGCCATCTCATCCTCTGTTGTCCCCTTCTCCTCCTGCCCCCAATCCCTCCCAGCATCAGAGTCTTTTCCAATGAGTCAACTCTTCGCATGAGGTGGCCAAAGTACTGGAGTTTCAGCTTTAGCATCATTAGATATTCACTTTCCCAACCTCTATGGTAGGTTGGATAACTATTGCCCAAGTATCCTTGTTCTCTTCTTGGTATGCTATTCTCAGTGGCTGGCAATACGTCTCTGCTAATGAACTTGAAGAGTGGTCACATGGCTTACTATGGGCCATGAAATGTTGGTAAAGCAACACATGCCACTTCTTCCAGGTAGAAATATCAAGTGTCCGTGTTTCACTGTGTCTCTTCTCTGTTTGCCTCCAAACTGGTAATGTCTTAGATGCCCTATGCTCTGCTAGACTGCATCCTGGATTGGTGATGACAGGAAGCAGAGCTGCAGCCAACTTGCAATGGACACGTGGCATAAGTGATAAACAAACCATTGTTGTAAGCCTCTGTTGTAGCACATTACAGTATTCTTTTTCATTTATTACATATAGTATTTCATTGTATGAATATCCCACAATTTATTTATCCATTCTACTACTGATGAACACTTTTACTGCATCCAGGTTTTTGGTTTTTTTTTTAATTATAAACTAAGCTGCAATGAACCTTCTTGTAGAGTGTATTTTAATACACATATGTAAACATTTCTGTTGAGTATACATGCAAATTGGAGTTAGTAGTAGGATACACTCATGTCCAGCACATAATTTAGTTACACACAAGTATATGTTCAGTTCTGCAAGGTAGTCATTCCACTAATAATGCTGGAGAGTTCCTGTTGCTCCACTTTCTTTCTTTCTTTTAAATAGTAGATTCAATGTCTTTAATAAATGTAAAATTTATTGAGATTTTTCTGTTTCTTCTTGTGCATTTTTTGTAAGTTTAGAATTTCATCATTTTCATCTAAATTTTCAAATTTAGTGGAATAAAGCAGTTCATAATACATTTTTACTTTATAAAAATATTTTTAGGACCTGTGGTAATATTCTTTTTAGATTTTGTAACCTCTCTCTGTCTTACTAAAGATTTATAAATTTTAGTACTATTTTCAATAATCATTTTCTAAATATTTTGTACTCTGATTTTTTTAATGTGGTAAAACCCCCATAAAATTCACCATTTGGAAATATACAATTCAGTGTCATTTAATACATTCACAGTATCATGCAACTATCATTACTATTTAGTGCCAGAATATTTTCATTACCCCAAAAAGGAAAGCCATGTCCATTAAGCCATTCTCTGTCACCCTTTTCCCCTACTCCTAGTAACTACTAGCTGCTCTCTCTCTGTGCATTTGCCTATCCTGGCTACTGCACATAAATGGAATCACAGTACGTGGGCCTCTGTCACTCAGCGTAACATTCTCAAAGTGCCACCATGTTGTAGCATGCATCAGGACTTCATCTTATGACTCAACAGCTTTCTACACAATGAGTATTTTCTCCTTGTTTTCTATTTCATAGATCGCTGGTCTTTTTATCATTTCTATCGTTCAACTTTATGTTTTTCAGTTTTGGAGATGAGTTAGATAACTGTTGTGAAGTGGTATAGTAGTGTTTGTTTTTGCTTTACATACTTGGAAATTCTATTTCTGAAGTGTTAGTTGCTCAGTCATGTCTGACTCTCTGCAAACCCATAGGCTTTCCTGGTGGCTCAGATGGTAAAGAATCTTCCTGCATTGTAGGAGAAGCTGGTTTGATCCCTGGGTCAGGAATTCCATGGACAGAGGAGCCTGGCAGGCTACAGTCCATGGGGTTGCAAAGAGTCGGACATGACTGAGTGACTAACACTTTCTGTTTTTAGATACACTTAAATTTAGGATCACCAAAGCTGGACATACATATCTGAAACTCCTCCATTTCCTAACTTAATGACTTTGCATAAAACAGGGATAATAACATTGGCCCTATCTCACCTACCAAGATGTTGTGAGGTGAAAGCACTTTTTCTATTCTTGGATAGAACTTTATTATTTGCACTGCAGTTGCTTTATTTCTGCATAGCAGTTTCATAGATTTTCTCCATTTATTTCATGTAATAAACCCACAGGAATTATCTTCATTTTATTTCTGCTACTATAGAATTTCAGAAAATGACCATGAATCCAGGATTCAAGTCTGGTGGGTTTTGAGTTGGTTTTTTGGTTTTGTTTTGTATTTTTACTAGAGATGCCTCAAGCAGAATAGTGTTATTGGACTTCTTAGGACATTGGAACTTCATACTTGCAGACACTTGAGAACATTGCAATTCCTGCCAACCAGGTTCAGCAACTTCTAAAGGAAGAACAGCAAGTGCAGCCACAAGATCAACTCTTTGTGCCTGCACAGAATTAAGCTTGGCAGATTTGGTTCTGGCTCTCTGCCAATGCATTGACAGGTTCTACTGAATAGTCAGTGAGTTCAGGTTTGTGTAAGAATTAGTAGATGTGCTTTTTACAAAATATATTTAAGAACTAACATTTCAATGTGTGCAAATAACTATTTAGCATGTGAGGAGTAAAAGGGGAAAGGAAATGAATGATAAAAGTCTGGGTGATACCTGAGACAGGACTTTAAAAAATATTAGATTATAAGTTGCTGTGATAAGAAGGAATTCTAAGTTTAAAAAACCTGCAAAGCTTCCCCTTAATTTTAAACTTTTGTATTTCATGGATTCCATTATAATTTTTTATACATTTTAACAACTCTTAAATAGGAAATTGCTGTATAATTGATAGTTTTTAAAGAATTATGTTGTAGATTGTTTTTTTCTTTTCTAGTGGCACATAAAATAACAAAACAATTAAAGTAGTAAAATAATAAACATAAGACCTATGATACTTTAAAGTTAATAAATTATGGCATATTAAAGTATTCCAGAGGCTCCAGGAATGGTTGTCAAACATTTATTCAGTTATTGAACAATGTATATTGAGCATCTAACCTGTGTTAGGTGCTATACCAGATATCAAACTATAACAATGAAGGCATTGTTATATAGGTTTATAGCCTAGTGAATAGAACAAAACAGTAGTAAGATACTAATAATAAACACAGAGTGGTAAGAATAATAAAGAAGCATTGTGTATACAAGAAGGGTATTGAAGATTTAAGGGCCAAGAAAGACTACCTGAAATATGTTCTAAACTGACATCTGAAAGAACAAGATGTGGACATGTCAACACTGAGGAATAGAGAGGTTTTGGAAAAAACTGTTTCAAACAAAAGAGTAGGTACAGAGGCCCAGAGGAAGAGTTCCACAGAGAGTTATTTCAAAGTAATTGACTCTGTGCGATCCGAGACGGCAGCCCACCAGGCTCCCCTGTCCCTGGGATTCTCCAGGCAAGAACACTGGAGTGGGTTGCCATTTCCTTCTCCAATGCATGAAAGTGAAAAGTGAAAGTGAAGTCGCTCGGTGGTATCCGACCCTCAGCGACCCCATGGACTGCAGCCTTCCAGGCTCCTCCATCCATGGGATTTTCCAGGCAAGAGTACTGGAGTGGGGTGCCATTGCCTTCTCCAAGTAATTGACAGTCCACGGCAAATCATTCACCGGTCAAGAGTTTTCACTTTTTTTTGGACGAGGCATCACAGGCTTCAAGGCTGGACATGTGAAACCACAGAAAGGGCACGTGAGTATTTTGTGGGTGTGTGAATCCAAGGAGGGACTTTACTGCCTTCAGCAGTTTCAAAGCTGGTTGAGTCCGTTCAAGAGAAGTTAAGAATCTGTGCTCTAAGATCTGACAGAGTGGAACAAGCAAATTGAAAAGGATACTCATATACTGTATAATTTATACAATGAATGAATTAGTTAACAAATCAACCAGGTCAGAAGAGTAGGAAGTGGCCTCTCTTCTCTATTCTTCAACCTGCCCTTCAGTCCCATGTCTTCCTTCCTTCCTTTATCCTCACCCTTTGCCATTTATCCCTTCTTTTACCCCTTCTCCAAATTTTTGAATATGAAGCAGAGGACGGCAATCTGCCAAGAACTATATGAGTGATCTTGGAAGCTGATCTCACCCCCTCGATCCCATCCTAGGAGAGCTTTCAGATGAGACTACAGCTCTACTGGTGGCGTTAGTGGTAAAGAACTCACCTGCCAATGCAAAAGACGAAGGAGATGTGGGTTTGATCCCTGGGTCAGGAAGATTCCCCTGGAGGAGGGCATAGCAACCCACTCCAGTATTCTTGCCTGAAGAATCCCATGGACAGAGGAGCCTGACAGGCTACAGTCTATAGCATCCCAAAGAGTCAGACACGACTGAAGCGACTTAGCACACACGCACAGCTCTATTAGTCAGGGCTCTCCAGAAAAAGAGGATGGCTAGAGAGAGAGAGATAAGAGGAGATGTATTGTGGAACTGGCTCACAGGATTACAGAAGTTGATATATGCCAGGATATGCTACCTGCAAGCTGGAGAACCAGGTATAATTCAGTCCAGTCTGAAGGCCTAAGAGAGGAGGGGGCCACTGGTATAAGTCCCAGAGTTTGAAGGCCTGAGAATTAGAAGCTTCGGTATCCAAGGGCAGGAAAGGATGATGTGCCAGCTCAAGTAAAGAGTGAGAGAAGTCATCCCTTCTCTACCTTGTTATTCTCTTCAGGCCCTCAACAGCCTGGGTGATGCCCACTCACATTGATGAGAATTGATCTTATGTACTGATTCAAATGCTAATCTCTTCTGGGATTACTGTCACAGTTGCACACAATAATGTTTTACCAGCAACGGGTCATCTCTGAGCCCAGTCAAATTGACACATGAAATTAACCATCAGAGCAACTCTGACTGTCAGTTCATGAGATACCTCAAGCCAGAGGTATTTAGCTATGCCATGCTGATTCCTGACCCACAGAAACTATGGGTTTATCAAGAGACAGGAAATGTCTTCTGACTGTGAGATTGTTATGTAATTTGTTGTGTAGCAGTAAACAATTAATATAGAAGTAGAGCCTATGACTGATACGCCTGTGTAAGGAGACATGAGAGAAAGAGGTGGATGAACAAAAACATCTAGGTTTGGAGTTTGAGCAACTAGATGGTAGTGGTGCTATTTATTAAAGTGTGGAGGGTTTGGAGGATATAACATGCTGGCGTGAGGGAATCAATAATTCTGGTTTGGAGACATTTTGAAGAGACTATAAGACACCCCAGTGGAAGTGTCAACCAGGCAGCCAGTTAGTGAGCACAAAGCCATCATTAGAGCTCACCAGCCATAATCATCCTTCATCTTTGCGTGCTCAGTCATGTTTGGCTCTGTGACCCTATGGACTGTAGCCCACCATGTTCCTCTGTCCGTGGGGTTCTCTAAGCAAGAATATTAGAGTGGCTTGCATTTCCTACTTCAGAGGATCTTCCTGACCCAGGGATGAAACCTGCACCTCTTGTGACTCCTGCATTGGCAGGCAGATTCTTTACCACTGCGTGACCTGGGAAAGTATATATATGCTCACCAGCCAATCAGTCTAATGTCTAATAAGGGACCACTTTTTGCCAGCCTCTTTTTATGCCCTGGGATCATAGTACAGAAAAGACAAAAACTCTGACCTTAAGGAGCTTCCATTCCATTCAGTTCAGTTCAGTCGCTCAGTCATGTCTGACTCTTTGCGACCCCATGAATCGCAGCACGCCAGGCCTCCCTGTCCATCACCAACTCCCAGAATTCATTCAGACTCACGTCCATTGAGTCAGTGATGCCATCCAGCCATCTCATCCTCGGTCATCCCCTTCTCCTCCTGCCCCCAATCCCTCCCAGCATCAGAGTCTTTTCCAGTGAGTCAACTCTTCTCATGAGGTGGCCAAAGTACTGGAGTTTCAGCTTTAACATCAGTCCTTCCAAAGAAATCCCAGGGCTGATCTCCTTTAGAATGGACTGGTTGGATCTCCTTGCAGTCCAAGGGATTCTCAAGAGTCTTCTCCAACACCACAGTTCAAAAGAATCAATTCTTCGGTGCTCAGCTTTCTTCACAGTCCAACTCTCACATCCATACATGACCACTGGAAAAACCATAACCTTAACTAGACAGACCTTTGTTGGCAAAGTAATGTCTCTGCTTTTCAATATGCTATCTAGGTTGGTCATAACTTTCCTTCCAAGGAGTAAGCGTCTTTTAATTTCATAGCTTCAGTCACCATCTGCAGTGATTTTGGAGCCCCCAAAAATTAAGTCTGACACTGTATCTACTGTTTCCCCATCTATTTCCCATGAAGTGATGGGACCAGATGCCATGATCTTCGTTTTCTGAATGTTGAGCTTTAAGCCAACCTTTTCACTCTCCACTTTCACTTTCATCAAGAGGCTTTTTAGTTCCTCTTCACTTTCTGCCATAAGAGTGGTGTCATCTGCATATCTGAGGTTATCGATATTTCTCCCGGCAATCTTGATTCCAGCTTGTGCTTCTTCCAGCCCAGCGTTTCTCATGATGTACTCTGCATAGAAGTTAAATAAGCAGGGTGACAATATATAGCCTTGACGTACTCCTTTTCCTATTTGGAACCAGTCTGTTGTTCCATGTCCAGTTCTAACTGTTGCTTCCTGACCTGCATATAGGTTTCTCAAGAGGCAGGTCAGGTGGTCTGGTATTCCCATCTCTTTCAGAATTTTCCACAGTTTATTGTGATCCACACAGTCAAAGGCTTTGGCATAGTCAATAAAGCAGAAAGAGATGTTTTTCTGGAACTCTCCTGCTTTTTTGATGATCCAATGGATGTTGGCAATTTGATCTCTGGTTCCTCTGCCTTTTCTAAAACCAGCTTGAACATCTGGAAGTTCATGGTTTACGTATTGCTGAAGCCTGGCTTGGAGAATTTTGAACATTACTTGACTAGCATGTGAGATGAGTGCAACTGTGCGGTAGTTTGAGCATTCTTTGGCATTGCCTTTCTTTGGGATTGGAATGAAAACTGACCTTTTCCAGTCCTGTGGCCACTGCTGAGTTTTCCAAATTTGCTGGCATATTGAGTGCAGCACTTTCACAGCATCATATTTCAGGTTTTAAAATAGCTCAACTGGAATTCCATCACCTCTGCTAGCTTTGTTCATAGTGATGCTTTCTAAGGCCCACTTGACTTCACATTCCAGATGTCTGGCTCTAGGTGAGTGATCACACCATCATGATTATCTTGGTCCTGAAGATCTTTTTTGTACAGTTCTGTGTATTCCTGCCACCTCTTCTTAATATCTTCTGCTTCTCTTAGGTCCATACCATTTCTGTCCTTTATCGAGCCCATCTTTGCATGAAATGTTCCTTTGGTATCTCTAATTGTCTTGAAGAGATCTCTAGTCTTTCCCATTCTGTTGTTTTCCTCTATTTCTTTGCATTGATCGCTGAGGAAGGCTTTATTATCTCTTTTTGCTATTCTTTGGAACTCTGCATTCAGATGCTTATATCTTTCCTTTTCTCCTTTGCTTTTCGCTTCTCTTCTTTTCATAGTTATTTGTAAGGCCTCCTGAGACAGCCATTTTGCTTTCTTTTCCATGGGGATGGTCTTGATCCCTGTCTCCTGTACAATGTCATGAACCTCCGTCCATAGTTCATCAGGCACTCATCTATCAGATCTAGTCCCTTAAATCTATTTCTCACTTCCACTGTGTAATCATAAGTGATTTGATTTAGGTCATATCTGAATGGTCTAGTGGTTTTCCCTACTTTCTTCAATTTACGTCTGAATTTGGCAATAAGGAGTTCATGATCTGAGCCACAGTCAGCTCCTGGTCTAAATAAATTAACAAGTTGACTTCAGAAACAAAAAGTGATAAAAAAATGAGATATCAAAATGTTACTGAAGGTGGCATGTGCTACTTTAGCTAGGCAGACCAAAGATGACTAAGTGACTCGAGTTAGGTGTGTACATTTTTGAAACACCAGCATACTGATGGTATGTAAATCTACTGGAATGGATGGGGCCACCTTGAGGAAGAATGCAGAAAGAGAAGATATCTCAAAACTAGTCCGAGGGCTTCATTATTTTGAGGTCAATGACAGGAGGACCCTGCAAAGAAGACCAGAAAGGTGGAGGAAAGATGGATAGGGTGGGATCACGAATACAAGAGAAAGTATTTAAAAAGAAGGAAGTGGTGATCTGTGCCCAATGTGGTTACAAGTTGAGTACGATTATGGCATAGAAGTAACCACTGGGCTGGGTAACATAGATGTTATGAGTAGTTTAATAAGAGCCAATTCTATGTTTGAACTGAAGGAACACAAGCTCTATTAGAATGGTTAAGTGGAGAATGGGAGGTTAAAGATACTTCCTAAAATCCGTTGCCAAACCAAAATTTATTTTCTTATGCTTACACACAATGAGTAAGGAATCTGGGCAAGATTCAGCAGGTTGATTCTTCTGCTTCATGTGGTATCAACTGGGATGGTGCCTCAGTGATACTCTCTGGGTGGCTGGACAAGTCTCAAGTGTCCAAGAAGCCTTCAGTGTATCCAATGCCTTGGTGGAGATAGCTAGAAGGCTGGCCTTAGCTGGCCACTTTCCTTCTCCACATGCTCAGACTCTTTCATATGGACACACCAGTGAGGCAGTCAGAGTTATTAAGCAGAAGCTCAAGATGTAAGAGTAAGTATTTGAGTAACAAGGGATGGAAGCCCTAGGTTTGTGCCTAAAAACTTGGACAGCACCACTACATTCTATAAATTAAGGCATTCACAGAGATAGCACCAGTGTCAAAAGAGGGATCTTGCACCACACTTTTCAATAGGAAGAGTGTCAAAGAATTTGTGGCCATCATTAATCTGTTACAAGAGGTGATAAAATGGAAGCAGCAACTGTTGACAAGTCTAAGAGATTTTATCTGTGCTTTTTTATAGAAGCAGCAGAGAAAGAAAGCAGTAGGTAGGTAGAATGTGGGATCAAAGAGTATTTTCCCCAGAAAACTATAAATGAACCTAAAGCATGCCTGTATCTAATGGCAATATTCCAGAGAAGAGGAAGATGTTGTAGGAGAGAGAAGTTGTGACTGGGACCAAAATTCTTGAGAAGGAAATAAAAAAAAAGAAACCCAGGGCGGGCAGAGAAGAGATGGTCTCTCATGAACAGGAAAGTCTCATTCATGGTAACAGGAGAGAAGGCAGTAGGTAGAGGCACTTCCTACCCTGCTTTGCTCAGAAGTTGCCTTATCAGTGATGCCTCCCTGGACAGCCCTTTCTTAAATGGCACCTCAGTATGCCTGCTCCATGCCTTTCCCTGCTTTATTGTTCTCCATAGAGGATGTGCATCCCCATAACGTAAACACGGATTATCCACAGCATATGCAAGAGTGATATATTTTACTGATTGCTGGCACATAACAGGCACTCAATGTCAGCCAAGAGTCTGGAATGAATGAACACCATTGAGAGGTATCTGATGAGTGGTGCTGAAAGAGAAGCTTGATATGCAGATGTCTGACGGAGCCACGTGGCGGTAGTCGGATGAGAATAAACTTGTATATTAAAAGGTGCCAATCACAGCCCTCCCTTCCTTTTGTGCCTTTTCTGGCTGAGTCACAGCGATCAAGTTACTGAACCCCTCTGAGTCATAGGACCTTGTTATCACAAAGTGAGCTTTCCTCAAAGCCTGGCTCTCCTTTCCCACCGCTCTCCGTTTCCTCCCACCTGCCATTCTCCCCTTTCTGCCCGCTCTAGGCAGCTAGTTCTCTCTGTAAAGCCTCCGGAGCGCTCAGCACCTGGCTGCAGGCGCTGACCCCAAGCAAGTTCCCTCAGTCCCCGAGCAGGGCGGGCGGGGTGAGCTGCGCTCGGGGGAGGGGTGGGGCCAACCCCAGAGCAGCCCTAGGCTGCAGGCGCTCAGGGTCTCCACCCCTTCTCCCGTCTGTGCGTCTGTCCATCCTGCTGCTGTCTGTCCCAGGCTATGGCGAAGCTGTTGGTGCTCACCCTCTTGGGACTGGGGCTGGCATTCTTCAGGGATTACCGGTCTTCTTATCTGTGAGTTGGGTTGCAGCCCACCCCTGTCCTGTCTGTCCTATCCACTACCCAGACCTGGGACTCTTCTCCCCTCACTCTCCACTCCCAAGTTGGCTCCAGGCTCTTAGAAAATCAGAAGGCAGCAGGATGTACTTTCCAAAGCAATTTCATAAATATCCAACTTTCCCCAACCACCTGAACACCCTTGCTCACTGCCTGGGAGAGAGGTTAAGGAGGTGATTGTCTCTGGTGTGAATGACCAAGCTGTTGTCACACACCAATTAATTTATCATAAATACTGGTGTATCTTGGCTACAGATTCACTTCTCAGATTTTCTGCAAAATAAATAACCAGACTGGAGGGGGCCTGTGATATTGTGAGAATTAGGGAAGAAGCTCCAGATTCAGTTGCCTGGCTTAGGCAGAAAACTTCCCAGCATGGAGATGCTCAGTTTGAGACCTCGCTGAGAGACAGAAAACTCCCATGTGCAGTGGAACAGGCGGGAAGGAATGGGCACGGACATGGCCACCTGCTCCAGTGGAGATGTGTCAGGGGTTAGAGGAGAGAGCTTGATGTCCTGGGTTCTTGCTGTGTCCCTTCCATTGTAGGATCTCTCACATTTATTTTTCATGAATATCAGTGTATCTTGGCTACTGTGTCACCAAAACCTCATATAAGAAGCACCTAACAATGTGCTTGGGATATAGTAAGTATTTAATAAATGTGTCCTGCTTCCCTTAAAGGGAAAAGTGCCCTGCTTAGAAGTGTTCTGCTTCCGTTAAAGGTTTTATAAAATTTTAAGTACTACACAAGGGGGAAAACTTTTCTAAGAAAGTGTCAGTAGTTTCATAATAACTTTTTAATAGGGGTTCAATGTCTAGAGATCATCCTAATCCAAACGATTAATCAGTCATACCTCGTTATTGACTTTGAAGTAAAACATTACTAAAAATCAAACTGAACATTTTGGACTTTCGGAAAAAGATCATATGATCCTGTTGACTGTTTAGAAACGTACATACATTGATTCAGAATAGATTTTTGTAAATATTGGGATTTTCTTTTCTAATTGTTGGTTACTTTTGGAATCACAAACTTAGAAAAAAATAAGAAATGGACAGTGATTTGGGACTTTTAATCATGTAAAAATTATAGTTTGTGGATTTTCACTAACCATGGTACTATTTGTTGTCAAAGAAGAATATATACTTATAACATTATGCATTATATATAATATTAATACATGTATGTAAATACATTATATATGTGTGTATATATAATGCATATATACACATACATACATAAAGTATAGCTTTACTGCTACTACCCTAAAAAGTTTCTCTATCAACATGAAGTCTTAGCTTATTTGAGCCAGCATTAATATTTCCCCAAGTTTGTTCCTTGGAACACACACAAGTCACAAAACATGCTCTATAAAAAAATAGGTTCCTTAGACAAAGTAAATTTGGGAAATGTCTATTATAGCCTTTTCCTGGAGATTGACAGTGCATTCTGGCACACTGAACACTTTGAAAAGTCCTTCAGTAACAAAATACACAACATGATTTTGGTTTGTCATTTCACAGACTTATTTGCCCACATCCTTTACTCCCTTTCTTGGTACCACCTGTATAACTCTCTGGGATACAGTTTGAGACGGATTATTCTATATCATTGATTTGCACCAAGACTTAAATTTCAACAGAAGTTGAGGTCTGGCCTTGGGCAGCAGCTTTCTGGACCCCCCAAGCCTGACTGTGATTTGTCTGAAGGGACCAAAGCACACTATGGTCATAGCTTAACATAATGTCAGTGTCCGCAAGTCCCCTTGGTAGCCTTGCCTGTGATTAGGGCACTTCCCAGAACCACTTTGCCATGAGGACGCTGCAGTGGGAAGACCAGGTCTGGTTTGGAGTGAGAACTCCCTGTTTTACTTTCACCACCTGGGTCCAGTACGTGGGGAGGGAGCCTCAGTCCTTTAACTTCTGGTTGTAACCAGATGGCTGAGAAGAGAAAGAAAGTGGCCATGGGGTGGACCTATGCTTTTTGAATGAAAAAGAGAGCTAGAACAGAGAGCAGAGTAGGAATAATGTGCAGCTGGGAGGATGGGTGGTTCAGTGGTAAAGAATCCATCTGTCAATGCAGGAGATGCAAGTGATGCAGGTTTGATGTCTGGTGGAGAGGATGCCATGGAAAAGGGAATGGAGACCCACTCCAGTACTTTTGCCTAGGTAATCCCATAGACAGAGGAGCCTGGCGGGCTACAATCCATGGGGTTGCAGAGTCAGATATGACTTAGCAACTAAACAACAGGAGGATGGGTGGTTATGGGGATGGAAGATGGTGTAGAGCCTTCAAGCAGCTCAGATGGGGGAGGAAAGGAAATTGCCGGGAAGTATGCGTGTTTCTCCTCCAAGACGCCTGCATTCTGTCTCAGTCTTGTGTGTCTCCTCCCTTTACTCCGGCTCGCTTTTGCCGTCTTTCCTGCCCCGCACCAAGCACCCTCACTTGGCAGACCATCTCAGGAGCTCGCCTGAAATCTGAGACACGACCATCTCACGCCCCATTGCCCGGCAACTTCTTTACAAAGGATATTAATAAATCCACTTCTTACCTTTCACTTTGCCTCTCCTGAACTTCATTAAGTCCCGAGACTAGGTGCACGGTTTCAGTCAGAAGATTGGGGGTTGGAGTCTCACATGAGGTTCACCTGGGCTCCTGTCCCACGTGAGGCAAGATTGTGTTCGAATTCCCACCTGAGGTGTGCGGTTTCTAAAGGACATTCAAATCCTGCAGGCGCTCCCCGCCCCAACTTAGAACCAGATAAAGACAGCCTAGAGGATCAGTAAATTACCTTTACCCCCATTTTAGAGATAAGGTATCTGAATTTCAGAGAAAATCATGAATCTGTCCAAGGGAGAGAAGGGAAAAGATTATATGCCGAGACCAGCAGCAAGGTCGAGGTGAATCGTCAGAGGAGATACAACTTTTGTTCCCTCAGAGATGTGGCGTATGGGAGTAAGGCAGGTTCACAAGAAGTTGTATAGTCCTGGAGCTGGACGGATCTTGTGGACGGATACTAGATGTGTCTTGAGGGGTTCCCAGATGCTTCTGAGGTGACAGCAGCACAGAGGAAGGAAATAAGGGAGCTCCCTTGGATTAGTAGTCTGTCCCACCCATCTGTGCCGGCGCCGCTCACTACGCAGGCGCACTGCACTTCCAGTGAACGACGATGTAAACAGTGCCCCCTGGTGTATGGAATGTTAACATGCATCTCTAGGGCAACTTCCTCATTTCTTAAGTTGGTGGCGCTAGCCTCCCAAATGGGAGAAGGCAATGGCAGCCCACTCCAGTACTCTGGCCTGGAAAATCCCATGAACTGAGAAGCCTGGTAGGCTGCAGTCCATAGGGTTTCGAAGAGTTGGGCACGACTGAGCGACTTCACTTTCACTTTTCACTTTCATGCATTGGAGAAGGCAATGGCAACCCACTCCAGTACTCTTGCCTGGAGAATCCCAGGGACAGAGAAGCCTAGTGGGTTGTCATCTATGGGGTCGCACAGAGTCGGACACGACTGAAGTGACTTAGCAGCAGCAGCAGCAGCAGCCTCCCAAATGCAGGAGACTTAAGAGACAGGGGTTCAATCTCTAGGTTGGAAAGATACCCTGGAGGAGGAAATGGCAACCCACTCCAGTACTCTTGCCTGGAAAATCCCATGGACAGAGGAGCCTGGGGCCTACCGTCCCTAGGGTCACAAAGAGTCAGACACGACTGAAGCAATTTAGCAGGACATAACGGTCCGTTTAGTCAAGGCTATGGTTTTTCCATTGGTCATGTACGGATGCGAGAGTTGGACTGTGAAGAAAGCTGAGCACCAAAGAATTGATGCTGTTGAACTGTGGAGAAGACTCTTGAGAGTCCCTTGGACTGCAGGGAGATCCAACCAGTCCATCCTAAAGGAGATCAGTCCTGGGTGTTCATTGGAAGGACTGATTTTGAAGCTGAAACTCAAATACTTTGGCCACCTCATGCGAAAAGCTGACTTGATGGAAAAGACCGCGATGCTGGGAGGGATTGGGGGCAGCTGGAGAAGGGGATGACAGAGGATGAGATGGCTGGATGGCATCACCGACTCGATGGACGTGAGTTTGAGTGAACTCTGGGAGTTGGTGATGGACAGGGAGGCCTGGTGTGCTGTGATTCATGGGGTTGCAGAGTCGGACACGACTGAGTGACTGAACTGAACATGTGAAACTCTTTATTACAAGGAAACAGCAAAGCTAGCATTTATTAATAGTGTTCATATTTCTGCTACCCTGGTGCCCACTCCAGGCAACACACTCTAGTGGGAAAAGGATAGTGGAGGATTCCAGCAGACCTGGGCTGGACCTCAGTTCTGCAGCTTTCAGGTCACTTTGTTACTGACCTGGATTCTTGGGCTTTTTAATCGACAGAAATTGATAACAGGTCAGAGGAGTAATTTAGGCAAGGTTTTTTTGGGGACTCGTGCTGCAGCACAGGGAGTAAAAACATGTAACAGGTTTCCTTGCTTGCTCCTTGATTGGGGAGCAATCTGGTCCCTTAAATGGGGTGAGGGTAGGTGCCTATCCAGTGGTCAGGCCACAGGGGTGGCCTGGGTGGTTGGCCGACCTGCTTGATGGAACTGTGTGTAGGAATCATGTGCAGTACCCTACTTTTGCTCCAACAACTTTTACGTGGCTGTTGGATTTTTGGTCCTTTTTGTATCATATTGTTGATCATTTGTTCCAACTGCCTATGCATACAGTTCTTTTTAGTCCCTTATAGTTTAGTCCCTCTGTTGCTCTGGGAGATGTTTGTTCAGGTGGAAGCATTGTAGCAAAGAGTCCCTGGTGTCAGCCTGCCTCAACTTTACCATTTTGAGCCTGTTTCTCCACCTAAATATTATGGGCTTATAATACCTATCACAGTAGGTATATGCATAAAATCTGGCCCATGAAAGATACTCTGTAAATGTTAATTTTCATTATTGCCACATGCTATCTCAAAAATCTACCTATGAATGATCTACTAAATGAGTGAAATTTGAATATATGTTGCGGTAGGACCTCACTGAGACCCTAGGTTAAGAACAAATAATTCACTGGTCCTCCTCTACCAATGCAACCAACATCATCTTCTCTGCCTGATGCACTAGCCTGCTAATTCCACAAAACAATTTGGCAGACATCTACCAAGTACTTTTTTTTTTGCTTGAGCTCTGTGCACTTGTGCAAAGTCACAGGACAGAATAGGATGCAGTATTCAGTCACAGATTTCAGAATTTAGTGTTAGCAATGAGACTACAAGCTGATTACCATGAAACAATATGGAAAGAGACTCTGTAGATGTATATGTGAAGATTTATGAGGATAAATGAAGGGGTTACTAATCCTATCACAAAAAATCAGGAGGAGTTGCAGACTGGTCACGAGTAGGAAACTTCCAGGTGGATTAGCAGGAAGGATGAGGTGGAGGGAAAACTTGCATGAGCAAGTGAAAGGAGAGAAAGTGATGTAGAGAAAAGGATTCTTGGTGTCATGGCACCTGATTTCATATCCAAATTCCCAGGCTTCCCTGGTGGCTCAGTGGTAAGAATCTGCCTGCCAGTGCAGGAGACATGGGTTTGATCCCTGATCTGAGTGGGAAGATGCCACATGTCGTGGAGCAACTAAGCCTGTGCACCACAGCTGTTGAGTCTGTGCTCTAGAGCCTGGGAGCCACAACTACGGAGCCTTTGTGCTGCAACCACTAAAGCCATCGCACCCTGGGACGCGTGCTCTACAACAAGAGAGGCCACCGTAATGAGAAGCCCACACACCCAACTAGGGGGTAGCCCACACTTGCTGCAACTAGAAAAAAGCCTGAAGAGCAACAAAGACCCAGCAAAAAGATAAAACAAACAAGTAAAATCCTAAAAAAATTTAAATTCCATCCTTTTTAAGGACAGTAAGTCCCAACGCTGGGAGGGATTGGGAGCAGGAGGAGAAGGGGACGACAGAGGATGAGATGGCTGGATGGTATCACTGACTCGATGGATGTGAGTTTGAGTGAACTCCGGGAGTTGGTGATGGACAGGGAGGCCTGGTGTGCTGCGATTCATGGGGTCGCAAAGAGTCAGACACGACTGAGGGACTGAACTGAACTGGACTGAAGTCCCAATAGGAAATATTGAAGAATAGGAGTGTGCAGAGGCAGAAGATAGACTGGTGAGGATATATATGGCCCCAAGGAAAGTTCTAGAATGGGTTTCTTAATGCAAAGCTAAAGATCCTCACTTTCTTTTGTAAGGAGCTGGCATGTATTTGCAAAGAATAATTCATAGCAGGGAGTATGTGATTTCTGGCCAGATTTCAGCAGCTTATTAATCAGCGAAACACCACAAACATTGAACTTTGTCCTTTAGACCTGGAACATTTGGACTTAAGCCCTTGACAAGATATTTCCTGATAATTGAAAGTAAAATAGAAAAACATGAGCTGGATTATAGTAACACAATCTGAGCTGTCTTTTGGCATTGCTTCCAGCTTTTTGGAAGCAGTAATACTGGTAAATTTTGCTGGGCAGAGGACTGAGTGTGATCTCTGAATTCATACTTGGGTTCCAACCCCAGCTCAGCCACTTCATAATTTTGCAGACTTGAAAAGCCACTTAATCTTCGTCACCTGTAAATAGGGAAAACAGTACCTCAGGGAGAGGTTTGAGGATTAAAGCAGAGTAATTGAAGTCCCTGAACTACAGTAACAATGATTAGTCTGTGAGATTTGGGCTCCCCAGGTGGCTCTAGTGGTAAAGAACCCTCCTGCCAACGCAAGAGACATGAGACTCAGGTTCAATCCTTGGGTCAGGCAGATGCCCTGGAGAAGGGAATGGCTACACACTCCAGTATTCTTGCCTGGAGAATCCCATGGACAGAGGAGCCTGGCAAGCTACAGTCTATGGGGTCACACAGAGACTTAGCACCCACACATGGCCACAAATTTGAACCAAAAGCAGCTGGGTGCTGACTTAATGCCTCCTTATCTACGATTGGCTCCCTTTAGCTCTGATTATTCTGCCTTTTCCATGAGAGAGAAACCTGAGTAAGAATAGAGGCTAATCATTTCTGCTTTTGTCTGTCCTCTGTGAACACATCACTCTTACTGAACCTTGCAAGCCAGGGAGCCTCTTCTTCCTGTGTGATTTTGACTCTAAAAAGCTAATATGGCTATCCTTGGCATTTTCCTCAAGTCTTCACCCACTCGCTGATGGCTTGTCATCAACTCTCTTCTTCTGTGTCACTCTTTGTGTCCTTGATTATGACCGCTTGTACCTGTCTTTTGAGTTCCCTGGGGCACTCTGTACATATTCACTAAGCTTTCTATAAAGCTATGTTTTCAAATGGTGGATCACAAAATCAATTTAGTAAAGTATGATCAGCCCTTATCTATTTATTTTTGTTTTATTATTTTTAAAATTGAAGTATAGCTTCTCTGGTGACTCAGATGATAAAGAATCTGCCTGCAATGTGGGAGATCCAGGTTTGATACCTGGGGTGGGAAGAGCCCTTGGAGGAGGAAATAGCAACCCACTCCAGTATTCTCACCTCCATGAACAGAGGAGCCTTGTGGGCTACAATCCACGGGGTCACAAAGAGTCGGACATGACTGAGCGACTAGCATATTGTTGGTTTATGATATTATATTAGTCTTTCATGTATACAGCACAGTGTTTCAATATTTTATAGATTATACTCCATTTATAGTTATAAAATATTGGCTATGTTCTCTGTGCTGTACAATATATTCTTGTAGCTTATTTATCTTATATATAACAGTTGGTACCTCTTAATCTTCTACCCTTATATTGCCCTTCCCCACTTCCCTGTCCTATTGGTAACCACTAGTTTGTTCTCTTTATCTGTGAGTCGGTTTCTCTCTTGTTATATTCATTCATTTATTTCTTAGATTCCACATATACGTGATAATATACAGTATCTGTCTTTCTCTGCCTGACATTTCACTAAGCCTAATACCTTCCAGCTCCATCTATGTTGTTGAAAATGGCAAAATTTCATTAGTTTTCTATGACCGTGTAAAATTCATACATGCACACACACATATACACATCACATCTTTATCCGCTGATCTGTTGGTGTACTTAGGTTGCTTCCGTATCTCGACTATATCTTGGCTATTGTAAATCGTGCTGCTATGAACACTGAGGTGTATGTATCTTTTCAAATTAGTGTTTTCATTTTCTTTGTACATATATGCAAGTGTGGAATTGCTGGGTCATATGGTAGTTCTTTTAGTCTTTTGAGGAACTTCCACAGTGGCTGTACCAATTTATATTCCCACCAACAGTGGAATCAGTTCAGTTCAGTCTCTCAGTCATTGTGTCTGACTCTTTGCGACCCCATGAACTGCAGCACGCCACTCCCTGTCCATCACCAACTCCCAGAGTCCACCCAAACCCATGTCCATTGAGTCGGTGATGCCATCCAGTCATCTTATCCTCTGTCGTCCCTTTCTCCTCCTGCCCTCAATCTTTCCCTGCATCAGGGTCTTTTCCAATGAGTCAGCTCTTCGCATCAGGTGGCCAAAGTATTGAGTGTCAGCTTCAACATCATTCCTTCCAATGAACACCCAGGACTGATATCCTTTAGGACGGACTGGTTGGATCTCCTTGTAGTCCAAGGGATTCTCAAGAGTCTTCTCCAACACCACAGTTCAAAAGCATCAGTTCAGTGCTCAGCTTTCTTTATAGTCCAACTCTCACATCCATACATGACTACTGGAAAAACCATAGCCTTGACTAGACAGACCTTTGTTGGCAAAGTAATGACTCTGCTTTTTAATATGCTGTCTAGGTTGGTCATAACTTTTCTTCCAAGGAGTAAGTGTCTTTTAATTTCATGGCTGCAGTCACCATCTGCAGTGATTTCGGAGCCCAGAAAAATAAAGTCAGCCACTGTTTCCACTGTTTCTCCATCTATTTGCCATGAAGTGATGGGAATGGATGCCATGATCTTAGTTTTCTCAATGTTGGGCTTTAAGCCAACTTTTTCACTTTCCTCTTTCACTCTCATCAAGAGGCTCTTTAGTTCTTCACTTTCTGCCATAAGGGTGGTATCATCTCCATATCTGAGGTTATTGATGTTTCTCCTGGCAATCTTGATTCCAGCTTGTGCTTCTTCTAGCCCAGTGTTTCTCATGATATACTCTGCATATAAGTCAAATAAGCAGGGTGAGAATATACAGCCTTGACGTACTCCTTTTCCTATTTGGAACCAGTCTGTTGTTCTGTGTCCAGTTCTAACTGTTGCTTCCTGACCTGCATACAGATTTCTCAAGAGGCAAGTCAGGTGGTGTGGTATTTTCATCTCTGTCAGAATTTTCCACAGTTTATTGTGATCCACACAGTCAAAGGCTTTGGCATAGTCAATAAAGCAGAAATAGATGTTTTTCTGGAACTCTCTTGCTTTTTCCATGATCCAGCGGATGTTGGCAATTTGATTTCTGATTCCTCTGCCTTTTCTAAAACCAGCTTGAACATCTGAAATAGTGTTCCTTTTTTCCCCAAACCCTCACCAATATTTGTGGGGTTTTTTTGTATTATCAGTATCTTTAAATAAATGAAACAGGATTGAACAGAAACGTTAGGAATGTATCACATTGATTAGGGGAAGTGTCCTCTCACGAACTTTGTTTCAGGTATGTGTGTAAGTGTGTGCTGTGTGTTTCCACCGAATAAAATGCTTTTCCTAATGTGGGTCTTAGTCTGAAAAGTTGATAAAACTCCAAACTTTCCCTTTTCTTTCTTTACTGCAAACTTTTGTGACTATAATGTCAAATTTCCATTGTTGGAATACCTTTTCGTTTTCTCAGTCATGGAGGCAGATCCCAACTTGCCTTTGAAGTCTGCTTTCCAAGTTCATGTCCATCATTCAGGGCCAAGCCTCTCCTTGCAGCCAGGCTTTCCTCATCTGTGCATTCACCTCTGGGTCTGTAGCATTCGGACTGGAAGATCTCTACTGCATGCTAATAATGCACTGTGGCACTTTAACAAAGCTGATTTCTAGAGCTCACTGCTAGCCTCTTAAGCTCAGGGCCTATTAGAGGGTGAAAATGCTAGCTAATAACGTAGTAGTAGGCCTAGTGGGAACGTGCTACACTTTTCCTGAATGAAAAGATGGAAGATCAGTCACCTCCAAAGTCATATTATTTTATACCAGGTTGTTAATAATTTTATTCAAAGTGTCTAGTCACCCCTTCACCCATCATCTTCCTTCTATGAGAGGAAATTATCAGTAAGGCAAGTGAGAGACTTCTCCTCCTGACTGTCTTTAGCCAAATAAGATTTCTAGGGCTGCTTGGATAAGCATTGCTACTCACTGTTCAGTCACTAAGTAGTGTTGGACTCTTTTCGACTCCATGAACTGCAGCACACTATCCTTAGTGCTCAAAAAAAAAAAAAAAAATTTTACTGTGTAAGTCTCTTGGCTGAGCTAATGTTGTGGTCCTTTTCTTTCAAATGCCACGTCAACAACTCAACAGCTCTGTGCTACATGCGCAGGCAGCCTGCTGGTGCCTCCTTCTCACAGCTGTTCTTTTTCCCTTGGTCCTTCACTCAGATGTTCCCCAGGAAGTTTATGTTTTCTGCTTTACTTTTGTGCGTGCGTGTGTGTGTGTGTGTGTGTGCACGCATGTGTGCGCGCGATGCCTTTAAATATGCTGGCCTTGGGTAGGATTTTCTGAAGCTATAAATCCTTTAAGCACACCTGCATTTTTCAAGTAACACACCTGAAATCAGGTGCCCAGTCCAAGCTTTGGGGCCACACCGGGCAGATGGGGAAGAGGCCTATTTGTCAGCAGCCCTAAAACATCAAATGGAATCAATTGGACCCAGGTTGTTATTTAACCCGAACGTCCACTTAGGGCTCCTGACATGGTTGATGAAATAGTTTCTGTTCTGCCAAAGGGCACTGAGCCCAGAAGAGGGCACCAAGCCCAGAAGAGGACGCTGCACATCTTTGTGTATCCACCCAGGGCTTCCCAGGTGGTGTAGTGGTAAAGAATCCACCCGCCAACAGGAGACCCAGAAGATGCGGGTTCGATCCCTGAGTCAGGAAGAGCCCCTGGAGAAGGGGATGGCAACCCACTCCAGTATTCTTGCCTGGAGAATCCATGACAGAGGAGCCTGGTGGGCTACAGTCGACGGGGTCACAGAGAGTCAGACACGACTGAGCACACAGCACATCTACCCCCCTCTGCTAAATATACACTAAACATTGTGCCCAGGGGCCCCGTGTGTCTCGCTCAGGCCTGGTCTGATAGAATCGCTCAGGTTTCAGGGACCACTAACCCTGGGGTTGAAACCCAGGCAAAGTACAGTTAAGGAGAATTTTACTGGCTACTTACTTTTGCAACTTAGTTAAATTTCTGGATAGTTTTATGCATACTTTATTCCTTTTTTTTTCTCTCTTCCAGAGCAAGAATGAACGCTTCCCGAGAAGTAAAATCGGTAGAACTTCCTAACTGTAAATTAATAAAAGGAATAGGTAAGCATTTGAGAGGAGGAAGTATTATCAAATACGTAAGTATCTGATAATACTCCACTTGAAGTATTACCTTGTGAGTTATTTGATTAATACACCTATTTAATTCTGTTCAAAAATAAAACTACTAGCCAGGAGAGTATTATCAAGTCAGTAGTGAGTTGTAAATACCAGATTACTTGACCTTCGACTCTACCAGCCTGTCATCAAGGGGTTTGACCGCTTTTTGATTATTTGTTTTTGTTTGGTTCATTTAGCAGAAACAGTGGTCAGGAAGCGTTTGATTTTATGGTAATATAACCTGAGCAGATGGCAGAGGAGGCACAGAAGGAGAAAGAGTAATGAGTAAAGGGTAAATGTTTATAAAGGCCTCGCACACCTTTGCCATTACCACAGGCCCTTTCCTTATGCATTTCTCTTTTAATATCTGGGAGGCAAAGTTTTCCCAGAAGGTCTCAGTAGATTTCCCCTCAGATCTCATTAGTCAGAGCTAGACAACAGGCTGGTGCCCTAGCTGCAAAGGAAGCTGGGAAAGTAATTAGGGGGCCTCCTTTGTGGGAGGCAGGCCCCTCAGCAAAGATAAAAAGGACGGGGTAACAGAAGCTGGTAGACAGCCAACAGGGAGGGTTGGAGGACTCAAGTTCCCATCTGGTTTCAACCAACCAGCTTTGTTATTTGAAAACAACTTGTTTGACATTCATGCTTTTGTTATGCTTGAGGGTTTGTTTTTTTAGAATCATTTATCTCAGCTGAGGTTAGAAAGGTTGGACCACATGATTTTATGCAGATAGCATCAATTAGCTTGGTCAGATATCTTATATTGCAATCTTTTTTCTAGAAAACAAGCATGATATTGATATTAAATATCACTGGATATTTGTAAAATGAACACCTCCACTAAAATTAATACCAAGTAAAAAGTCACGTATGTCTTGAGATTGAAATTCAAAAAATTTACATGTATTTAAAGCATAACTAACTTGGTGAGTTATTTATTAATGTTTGTAAAGGCATATTCAGAATATGAAATGTATGCTCACTTTAACCAAAGCATTTGAAATTTGCTTATGTTTCCAATAGGGCTTTTCAAAGAGTTTATTTGATTTGGAATGATTAGGTGTCAGCATATACGGGGAGTTTACTCTGTGTCTTTAAAAATTGCAAGCTATTTTCAAATTACTATACCTTTTGTACATTTAGTGAATTTCCATAAACTTTAAGAGATTTCAGACTCTGAGGAAAAAGTTCTAGTTCATAAACTTAAAACAAATATATTAAGTGTAAGTTTTAAATACACTTTATTATATGAATCTCTTAATTTTTAAATAATCATATGAATCAATTTGAATAAATACAGGAAAGAATGATTTATTCTGAACCTATCAAAGAAGAACTAAATATATAGCTCCATTTTCAAGTTGGGAGTGATGAAGACAAGGCCCCCTAACTTCCCGCAATGGTCTTAACAATCTGTGCTGTCTGTACTCTTTTTTGAAGAAACTGGTGCTGAAGACCTGGAGATACTTCCTAATGGACTCGCTTTCATTAGTGCCGTAAGTGTTGCCTTTGATTTCCTGTGCTCTGAACCATTTTCTAGGACCAGCAGCTTGCCTTTCATTTCAGCCTTCTTTATACCAATGCCCATCTTCGAATCAAATGAGCGGTGATATGGTTCAAAAAACAACCTGTGTACGCATTCATACTGGTATAACGATTATGATCATATGTGTTCTATGCGTGTTTGTATTCCTGTGGGTACACTGAGCTCCTGTATTCCCTTATCTTCCACTGTGACAATTTGAGTCCAGTGAGTTCAAGAGTTTCCCATTCATCTGTCTGTTCCTTGAAGAAAGTAAGCAGTGTAGTCAAATACCTGCTGATTTGAGTGTGTGTGTGTGTCTGTGTATGTTCCCCCTCACATATCATTTAGATTTTAATCCTTCTTTTTACACTTTTTGGAATAAGCCTTTTAATTTTAAAATGTTAGTAGGTCATGCCACAATTTCCAGACTTTTGGAAAGAAAAGCCCCCGTGTTGTCAAATTCTCCTGCACACAGATCATTGTGGTAGATGATGTAGCTCAAAAACAAAAGTCATCACCCTAATGAAGGATAACAGAATTGATAGAATACAGTATTCAAGTCATCCAGCCACTGAAAATCCTTTGCTGCCTGTTGTAATTTATTTAATCCAGTTTTCTCCTATGAAGACTGATCGTCCTCTGAAGAGGTGTCTTACAAACTTTTTTTTAAAGCAACAGAATATAAATTTCCATTAAATCTTACATGTTGCTGCTGCTGCTAAGTCGCGTCAGTGGTGTCTGACTCTGTGCGACCCCATAGACGGCAGCCCACCAGGCTCCCCCGTCCCTGGGATTCTCCAGGCAAGAATACTGGAGTGGGTTGCCATTTCCTTCTCCAATGCATGAAAGTGAAAAGTGAGAGTGAAGTCGCTCAGTCGTGTCCGACTCTAAGTGACCCCATGGACTGCAGCCTACCAGGCTCCTCCACCCATGGTATTTTCCAGGCAAGAGTACTGGAGTGGGGTGCCATTGCCCTCTCCGAAATTTTACATAGGACCCCACTATCTAAAACAAATAGTAGCTGTGCTGGTCTACCTTCAAGCTATGGAAGGAGTTGTCCCCTGGAGTTATTAGACCCTAACCCTAAACCTTTGTTTCTGAGATGCTTCCATGAAACCTGCCAGGGGACGATCCATAACCCGTGTTCTTCTGTGTTCCTTGCTTATATTACTGAAGCTTATTAGTAAATGCCTCTTTGGTCTGCTCTTCCTTTTTTTTTTTTTTTTGTAATTGTCATCATGGGTTGGTAGCTGTGATATTCAACACAGATGCTTTGCAGCTGGTGATGGAAGGGTCTGTGCCCATTATGTGGGGTTGCCTGGGAGCATGTGACTTCCAAAGACCCCCAAGGGCTGCTTGCACAAGCCAGCTAACAGGCTTGCCATGTGGCTTGCAGCCCGAACCAGACAGTGTGAACCCATGTGCTGTCTACCACCTCCATCAGCATTTGAAGTGTTTGTAAAGTGCCTGTGTTTTCTCCTCTGTTATTTTATAAGGGATTACGATATCCTGGAGTAAAAAGCTTTGAACCTGATAAGCCTGGAAAAATACTGCTGATGGACCTGAACGAAGAGGATCCTACAGTGTTGGAATTGAAGATGACGGGAAGTAACTTTGATGCGTCTTCATTTAACCCTCACGGCATTAGCACATTCACAGATGAAGGTAACAAATTCAATGTCTATTAAAAATAAAACCAAATTAAAAAAAAAAACAGAAAAAATGTTAATGAATATTTCTTTTCATCCAATTAAAGTTCAGTCATGAATAATGCTCTCACTCTGGGTTTTAAACTTACCTCCTATGTGAATTCAACATAACATAACCATGTAAATGCTTGAGAATGCTAAAATACTTGAGATTTGCAAAGCACCTAATTTTTAAAAATATGTGAATTTTAACATTCAGATAATCCCTATAATTACCATAGTGATAATATTCAACCCTAATAGAAATGAATTTTTCCATTTTAAACAATTATACAGATACAGGTGTTTACAACAACAGATGGCTCTAATGTAAGACACCTGCAACCTACAGACCCACCGCCAGTCACCTTCAATGCGTCGCTGCCCACCGGTTCCTTCGTTTGTCTTCAAACAGTCTCTCCACAGTTTGACAAATTGCCCCATCCATTATGCTTTCATCTGATTTCTTCCCTTCTTTTTGCAGCCCTTGCCTTGGTCTCTACATTAATTCTCAACCCTGGTTGTGCCCACAAGCACCTGGAGAGTTTTAAAAAGCCTGATGCCCAGGCCAGAGCCCCAGATATTTTGATTCAGTTGGTCTGAGGGAGGCTTGAATGGTAGTGCTTGTTACAAGCTCTCCAGCAGTTAAGAATGTGAGACCAGGGTTGAGAACCACACCTATCCCCATGGCCTCCATCAGACAATCCCTTCCTTGGTCCTTGCAGACTTTTCTGCAAGGGGGGACTAAAATTGCTGCCTTGAAAGCCATCAGCAATGTCCTTATTAAGAAACTCTTTCGCAACTCTTCCCCTCCTTCCTTCACTCTTATTTTATACTGTTGGCCACTCAGGGGTAAAAATCTGCCTATAGTGCAGGACCCTCAGGAGACCTGGGTTCGCTACCTGGGTTGGAAAGATCCCCTGGAGAAGAGAATGGCAACCCATTCAAGTATTCTTGCCGGGAGAATCCCATGGACAGAGGAGCCCGGTGGGATTCATCCATAGGGTCGCAGTGAGTTGGTCACGACTGACGCAACTCAGCACTCATGCACTGTTCCTTCTAGGCGATCTCCCCTCCCTGATACTCCGGCACACTCATCTGTTCTCATTCTGATCCTGCTGCAGCTTTTCCACGCTCTTCATTATGTTGCCACTCATTTCGAATTCTCTGAGCATTCCCCAAAGGACTGGTCTTTCACCTCCTCCTTACTTTCTCTATTTCAAAAAGGTCAGCCATGTCACAACTGTAGCTGTGTCTGCTGTCTAGGTAAACACCCTCCAAAGTGTATTATTATTATTTTAATCAGCTCTTCTGTCCCCTCCCTTCAGCTCACCAGCTATTTCTATTTGGGTTCCTCTCCTACAGCCACAGGCTTCCCTGGTGGCTCAGACAGTAAAGAATCTGCCTGCAACTTGGGAGACCCGGGTTCAATCCCTGGGTCAGGAAGATCCCCTGGAGAAGGGAATGGCTACGCACTCCAGTATTCTTGCCTGGAGAATTCCATGGACAGAGGAGCCTTGTGGGCTACAGTCCTTGGGGTCACAAAGAGTGGGATACAACTGAGCGACTAACACAACACCTACAGCCAAATTAAACTCAAAATGTTAAAAAGTAATTCTTATCCTCTTATCTTCCCTTACTCCATATGACTTCCCTTCTTCCATATATATATCTATTGAAATTTACATACATACATATGTATTTCCCTTCCAGTCATCTCTTCACCCATTTAACATTCTATTTTATTTTTAAAATATTGTAAGTGCAAAGAAATAGGATGTGGGGTGTGCGCATGCTCTCTTGAATTAAAAAGGGGAAATAACCACATAAATATTATACAGGTCCTCATATGCGTTACTTTTGCGTTAAACACTGCATCGTGGATTCCTTCCCCTGACAGTACATCCAGAGCTGCTTTGTAACGGCTGTTTGGAATTCTATGGCATGGGAGAACCATTATATAGTTCATCTGTCGGTGGATATCGAGCCTGTTCCTACCTTTATGCTCACTGAAAACGAATGCCAGAATAAACATCTTAGGCAGCTCCTGTGACTGCTTATGATACATTCCTAGAGGTAGATTCTGCTGCACAAAACATGAATCTGGGTTTTAATCCTCACTTTTGGTCGATTTCCACTTCCCATATTCCTCAGCCATCATCAGGGACTTTTGGTGCTTCCTGTCAAACCCCTCTCATATCCTTTCCTGCCTTTTCCGGTCAGTAGGGTAAGGCTCCATGGCTTACTCACAGGGACTTTCAACCAAGGAGTAACATGACTGTGGGTATAGCACTAATCCAGGCATGTGGAGGGAAGCAGCGTCCTCCTGGTCTAGCCCTTCTTTCCACCTGCCTGGATTACTGCTATACCCACAGTTGTATACTCCTTGGTTGAAAGCCCCTGTAAGTAAGCCCTGGAGCCTCACCCTAAGCCCTACAAGACTAACCTGGAGTCCTATGTCTATGGCTTTAATCCTCCCACTCTTTCATTCATGTCTACTCCAACTACAACCTCCAGCTAAGCTCCTGCCTCAGGCCCTTTGCACATTCTCTTCCTTCCGCCTAGAACACCCTGTCCCCAGATATTCATATAGTTCAGTCTCTCATTTCATTTCAGTACCTGCTTTAGCATCATCTTCTCAGAACTTGCCTGACTGCCATGGACAAGACATCTCATTACTCTGCATCCCTTTATCTGGTTTTATTTTCCTTCTGTAGCACTTAACACCAATTAAAATAAACATCTGCTTGGCAGGGGGCCTAATGGGAAGTCTCATAGCTGGCTTTTCTGTTCAGATTTCTCCCATTCAACCTCCTAAACTTGACACTATTTTCCTTTAAACACCAATTTGGTCACGTCAAAGCTTTCCAAAGATTCCCTGCTTCCGAAGGCAAAGACTATGGGCTAACATCTGATCACTCCTTCTTGACCACTTACACTGGTCTCTTTCATGCCGCAGAGTTGCACTGACTCCTGGAAGCTAAATCCCTTTGATATTATCTCTCAGGTGCTCTTTTTATGGAATTTATCATCTCACACTGTGTAAATTACACCTGAGCACACCTTCTCTTATTGATATTCTTCTCATCTTTTATCTCTTTTATGTCAGTGCTGCATCTTGCTGAGACCATTTGCAGCAGAAAGCTTAATAAGCTCTTTGGAGTTTTAGTGTCAAGGGCTGCTCACTCCTAAGTTGAGGACTTTTTTTCCCCCTGTGGAGTCTGGTGGTTTTTAGACTGTCACTAGGTCTTCCTTTAGCCATTTTTCTCTGGAGCAATCACAAATGCTTCTCTCTACAAAGAGATGAAAATATTCCATCTGCCTGACATCCTAAGTACTGGTTGGAGGTGGGTAGAAATTGCTTTTTAGAGACAGAGCTGACAGCTGAGAGCTCGGTTAATGTTTCGATTTTTGTTTTTAATCTCTTCTCAGATAATACTGTGTACCTGCTGGTGGTGAGCCATCCAGACGTTAAGTCCACGGTTGAGTTGTTTAAATTTCAAGAAGAAGAAAAGTCACTTTTGCATCTGAAAACCATCAAACATGAACTTCTGCCTAAGTACTGAGATATGTCATATTCCTATTTTCCTTTAACACAAGGGGATGGTGTGTCTACTTTTAGAGTTTCCTTTGGCGGGGGTGGGGGTGGGGTGGGAGGACAATGGCAACTCTCCTTTCTCTTTTTAAAAATTTTATTTTACTTTCATTTATTCCTCTTCTAATGCTCTTTTTCCTCTTTCTTATTTTTTAAATTATGAAAGTATGATAACACATTTACAGGAGACTAAAGTTACTTAAAGCTCAACATTCAGAAATCTAAGATCATGGCATCCAGTCCCATCACTGCCTGGCAAATAGATAGGGAAACAGTGGCAGACTTTATTTTTTAGGGCTCCAAAATCACTGCAGATGGTGACTGCAGCCATGAAATTAAAAGACACTTACTCCTTGGAAGGAAAGTTATGACCTAGACAGCATATTAAAAAGCAAAGACATTACTTTGTCAACAAAGGTCCATCTAGTCAAGGCTATGGTTTTTCCAGTGGTCATGTATGGATGTGAGAGTTGGACTATAAAGAAAGCTGAGCACTGAAGAATTGATGCTTTTGAACTGTGGTGTTGGAGAAGATTCTTGAGAGTCCCTTGGACTGCAAGGAGATCCAACCAGTCCATCCTAAAGGAGATCAGTCCTGGGTGTTCATTGGAAGGACTGATGCTGAGGCTGAAACTCCAATACTTTGGCCACCTGATGTGAAGAGCTGACTCATTGGAAAAGACCCTGATGCTGGGAGGGATTGGGGGCAGGAGGAGAAGGGGACGACAGAGGATGAGATGGCTGGATGGCATCACCGACTCAATGGACATGAGTCTGAGTGAACTCCGGGAGTTGGTGATGGACAGGGAGGCCTGGAGAGCTGCAGTCCATGGGGTCACAAAGAGTCAGACACAACTGAGCGACTGAACTGAACTGAACTCAACTGAAAGTTACATATAGTTTCACTGTATATTATTAATACAATTATTTTTTAAGTAGGTAAATTAAGACTTTTAGTTGGAGTTTCAATATCAAACTCTCAAAAATTAATAAAATAGACAGAAAAGTAGAAGGATATAGTAGACCTGGAAAGCACTATGAGCCAATTCAACATAATTAAGATTTATACAATTTTCACACAACAGTAGGATCCAAATTCTATCCAAGTTCCCATAGACTATAAATGAGGGTGACTCTCCTTTCTGATGAGCATAAACTCCTCCAGATGTTCATCCACAGAAACTTTTGAGGACTCAAGCTCCAGAGAAGACACCCCTCCCCCTCCTCCCTTGTTTCCCGGGTTGGCTGGATGCTGGTTTATGCCTCCTGGTCCCAGAGGATGTTCCTTTATGCTTTTACCAAGAAAGCACTCTGCTCTTCTGCAGAACCAGACTTAGTATCTCAAACCCAAACTGGTTTCATGGACAAATTTCACCTCTTGAGCTTATTTGTTCAAGCTTATTGTTATTTACAGTGAAAGTTGGAATTATACATGTTTCTAAGAATTAGAAACACAAACCCAAGCAGAGATCTGTGATCCAGTGCCTCTAAGACCTCCTAGCGTTGCTTCTCCTGCTGTTCATTTGCACATGATTCCTGAAACAGCAGCTTTGTAGTTAACAGCCAGCTCCATCCCAGCTTCCTCCATAGCACAACATCTAGGGAAAAGACACACACACAGATCCCTGATCCCAACACAAAACTGACATCTTCACTTGACTTTGCTGTTGTTTTGTCGCTAAGTCACATCTGACTCTCTGCGACCCCGGGGACTGCAGCCCTCCAGGTTCCTCTGTCCACGGGATTCTGCAGGCAAGAATACTCGGGTGTGTTGTGGTTTCCTTCTCGAGGGGATCTTCTCAACCCACGGATGGAACTCACGTCTCCTGCATCGCAGGCAGATTCTTTACTGCCGAGCCACCAGAGAAGCCCTAGGGTTCTGTTTATGAGGTAATGATGGATTTCCGAAAATAATTTGACACTATCTTCCCACACAGTTTTTATCCTCTAATCGTTATGGTCTTTTTAGACTCTTAACCTTTATTTGAATAATTTACCTGCAGAACTCAATTATCTCAGAATGTGTGAATCTGGATTTCTTTTAAAACATGTGGTATGTACTTGCAGATGTCTAGCAAAGCACCTGCTCAGTGTTAGGGCTCTCCCGCTCCTGTCTTACCTGATGGGGCTGAAGCTGAGGAAACTTGAGACTGCAGAGAAATCAGGTTACTGGATGAAGGCAATTTAACCAATTGGTGACCATTACAAACTACAGCCCAGGTCTTCATCTGCATGCAAGTTCAGAGACCAGTTTCTGCTGGAAGAGTTTGTTCATACCTTCACTCAACAAATGTATTTTGGAAAGAGAATGAGGACACTGAGTTGTCTGGAGACTGTGCCAAATACCGAGATCTAAATTAGGGGAAAGTGTGTGGCCTAGAGAAGCCGGACTAATGGTAGAAATGACAGTGATAATAAAAGTTGAATGAGCTTCCGCTATAACTCAGGTGGTGCAACAGCCAATTTAACAGGTTATTTCATTAGCTTTTTACAAGCATGTTCTTAATTAGGTTTTACTACAATACCATATTAAATTTAAAACAAATGAAGCCTGGGGACACTGCTTCAGGGGACACTGTTAGTAAATGGCACAACTGGAATTTTAATCCTTGAGTCTGGAGCTTGAGTCTGGAGCTTCTGCTCTGAGTCGCTATGAAATAGTGAAACTTATTTTATTTCTTTTACCATTTAACCTTGGAAATCTTAGTTTTGTCCGATTTCCTAGGGTTAGGGTTTTTTTTTTTTTTTTTTCCTTTTGTTGTTGTTGTTCAATAGCTAAGTCGTGTCCAACTCTTTGTGACCCCATGGACTGCAGCACGCCAGACTTCCCTGCCCTTTATATCTCCTGGAGTTTGCTCAAACTCATGTCCATTGGGTTGATGATGCCATCCAGCCATCTCATCCTCTGTCGCCCTCTTCTCCTCCTGCCCTCAATGTTTCCCAGCATTTTCCAGGGTTTTTTCCAATGAGTCAACTCTTCCCATCAGGTGGCCAAAGTATTGGAGCTTCAGCTTCAGCATCAGTCCTTCTAATGAATACTCAGGGGTGATTTCCTTTAGGATTGATCTCCTTGCAGTCCAAGGGACTCTCAAGAGTCTTTTCTAGCACCACAGTTTGAAAGCTTCAATTCTTCGGTGCTCAGCCCTCTTTATGGTCCAACTCTCATATCCATACATGACTACTTGCAATTGCAAATGCATTGATCTTTGGCAATACAGAACCAAACTATAGTTAGTGTCACAATTAACAAAAATTCTGCTCTCCCAACCCGAGGGTTAGCCATGTATATTTTCATCTTTGTATTCAATGGTTGTTTATATGGTTGTCTATAGCATTAATGGGCTTCCCTGGTGGCTCAGATGGTA